>NC_046154.1:144263490-144863490 GCF_011064425.1 Rattus rattus | reverse complement strand
TCCTGGACAAGAAACATCTTAATTCTTATGTATCACATGTAACTAAAATTCAAGCTTAAGAAACTCAGTGTTTAAATAATTACTATAAAAAAAATTAGGGGGAAAGTCATATCAATACACTAATTACTTTCATAATTTATGAGTTCTAATCACAGGTCAGACATAACATGCATCAGTAATTGCAAGACTTCCCTCTGAGTAACAGAAGGCTATTCCCCAGCCCTTATATGGTGGTTTGAGTGAGAAATGTTCCTCATGAATCCTGGGCCTTGTACACTTGGTCTGAGTTGGTGACATTGTTGGGGAGGCTTAGGAGATAAGGCTTTACCAGAGGAAGTATGCCCGAGTGGGCTTTGAGAACTTAAGGCCATGCCTTACTTCCAATTTCCTCTCTCTGCTCAGCTTTCTCCTTCTCCTATGTGGGCTATCACTCACTTCCATGCTTCCCCTACTGTCATGGAGTCTAACATCTGGCACTGTAGGCCAAATAAACTCTTTTTTAAGTTGGCTTGGTCACAAGTGTTTCATCACAGCAACAGAAGAGTAACTAAGATACCTTAACAGCTTCTATAAACTTCTAAATTTAACAAGTGTTCATCCAAAAGTGAGAACAGGTCCCTCTGTCCTACTTCTAATCATCCCAATAATGGGATTCCAACAACTGTGTACCATGGGGCAAGGTCCTGATGATCTGTATCTCTCTCCCCCTCCCTCTGTCTTTCTCCCTCTGTGTGTGTCTCTCTCTCCCTCCCTCCCTCCCCCTTTCTTACACACTTACACACACACACACACACACACACGCACGCACGCACGCACGCACGACAGAAAGTAGAAGAAATAAGAGTGATAAAATAGCTAGTGTTCCTATAGACATAATGAGGAAGCTACTACAAAAAGGAAAGCCCATATGAGGAGGTATTCAGTATAGAAGGTAACTTTGTTTAAGCCCATCAGAAAGCTAAGGTTGTTAATAAATAGAAGAACTGTACATCAAGGAGTAAATCAGTAATCTATACAGAGGTAGGAACCCAAGCATCAGAACACTAGCAGACTATGGGGAAGAGGTAGCCACCATACAGCACGTGAAAGAAACCAGCTGATCTTCCAACAGACTCTTAAAAGTTATGTGTGCATTAGAGTAAACTACCAGGTCTTGGAAGTCCCAGAATAAGAGGAATCGCTAATCATTTGCTGGCCTCTGCCGGATGCTCACCAGAAGGAGAAGCAATACAGAGGTTCTGAGACTGTTCCACAGCTCTTAGGCACACCGTGTTTCCTGCTTTCCAAACTTCTCTGACACAAATCAACAGCTGTCATCGTCTGGGGAGGGCCAGGGAGCTACTCTGGACTACACTTCCATACATAGTGAAGTTTAATTAAGGTCATGAAATTCTGATGAAAACCCTACACGAACATAAGCCACCCACTCTGGGGGAAAGATAGAAACATTGAGAAAAACACATTCCTGAGACAACATAGACAACCCTCCATCAAAGAGCAACAGTAAGCTATCCTCTTCCTCAGGTCCACAAAGGTCTTGCCGAAACCTGCTGAACACGGTTGCTAAAGAAATCCCTGCACCTGCCATCTATGGGCAAGAAGATCGTAAACACTTCTCTGTATGACTGGCAAGACCAGAAACAACAAACCATTAAGACCAACCAGCCTGATTTAACTGCGTTACAAGCTATCGTGATTGACAACCATACCATAAACAATCTTTCAAACACACCGCACACTGTATTTTCTAAGCCATTAAAAGGATTATTTACACAAGCATAGTGGCTCATGCATGTAATCTCAGTAGACCTCAGGTTGACATCCAACCTGGATGTCACAATTTGTAAAGGCAGCATCTCAGAAAGCAAAGGAAGAAGGACGCAGCACACACATGTGGTTTCAGCACTCAGAAGGCAGACAGAGTTATGAATTCAGACAGCCTGAGCTACAAAGCAAGTTCTAATCCAACCCAGGTTACTTAAAGAGATTCTGTCTCAAATATTCTAAACAAAAGAGTAAATGTTTTTAAAATCATTTAATAAATTATTTTACAAACGTAAAATAATAAAGATTCCATGAACTGTGCTTGCAAACTGTAGGAGACACCAGCACGCATTAAGAATGTAGCTCTGCGGCATAATTCTTAGCTGGTAGGCACAACTGTGCTCCACTCAAGCCCTAGGCCCGAGATACAAACAGGCAGTACAAAGACACAACTGAAGGACAGCCTTCACTTGTGTAAATTCAAATATGTACTTCTAAGCAAGGTGTGCTCTCTTCTAAATGCCACAGTACATTGCTATTTCCCTCCAACTCCACCCTGCCAAAAAAGAGTGCACCAGTGGTTTTCCACCTTCCTAATACTGTGATCCTTTAATATAGTTCCTTATGCTGTGATGACCCCCAACTATAAAATTATTTTGTTGCTACTCCAAAACTGTAGCTCTGCTACTGTTAGAAACTGTAAGGTCAATACCTGATAAGAGATATCTGATAGTAACCCTGTGAGGGCTGAGACCAACAGATTGAGAACCACTGGTCTTCGTAGCCCTGGTTGTCCCAGAGCTCATTACGTAGACTAGGATGGCCCCAGATGCTCAGAGATCTGCTTACCTCTACCTCACCTCCAAGTGTTGGGATCAAAAGTGTGTACTACCATGTCCAGCTTGGTTTTATTTTGTTTTTTAATAAAGTAAAAGCCCCAAATAAAGTATCTGAAGCTAAACAATAGGAAAATAAATTATAGTACAAGTGGAGTTAAAAGTGTTTTTATGACCAGCACAGTCGTGACATGAAATGAAATCACCGCCTTTAGAGGGATGTAAGCTCCCTGTCTGTGCAAACCCCTCAAGGACAGAGACCCTCAAGTTAAGATGACATCAGTCTGAGTGACGTCAGTCACTCACTGCAAACACTCATCTGTGTGTCCTTCATGGCTCCCGACTGCATGCTGGGGACCTCAGCAGATGGCAGAATAACCTTCTTGCTAATAAAATTAATCTCAGCTTAACACTGTCCACTTACCACTCTCCTTTTACCATCGACTAAAAGTACAGCATGATCATGTACCTTTCCTCTGATCTAAAGGATAAACTTGGTCAAACCTTATAGGCAACAAGAACTAAGTTTTTGTGAACATAACCATCTTTCTCACAATAGTCTAGGAAAAAAAGGTCTGAAAATACCATGTAAGGTCTGAAAATACCAGGTAACTATGTCTCAAAGACAAAATTTAACTTACTGACTGCATTTAGGTTGGATCAACCTAATATGCTATTCAATTTTTTCATATACCTTATTAAAACCAAATTTTAGCTAAACCTTCAAAGCGTCCATTCAAAAAACAACTTCTTTTGTATACAAAGATAATCCAAGGCTATAAGCAAAACCCAAGGCTCACCACACCATTTCTGAAATAAGGACAAACATAATATAGTAAACCAAAAGGACCATACTCAGTAATAACCTTGACCTTTGACCTAAAAAAAAACAGAAAATGCGGGTCATCATGACTTTGAAAATAAATAAATAAAAGAAACAAACAAACAAACAAAGGACCCCACTTACTCATAAACTATATAAAAAGAACAAGTATGGTGGTTTTAATATAAGTGGCCCCCATCAGTTCATATATTTTGAATGCTTAGTCACTAGAATGGAACTCTTTGATAGGATTAGAAGGATTAGGATAGGAAGGGCAGCCTTGTTAGAGGAAGTGTGCCACTGAGGGTGGGCTTTTAGGTTTTAAAAGCTCATGTGAAGTCCAGTCTTTCTCAGTCTTTCTCAGTTCTGTATGTCTGTCTGTCTGTCTGTCTGTCTGTCTCTCTCTCTCTCACTCTCACACACACACACTAGAATAGTGATTAAGGCAACAAGAGTGGTAGAATGGAGTGTTGAAAAGAAGTGAACTACAATACAAGAAATAAGCAAAGAATTAAGAATTACATATAAAACAATAAAAAGAAACATTCATAATACAACAAAATCCTAGCTTAAAAAAACTTACTGCTCAAACTGATTTCGGCTCTCATGTATAACCCTACAGATATTTAGTTATTTAGCTTTAGGGTATCAGCGGGTCTATACAATGCATGTTAAATGCTTTGTATGGCAGCCATCATGAAGTAAGCCTCAATAAATGCCTGCTGTTATTCACAACACTGAGTTCTCACTAAGGACATTTAATTCAACACTCCACAAAGGTCTAATCCAATGACAGTGCTGGACATACCAAAGAGCATGCCTGCGAAGGGACTGGTGATATTGACATCAGCAGATTTGGGTGGTCCACTATCTCGAACACTAAAACAAACAATATAAGAAAGCAAATATTAAAATCCGTGTATGTTTTGGAAATCAGAATCCAACATAAAGGCTGGGAACAGTGGTGCACACCATTCCAGCACTCAGGAGGCTGAGAACAGTGGTGCACGACATTAATGCCAGCACCAGGAGGCTGAAAGAAAGGACTGTAGGGCTGAGGCCAGCCTGGGCTACACAGTAAAATTCAATTCCATGTGAAAACCCCATGTCTCGAAACAAAAAATAAGGAGTTGAGACGGCTCAGTGAGTATAGTACTTGAAAATCATGAGGCCCTGTGCTCAAGCCTCAGCACACAGACAAGAGCTAACTCAGCCGTGCATGTCTATATTCCACAGTGGGGGAGGGGTGACTCTAACAGCACCCTAGGGTTGCTGGCCAGTCATGCCAGCTCCAGAGTCAGGCAATACAGGGAGTACAGTGGAGCCCGATGGAGGAAGAGGCTAGACCTTCACCTCCAGCCCTCACAAACACCTGTGCAGACATGAACCTTTGAAGAAAAGAACAAGTGACTATGAATTAATCTTTCCTTCAAAAACGCTGGTTAAAACTGTGCTATCTTATTCTTTATTCTTCAGCCTGCTTCACTGGGTCCACAGAGTAGAAATCTTTTTTATATGAAATACCATATACGCATGTGTGTACATGCACACACGTACACACCTCCTATGTTCCCATTTAGAAAAGAAGATTATCCCTTTAGGATAAAAAAAATCTTTAAAAAGAATTAAAAAAAAAAACTTTCTTGAAAGAAAAAAAGTCAGCTCCTCAATGGAAACTTAATTGGAACAAACAGCAAGTTCTCTAACAGCTAGGGTGATAGTCTGTCTCCTCTAAGACAGGACACTGCACAGGACACAGCACACAGCCTTCATTACGTCATTATTGTCTACGTTAGGACAACTTCCTGCCTTCCCTGTCAGCTTACACCAACCACAGGCTCCAGTGAGATCGCTCCATACACGCACACAATGTGGTCCCACCACACCCAGCTCCCCATTACCCTTGTATGCTCCTGCCCACTTCCTGATCTTTTTTTTGGGGGGCGGGAGGGGAGGTTGTCCGTGTGAACTCTACTACTGAGCCACATGCCCAGACCTCACGTGGTTATGCCATATATTTTCATCAATATTAACATTTTTGTTTGTGTTTATAATACATGTGATACGGTTCAAGTATGGAGGTCAGAGGTCAACCTTGGCAGTTCTGTCCCACATAATGTGGATTCCAAGGATCAACTCAGGTCATTAGGCCTACAGCAAGCACCTTCACCTACTGAGGCATCTTGATGGCCCATGTGTTTTCTTTTAGGTTTTGTTTTTTTTAAAACTATTCATACTTATGGACAACACAGAAAAGCACCAAAATAAAACTAAAAGTTACTTGATTTGTTACCTATAGAAACTTGGATACTAATTTTACAGTGTAAGCATTAAAACTCCACCAATAAGCATAAATAAATAAATAAATAAATAAATAAATAAATAAATAAATAAATAAATAAGTGAAGCTCACACTGCAGGGACATTTTCTGCCCACCTGCAGCACCATGACTTCAAGATAATCTTTTAAGTGTGTGTACGGGCCTGCTGAGGTGTCAGATTCCTCTGGCACTGGAATTACAGGCAGCTGTGAGCCATCAGATGCATTGCTGGGACTCATACCCGAGTCATCTCTGCAGCCAAAATTCCAAGATGTTTCAAATTCACTATAACATCATTCAGTGATGCTCATTTCTCCTTCATTTTTCAAACTAATGTATAAACTTTATAATGAGAGGCTTATGCGGAAAGCCCTGACGAACTTTACTAAAAATATCATTCCTGGGAATAATGACCCAGGGATGGAGCTCAGTGGTACAGTGCTTGTCTCACTCACCTAGTGATCTGTGTTCAAGTCCTAGCACAGAAGGAGGCTCGAGAACAGAGAGAATGCTGAAGGAAATCCTTGAGTGCTCATCCCCAGCTATTCCCTACTGGTTCCCCTCACTACTACAGGAGGGCTGCTAATACACCCTGCCTTTTTACTTTTTCCTGAAGCCAGGTGTAGGCATTGCTGTCTCCGGCTGTGAAGACTGCAGGGGAGAATTGCTGTCACCGACATACCTTTTATTTTCAGCACAGGAGATCTGCGTTTTTGGCTCTTCTGAGATCGGCGTTTTTGGCTCTTCTGAGATCGGCGTTTTTGGCTCTTCTGAGACGTTTTCCTCATCCGCACACGCTTGTCTGCTCCCATGTGGCCTTAAAAATACATTAGCTTATAGAGCATGTCTCATATCCAGTGGATCTTATCTCTCTAGGGCTCTACAGTCTGATGTGCTAGCATTACAGTGAGCAAAAGATTGTGCTGACAGTTCACTGCACTATATCCTAAAGTTAACTCAAAGTCAATTTGCCTCAAATATGATCTGCTAGTTAACAAGAAATAGAAAGAATTTACATTCAAGTTTGCTGATGTTTTATGTATAAGAATATACTAGGAAAGTTCTCTATAATGCTATAATGCCAGACCCTAATATATGAAATTACTGTAAACTATTTCAATATAACTTCTACAATATTTTGTTTCAATATTACATTTAAATAATTAATTTTTTAATTTAATGCTTTTTTAATTTTAAAAAAGAGTAAAGATTTTAATTTGTGTGTGTGTGTGTGTGTGTGTGTGTGTGTGTGTGTGTGTGTGTCCTCATGTGTGTACACAAGCCATGCCTTTGTTGATGCCTGAGGAGGCCAGAAGAAGATGTCAGATCAACTAGAACTGGAGTTAGAAGAGGTTGTTAATTCAAGCTTGGGTGCAGCAACTGAGCTCGGATCATCTGGAAAAGCAGGAAGAGCTCTTGACCCATCTCTCCAGCTATAGACATAAGATAACACACTGACATATTTTATCAATTGTTTAACATAGTAATTAAATGCACTGTCAGCAGGCCAAATTTTACTCTGGACGTGGACCAGACAACATCCCTGCACACACTGAAGTTTGCAGGCAGAACTCAAAACAGAATTATTTTCTGATGAAGACACATGCATTCTGGGAATGATTTCATTATACATAAAACCGAAGTTTTTAACTTAAAAATTGGCACAGTAAATCCCACAAAAGAATGAAGAAGCTCATTTTAAAACATGGAGAGTAGACCTGAGGAGCCTTCATTTTACTTATAAGAGCAGAAAGAATAAAGACAAAGTTTAAAATGTATTTTCTTCTATAAAATGGCAGACATTTAAAACAGTGAAAATGTTTTCAGCTGCCTTTTTTTTTTCCACTTGGCAAACACTGATTTGTTTTTTTGAATATAACTTCTTATGGCAGAGAAACCAGCATTTATTAGCATCCACAATAAACAACATCTCACAATTCATATTTCTTTATGTGGCTGTTAACAAATTATAGTTTTCCTTCTGAAGAAGACAAAAATTATGGAGGAAAAACTATACCAACTAACACAAAGCCTCTGATCAGATTACCAATTATGGCCGCATTCAGCGGTAAAAGAATCAAATGATTTCCACCCACCATGGTCTTCACTCAGTCCCATCACAAACCACACCACACTGATGTGGGGGACATCTTCTCACATAGTCATCCTATAACACAGTGACATTGCCGTGAAAACAGGAATTGCTTCAGTTTTTACCCACATCTAACACAGTACTCTACACACCATTTTAAAATTTTACTTCAATTTAATTTTCAAAAAGCTAGCATTATTTAAACTGAGGCACAGATGTTCTAAACTAACACAATCTATTTCTACCACTTAGAGCAAAGATAACACAAACACGGATTCCAGTTTAATTAACTGGAATGAATAACTAATATGCCCTTCATATTTAGTCATAACGCATCAATGTAATACACGTGTGCAGAAAATCTAGTGCAGCAGACTGAAGAATGCCTTCACTTATGACATAGGTTTCAGGAGGGTCCCACCAATCTAAGAACTAATTAATGAGTGTGTCGCTGTTCCTAAACTATTTGTACAAACAATATAGGCTATAAAGAAACACTTGCTTTCCTATAGGAAGCCCTAATGTTAGCTTGTGCTAGGACAGGGCATATATACATATATAAGCAGACCTCAAGAATACTTTAGGCACCGAGCCCCAATTCAGTGCTGTGGGAATCCTACCATCTGTATCTCGTCACTGAAGGTGCCAAACGAGACATCTGGTTTGCCTCTGACTGCCCCATGCACCTTTTCCCTTTGCTATAACTTCAGTAAAGTCTTGCTGTCTGCTGGGTGTGTTGGTGTGTCTGCAATCCTACCACTCAGAAGGCTAAGGCAAAAAAATAAATAAAACAAAAAGACTACCAGATGCTCGAGGGCTGCCAGGGCAGAGCAAAGTGTTGTCTCAATAAAACTAAAATAAACAGAGTCCCAGCTGTGAAGAAGATAACTCTACACAAGAAACTGTGAGCCATTCTCAAGAGTCACCAAGCTCAGAAATGGTGGTAGGGACCTGAGATAACACACAGAAGTAAGGTCACCGGTGTGGTAAGAAGGCATTTGTACTTCAGTACAATGTATTTAGTAGTTACACAGAGAAACACAAGCTGGAGAGAGGGCTCAGTGGTTAAGAGCATTAGCTGCTCTTCCAGCGGTCCTGAGTTCAATTCTCAAAAAGCACATGGTGGCTCATAATGAGATCTGGTACTCTTCTTCTGGCATGTAGAGAAAATATTGCATACATAAATAAATCTTTAAAAAATAAAAAAAGGCAGTCAAGAAATACAAACTTAACATTTTTTAAAGCATAACTTCAGGTCCAGAATTAAAAGACAATTAAAAACATAGAAATTTACTCTAAAATTTACCAAAGAACTACAGTTTCCTGCATTTTCAGCTAACTTGTCTAAAAACAATATTTGTATTTACAACCTTAATATACTTGATTATAATAGTCAGAGACCAAGAACCCACACAAAAATAGAGTTCATGGGTTCTTCAACACATAGACAGATCATAGCAACAAGCGCTATATTCCCAAAAGGTTATTTTGTACCATATTAAATTTATAAAGTTTAACAAATTATCTTAAATAGCTTAAAATTGAGGTTGTTGCTAATAAATAAAACTAGAAAGCTCATAGAATAATACAAGACCTTTTAAAATGCTTCAGCATAGATAGTCATGAAACCAAGATGTAGTTTAGAATCTTAGTCAACTTTTATTCATAATAAATTTAAGACTATTTTATTCAAAATAGCCATATTGAATCCATACATTTCACCATTCTAAAGGAATGGGCATCAAACCCAGGGCCTTGAAAATACTGGGTAGGTTGTACAGTGGTGATGCACACCTTTAATCCGAGCATTTGAAGGCAGAGGCAGGTGGATCTCTGTGAGTTCAAGGCCAGTGGTCTTCAGAATAACTGGGTTTGAGGACAGCCAAGGTTACACAGAGAACCCTGTAAAAAGCTTAAAAAGGGAAATACTGAGTAACCAGGCACTCTATCATGACACTATCATAGCCACCTGACTGTTTCTAAAAACAACTAGTATTTTCACGGAATCTACTTCATTTACTAATTTTCCTGTTAATTAAGAAGCTTGAGCTTAACATCTGATGTATTTTCTGTCAGCCCTCTTTAATTTACAATCACGATTTTTTATGGTGGATTAACAGCTCTTTTAAGAATTGTCCCAGAAGCAAGTAGGAGCCTCACCATTGCTGTCTCACAACCTCTCAGCCTAAGCTGCCCTCCATGCTACCCAGCTGCAGTGCAATGACCGGGGAGACTACTCAGACCAATGCCTGAAAGGTGCTCTGACTGGCTATGACATCAAAGCCACAGTGGAATGAAAACTGTTCTTATGACCCAGAAGTGATATGGGTTAAGCCTCTCTATAGTTGTTACATACACAGACTCACACCCAACACCTCATTCCATCAATAGTGCCCTTAATATTCAGAGACATGAGCTAGCATATTAGAATAGGAATTATAACTTGATTTACATTTTGAAAAAATATAAGTGTTTAGACCCTTTTGTCAAAAAGGAACTGCCCTCATAAAAGAAAAAAATTGCTTTTTCTCATATACAATTCAAAATATGATCCAGAGACTGGAATAACTGCAAATTTTCATCATCCTACTGACTGGAAAAAAAGGCATGTTAAAAGGAAAGCTTTCTCCTCTTTCTTTTCTTGAACACTTGCTGCTCTTCCAGTGGACACGGGTTTAGGAGCCAGCACCTAATCAGGGGAAACCAACACCCTCTTCTGGTCTCCAGAGACACTCACAGACATGTGTATCACATTTATATAAATAAAAATAAATCTTTAAAAAAAGATCAGAATGCCCGAAGGAACAAAGTTCAATCAGAAACCAAGTTTATGCTAAAAATTAATACATGTTAATGTTTTTCTTAAAACATTTCAAAAGTAGAATCTTCAACACGAATGAACAACTCCTAAATAATAATGAATACCTTTTTCTTTTTTCCTTAAGATATCCTATTTCAGAAATGACTCTAAAACGTTTAGACTTAGTAAAAAAAAAATTATCAAAATAAACTACCAGGCCAGGAGGTGGTGGAACCTGTCTTTAATCACAGCACTCAAGAAGCAGAAGCAGGCGAATCTGGTCCAAAGCCAGCCTGGTCTACAGAGCTAGTTCCCAGGACACCCAGGACTACACAGAGAAACCCAAACCATCTGAAAATCTAAAATGATATAGAACACAGCGTGGATGAATCAACTTCTCTCAACTTTAAAAGAAATCACTAGGACCAGTGAGACAGCCCACCAGTTTAAGGCCTGATGACCCGAGTTCAATCCCCATACACGTTATAGACAGAAGAAACTTTATGGCAAATGGTTGACCTCTGACCTCTACCAGTGCACTAAATGAACCCCCAATTTTTTTTTAAAAAAAATTAAGTATAATTTTAGAAAAGAACAGAAACTACCAAATCCTTAAGAGTGGCTCTTACATCAGTTTGCTTCCATATCAAGATCATCTTTCTTTGGGTCTGGTAGCTGCTACCTGCAGTCCCAGCGCTTCAGAAGCTGCGGCCAAATGCTGTCCTGAGTTAGAGGGCAGGCTGAGCTATACTTAGTCTTGGGTTAACATGTGCTAAGAGCCTTTCTCAAAAAAATTATAGACAATTAAAAAAAGATGTGTAAGTCTCCATGTACCCAAGTAGGTGAATTTCCAGTGTGCGCTGCATGGGTTTCCATGCAGCTGCGCACATGAGTGATGTGTACCTTGCTATTGGGCTCTGAGTTTCCACGCATCCATGCTCACAGTGATGTAACTGACTACTGAGCTCTGTTCTTAGGCTTTCTGAGACACTACCTGTGAGCAGCATTAACCCATTATTTCCAGCTCTTCCTATTTCTGTAGTTAGTATTTTCTAGTATCTTTAATGTGAAAAAAAAAATCTGTTTAAATGGGGCTGGAGAGATGGTTCGGCAATAAGAGCACATAACGCTCTTGCGGAAAACCCTGGTTCAGTTTCCAGAACCATATGAAATGGCTAACAGTGGCCTGAAACTGCAGCTCTGGGGAATCTGAAATCCTCTGACCTCCACCAGTTCACTGCACACAAACACTGTACACATAAAATTAGGCAGGAACACATATATACACATAATTTTAAAAAAAATGAATTTTTTAAAATTACTAAAATGAAGCTTCTGAAGAAAAATTAAAGATACAAAGTGAGAAGCAAACACCAATGGATAGCTTCTAATTAGACATTTCTCATTTGTGCCTGACATTTTAAATCTAAGGGAACACAGTACACTAAACAGGCACTTAATCTATGTGATTCGTACAGAGTCAAGCTTCAGAGAAAGAACTATTTCAGGATTTTACTAAATATCTATTAATTATAAATATGCAACTAATTTAAACAGAATGGAAATGTTAATCACATTAATCACACAGAAACTGCAAAACAGTATTTCCAATATTGAAAACTTCTTTGACTAGTTAATATTAAAGTAAAACATTAAAAGATAATATATGAATGTCTACTACTCAGTTAATAAATATTAAACACTAGCACAGACTACATTTTAAGAATCTGTAATTCGAAGTATCATTAAAAAACCTATTTATATTCAACTTTGGAAAGCTCCTACACCCATTTTCCTCATTAGTATACACACATCAATAATACACACGAACACACAGAGTACAAATTGTGAGTCACAGTGAGAACCACTTTGTTAATTACTTAAGAACACTGATCAATTCATGGTATGACTTTAGGAAAAAAGAAACACTTCTGGAGAGCTTTCATTGCCCTATCTTTAATATAAGAAAAAAATGTACCATTCATTATACATCAGGTATGTTAGGAAGTCGTAAGATAATTAGAAAGATACCAAAATTATAAAAAAAAATAAAGCATCACTATAAAAGTAAAATTGATCAAAAACTTAACTTTAAAAAATGCAGGAACAAGGAAATCTCAGAAAATAAATAGGATTATTTCTTTTACTAACAACTATAGCCCATTACATATAACCTATGGAGTGACCGATGTGAGTTCTTTTTTCTTCAATGACAAGGGGTGGATATATAAGCCATATTACCAAGAAACATGAGAAACAGCCAGACACGGAGCTATGGCAGCTGATACATTAACAAAACGCAGCCTTCTGGTTTGAAGAAATAGTGTTCAGAACTGAGATCACAAGTAAGAACGCAACCTTTAGTAATCTCAAACTACGATTTAAAGAAGTTCATAGGGAAAGGTCATTCCGCCTGTGAGATAGACACGTAAGGAAATCATGCAGTCCTCAATGATTAGAACAGAACTAATTGGTTTGTTTTCATATGTGAAGAGCAAGGCATCAGTTGTCATAGTCTCATAAAATTCCAAACCTAAAGTTATGTTTTCATTATATTCATAAAGAAGAAATAAAAGTTCTACAAAGTTCTCAGGTACAAAAAAGACATCAAGATTCCGGGAGTACCTGCGGTTCCCAAACTGAGAACTGAGAGGTCATTTAATAAACTTTAAATCTAAGATATTAAAAGATTTGGAGCATTTTCTGAAGTACAAACAGTTAGCTTCAGCTCAAAGAAACCACAGCACACAATCCACACTTCTAATTCTTGTTATTAAATCTGAATTCAAATTATCTAAACTATGTACGATACAGAATAAAGACAGATGCTAGTTTTGTATTGTTATTAGTAATCAAAATACTGAGAATACAGCATTAATTCCTGAGAATATTTTCTAAAATACTAAAAAATTAAATATTCAGACTATTAAACAAAACAGGCCCCAAAACGTACAAGTAATCCTTCAAGTTAACAGGTCAATGACAAACATAGGCTCTGTATTATTTCTATAGCTAATAGGAAACACATGCCAAGTTATATAATCCAGTAAATGAAAACAGTGGCCTATAGTTAAGAAGTTCCAAACAATATCACAAAATCAGTAATTAAAGGAAGTGGAAAACACTTGGAAATCTGACTCTGAAAAGTTAATGTCATTTCAATTACATAAGTCCACTTACACATTGATAAAGATACCTAGTATGTACAAACAGTAAAAACAGGACTGCATTTCATCTGGGTTACAATGTCCCTTTCCCACACATTGTAACATCTAAACTCGGATGCCCATCAGCCTAACTTTCACTGACTCACAGAGAGGGGTGGGCTTTCTCCCTGTCAGCAGTCTGGGAAGCTCTAAGCCAGGACAGCCTGAGTTCTTACCTTGGGATTTCTTTGGAAGCCACTGACAGTAGGAATCCAGACTGTGAATCTGAATCTATTGCTGCTTTAGAATTCAAATTCACATGCAAGATTCTGATTCTTTCTTACTCTCCTACTTGGTTAGGGCTGAGACAGGAATTCCCCTCTGTGAGAACGCGTCCATTCACCTTGAGATTAGGGGTGTACACTTTCCACTTTCTAGCTTTGCCTAGGGTCCTCATTTTGAGTGTTTTCTTTATCTCCCTTCAATGACACATAAAATAATGGTGTTTCATAAAACTGACAGTATAACTAAATTAAATATGGCAAATCCAATAAAACTGCTTTTCTCTAATGTAACTATAAAACTAACAGCAAAATTAAAGAAAGAAAATGAAAATGAAGGTTTAAATACCTGTTGTTTGGATATACTCTCAAAAATTTTCGATCAAAATCACTTTCAAATCTAAACCTGTCGTCCATGTCTTCACTTATGTCAGGATCACGGTCAGCTCTACAGTACTGTTTGTCAAGCACACGCTCCTCGTTAAACCTGCAAGCTCTTCTCTCTGGAGCAGCTGCCTTGCTGGAAAAGCTTTGGTGGCTTGTACCAGAAATGCCTATTTCTTCATTTGTTTGTTTAAGCGGTCTTCTAGTCCTTAATTCAATTCCATCATCTAGCTGTCGGTATCGGCCCTCCTCCCGCTGTCTTTGGTTTAGAAGCTCTTCATGTGCAGGTCCCTCTGAATGTGCATATGAAGTCAGTGCTTGTGAAGGCAGATCAGATTTACCTTGACTAACAGGGTTTTTATTCCTTTGACTCTTAGCCTGCTGAATTAAAAAGGAAACAAAGCTTAAAGAGACACTACCATACAAAGTTTAACTAAAGTCTTGATTACATAGGAATCTTATAATAGTCCTTAAAATGCATTAACGTATATCTCAACTTTGATATTTAATCAAAGGTCATTAAAGAAAGAGAAAATAAAAGATTCTTTTTTTTAAAAAAGCCATAGGGAATCATATTAACTTATATTTACCTAAAATTACGTATATAATATATTACATGCATGTGTGTTAAATGATGCTCTGTCGGCCTTTAATCAAGGCCCTTAAATCATATATATACAAGCAACGTTAAATGAACTCCACAAGTTTATAGTTCTATATTTATGCATCATACATATGTAACAATAACAAAAGAAAAATAACCATATATTTGAAGGGAATAGGGAGCAACATGGAAAGAGTTAAGGGAGGAGACAGGAGAGAGGATATGACATATTTTTAAAAATGATTTAAGGACTGAGAGATGGCTCAGTGGTTAAGAGCACTGACTGCTCTTCCAGAGGTCCTGAGTTCAAATCCCAGTAACCACATGGTGGCTCACAACCATCTGTAATGAGATCTGAAGCCCTCTTCTGGTGTGTCTGAAGACAGCTACAGTGTGCTTATATATAATAAATAAATAAATCTTTAAAAAAAATGATTTAAAAACTAAGTTTTTAAACAGGACTTCATCTTTCAGTTATTCTATACATGAAAAAAATTATATAATTTCTAACGCCTAGAAACTGTCAAAATTTAAAAATCAGTTAAGATAAAAACGAAGTCAAGGAAAGTGGAGCAAACATGACCACAACTACCACCACCACCACCACCACCACCCCCCGGCAGCCCACTCATGCAGGTGAAATTAAAAATCACTTTATAAAAATAAAACATACCTCAATATTCCTTTCTACCTGTCTGACTTTTTCTGTGGATTCTTCCTTACCCCTGAGAAATTGATTGTATTCTCGGTTGCGTTCAAGTTTCAACCTTTCCTTTACAAAACCAATTGAAAGGCAATGTTAACTTCAGCTCCGGGGAGGAGGGAAGCCTGTCTACGAAAGCAGAGGCATGCACATCAGAGCTCTTAGCTCTCCTGATGATTTTAAGGACAAGGAGTCACTGAAGAGCACAAAAAGGGACCAGAGCAACACTGTAGCTCTCCAAGTCTCCGCTGCCATAGCAAATACACGTGAATATATGCTGTCTGACTCATTAACACAGGAAGTCGATAACAGACTGCAGCTACTCCAGTTATAAACCATCCTGATTCTGTTTTCCTGGTGCTTCGCAGTGTCATCTCCCTCCTGTAACTCCCCCAGACCACCAAAATACTTAGTACTATTTTATTCCCAAGTTAAAGAAAGGCTATTAAATACAAACTGACAAAAAAGTATATACACAAACTAAAATACTGTAATAGAACTGTTCTGTTCAAATATATTGCATTAGGACATTTTCTTAAATCCTAATATGTTCAATTTCACTGAAACAACACAAGCTAAAAGAGTAAATTAGGTCTGCATTTTGAAACTTAGTAACTGTCCACTGTGTCTTACATACTAGTTAATGCTGCCACCATCTCCTAGACAATCAGTGGAGGGAGAGAAACACAGTTGGCCCAACACGTCTACCCTTTCACACCCACCCACGTCACTGATAACTGTATCACACAGACTTTGTGGCTCACATATCAATGTTGAGATAATAAACTGAATATTTGAATAAATAGAATACAGAAAAGAATCATCACATTAAAGAAATCTATCATATTGTATCATGAATGTTTAAATTAAGATTAACTCAACTAGGGGTTGGGGATTTAGCTCAGTGGTAGAGCGCTTGCCTAGGAAGCGCAAGGCCCTGGGTTCGGTCCCCAACTCCGAAAAAAAAGAACCAAAAAAAAAAAAAAAAGAGATTAACTCAACTAGAAATTCCCTAACTCTTTAAAAGGTTATACTCGAGTGAGGAGAAATAATGTAATGAAAGGTATATTCTCTCATGATTCTGTAGCCCCGGGAAACTCTTACTCCTATCTACCTACCTTGGCAGATAACCGTTCATCAATAGGAAGAGAAACTCCCAGAGTAGATGGGTCTGTTTCACCAGTAGATAGGAAATTTTTCTGTATATATGCACATTAAAAATATACATTAGCTAATTGACTTTCTATGTTTGAAAATTTCCTTACACTCTACGTTCTAACCCGGTCCGTAACACACAGAAGGAAGGAATGGAGGTGGATTCAGAGACGAGAGGCCTAGGAAACACACAAAGGTGACTAGGAAAACGATTCTTCAAACCAACTCCCTGAAAGAGAGATTCAAGCTTTAACTTAGATTTGAAACACATGCCTATCTCTTGAATCAAGGTGATTAAAGCATGGAAAGGTTTGATCTTTTCCAATTCATATTCCTCTAAGTATGTATTCTTCATTCTTTTAACTTCTTCACCAGTATCTTTATGAAGGCCTGGAGTGTTTTGATGTTTGTTATAGTTATCTAAATAAATATACGCACAGAATCCCAAAACTAAACTTTGAATGATGTTGCTTGTGTGTCTTCCATTCATGTCCACTAGGCATTCATTAGAGCATTCCTGAGCATCAGCCTGGGCGTCCAAGACCTAAGACTCAAGCTTCTACATCTAACATCCACACACACAAGTCACGCAGCACGACCAAGTCAGTCAACCTCTCTATAAAGTGAGAATAGCACCTGTCCTACACACAAAGGATCAAAAAGGATTCAAAATATAAAGTCTCTTTGAACACATTAAATAAAGCAAATGAAAAAAAAAATCTTTGACTACTTAGACAAAAATGCTAAATAAGTCACTTAGTTTCTCTGCTTCAGTTTCTCCACCTCTAAAATGGGGGACATCATCTACAGTACTACATCATAAAAGCCAAACCAGTAGATGCTGGCCTATCTAATTTCTTGCATGCATGAAATCATTAAACAATTATTGACCATTTAATGCTTTCTAGTTATGAGTTTAAATGTCAAGAAAACAAGATAAGCTTGTGTCCCTCTAGTACTTCAATAACAAGACAAATAATGGCAAGATAATACACTGTCTCTAGAGTAGCATTATGTTAGAATCATGGCATGTTTGATAACAGACTGTCTATGGAAATAAGTGGACTGTATACAATAAATCAAGAAACTAATAAAGTCTCAATAAATCTAAAGTTACAAAAACTTACCTGAAAGTTAGTATGAGACTCTAACAAGCTTCTCTGTTAAAAGAAACTAATAAGGACTGGTTGGATTCTAACTCTGCTCACTACCATGTTGAAGTACCCTATACACCTAATCATTTCATAGAAAAGCCTCTGCCCCTGTCCCCTGCGCCCTGCCCCCTGCCTCCTTGACCCCCTGATCCCTGACCCCTGCCCCTACCCTGACTTGAGTTCAGTGGACTATAACTCTATCATACACTAGGGATCCATCAGGTCGTATTGGCTGTAATCAACATAAGTTACTGAGTAAATAAAAAGCAAGCTATAGAAAGTGCAAGCTTCTATAGTAAAAGAATGAAAGCAGTACTCATGAGTTCCTTG
Organism: Rattus rattus; assembly: GCF_011064425.1. Lineage (NCBI taxonomy): Eukaryota > Metazoa > Chordata > Mammalia > Rodentia > Muridae > Rattus > Rattus rattus. Next base: position 144,845,097 of record NC_046154.1, on the reverse strand, counting down.
TTGGACTGCTCTATGATGTTTTTAACATGCAACAGGTAAGTACTATTTCAAAGTGAAAACAGCAAGTAGACAGCCAGATAGAAAAGTTTAAGATTCAAGAAATAGCTATGAACAAATGAAATTAAGTTTACTGACTCAATTTAAAAACTGTTCCCTCTGCTCAATAAGAACACCCACCATCCTTCACTCTAAAACTAGAGGTATGTGTTCTTTAGCGGTTCTTCCTAGCAACGGTTAACTTGAAGCTTTGCACTGTTTTGTTTGTTTGTGTATTGAGACAGGGTTTCTCTGTGTAGCCCTGGCTGACCTGGAACTTGCTCTGTAGACCAAGCTGGCCTCGTACTCAGAGCTCTACATCCCTCTGCCTCCTGGGTGCTGGATTAAAGTGTGGCCACCACTGCAGGTTCAGTGTTTTGCTTTTGAAACAGTTTCCTACTGTACTTCAGGCTGACCTCAAGCCTACGAAAGTCCTCCTGCCTCCGTTTCCCTAGTGCTAAGCTTACAAGTGTGTACAAGCACGTCCAGTGTTATTCTTTTGTTGTTCGTGTTGTTCATTCCTTCTCCCCACCAACTTCTTTTGTTTTTTTGCAAGGTTTCATGTAGCTTAAGCTAGCCTCAACACTGCAATGGATCCAAGGACGGCTTTAAATTCCTGGTCCTCAACCTCCGCCTCCTGAGTGCTGGGATTACAGTCCTATCCGCCGAGCTTAGCTTTTCAGTATTAGTAGTCACACAATTTATCAGTCTGAAACTATAAGAGACCCAAGAACAAACTTGGAAGTCATATCTACCCCAAGACCCAGAGAAATCATAGCTTTCTCTCCATGCCTATGTGCTTTTCTTCCTCTCCATATCCATGTGCTTTTCTTGTTTTTAACTCCTACCTCCCCAGATATCACCCAAAGGTCTTAAGAAAATATCACTACTTTACAACTGTACACTTAATAACCCATCACAAAAGCAACTTCAGGGTGATGTAAAGATTTGAGCTCCCTCGGTCACTTTCACTTCTCTTTTTAAGAAGACAATTTCCTCTCATGCCTGCTTGTGATTATCCGTCCAGCTCGACATGACTACAACCATCGCTGTGGGACTGCCAACACAGTGATCATCTCAAGCCTGCTGGGGAGCTGTTAAAGAAACAGGCAGAGGGTTCCATCGCTCAGTGCCCAGAATGTTTCTTTTGTGTGATCTTAGGGCTACAGCCTCGGGCCTTTTGCATGCAAAGTGAGCGCTGAGCCACACTGCTGTATCTTTAGCCCAGATTGCTTTTTGACTGATAGTGGGAAGCCAGCTGTTTCAGAGAAAGGCTGGTCAGCCATGCTCCACCTTTGGCTAGCCTTTCTATCTTGCTGTTGCCTGAGACATGACTCAGTGTCTGATACCTCACACTCCTCGTAATCCTCCATCTGCTTTTCATTCTTCCACCTTTCAGAACCAACCACCTTCCGAGTCAAGTCTTACAAGCTGAACCATGTTGTTACAAAATATGTCCACACCACCATTCTTCTTTTTCTAATCATACACGTATGAATAAGAACTGGGCAGATCAGGTGTGAGATACAAGCCTAGGAAGTCAAGCTAGAGCAGGAACGATGTGGCATGCTAAGGAATTAGAATGTTTATTCAAAAGTTAGTAAGGAGACAAATATTTAATCGCTTAGACATAGGATCGTTCTAGAAGGCATCATAAACAACAGACTGGAAATCAGTACAAGTGCAGTTAAGATGTAGATGTGTTTACGTTAATGAGTCTCAAACAAGTACACGTGGCTATGGTAAAGCAATATCCATCCCGCATGAACAACATTCACCACAGCCTATCACATGGACTGCCTTTCCACACCCAGTCCTCTCTCCATCCACATCACTACTTCTCGGGACTCTATAAAAAGGCTTGGAGTATCTCATTCAGTCCACTCTCTCCTCAGTCTATATTCTACATTTTAAAGCTTTTCCTATTTTGTCTTAGGAATATTCAAATTCTACCTATTCTGTAATGCTTTATTTGGCTATCTTGCTATAGTTAACATTTTCTGATCTTGATGAAATATATCCACAGCTAAATCCTAAACCCCTTGCAGATATGATCTATACTTTATTTAACTACTGGTATTTTTAAACATTAGAGTGATCAAATGTATGGAATTATTTGTAAATAGCTTGTAAAAGTATTAACTGGTGCTCGGTTTCCCCACATAAATTAACAAATATGATCAGCTTGACTTGGTACAAAAATATCAAGTAATCCAATTCATGATAATACATAGTTCAAGACATTTTTAAGTAACTTGACTGTTTATACTGTCAGCAGTATAAATTGTAGAACGAAAACAGACAAGCTAAAAAGCAAGCGCCCAACAGTTGAGGACATTATAAGAAAGCAATGAAAATAAATGCAAAGCCACCTCAACAGACAAGCGCAATATGTGGACTGCCATCTTGGCAAACGCAGACACAGAGAGGAGCCACAAAAGCCTTGAAACACAGACAAAGCAGCTCTTCTTGATTGGAATCACATTAGTGCAACTGATTATGAGCTATCATACGTTTTAAAAACAAACTAAAAGAGAACATCATGCAGGCAACCCTACCTTTCTTTTTGCTTGTGTAATGCCCTAAAGTCAAGAGAAACAAACCATTGATAACACGTATTTAGTAAAGTCTGTTCTTTCCAATTACAAGTCAGGCAAAGACACTTTGAAACAAGTATGTATAAAGCAATGGAAAAGCCAAGAGTATTGTGGATAAACAGAAACATGACTGCTTAAAGTATTTTTATAACCTATAAGGGAAACTACACTGTACAACATACGATAAACCTATAGTTATTAGATAGTTTGATAACTGCAAACAGGTCTCCTAAATAAAACACTAAACCATAGAGCAAAGCTGTTAGTGCTGCTGAGATCTGAATATGACATGTCCCAAAGGCTCCTGCCGCTGGTGGTGACACTCTGGAAGGTCTCACCTTGGAAACTGACTGGTCAGCATGGCTGGAGGAAGGGGACACATCACTGAGGGGCTGTTTCTTTTTTTTTTTTTTTTAATTTTTTTTTAAGATTTATTTATTTGTAAGTACATTGTAGCTGTCTTCTGATCAGAAGAGGGCATCAGATATCACTACAGATGGTTGTGAGCCACCATGTGGTTGCTGGGATTTGAACTCAGGACCTCTGGAAGAGCAGTCAGTGCTCTTAACCACTGAGCCATCTCTCCAGCCCTGAGGGGCTGTTTCTTATCTCCAGACCCTTGCTATGTGCCATGACTTTCTTTGTTCAGCAGCATGCTCCTGCCACAGGCCCACAGCTGACCCCAGACTGCACCTCTAAAGTCCTTTCTCTCACACTGTTCTTCTCAGACACTTTGTCACAGTGATGAAAAAAACATGACTAAACATTGTAGTTAATAAAACTGTTAACAGCGCATTTATACACTTATCAAAAGAAAAACCAATTACTATGTAAAAGCCTTTAATACACTGTGGGGAAGAGTGGATATGCTTCTGTAGACAAAAATTGCTTTACAGAAACAACCCTGCTTACCAGCGGCTCATCTCACTGAATATTAAAATCTACTTCCCTAGCAAAACACCCTCCTGTGCTGGAGACTAAGCCCAGGGCCTTGCTGCTCCAGGAAGAGTCTCTTATTCCACAACCGATGTTTTCACATTTTTCCACCAAGAATTAATTATTTTCCACAAGTTGGCCAGACATCAACACTTCCCAAAAGTAAGTTTTAGGAATAAATTCGAACAGACAAAATACAACTCATTATCAAAACAATTTACCTGAGTAAGATAGCGCCTATAATCTTGTCTCAATTCTTCTTTTAATTTATGTTTCTTCTGTTCATAATCTTCTCCAAGTGGTAAACTTAACCCATAATCAATACCTAAAAAAGAAGACAGCTTAAGTCACAGATTCCCTTTCAAATCAATGTCAGTGAAGTTCTCCCTCCTATAACAAAGCACATGAGGACTGGAATCAGGTTTCGTGTTCTGAATGCTTCTTCAGTGGGGATACACAGATGTAGTGGTAAATATTACTCCCACCTCTGACCCCAAGCCAGCCTGTCCCCTGCCAGAACACTGTATCTTGTGTCTCCTTCAGAGAGCTTATGTACACACATTAATGTTAGGTTACTGTATATGTAACAATGTATACAAGTGTATATTATTTCCCCTCTGTAAATTACCATTTAGCATGCTGTTTAATTGCTCTTCTCGCCCAAACTGGACCTGAACTTCTGATTCTCCTCCCTCCAGCTCCCAAGTGCTAAGATGAACCAGTTTAAATGGTGCTGAGGATAATGAAAATGGGCAGTTATGAAGCATTCTACCAACTGGGCTACATCACCAGCCTAGCTATCTTGTTGTCCAGAAGACAGCGAAATTAATGCAAGAAATATAATTTGCTTCATTTAATTTTAGTTTAATTTCTAAAAAAACAAATTACTTTTTATATTTTTTTTAGTCAGCTAAGAATAATAATATGTCATCTTTAGCAATCAAGAATATTCTTATCCTTAGTCATCAGGGAAATGCAAATCAAAACAACCCTGAGAACCCACCTCATACCAGTCAGAATGGCTAAAATCAAAAACTCAGGTGACAGCAGATGCTGGAGAGGATGTGGGAAAACAGAACACTCCTTCATTGTTGGTGGGATTGCAGACTGGTACAACCATTCTGGAAATCAGTCTGGAGGTTCCTCAGAAAATTGGATATTGAACTACCTAAGGACCCAGCTATACCTCTCTTGGGCATATACCCAAAAGATGCCCCAACATACAACAAAGACACATGCTCCACTATGTTCATAGCAGACTTATTTGTAATAGCCAGAAGCTGGAAAGAACCCAGATGCCCTTCAACAGAGGAATGGATACAGAAAATGTGGTACATCTACTCAATGGAGTACCACTCAGCTATCAAAAACAATGACTTTATGAAATTCATAGGCAAATGGAGGGAACTGGAAAATATCATCCTGAGTGAGGTAACCCAATCACAGAAAAACAGACATGGTATACACTCATTGATAAGGGGATATTAGACTAAAAGCTCAGATTACCCAAGATACAATTCACAGACCACATGAAGCTCAAGAAGGACAACCAAAGTGCAGATGCTTCAGTCCTTCTTAGAAGGGGGAACAAAAATATTCATAGAGGGAGATATGGAGGCAAAGTTTGGAGCAGAAACTGAAGGAATGGCTATTCAGGACCTGCCCTACCTGGGAATCCAACCAATATAAATACAGCCATCAAACCCAGACACTATTGCTGATGCTAAGAAGTGCATGCTGACAGGAGCCTGATATAGCTGCCTCCTGAGAAGCTCTACCAGAGCCTGACATATACAGAGGTGGATGCAAGCAGCCAACCAGTGAACTGAGAACAGGGTCCCTGTGGGAGGAGTTAGAGAAAGGAATGAAGGAGCTGAAGGGGTTTGCAGCCCCATAAGATGAACAATATCAACCAACCAGAGCTCGCAGGGACTAAACCACCATCCAAAGAGTACTTAAGGACAGACCCATGGCTCCAGATGCATATGTAGCACAGGATGGCCTTATTGGGCACCAAAGGGAGGAGAAGCCCTTGGTCCTGCCAAGGCTGGACCCCCCAGTGTAGGGGAATGTCAGGGCGGGGAGCAGGAAGGGGTGGGTGGGGGAAAGGGGTTAACATTTGAAATTTAAAAAAAAAAATCCAATAAAAAAAAATATTGTTATAAAATGCTTATTGAGGTCAGGAGTTACTTAGGATGGCAGTCCCAAAAAATTCCATCCATCAATTCTAACTTCATTCAATGGTTAGCTTTTGTATATGACAAAATATATAGAATATAAGACTTGACATTTAAAAAAACAAACAAAACATCAGGCATGGTGGAGCATGTCTTTAATTCCAGCATTTGGAAAGTAGAAGCAAGAGGGTTTCTATGAGTTTGAGGCCAGCCTGGTCTACACAGTAAGTTCCAAGACAGCCAGAAGTACATGGTGAGTCCCTATATCAAAAAAACAAAAAGTAAAATAAAATAATATTCCCAGTTTTATTTTATCACTTTTCCTTTTTAAGATGGGATCTCACAGAGCCTGGCTGGCATTAACTCACTCTGTAACAAAGGACTGGCTTGAACACAACCGTCTTTCCTCCAATGTCTCTACAGGTATGCACCACAATGCTGGCTTGAAATTTGCTGTTTTAAATATCTTTTAACTCCTTTAAAGATACAGTTCAGTGGTACTACATATGCACATATCCACTTACACACTTCATCATCCCTCAAAGAAACTGTAAATGGATGGCAATTTTTTAAATTTGAATTCTTTTTTGTTGTTGTTGTGGTTGTTGTTTTGTTTTTTGTTTTTTGGGGTTTTTTTTTGGTTTTGGGGTTTTTTTTTTCATTTTTTTTTTATCTTTATTAACTTGAATATTTCTTATTTACATTTCAATTATTATTCCCCTTCCCGGTTTCTGGGCCAACATCCCCCAACCCCTCCCTCTCCCCTTCTATATGGTCTTCCCCTCCCCATCCTCCCCCCATTATCACCCTCCCCCCAACAATCACATTCACTGGGGGGGGAGGGTCAGTCTTGGCAGGACCAAGGGCTTCCCCTTCCACTGGTGCTCTTACTAGGCTATTCATTGCTACCTATGAGGTCAGAGTCCAGGGTCAGTCCATGTATAGTCTTTGGGTAGTGGCTTAGTCCCTGGAAGCTCTGGTTGGTTGGCATTGTTGTTCATATGGGGTTTCAAACCTCTTCAAGCTCTTCCAGTCCTTTCTCTGATTCCTTCAACGGGGGTCCCGTTCTCAGTTCAGTGGTTTGCTGCTGGCATTTGCCTGTGTATTTGCTGTATTCTGGCTGTGTCTCTCAGGAGAGATATACATATGGTAACTGTCGGCTTGCACTTCTTTGCTTCATCCTTCTTGTCTAATTGGGTGGCTGTATATGTATGGGCCACATATGGGGCAGGCTCTGAATGGGTGTTCCTTCTGCTTCTGTTCTAAACTTTGCCTCCCTATTCCCTGCCAAGGGTATTCTTGTTCCCCTTTTAAAGAAGGAGTGAAGCATTCACATTTTGATCATCCGTCTTGAGTTTCATTTGTTCTGTGCATCTAGGGTAATTCAAGCATTTGGGCTAATAGCCACTTATCAATGAGTGCATACCATGTGTGTTTTTCTGTGATTGGGTTAACTCACTCAGGATGATATTTTCCAGTTCCATCCATTTGCCTATGAATTTCATAAAGTCATTGTTTTGGATAGCTGAGTAATATTCCATTGTGTAGATGTACCATTTTCTGTATCCATTCCTCTGTTGAAGGGCATCTGGGTTCTTTCCAGCTTCTGGCTATTATAAATAAGGCTGCGATGAACATAGTGGAGCACGTGTCTTTTTTTATATGTTGGGGCATCTTTTGGGTATATGCCCAAGAGAGGTATAGCTGGGTCCTCAGGTAGTTCAATGTCCAATTTTCTGAGGAACCTCCAGACTGATTTCCAGAATGGTTGTACCAGTCTGCAATCCCACCAACAATAGAGGAGTGTTCCTCTTTCTCCGCATCCTCTCCAGCATCTGCTGTCACCTGAGTTTTTGATTTTAGCCATTCTCACTGGTGTGAGGTGAAATCTCAGGGTTTTATATTTGAATTCTTATAGAGAACTCACAGTTTTAAATTGTATAACTGTAATATTTAAAATTCATCATCTCTGGGCAGTGAGACTGACTACGTAACCACACTCGACAGCAAACCTGACAACCTGAATTTAATTCCCCAGGCCCATGTAGCGGAAGGAGAAACTGACTCCCTCCCAAAAGTTGTCCTCTGGCCTGCACACATGGCGTATGCATGTAAACAAGCAGACATAGTCTTTCAATCTTCAGGGAAATGAAAAGGTTTCTAAGGCTAGAGATGTAGCTTAATTGGTCAGATGTTTGCCCAGCATACCCAAAACCCTAGGTTCAATCCTTAGTACTACATTAAAAAAAAAAAGAAGAAAAGCCACAGTGTGCTATTCCACACCTGTAACCCAGAACGTGGAGGCAGAGGCAAGAGAACCAGAAAGTTACAATCATCTTTGGCTACAAAGACACTGAGGCCCACCCAAGGCACATAAAACCCTGTCCCCCAATCCAAAGAAAAATAAATAAATATAACGAGTTAATGAGAATTTGATACTCTACGTGCAACAGAAAAATAGTTGAATTTATAATGTCATGAAAGTACTCCTGTTTATTTTATTCCTTACAACTCAAGGCATTATGGACACATGCAAATGTCATGTTTTTTTTTACATCACTGAACTCAGGATGAAAAGCCAAGGTTATTTATGTATAAATGCATGCCTACTGTCTTATAAAACACTAAAGTTACTTTCCACTATAACACTGTGACCTTCTCTTGAGAAAAATATCTGGTCTATTTAATCCCTTGGTGATTTTAGCAGGCAGGGACAATCCATACAAAAGCAACCTAAAACATTCCCTCTTATTTTTTTAATTAGCAAACAAAATAATGGTTTCATTATGACACCTTCAAAAATGCATCCCATCTCTCTCGTTCAGACAGGAGTATGCACATGGAACTAAAGGATAAGATCAACGAAAACAAAGACCAGGCAGTACTCAACTTTTTTACACCCAACATAAAATAAATGTACAAATGGACCAGGTGTGGTAGCACACACGTAATGCCAGCACTCTGGAGATGAAGGCAGGAGACCAAAGTTTAAGGTCACTATCATCTACATGGGGAGCCCAGGGTCCATCTAGGACACAAGATCCTGTCTTAAAAAAACATAAGTATGAAAGTGAACGTATAAATGAATGACTGGGCAACAGAAGAAATGACGGGGGGGGGGGGCAAGAATGTCATCCACTCCTGGTTCTTAGCAGCTTAGTTGCAGAGAAGACAGTAACCAATAAGTGAGCTTCATGTCCTGTTACACGCGGTCACAAAGGACGCTCTGTGATGTCAAGGAGAGAGTGACAACAGTGCTGCCCAGTGGTACCTTCCTCTGGGACCAGCTTTCCCAGCCTGCTGTTGCTGGAAGTCTCTCTCACTGGTCTCTTATTGCAACTGTTAATTCTATCTGCAGGCCTCTCTGGAAGAACTGTAGGGTACAGTTGTAACGTGATCATTTATAAATTACTGACCCTATTAAAAGTTCAACTTTATTAAGAGCATTTCATCTTTACAAAGCGACTACTCCAAAACTGAAGCAGATTGAAGACTGTTAAGTTTAAGGCTTGCCTGAACTAGAACAGACTGAACTAGAGTCCAGTCTGGGCAACTTTATGAGAAAAAGTAAAGAAGTTTAAGGATTTAACTCAGTAACAGAGAACTGGCTTAACCAGGCACAAAGCCCTGATCCTATCCCCAATATGCAAAAGGAAAGTAGATTTGGTTTCCACTGCTAATTCAAATCCTATGTGTAACACTGTCTTAGTAAGTAACCATACAGAATACTTCCTATATTATTAGTAAATCTACTATAAGCTGAGAAGGGTAGTACACTCCTTAAATCCCAGCATTCAAGAGGCAGAGGCAGTGGATCTCTAAGTTTGAGGCCAGCCTGGTCTATGTAGCAAGTTGTAAGTCAGGAGGAGCTATAAAGTGAGACCTAGTCTCAAAGAATAAATTAATAATATATACATATGTATATGTTTTTAGGTTTAGTCAACATAAAATACCATCTATTTTATTATCTAGTACTAAAACCTTATATTGTTAGAAGTGGGTCATTAAAAAACAAAGGGCCTGGTGACATGAGTTCAATCTCTGAAACTCACAGAAAGAGAGAACCAACTCCAGTAAGTTGTCTGACATCCCAGCCTTCTATATTTCCTGCATCCCACATTCACACAAGCCATACATGCAATGATGGTAATAAAGTAAAATTTAAATGAATAAAATTGACTATAAAATAACATAAATATTCATCTCTATAAAGCAGTAACAGTGGCCCCTAACCCTGAGCTAAGATACAGTGAGGCTTACATGGCTGCTGTTTCTGATGATTCTAGGGGCAAGAGAAATATTAGTGTCATTTAAGGTCACTTAAAGTGATGTCATTTTAAATAAGCATCAGTGACATTGACAGTTAACATTATGTTTCAGGACCACCAGTCAAGAAGTATTAGACTTCTGTAAAAACTGTGGGATAAAAATATATTTAAACCTAAAGCATATAATCATTTTTTTTAATTTGCCCCCTGAGCAAGCACTCACAATGGACGCTATCTGAAACAAATTCCTATAAACGCATTTACTTCCTTTCATAATGTACTTCCATGAGAAAACGCTATGTAACAAAAACCAAGCCAGATTACAGGTAGCTACAGCCTCTGCACTGGCAGGTGACTGTCAAAGTCTCAGCTGCAGTATTACTGCAAAGACCCACTGGACTCACAACCCAAGACCAGGAGTCAGCATGCTCATCTGCAGGGAGGTAAACCAAATAGTAAGTATCCACAAGAAATGACAATACTGCTGGCATCAATAACCTCTCTTGGTCAATCTGAATCTTTACCCTCCATTTACCATAATCTAAATTTTAGAGCAATACAAAATTCTTCTGCCACCTCTTTTCTTGTATTCTTTTTAAATGACAAAACATGTACTTTATTTATCTTTTGGATAATCTTTCCCAAATATCCATAAAATTATTTTGAAATTTGTTTGTTAAAATCAGTCGGCCGCGTTGAAATCAGCCAAGCATTGTTGCAGGATATCTGATCACACTGTGACTCCCGGGATTGTGTTACTTGCTGAAAACAAGTCTCTAGTTGTGTGTGGCTCGGCCTTAGCACACACTCTGGTTGGAATGCAGATGCCTTCAGCACACACATATAATCCCAAACACTGAAGGTAAAGTCAGCTAGACGTTAGAAGCACCCATGTTTAAAAGTGATGTCTGAGTGGCAGAAAAAGTAATGAATCAGAGAAAAAAAAAATGACAAAATAGGATCTGCCCAACTCTCACAGGAAGAGAGAGGAAGCTATGTAAGAGAGCAATGCAGAGGGAGAGAGGAGGAGGCAGTTTTACCAGGAGAGATTTACAGAGACTGGTTGAAGAGAGAACAAGCTAGACACAGGTAAAGACAGAATGAGCCAGAGAATGAGAAGGAGTTAGAAGATTAGAATGGATTGCCAGAGTTAGAGACCAAGCAGAGAAATTCAGGGGAGGCCAAGAGAGAGAGAAAGGCCAGATTGAATCAGTCAGCTTGAAGAGGAGTTTGCGCTGGAACAGCTGAATTTAGAGTTCAGAAATAACTAGGAAGGGTAAGGTGTGGTACATCTACACAATGGAGTACTACTCAGCTTATTCAACAACAAGTGTCAGAGGATGAAAACATTTCAGGCCTAGATCACATTGTACAGAGGCTAGAAGCTTCCTGGACTAGGCCTAGGTTAGAAAATGGAAGCAATTACTTCAAGAGAATAAAAGATACATTTACAAAGCATAGTGAAGTGCATCAATGGCCCCAGTACTTGGAAGCTGAAACAAGACAATCAGAAGTTCAAGGCCATGACCAACACAGTAAGAGCCTCAAAACATTAAAAGCAAATAATCAGAAAATTGGACATTCCACTACCTGAGGACCCAGCTATACTTCTCTTGGGCATATACCCAAAAGATGCCCCAACATATAGCAAAGACACATTCTCCACTACTTTCATGGCAGCCTTATTTATAATACCCAGAAGCTGGAAAGAACCCAGATGCCCTTCAACAGAGGAATGGATACAGAAAATGTGGTACATCTACACAATGGAGTACTACTCAGCTATCAAAAACAATGACTTCATGAAATTCAGAGGCAAATGGAATGAACTAGAAAATATCATCCTGAGTGAGGTAACTCAATCACAGAAAAACACACTTACTATGCATTCATCGACAAGTGGGTATTAGCCAAAAAGCTCGAATTACCCAAGATGCAATCCACAGACAACAGGAAGCTCAAGAAGGATGACCAAAATGTGGATGCTCCCACTCCTTCTTAAAAGGAGAAAAAAATATCCATAGGAGGGGATATGGAAGCAAAGTTTAGAGCAGAGACTGAAGGAACAGCCATTTAGAGCCTGCCCCACATGTGGCCCATATATATTTATCTCCACCAAAACTAGATAAGATTGATGAAGCTAAAAAATGCATACGGAAAGGGACTGGATATAGATCTCTCCTGAGAGACACATCCAGAGCATGTCCAATACAGAGGTTAATGCTAGCAGCAAACCACTGAACTGAGAACAAGACTCCCTTGGGGGGAATTAGAGGAAGGATTAAAAGAATTGAAGGAGCTTGCAACCCCATAAGAACAACAATGTCAACCAACCAGAGCTTCCAGGGACTAAACCACTACCAAAAGAATATACATGGACTGACCCAGGGCACCAACTGCATAAGTAGCAGAGAATAGCCTTGTTGGGGCACCAGTACAAGGGTAAGCCCTTGGTCCTGCCAAGTTTGAACCCCCCAGTGCAGGGGAATATGGGGGAGGAGGGCAGTAAGGGGAATGTATAGAGAGAATACCTGTATGAGGGAGGGGGACAGGAGGGAATGTGGGCTTATGGACAGGAAACCGGGCAGGGGAATAACATTTGAAATGTAAGAAAAGAAATATATCTAATAAAAAATTTAAAAAAAAAAAAAGAAAAGAATCAAAACGTGTAGGTTCTATGAAGAATCACTTCACCTTATTTGGTATACTGTAGTCTTTTTTGCTTTGCAAATTTACAACCTGTGACTTCAGAGAACAAAAAATAGTCTATTTTGGAACCTGAGGTGGTGATTGGTGTCATTTTTATTTAAGAATCAGAGATGATTTCTAGAAATGTGAGCTATAATCACCCTAGACTTCAGGTACAGAATGCATCCCTGCTCAGGGGTAAAGGAACAGAAAAGAACCAAAAAGAACAGTGACAAAAAGATCCTGATAGTCTCCTAAGATCACCCCCAGGATAATGACCAAGTGGAGTTCACAGGAACTCAGAAATCACTATATTCACAACTACACGTCACTATAGTAAACTAATGAAGAGTTCTTTAATGGAGACGCACAGAACCCAGTCATCCCTTCGAACCGCGCAGGCTGTGACGACACACAAGCAGTGCTATCTACAGGAAGCTGTTAGAGAACCAGTGCCTGAGGGCTATGACCAAGGCTCTACTGCCCAAGAGAATAAGTGCTCGGCAGCAGGTGCTTTACACAGACTGCAGCACAGTGAGCCGCTTTCACTGCTTGGGATGACTTACATCAATTCAGGAACCACTTACAGCAAGTTCCAAGCACAGGCCAATCTATCAGAAACATTCTAAAGACAACCAGTTCAAGGTCAACTATGCCAACAGTTTTCTGCACAAGGAGGACTAGGAACACATGAGGAAAACCAAAAGTGAGCCTGCCAGGCCAAGGATCATGAAAGGAGAAAAGACTACATAGAGATCAGTCCCTGTGCTTGGGTTATTAGTGACCTTCAACTCTGTAGGCAGTGAAAGAGAAAGCCTGATTAAAGAGTGGGGAATTAGAGACAGAAAACATAGCAATTCTTTAAAAGTTCTGCTGTAAGCAACTTCAACTCCAAATGGATTACGGACCCCAACAGAAGCTCTGATACCTTCCCTGTTAGAGGACAAAACAGAGTATCTTCAACCTTATCCACAGAGACAGACAACTGCAGCCAAACTGTGCTTGCTGGACACAGCAGCACCATCACATATGCAAACTCACAGTGGCTGTGACTGCATGCACAAAGCCAAGATTCAAACCCCAAAGTGGACTCGAGGACCACACTGAGATCTAGCCCAGCTGAGGAACTGTCGGCAGCTCACAGGAGCTAGAGGACTGCACTAGTTTTCCTCTTGGATATGGCCTCTCAGAGGCTGCATGGCTACACACCCACGCACACACAGCAACACTAGTGAACTCACCGGGTTTTTTAAAACGAGCACATGAAGTTGGGAGGAAAAAGTGCTAGAGATGATAGGGAAGGAAATGGGGGGGGGGTTTACTCAATCAAAACATTATATACAGATATAAAATTATCAGAAAGTAAAAACTAAATTTAAAATTTTTTAATAATTCCATGATTGCTGTTATATTCACCAAAATTCAGCTACAGAGGTAGACAGAATTGGATTTCACTAGAAGAGATTTTTGCCAAATACGTAAACAAAGCAAGATGAACTCATGAAGGGGAGTAAATAATTGATCACAGAATTAAGTTGTTTTGGTCAGAATGTTTCATCACCGTAACCAAAAGCAACTTGGGAGAGGAAATGGCTTGGTTGTGTTTATACTTCAGGTTAAGTGAAGAAGGAGTCAGTGCAACTCCAGCAGGAACTGCAGCAGAAAGCAGGAGTCTCCAGCTAGCTTTCTTATCCAGCCTCACAGTGGGCTGGGGCTTCCTACACCAACGTCACTAGAGAGAATTCTTCAGACACTGGCCACAGGCTAGTCTAATCACGGCAATTCCTCAACAGAAGTCCGCCTTCCCAGCTAACTCTAGGTTGTATAAAGTTAACAGTAAAAACTATCAAGCACAATATGCAAGCTATATTCATGTTTGGTTTACTTAGAGACGGTCTCATGGACTCGAGGCTGGCCTGAAACTTGCCTGTACAGAGGCAATGACACCTAGGACTCCTGATCGTTCTATTTTACGTCTTGGCGTTGGGACCAGAGGCATGCACCAACCCAACAAGTTTATATGGCGCCAGGGATCAAACCCAGGGCTTACAAGTTTATATGGTGCCAGGGATCAAACCCAGGGCTTACAGAAGCTAGGTACCAACTGGGGTACATGCCCAGCTTCAACTACATCTATCTGCAAGCCACAGAAGGTCATAGGTTTAACTCACACCTCGTCTTTAACTTGGTATGTTTGAGGCTTGGCCATACAGTTGTTTGGAGCAGTGGTTAATCCTTTTCATTACTTCTCAATATCGCACAGTGTTAATTCACAACGTTTATCATTTTTACTTTGTCAAACGTAAGTTGTTTCCTCCTGCTGTCGTGAAGTAATATTGATAAATCTCTACTTACACAGTTGTAGCAGCTCTTAGTAGATACAATCCCATGATTCTCATCTTCTTACCCAGTCAAAGAACCCTGGGCTACTGAATAAGGTCATAAAGTTTTACAGATATTCCCAGACTTTCCAGTTAATTCATGCCTACACAGATAGACACATATACAAATATTTTTCCAAATTAAATAAAATCTCAAATTATCCATTGATTTACCTCAAGGTCTTAGAAAAATGAGAATAATCCAAACTGGAAAAACAGCAGATTGCAAGAAATCAGGGTGTAAATTAGTGAAATAAAGAGTGAAAACAAACAAACAAATAAATAAATAAATGAGTGAGTGCCAACTCCCTAGCCAAAAGAAAAGTGAGAGAAGAATCAAATTAGTAAAATTGATGATGATAAAAGTTACTGCGGAATCCAACAAAACTGTCATTAAGTTGTACTTTGAAAAAAATTTTTTCACAAAAAGCTGAAAAACTAAATTTATGTGTATAAATTACAACCCACAACCTGCTGAACCTAAATCAGGCTACAACTTAACTAGATCCATAATAATCCAAGACACTGAGACAGCCACAAAGCCTCCCAACAAAGAAGAATCCATTTACCAAGATGACACCAATATCTCCAATTGTCCCATACAGTAAATAGGAAGGAAAGGATGAAACCCATTCTTTGAAGGCAGCAACACATATAGACACTGAGTCCAAACTCATATAAGAACACAAGAGAAAGAAAACTGTAGACCAACTTCCCTGGTGAGCATGGATACCCAACATGCTGCAAATCAAACAAGAACAGATTAAAACAAGATCACACTCCATGGCTGTGCTGGCTAGTTCTTCATCAACTTGACATAAGTTAGAGTCATCTGTGATGAGGGCACCTAAATGGACAAAATGTCTCCATCAGACTGACCTTTAGGCAAGTCTAGGGAACATTTACCTGATTAATGACTGATGTGGAAAGTCTAAGCCCACTGTAGAAGGGTCACCGCTGGGAAGTAGTCCTGGGTTAAGAAACCAAGCCAATGGCGCCATACAGAAGCCACCAGTAAACTGTACTTCCAGTTCTGTCTCCATTTCTGCCTCTAGTTCCTGCTGTGACTTCCCTTCAGGGTGGACTATAATAAGTTATAGACTGAAAAGTCCCTTTCCTCCCCAGGTTTCTTTACCACAGCAAGAAAAGGCAAACTAGGACAATGACCAACCCGATTTCATTTCAGGGATGAGAGTTGGTTCAACATACATAAATCCATAACCACAACTCCTTACATTAGTTGACTTACGAACAGAAATCACGCAACCATCTCAATCAACGTAGAAAAGGCCTTTACAAGGTCAACATCCCTTGATAATAAAAAGCCCTCAAGAAATTAGCAATAGGAGGAACATGTCTCAACATAATAAAACTTTAAGACACTGAAGAAAGAAAATGAAGAGGACAGTAAAAGACAAAAGAGAGGGCCGTATCAGAGCAAGGCAATCTACAGACCCAATGCCATCCATACCAGATCTCAATGACAGTCACAGAGGAAAAGGCTAAAATGCATACTAAAAGGAAAAAGTCCTGAACAACTAAAACAATCCTTAGCAGAAAAAGCCATATTGGATGAGCAGAAAACCTCATCTGAAATTACATTACTGAGCCAGATCATAAAAACACCATGATATTAGCACAGAAACAGACATGCGGAGCTGGGAAGACAGCTCAATGAAGACAATGAAGAACCCGCCTTTCATGCCCTATGGGGAAAGGGGTGGGGATGGGGACACTGCAGTAAGAGGAACACAGGAAAGGAAGAGAAAGAAGAACCCCTTAGGCTTGCTAGCCAGCCATTACTGAAATCAGCAAGTTCTGGGTCCAGTGAAGCCCCCATCTTAGTGGCAGTCTGATAAAGAGGAATAGAGAGATGGATCAGGATAGTTAAAGTACCTGCTGCTCTTCCAGAGGGCCCAGGTCTAGTTCCTAGCACCACAGCAACAGCTCACAACTGCCTAAGCTCTAGCTGGAGGGGAACTGACCCACTGTTCCGGCCTCCACAGGCATCTGCACACACAGCATACATATTGACATAAAATGTAAAGATCAAATTTTGTGAGATATTCACTTGCTGTGGTAGTACATATCTTTACTCACAGAACTCAACAGCATGGAGAGACAGAGGCAGGTGGATGATTGTGAGCTGTAGGCCAGTTGGGGCTATACTGTGAGAGGCTGTCTTGAAAAAAGAAAGAAAGAAGGAAAGAAGGAAAGAAAAGAAAGAGAGAGAGAGAGAGAGAGAGAGAGAGAATGAGAGAGAGAGAGAGAATGAATAAGACATTGTAGCAATGCATGCAGAGGCACACACATAGTAGGGGAGGGGTCTATTTCTACCCCAGTGAAATAGAATAGATGATCCAGAAACAAATCCATACAGCTACAACCACCTAATTCCTCTCTCTCTCTCTCTCTCTCTCTCTCTCTCACACACACACACACACACACACACACACACACACACTGGAAAAAGGGCAGCCTCTTTAACAACTGGTGCTGGTAAGACAGATTTCTGCATGTAGAAAAATGAAGCTAGATCTGCATATCTTACCCTGCACAAAAATCAAATCAAAATAAGATCAAGGACATTAACATAAGATGTGATACTCTGGGGGGTTGGGGATTTAGCTCAGTGGTAGAGCACTTGCCTAGCAAGTGCAAGGCCCTGGGTTCGGTCCCCAGCTCTAAAAAAAAAAGAAAAAAAAAAAAAAAAAAAAAAAAAGATGTGATACTCTGAAAGCCTACACTTCAAGAACGTACTGTCTGTTTTCACATCAAGTTGACACAGGCTAGAATCAGAGAAAAAAGAAGCCTCCCTTGAGGAAATGCCTCCATGAGATCCAGCTGTAAGCCAGTTTCTCAACTAGTGATCAAGGGAAGAGAGCCTAGCCCACTATGGATGGCGCCATCCCTGGGAAACTCAAGAAGGATGACCAAAATGTGAAGGCTTCATTCCTTCTTTAAAAGGGGAACAAGAATACCCTTGGCAGGGAATAGGGAGGCAAAGTTTAGAACAGAAGCAGAAGGAACACCCATTCAGAGCCTGCCCCACACGTGGTCCATACATATACAGCCACCCAATTAGACAAGATGGATGAAGCAAAGAAGTGCAGGCTGACAGGAACAGGATGTAGATCTCTCCTGAGAGACACAGCCAGAATACAGCAAATACATAGGCAAATGCCAGCAGCAAACCACTGAACTGAGAACGGGACCCCCGTTGAAGGAATCAGAGAAAGGACTGGAAGAGCTTGAAGAGGTTTGAAACCCCATATGAACAACAATGCCAACCAACCAGAGCTTCCAGGGACTAAGCCACTACCCAAAGACTATACATGGACTGACCCTGGACTCTGACCTCATAGGTAGCAATGAATAGCCTAGTAAGAGCACCAGTGGAAGGGAAGCCCTTGGTCCCTGCCAAGACTGAACCCCAGTGAACGTGGATTGTTGGGGGAGGCGGTAATGGGGGAGGGTGGGGAGGGAAGACCATATAGAAGGGAGGGGGATGTTGACCTGGAAACCAGGAAAGGGAATAACAATCGAAATGTAAATAAGAAATACCCAATTTAATAAAGATGGGAAAAAATAAATAATAAAAAGAAAGAAAGCAAGCTGAGCAGGCCATGAGGAACAAGCCAGTAAGCAGCACCCCTCTGTGCCCTCCATATCAACTCCTGCCTCCAGGTTCCTGCCCTGTTTGAGTTCCTGTGCTGACTTCCTTCAATAATGAACAGCAATATGGAAGTATAAGCTGAATAAACCCTTTCTTTCCCAACTGGTTCTTTGGTCATGGGGTTTGTCGCAACAATAAAACCCTAATGAAGACAAAGATATACCACAGGCAACAGTCTCCTGAACATAACTATGCCAACTGCTCAGGAAATAATCCAAGGACTGGCAAACAGATGACCTGGAACCACCACACTCCTGCACAGGACAGGAAGCAATCACCAGAGTGGAGACAGCCTACAGAGGGAAAGCCTTTGCTAGTCATACTCCAAAGGACTGCTGTCTAGGACACTGGAACAACACAAAGCCTAAAACCTGCCACACAAGCAAACCACCCAATCAGTAAATGGGCTACTAAACTGGAACGAGAATTCTCTGAAGAAGTAATGAAAGCACCCAACAGACACCTGAAAACCAGTCAAGGACCAGTGAGATGGCTCAGCACACAAACCCCTGCCCAGAATGCCTGACGCCCTGAGTTTTCATTCCCGGATCCCATGTGGAAGGAGAATTTCATCTCTTGAAAACTGTCCTTCATCCTCACACATGTGCCTGGATTCTCATGCCCACATTTCATACATATAGAATATAATACACAAACATAGTTTAAAAACAAGAAAAGCTGTGCTGAGGGCATGGGTGGGGAAAGGCACCTGCCCCTGACAGCCTCGGCTCACCTCCACAAGATGAACTGAGAGAACTGACCTCCACCCGATGCTCTCTGACCACCATAGGACTGCCATGTCATAAATAAATACAATGTTTTGTTTTGTTTCATCTCTTTATGTGTTCAGAAGGAGATTAAGAAAGCACTGGGAAAGGCAATATAGAGTGAGAGAGCAAATAAAAACAAAGTATAATGACATATATACATAGATAAGGATTCCATAATAAAAGCCATTACTTTGTATACTAATGTAACAATGTATTTTTTAAAAAAAGAAATTTATGTAAAAACTACTGTTGTGCCCTCCCCAAAATTTAATCAAAATTTTAATAACTCCTATAATCAGTTATAAATACACAAAATAACAGGGTAAATTAAAAACAGCTAAACTACAGACTAGAAAGGTAGCTTAGCTGGTAGAATATTTGCCTGGCCTGCATGAAGCCTTGAAATCAACCCCAGACCACTACATAGACTAGACATGATGCTGCACTCAGATGGAAACAGGATGCTGTAGGGGATTGGTCTGCTGCTGCTATGTATTCAGAGGTCAAATAATGGTCCCGAAGATCTGGCTGCCCAAGATCCTCATGTACACCAAATGATGCTTACCCCCCAATTTATCCCTCATTGGTTAATAAAGATGCCTACAGCCTGGGCTGGGCAGAAGAGAAGGGGCAGAGTGTTGGTTCCTGGGCTTGGGGTCTCAGGTAGAGACCACAAGAGAAGCGAGGAGGAAGGAGGAAGCAGGGAGCCATAGGGTAGCATGGATCATGAGCCCAGGGCCATGAGGGTCAGCCTGATGGAGTAGGAGCGGCCCAGTCAGAACATGGCAAGTGATCCCAGGGATCACCACTGGGAAGCCGACAAAGCAGCATAGAGGGCTGATATCTGCCCAGCTGTAGTGCTTTTAAGCTTATTATAAGTGTAAAGGTTTCTATGTCTTTTATCTGGGAACAATATGGTATGAAGTAGAGCAGAAACCCCCTAGTAGATATTTAAAGACAACAAGGGGTATACTAACCCCCAGAATAATAACGATAACTATAATAATAACCTCGGTGAGTCCAAAGACCAAATGGATTACATGAAAGCCCATACGGTTATGCCACAAACAACAAAAGTCAGAGTAGAACTAGTGAGGTGTGATGGCTCACATAACCCTAGTGCTCCAGAAGCAGAAGCAGGACTGCTGTATGTATCTGATGTAGCTGCTCTCCTACTTTGTGGGATCTTCTTTTTCCCACCCTCTATCCCCTCTCCCATTTCAACTCCTAATATTAACTAGGAGAAAGAGAACAGAGGGGACAGAGTTCCCTGAATCGCACTTCTTCCCTTTTGTTTCTTCTTTGATCAGGGCTTTTAACAGACTGCAACCAACCACCCTAAATGACCAATAACCTCCAACACTGCCTCTTGTGGCCCTGGCATTTATATATCCTCTGAAAAGTCCTCAGACCAAACATCATACAATCAGAAAGCATCTGCAGCAGGCAAAACTAGACTTCTGCTAGAGCACGAGGCAAATCAGAGTCAGCTGCTACAGACAGTCCAAAAGCAGCCTCACATCCCTATACCTACACATTTTTATAATATCTGGGTTAATTTTTTTAAAAAATCCCAGAATGTCACTAGTTTGAAGCCATTACAGGCTACTCAATGAGTTCTATACTAGTCTGGACTACAGAGTGAAATACTAATTCCAAAAAATCAAAATAAAAGTAAAACTAGGTACCATTTAGTATGCTCAAATTTAAAGCTGGACCCCTAAGAACTAAAACGTTTTCTTCCTTATAAAAACAAAAGGAATCAACAAGACTTGAGCTGCCGTTGTGGTTTGCCCTGAAGTTATCTGTATTTTGATGCTAATTCCATTGCCCCAAGGACAGCCTAGTCGCTTACTCAGGAATCAGGTGACTTCACCAGAACCTTCTCCCCTGAATTTGTAAAGTACAGGTGAGGGGGCAGATACAGGATAGAAGGAGGCCTGTCATTGGAGGAGAAGGAAGGATGGGCGGGAGAGAAGTTTGAAAGAAGAGGAGGAGACCAGAACAGAAAGGAAGAGACGGAGAGAGGAGGGAGAAGCCATGGCAGGTGATGTTAAGATTCTGCTCTGTGTATTTACAGGTTGTTATCAATGTTCCTAAGGGATGGATGGTACCGGGCTGTGTATGTTTAAGTGGGCAATTATATCTTACCAATTGGATCTAAGATTATTGTGTTGTGTGTTCTTTTACGTGAGGGCTTGAGTATAGGAAAGTGTGCGGCTGGGATGTGTTCCCGCCAAGATACCTAGCAGATATCTTGGGGCACTGTGGTGCAGACCTAGCGAGGTAAAAGACAACCATACTTATATTATTTTTATATTTATACAACAACAAGCCATGGTAATGTATGCCTATAATCCCAGCACTTCACGGGGAAAGGTAAATAGGTCAGAAGCTCAAAGGCATTCTTAAATACTTGAAACTCTGTCTCAAAAAAAAAAAAAAAAACCTTAAGTAATTTGAATATTGTTTTTGCCTTCTCATTATGTACTTTCCAATAAATTATTTCATCTTTTCTCTGCTCCAGCTAAATCCATGCCTTCCTACTTTAAGAATCTTTAATTTCAGTAAACCATGAAACTTACAGTTTCTTCTGTGTAAATCTTAAATATTTTGCTATGTTTGATGGTTTTCTGAATAAGATCATTTACTCAATATTTCACATCATTACTGAAACAGAATTCATTTTTGTACTTTTTGTCTTACAGCCTCTAAACCTAACAAATGCATTTATTGTTCTAGCAATGTTTGTGGATTCCTCAAAATTTTCCACACACACAGAGAAAAGAAAATATAATCAAGCTACCTGCAAATAAAGTTAGTTTTACCTCCGAGTTGTCTAAATCACTCTTGAGAATTATCAAACGTCAGGAGGCAGTAGTTTTCTCACACACTAGTCAGCTGGGAAGAAGTGAGAGTGGGAACTCCTAAACTTAAAAACCTGGTATCCAATGTCAGGTAAAACTTTCAGACTTGCTTCTGCCTCCCAAGAAGGTGTATAACACCATACCTGCCTGCCTCTTCTTTTTGTGATTAGGAGGGAGAGGGAGAGGGAGAGGGAGGAAGAGAAGGAAAGTGGGGGCGGGGGGGGGATTGATTGATTGATTGGGGATGGAACTCAGGTTTCTGTAAATGTGTGACAAGAATTCCATCAGTGAGCTATATCCCCAGACTCTTATGGAGGATTGATAACCTGTGGCAACTTTGCCTCCTAAACACTGAAGTTTATCTAGTCCAAATCTAGGTAGTGGGTTTCAGAATGCACTATAATATTACCTTAAGTCCTTTTATGGGATGAAAAAAAAAAAGTTAACAATATTATCTAGGTAGAATATCATTATCATATAGAAATGAATTTTTAAAAACCTTAAAATTTGTGGCTGGAGAGATGGCTCAGAGGTTAAGAGGACTGACTGCTCTTCCAGAGGTCCTGAGTTCAAATCCCAGCAACCACATGGTGGCTCACAACCATCACATCACAAGAGATCTGATGCCCTCTTCTGGTGTGTCTGAGACAGTGACAGTGTACTCATATATAATTAATAAATCTTTAAAAAAAAAAAAACCTTAGGGGTTGGGGATTTAGCTCAGCGGTAGAGCGCTTGCCTAGCACACGCAAGGCCCTGGGTTCGGTCCCCAGCTCCAAAAAAAAATTTAATGCTGCTTGGTATTTATTTACACTTTAAGTTATTGATAGTTTTCATTGGTGAAAATGAGTATTTGAGGTTTCTGTATTACTGATTATTACTATTATATTTAACGATGATGTCACAGACTTTAAGTTGATCCATCATTTCCATTAGATGATCACCCTATACAGGTGAGGCACTGTCTGAGACAGGTTCTCTTCACTGTACACTACCACAAATAGCAAAGCAGCATCCAGCAAGCTTCCAAGCATCCAGTCCCAACCTCCTGTGTCACCCTAGGAGCCCTGACATCACGATGTGAGCTACCATGCCAACTTCACCTGACTTTGTGAGTCCCAAATCAGGTTCTCACACTTGCATGGCAAGTTCCCATGGAGCCATTTTAGTAATACAGGTACTCTAGTTTGAAGCTATAAAATAAATAAAACTTGTGCTGGCTATTTTATGTCAACTTGACACAAGCTAAACTCATCTGAGCAGACAGAACACTGATTTAAAAATGCCTCTGTAAGATCAGGCTATGCCTGGAGATCACTCTCTTTTTTCTTTTTTCTTTTTTTTAATAATTTCTTTTTATTTTATCTGTACTGGTGTTTTGCCTGAATGTATGTCTGTGTGAGAGTGTCAGATCTTGGAGTTACAGACAGTTGTGAATTGCCATGTGGTTGCTAGGAATTGAACCTGGGATCTCTGGAAGAGCAGTCAGTGCTTTTAACTGCTGAGCAATCTCTCCAGTCCCAGAGCATTTTCTTAATGGGGAAAGGCATAGCCCATTGTGAATGGGTCCACCCCTCGACTGGTGGTTCTGAGTTCTACAAGACAGAAGGCTGAGGAAGCCAGTAAGCAGCAGTCCTCCAGAGCCTCTGCAGCAGCTCCTGCCTTCATGGTCCAGGATGTTTGCGTTCCTACCTTGGCTTCCTTCGGTGGACTGTGATTCAGGACCTGCAAGCCAAAGAAGCCCATTCTTCCCCAAGTCGCTGTGTTTCATAGCAGCAATAGTAACTCTAACTAAGACAAAACTGTCCAGCATTCTGTAGTAATAGGCAATGTGCTTCAAATATACTTATCTTAGTTGAAAATGTTTAAGAGGTCCCATGAAAACTAAACTATATTCCAGGAAAACTGACTTTATTATTGGAACGAGAACATTCATTCATTCAAAGTATCTTTTCCAGCAAACAATTGGCAAACATTGTGCCATCGAGCAGAAAAACAATGCACAGCAGAATTGGTCAGAGCAATCCAGCTAAAATTACACAAGGAGATGAGAAGCTCTCTGAAGGAAATTCAGGCTCATATATCAGATTAATTTCTAGGAAAGATATCAAAAAGCATTCAGAGACATAAAAGGATTGCACAAAGAAAACATTAGGAGATTAGCAAAACAATCTCAGGGAATGGAAGTCTGCAGACAAGAATGTCAGTGGGATTAGAGAAACATGAACTTGCTTGACACTAGGAATTCTGTTCTCTTAAAATCAACTGGCTCTCCCTAGTTATCTGATGTGACAAGCAAGGAAAATAAGGAGTTGAGAATGAGGAAGCAGCTTGCTAAGATGGCAAGAACCAAAAAACTTGAAAGCCCATGATGTCTATACAGAGGCATCCAGCAGGAAGTAAGACGTTCATAAAAGAAATTGGGGTAGAAGTAAGATTCAGCAGAAAATGGGATTTGAGTACAGACTTTCAAGTCAAATTTATACCATTTGTATTTTTTTTTTTTAATAAAAAAGGACCATGGGTGGATACATTTATCTGCAGAATTCATGAACAAAAACCAGCCTAGGTCAGAGTTCAAGGTCACTCCAATTCTAGGTTAGACAAAGACTGTTAGACTATCGTTCACACATATGGGTCCCAGAATAACTCCCTTGCAGAAGACATCAAGCATGACGGAGTATTATTATTTATGGCCCAACTACATGTCAACTGTCTCTTCATACACACTCACTGCTCACAGCAACCCAGGGAGACAAATGTCCATGCTAAAAGGAAGGAACCTTAAAACAAGCATGCCACATCACAATGGCATGGCAACCCAAAGCCAAACTCAATCCCAGAATTTCCACGATTTTGTCTAAATTTAATAATTTAGTATCTAAAAGAATCTACTATTAAATTTTTAAATTAGCCCTTAGAATTAACCTTAATTCATATAAATTTCAAATGAAAAGAACACTCTAACTTACTTTATTTTTATATCTTATTTCTGTTATATGAATATTTTGCCTGAATGTGTGTCTATTCACCACATGTGTGCCTGGTCCCTGTGGGGGTCAGAAGAGGGCATCAGATCCCCTGAAACACAAGTTACAGGCAGGAGCTGTAAGCTGCTGTGTGGGTGCTGGGAATTGGACCCAAGGCCTCTGCAAGAACAGCCAGTGCTCTTAACTGCTGCACCCCTCTCCAACCCCTAGTGACAGTTATTTTATACTTAAGAAACAAAAGAGAACATCTCATTTCCCTAAAGTTGCATATTAGCTAATAATTATAGCTAATAGAATCAAAACTGAGTTACCTTTATATCTGATACTGATAGTAAGCCAACCACTTTGAGTTGTTTTTTTCTAATAAAGACATACAAAGCCCATTACCTACTCTGTATCTCAGCTCGCCTCCCTTCTTATCTAGTGACTTATTAAAAGCAAGACAGTAACACAGAATATAACTGTCATCTGAACTAGTCCCATGAAAACAATGACTGAACCAAAAATAAAAATATCTGACTTACTTTCTGTGAAAATGTTTCAGTCACCAATGAATCAGAAAAGATACATATTACTGACAATATTATGTATTTTAAAACAGAAATGTTACAACAAGCCAATATGTACTTTTAAAAAGGTTTCCAAATACTTCATACTAAGACATAATTTTAAAAATCAGCATGCCTGCATATTAACTTTACAGTTCCGATATGGTCATCAACAAGAGGACAGTCCTTGGGCTGGGGAGATAGCTTGCCATGTAAGAAAGAGGCCCTGAGTTCAATCCCTAGCATCTATGTAGAAAACTGGGTGTGGTGGTGCATGCTTGGAATCCAAGGAGAAACAAGTGGAACCCAGTCTGGAGGATGGCCAGCAAGCAGTCTAACTGGCAAACTCAGTCTCTGGTGAATGACCCTGTCTCAAAAAGTACACCTCCTCTGAGGAACTGCAATCCGAGGATGGCCTCTAGCCACTACACATATATGAGCACATGTGCATACACTTACACACAAAAAATGGTCCCTAACAAATAACTTTTCACACACTTCACATTTCCTTATCTGTCTAGTAAACAGGTTTACTTGTATGTATATGCACGGCACCTCGTGGGTCCTGGGGAGCAAACAGGTCCTGAGGCTTGGTGGCAAGCATCTGCAGCAGCTGAGCCATCTTGCTAGACCCTCCTTTGAGTTTCAAACAGTACAGGCTCTCTCTGTACATACATAAACACACTCGGAAATTTTATTACGAATGTTTACCTACATCACAGTTTCTAATATCATTTCCACCAATCATAATTAGGCAAAATCAATGAAATTAAGTTCTCTGAGTTCATACACAGTCCTCATTGCTATATGTAAGATTCCAAAATAAAGTTCCAAAGAAATCTTTTATTCTGAAGAAGCAAACCTTTTTCACAGTGCCCTGCAAAGAAGGATACCTTCAAATTAGTTCCACACATATAGTACCATACCTAAGGATCCCTTGGGCTGTTGGCTGTTTGGTGGTATGTTCTCCTTAGCCATAGAGATTAAGATTTTACTGTTTTCAGAGAGTTTCTCTGATGCCTTTCCCTGGAAAAAAAACATGATATTTATAAATCAAAGGAGAGAACTCCACAAAATGTACAAATCAACTTATTTGACATACAAAATTAACTTAGAAAAAATTACACAGCACAAAGATTAAAGAGTAAAGTTTGAGAAATTAACCAAAATTACTTACATAGTGTAACAACTGTTCTGATACCTAACTCATCCTCTTAAAAATGAGTCTCTATTAAGCACATTGGGCCAGACACTAGAAACTAAGAGTAAAAAACAAAATTGAGAAGCGTCTGCTATTGGGCCAGGGGGTTGGGGGTGGGCATGGAGATATAAACAAATGTAATTCTTAGCTATGTAATGTTGTGCTTACAGGTAAGATTTACATATGCATGATATGTAAAGAGTGGGGATGAAGAGATGGCTCAGTCAGTGAAGTCTGAGGACCTGAGTTTGTATTCCCAACACCCATGTAAAAGCCAGGAGCAGCAGCGTGTGTCTGTAACCCAAGCTCTGAGGGATCAGAGGCAGACAGATCTTGAAGTTCATCAGCCAGGAAGCACAGCAAATTCTAAAATCTCCAGCTTGAGTGAAAGGATTCCATCACAAAAAGAAGGTGACAGCAATCAAGGAAGACATCTATTGGACATCAGGCTTCCTTCCATACATATTCAAACCACATGCATTCGAGGACACCGCATGTTAACATATACAACAGACACTCAGATACATACACTCGTATAGGGAGGGGCTATAAAGACAAGACAGAGAAAGATTAAAAGACCCAGAGGTGCTGGGGACTGGGAGGACGACAAGGCCTCAATGGGCAGTGAGTCTTGAACTGCTACACAGAGTTAATAAAGCTGCACAGGAGCTCGCTCAGCCTCCGTCCCAAGCACTGTGAGCGTGCCCTGCCACTAGAGCATGACAGCAAGCCAAATCCATCCCTGGCTACTTGAACAGATCAGTTAACTCCTTTGGCCTCATTTTTTTTGATCTCCGGAACAAAATAAACAAAAACCAAAACACCCCTACTTCATAAAGATGACATGACTGGAGAAAATGCTACACACAAAGCTCTTGCTTTAGCTCCTTTTACAGAGCAGACTGTTTAGAAGAAAAGCAACCATGGCCGGTGCTGCAAAGGACAAGCACTTAGTCAATGTCAAGAATCAGAGCCCGTCCTACCTACCGACTCAGCAGCAGAGGCTCATCATGCAGCTTCCCAATGCCCCAGTTTACTTGCAAATACTGCACCTCTTAAAGCTGTGCCCTACCCATGAGTACTGTCATATGCTAACTTAAATAGAATGGACAGTTAGAATGCCAGGACGATCATCTTAACTGGGTTATCTGTGTGGGACAGAAGCTAACCCAGAGGAGACGAAGGGAGAGAGGTGAGTCAGAAGTGACTTACGGCGAGTCCTTTTATATGGATGCGCTCACCACACAGAGCCTCTGTTAACAGCACTGAGCCAGTGATGGCGAGCATCTGTCTGCCTCAGTACAGCACTCCCAGAGCCCAGCGTGGCTCCTAGCACGAGCTCGGCATCAGCTAGACAGAACAACTCTTATGCCAAAAACAACTTAGAAAACTTTCCAGACATTGCCTTTCAGAAACAATCATGATAACATACCTGTCCTAAGAAGCAAACCGTACAGAATAAATTGCCCTAGTAAATTTACTAGTATGTATTTCAGAACAGTTTTATTCACTTACTATTATTTTTCACATAAAAACTAAGGTTTAACCTCTGTCTTCTATTCAGTTTGTGAAATACATAATCAAGTATTAGAACTCTAACAAAGTAGAATATTGTGATATATAAAACCCTACCAAAAAATACACTCAAAATCTCTCACGTGATATCTAGAGTCAGTCTCTCAGAAGCAGAACAATCAGACTCAAGTATGAAACAAAATGCTCGCTGGTGTAATCCTCAGTCTCAATCAAACGCGTTCAGCTGGGTTGCTTTCACTGTACGCTGGGTTGGGGGTGGAGGGACTGGTTTTGTCTGGTTGATTTTGAGGCAGGGTGTCACTATGTAGCTCTGACTAGCCTAGATGTCTTGCTATATAGATTAGGTAGCCTCAAACTACAGCAATCTGAAGGTCTCTGCCTCCCAAATGCTGGGGGGATTAACGGGTACACCACTAAACCCGACTTCACAGAGCACATTGAACGACAGCTACTGCTCTTGCCTTCATCTCCATGTACGGCGGGTCACTTTCCAACTCTGCTTTGTCTTGGGCCAGTTTCACTTTTTGCTCTTCAATAAATTCATCCAAGCCATCTGCCATTCTGTAGATTCTGAAAAACAAGTCTTCAGTGAGCACAACCATATTGTAGAGGTTTTAGCTAAGTATTAAGACACGGTCTTAGTCCACACTTAGTATTCAATCTCAATTACCACACTGTGAACTTCATACTTAAACATGAACATAAATACCATCTGTCTCCTCCTCTTCCATTTTCCAGAAGAGTCTACAATGCAGGCTAAAGCACAGAAAGAGAAATGTGATCCAGGCACGGTATGTGCATGCATGGAAACTTCACAATGGAACGTTCTATACAATTATATGATAACTAAAAAGGTAGTAACAAATGAGATCAGCAGCCATTGCCATAGTCCACAGTCACACAACAAAAATCTAAGGCAATAAAGCCCTTAAATCTGTAAAATACTTTTCTCTAAAAAACTATTAGGAATTAGTTGTGAGCCAGGCAGTGGTGGCATACCTCTGTAGTCCTAGCACTCAAGAGGCAGAAGCAAGCAGATCTCTGAGTTCAAGGCCAGCCTGCTGGCCTACAGCATTAGTTGCAAGGAAGCTAGGCTTCTCAGAGCCATCTTTAAAAAAAAAAAAAAAAAGGACTATGTATGTTGATATATTAATAAAGAATATTATTTGATAACCTAAAACTGAGTAGCTGAGCTTGTCCTACACAAGGATTTACCAGATAGTAAGGCACATATGTGCATAAAATAGACATAGGATAAAAGCTGCTTTGTTCAAATAGTAAGAGTAAAATAGTAACGACACTGCTGGGGACCAATCGTGATGAAGGCTGGGGGTGGCAGTGCTCACCCAACATTTGAATCCTAGCACTTGGAAGCAGAGGGAAGTGTCTCTGTAAATTCAACCAGGCAGCCTGTTCTACACAGTGATCCAGGCTAACCAAGGCTACATTGAAAGGCTCCCCCATCTCCCAAAACAACAAAGAACACAGAACACAGAGCCATGAGCAGGAGAGCCCATGGGTAACCTAACTCCATCTCTAATGCGATGAGAACAGGAAGTGTAGGAGATGCTAAAGAACTGTATCTTCCCTGGGCTTAGCATCGATTTAAGAGTTTGCACACAGGCTGCCTCCCTTGTGTTTAACTGTAAAAACAAGCCTTGTTCTGAGACACTATGTCTCTGTCCAGCTCTCCTGACAGGGTAAGAACCCACAGGGTCAACAACACACAGGAGTTTTTCCCTCTACATTCATTCCTCCCCTGAACTCAGAGAACTAATCATGTCTTATCTATTGCTATAATTTTGTCTAACTCGGAATTGTCACCTAAATGGATCATATATAAGCTACACAGGAGAGAGTAAGTTTCCTAGTCAGTTCAAGATTGGTTTCTCTATGTTCTGCAAGCCAAGCATATGGTGTCCTCAGCAATGAGTGTTACTACCATCTAGTTGTTGTTGGCAAACAAGAAAAAGGAAATAACTGTGCTTTCTGGGAAACCTCCAGAACCCTCTCGTGGGTATATCCACGTCTAGCACTGAGATCTTCAGTTAATAATTTATGTTTCTGGAAGCACAACACCCCACCCATTCAAGTAATCTCCTATCCAAACTCCTTTTTCTAAAAAAAACTCCATTTGGTAATTAGCTTAGAAGATGTCATGCAGGCCACTAGGAGGCAGGTGGCCATCAACTGTCCTACCCAGCACCAGACCCTGATAGGCAAGAAACGCCCACTATAGCAATTAGTGGCCTGACTGTTAGGAAGAAATAACCAACCACTCTCTGCTTGGATCTGAGGCCTGTTGAACAGAGTGAATCAAAGCCAGAATTGTAAAGCTGGTCAAGAGGCCATGGCTACGGAAAGTCAAAAGGCCCTAAGAGGGAACATACTGTGGTTATTTTGCTAAACGGACATGCTGTCAAACTGTCAGCTAAATATGTACATTCGTACCCACAGATGTGCAGTTGTGTACTTTAGTCAGAGACGGGTCTTTCTCTGAAGGGGACTGTTGCTATGTGTCCACAACAGATCAGTACTAAGAATACATGACTGTGCGTGTGTGAACCCAAAAGGACATCCATATTCACACACTCAGGACTCAGGAGCATCATGGAAAAGGGGTGAAAGCATCTAGGAGCAGGAGGATGGGAGGAGCTGCTGTGAAGTGCTGAATTCTGGGTATGACACATGTTGCTTTCATGAACTCAACAGCTGGAAGACCTTTGTATTTCAGTGTATATTATTTACAACTTTTTAAAAGGATAACCTTCACCAAAACTAATTTTATTGTTGTTCTTGTTTTTAAAAGGGAAATATATATATATATATATATATATGTATACACACACACACACACACACACACACACACACACACACACACACACATATATATTCTTGACTAGCCTGAAATTCTATGTAGATCAGGCAGGCCTTCCACCCAAAGATACCCACCTATTTCTCCAGGAGGAGTGCTGAGATTAAAGGTATACACCACCACACAGAACAGAAACTGGGATGTTTTTGTTTGTTTTTTTGTTTTTTTCTTCTAAAAACGTATCAAAATCAGTAACAAAATATGTGACAAGGAGCTACCAGTCACCAGTGACATAGTCCTGGAGACATAGAACCCTAAAAACACAAATCCCAGCAAGCTGTCTGGTTGGGAAAGTTTCGTTCACATACATTAAGTTAAGCTAGTAAGACATGCTAACAGGAGATTGGGGATTTAGCTCAGTGGTAGAGTGCTTGCCTAGCAAGCGCAAGGCCCTGGGTTCGGTCCTCAGCGCCGAAAAAAAAAAAAAGACATGCTAACAGGAATTTCCAAAGATGGCTAAAATTCAAGAATCAGATTTGAGCCCCATCAAAGATGTGTACTTAAGACTTGAGTGTTGGGCTGGAGAGATGGCTCAGTGTTAAGAGCACTGACTGCTCTTCCGGAGGTCCTGAGTTCAAATCCCAGCAACCACATGGTGGCTCACAACTATCTGTAATGGGATCTGGTGCCCTCTTCTGGTGTGTCTGAAGACAGCTACAGTGTACTCCTATATAATAATAAATAAATCTTAAAAAGAAAAAAAAAAAAAAAAAAGACTTGAGTGTTTCTCACAGATATAAATGATCAACACTGCCATTCCAGCTACTCCCTACTCAGGACTGAGGCAGGCAGAGTTTAAAGCATTCAATCTTCAATATACGCCCAAAAAAGAAAAAAAAAAAAAAAAAACTATTGTAAGATCCAAGGACAAACATGGAGTAAATGAACACAGGCAGGGACAACCCCCAAGTAAATGCTCAGCAATGTTCATGTGAATGAATGGGGAAGAACTCCTCTTAACAGTAACTTAGCACTTATTACAACTTCTGAAATTCATTTTAGGTAACAGTAACTACAATAAGGAACATATTAACCCATGACCTTTTTCCTAGTAATGAGATGACCTCTTGCCAAAGACTGTTAGGAGCACTACCGTAGTTAAACAAGTTAGATAAGCTGTGCTGCACTGATGTGGGAATGCATCAACAACACACCAATGGCAACCCGAGGGTTTCTTAGTGAGAGGGTGCTGGGAGAGAATTCTAGGCTGGAGCTTGAGCTGGCGACTTAAGAAGACATGTAAAGAACAGGACTCTGCACATATTAATAAATCTTAACTACAGTATGAGGTTAAAATGAAACTGGTAAAGAAGCAATGGTCATTCCAATCTCAAGGATCTGTTTCTGCATGGCATGGTTTTGCTGTTATGCACATGAACAGGTAACCTGATGTTGATATTCTGTACAACTTTTACTATCAACAGGACACAAAGGCATAAACAATAAAACACTTGTACCTATCATGGCTGCTATTCTCTGTATCCCTAAAAGTGTGCAACAATTTACATAAGGACATTTCAACCGTAAAATTATGCACAAGTTATTTAGTGGATAATGGAGGCTAGACTGATGGGCAAGGCCAAGAAACAGAACACACTAAGAATGTTTATAATTTAAGGATTATATTGGCCCATCCAAAATCTGCTGAAAAGAAAAAAGCTAAATGGGATTCTGCATTGTCTAGACACTCTATAAAAATGTACATTTTCCATGGTATTGTTATCAGGTAGTTTTCTCCAGTAGCTACAAACATTGTATGTAGGTAAGAAATAAGCTTTCAAAAAAAAGTCTCCTCTGTTGTGAATTCTGTTTAGCTCTATACCACATTTTTGATTGGGTTGTTTGGTTTTTTGAAGGTTAGCTTCTTGAGTTCTTTATGTATTTTGGATATTAGCTCTCAATCAGAGGTGGGATTGAAGCTTTTTTCCCAATCTGTAGGTTGCCAATTTGTCCTACTGACTGTGTCCTCTGCCTTACAGATGCTTTCCAGTTTCATAAGGTCCCATTTATCAATTCTTGATCTTAGAGACTGAGCCATTGGAGTTCTGTTTGGAAATTTTCCCCACCCTACCCCGTGCCAATGAGTCCAAGGCTCTTTCTATTAGATTCAGTGTATCTGGCTTTACGTTGAGGTCCTTGATTTACTTGGACTTGAGCTTTGTGCAATGTGACAAACATGGATGTATTTCATTTTACTACATAAAGACTGTCAGTTAGACCAGCACCATTTATTAAAGATGCTGTCTTTTTTCCATTGTATATTTTTGGCTTCTTTGTCAAAGATCAAGCGTCCGTAAGTGTGTGGTTTTATTTCTGGGTCTTTAATTCTATTCCATTCATCAACCTGCCTGTCTCTGTACCAATGCCATGCAGTTTTCATCATTACTGCTCTATAGTACAGCTTGAGGTCAGGGATGGTCATTCTCCCAGAAGTTCTTTTACTGTTAAGAACTGTTTTCCCTATCCTGTGATTTTTGTTTTTCCATATGAAATTGAGAATTGCTCTTTCCATGTCTGTGAAGGATGGTTAAGAAGCACTTAAAGAAATGTTCAAAGTCCTTAGTCATCAGAGAAATGCAAATCGAAACAACCCTGAGATCCCACCTTACCCTAATCAGAATGGCTACGATCAAAAACTCAGGTGACAGCACATGTTGGCGAGGATGTGGAGAAAGAGGAACACTCCTCTGTTGCTGATGGGATTGCAAACTGGTACAACCACTCTGGAAATCAATCTGGATGTTCCTCAGAAAACTGAAAGTACCTGAAGACCTACTCTTGGGCATACACCCGAAAGATGCCTCACCATACCCTAGAGGCATATATGTGCTCCACTATGTTCATAGCGACCTTACCTGTGATAGCCAGAAGCTGGAAAGAACCCAGATATCCCACGACAGAAGAATGGATACAGAAAATGTAGTTCATTTACACAATGGAATACTATTCAGCTATTAAGAACCAGGACATCATGAATTTTGCAGGATTAAACTAGAAAATATCATCCTGAGTGCTGTAACTCAGACCCAAAAGGACATGCATGGTATGTACTCATTAATAAGTTGATATTAGCCAAAAAAAAAAAAAAAAAAAATACAAAATACCTAGAATACAATCCACAGAACTCAAGAAGGTTAACAAGCAAAAGGACCCAAACGAGGATGCTTCAATCCCACTTGGAAGGAAAAAGAAAACAATCACAGGAGGCAGAGGGAGTGAGGGACCTGGGTGGGGGAAGGGGAAAAGGGGGAACATGATCTGGTATTGGGACTGGGGAGTTGGGGGAGAGAAGCCCTGAAGGCCACCATGATGAATGGAAATATGCAACCTTGGGTGGGGGTGAGGGGCTAAGAGGTGGGGGAACCCTCTAGAAAGTACCAGAGACCTAGGAGGTGAGAGACTCTCAGGTCTCGAAGGGAGGAACACAAGATGAAATGCCCAACAGTGAGAAGAGGGAACTCACAGAGTCCACCTCCAGTAGAAAGACAGGGCATCGAGTGGAGGGATGGGGTTGCCACCCCACAGTCAAAAATTCTGACTCAGAATTGTTCCTGTCTAAAAGAACTGCAGGAACAAGAATAGAGAAGAGACTGAGGGAAAGGTGGTCCAATGACAGACTCAACTTGGGATCCATCTTAGGGGAAGGCTCCAAGGCCTGACACTATTACTGATGCTATGGTGTGCTTACAGACAGGAGCTTAGCATAGCGGTCCTCTGAGAGGCCCAACTAGCAGCTGACTGAGAGAGAAGCAGATACTTACACCCAACCATTAGACTGAAGTCAGGGACCCTGTGGTTGAATTAGGGAAAGGCTGGAAGAAGCTGAGGAGGAGGGCGACACCATAGGAAGACCCGCAGCCTCAATTAACCTGGACCTGTGAGATCTCTCAAACACTGAGCCACCAACCAGGCAGCATGCATGAGCGGGTCCAAGGCCCTGGACACATGTACAATGGAGGACTGCCTGGTCTGGCCTCAGTGGGAGAAGGCTAACCCTCTAAAGAGTTGAGGCCCCAGGGAGCAGGGAGGCCTGGCAGTGGGAGGGGGGGACATCCTCTTGGTTACATGGGGGAGGAAGAAAGGGACAACAGCTGAACTGTAAATGCATAAAAGTAAGTAAATAAAAAAATAAATACCATTTCGCCAAAAGATTTGGACTATCTGGACTAGAAACCCAGTGTCTACTATTTACTGATTCTGGTTCATATAAGATATGTTCTTTAATCTACATCTAGGATTTTCCATTTAGAAAATTGAAATGCTACTTACTACAGAGTTATGAAGACAAAACACATATGTAACATATGCATCACACATGTAACAATCTGATACTAAACCAGCTACTTTATTAACATCACTATATCATCATAATCTTGTATACTCACTTTTTAAAAGGCATCTAGGTTGGAGGCACACCTCAGAAACAAAGCATGTACTTAGCCTAAATAAGATTCTGAATCAATTTCCAACAACCTAACCTCCCCACAAGAAACAAGTAAAAGGAAAGGTGAGAGAAGGGAGGGAAAAGGAGGGAATAAGAGAGGAATGGAAGCAAAGGCTCTAGATTGAAATCGTTGCCGATATCTGGTTGCCATATCCAACTCAACACAAGGGGAAGCATTCTCTCCATCCTCTCCTCTCCCACAGAGGACAGAGCACATACTTTCCCCAGTATGGAAGCATGGGAAATGGAACACGACTCCCCTTGTAAAGCAGGGTACTAGTCTAGACTGCAAGGGGTGCTAGATTGGTAGGGAGAGTGAATACAATCGTACAATCATACATGACCCTTGCACTAATATTGCCATAATGACAGTCTAGGCAGTTTAGGTTTTGGGGAGCAACTATGAAATAGATTAAAGGATTCAGTAAAGATACCAACAATGGAAATGTCTACAACTTTCATCAAATAGGGAGTTCCAGGGCAGCTTGAGCATATTATATGGCAAGACACTGTCTCAAAAAATAGCAAATAGCAACATTAACATTTCTGTTAACACTGGGTTTGGGGAGTTATATTTATGTATGTTTGTTTATTTGCTACTGGGTTGGGGCTGTGGCTGAGGAGATCACTGCCACTCAATACCAAACACGGGGACACACACACACACACACAGTGTGATAGGCAGCTCCTACTTATAATCAATCCCAGGACTTGGGAGGGTGAAGCAGCAGAGGGAATTTAGTACGCATGGAGACCTCATCTCACAAATATCATACCCCAAAATATTAAAACTATAAGAGGCAGCTGCCTGTAGAACATGACTCTACTAAAGAAAAAAGGACTAGGGACAGATGTTTAGGGAGAAATAAGATGTAGACAGGGAGCAAGGGCAGGCATAGAAAACAGGGGAAGATGAGTTTCCTCAGTAATTCACGGAGAAAGGGTCTCACAGTCTTCTTCTCCTTAGCAGAAGGCATTTAAATGAGCATGACTATGGGCACATCCAAATTTTGACAAATTCCTGTGAATTTTGCTAAAGAAGTATATGCTATGTTGCTGAGGGAGGAGCAGGAGGCTGGAGAACAGGATACAAAATTGGGAGCAAAGAAATAAATGAAAGTATTTAAAGCCTGAGCAACTACCTCCAATACATCAGGAACAGCAACAGCAGGCATACATGGAGTAGCATTGGCTATGCAGAATTGCTAATACACTTGCTCAGACACTTCTGTCTCTCAAAAGGTACATCACATCCATTCAGAATGGTGTTTAAAAGACTGTGTGGAGGGTTGGTGATGTCTCAGGCATTAAAGGCTAGGCTCACAGCCAAAAAGAAAAAAACAGAATTTGCTTAAGTTTGTAATAGTTAAGCCATGCTTTTCTGAAAACCACATTGTAGAAAAGGTGTCCTGAAAGCAACTTTTCTTGTTTGCCTTATCTAAACCTATCTGCTCCCCTCCCAGACAGACCACCCTTAGGCAAGAGATCCAAAAGATCAAAAGATCCTCTCTATGGGAGCATGTCAGCAAATACTTCACACCAAGAGTTCACAAAACAAACACACACACACACACACACACACACACACACACACACACACACACACACACACACACAAACCAGTGTCTCCCTACTTTCCTTGGGGCTCTTTTTTGCTTATCAACATAACAAGCCATTCTTCCACATAAAACTTAGCTTCTTAGAATGGCTGGCTTTTTATATGGCCTTTTTTCCTTTTCTTTCTCCCCCCACCCCTAGACAGGGTCTCACTATATAGCTCTGGTTGGCCTAGAACTCAAGAGAGTTGCTTACTTCTGTCTCCAAAGTGTTGATATTAAAAGCAATGTGTCACCACACCCAGCTATAAAATTATATTGATTGCTTTTAGGGCCTTACACTGTACCTGCTGTTTGAAAACTAGGTCTTATCAAGATTTCTACTTTAGCTTCTTAATTCTATTATCTTCAGAGCCAGCTGTATCTCAGAAGATGAATCCCACTGCTAACATCTAATGAAAACATGATTCGGGGCTGGATAAAACTGGCTCAAAACATAAGGGCACTTGCAGCCATGCCTGATGACCGAGTTTGACAGCCAAGATTCTATAGGGAGAGAGAGAAGTAACATACACACATAGACATACATCATACATACATACACACATAGTACGTATTTCTTTCAAACCAGATTCAAATTCCACACAAAGACTAAAATCAAGGCAGAAAGATAAAGTTCAATCTCATCAAGCAACCACAGTGAGAATAAAACAGCAGTTTTCTTAGGGATATGGAGAAGATTAAGTTTAACTTGCAAAGTGTAAAACATTAACCAACCCCTGAGGTGCAAGCACTCTGTGAGGCTTAGCAGCCGCGGTGTGCCTGCGAAGAGCCACTGAAGCCTCCAGAGACCCGGGAGGCCACAGACGCCTCTGAAAGCATCAACGCGTTGTCAGGCAACCAGCGGGCCCAGGGCACCGCCCCCGGCCCCGGAGCCGCGAGACCTGCACTTGGGACTAAACCCGGCCACCGCCTCGCGACCGGCATCTCACAAGCGGCCCCCTGCACCTCCCACCCTGCCCCCACGACACCCCGGAGCTTCCTGGCTCCCCCCACCCCAGCAGGCTCGAACCCCCATCCGGCCACAGCGACTCGGCCCGGCCCCCCAGCGCCCCGGACTCTTCGTGTAGCCTTCGACACCCGCCACCCACGGACTTACTCCCAGCGAGGAACCACAGTTCGGGGCTCAGGCGACCCGGGCGCGGACCAAAAGACCGGGTCGCCCGCTCAGGGCTCCGCCTCCCGGGCTCAGCCCCCCCCCCCCCACTCGCCCTCCACCAACGGCCAGGCGCGGCCCCGCCCCCAGAGACTGACGGGGGGGGGGGGGAAGGCCGCGCGGCCGAGGGCGCCCCCTGTAGCCCCGGAGGCCACACGGTGCACTCGCGACTGCGCCCGAAGAGTCCTATAATGCGTCTAGTGCGAGGCTAAATCTATCCCAGCGGTCTGGTCTCCAGGCACGTAGTGTGCCTGTGTGAGGAGGAATATCCGCACTGCTCTCACAGGCATTACTCCCAGCCCAGCAGTCTGGTCAACTCTCTGTCCTGAGCTTTCGTTACATTTCATTACATGTTATTCTCTGTAAGTTCCGAGTGGCTGTGTATTGTTACCACTGGAAAAGCTTCTCAGAAAGACCTAAAGTTCCCAGAAAGAAATAGATACCACTGTACTCAAATGTCCCTGGTGTGCCCGAAGTTATACTGTAAGAAGATTCTATTTTATTTTTGGTCGCGTTGACACGGGGTCTCAAATAGTCCAGGGAGAAAGTGGGGTTCAAGCTCTTGATTCTCCATTCTCCACCTCCCAAGTCCTTGAATTAGCAACGCCCTTGTTTGTTTGATTCTTGCTGTTTTGTTTGCCCCAGCTCCTTGACTTTTTGAGACAAGGTCTCCTGTAGCCCAGGCTAACCTCAAATCGCTGTTTGTGGAAAGGCTCTCCTTTAACTCATCCTCCTGCTCCCACTTCCCAACTGCTGGGTTAGGGGCAGGTGTCACCACGCTCCAATTTTCTCCAACTTCTGAATCCAAAATCAAAACCAACAGTAGTGGTGAATAGTTAGCAATTCTTTTTTTAGCTAACTTGTCTGCTAAAACCCTGCATTAGAAGAGGATACAGCCCGGCAAGGGTGGTGCATGCCTTTAATCCCAGCACTCAAGAGGCAGAAGCAGGCAGATCTCTAGAGGCCAGCCTGGTCTACATATCGAGTTCCTGAACAGCAAAAGACCTTCCGGGGCCGGGGGGGGGGAGGGGGTGAGAAAAAAAAAAAAGGATACAACACAAAGCTTACTGGGAAAAAGCAAAACGTCCGTGTGAAGCAACTATAGAGCCTTCGAGATCCTGTGGAAGGAGCAGTTATTGTCAAAGAGTTAATGGAAGGCATCTCCGGACTGTGCTTTTTAAATACTGTGTGCTCTAAAGCAGAAATGTCAAGAAGTGCATTTAAAGCAATGCTTAACAACTACTGCATTACTAAATCAAGGAAAAAGTTCTAATTGAAAAGCTAGGTCAGGGTGGCTAAAAGATGATGAAGCTGGAGAAGTCTGTAAGAACCGTGTTACGAAAATAATTAAATATATTAGAATTAAATAAAACAAACAGATTTCATGCACGCCTTCAACTTACACTCTAGTGGGCATTTGGGGATGAGAATGAGAGGGAAGAAAACCTAAAAACACGACTGAAACAAATTTCATATTAACTACCGGAAAGAACGGATTGCCGAGATTAATTCTGCACTGAGACAAACCTATTTTAACAAGTAGCGGGTAAGGCATTCACATCTCCTAACACTTGTATAAATGTTACCCTATAAACGCGTCAAAAGTTAATCTTAGCAACCGGTGAGTTTTGCTTGCCACCTCGCAACAGTAGCGAAAACACAAACGCGAAACGCCAACCACAAACCCCGGAGGGGTTTATACTCCGCGAATTATCTTAAAAAACAATGTCACATAATTTTCCCCCTCCAAAACCAATAATCCGGAGATACTTACACCTCTGTTTCTCTAGAGACATTTAGTATTCCAAACAATTTATTTCGTTTGAAGCACCTACACTCACATAAACATAGTTCCCCAAACCGAAGTTCCCTCCCACACGCAATATGGCGGAATCTGAGTCTGCGCAGTGCGAGCCGAGACGGCCGACTCCTTCCTGGCAGGTCAACAGGCCCGCCTTCCGGCGCGAAAGGCCGTACCATTCCCACACAGAGACTTTGCGTCCCTCCCAATTCACACGTACGGATTTCAGAGCCAGCATGTCCTCGTTTCGTTCGCAAAACTAATCTTAGCCGAGCCGAGCGGACCCCTAGGAAGTGTTTTCTATGTCGCTACGCCGCCGCCGCGCCCCGACGCGCGAATGGTCTGGACCAACGTCACCTCCGGTCTCAAGTGTCATGGCTGCCTTGAGAGTCTAGTGAGTGTGCACCCGTGGTGGGGAAGGTGCAAAGCCCGCACGCTGAGGCCCAGTAGAATAAAGTTGCATCTTGGTTGTGGAGACTACAGCTTCTCCGGTCCCTCGGCCATGACAGCTTCCGGGAGTGGTATGGCCCAGAAGACCTGGGAATTGGCCAACAACATGCAGGAAGCGCAGAGTATCGATGAAATCTACAAATATGACAAAAAACAACAACAAGAAATCCTGGCGGCGAAACCCTGGACTAAGGAGTGAGGAGGTCCCTGGCGAGACGCAGGGGAGGGAAGGGATGGAGGGACTGTGAGAGAGACCCTCGAGGGGTGGAAAATGAAGTGGGTGGAGAATTTGGCTTTCTGAGGGGCGTCGACAGAATACTGGCCGCCGTGGTTTTAGTCTACCTTATCAGTAGAGACTTCGATTCCCCTTATTTCTAGGGCCTGCTTCGATACCCCTTTTAGAAAGTTTCTTACCTCCAGGGGGTGTAAAGGGATGACTTAGGGTGCTACTTTCTCAAAATGATTATTTTCGTAAATTTCACA
This sequence comes from Rattus rattus, assembly GCF_011064425.1. Lineage (NCBI taxonomy): Eukaryota > Metazoa > Chordata > Mammalia > Rodentia > Muridae > Rattus > Rattus rattus. Next base: position 144,803,599 of record NC_046154.1, on the reverse strand, counting down.
CACTCTGCCCTGAACTTGGTGGCTCGCTACATGCAGTTGGTTGCAGCCTTCAGTGGATCTCAAACTGAAGAGCGTGGCTGTTTTCAGAAATCGAATGAGCAGGGCATTGATCTAAAAAACAAAAACAAAAAACAAAAATGAGCCCTTGGGGTGATTTCTTTTTTATCACTCTTTTCCTCCTGTAACTTTTTTAAAGACATACCAAATCCTCTTACCAGTTCTCTAAAATACTACTGCAACAATTCAGGATTTATAAAATAGAGCTTAGAGGCTATTTGCCCCCCAGCCAAATCCATGTATCTTTGGGGCCCACGACAAGTCAAAAGATTCTTTAGAGCAAATCATGTTAAGGAGAGTGAAGAAAAACATTGCAAAAGGTTGCTATGTAAACTGCCTTGCTGTTTTCAGGTGTTTTGTTTTGTTGGCAAAGCTGGTTTTAGCTGTCAGGATTCTATTTTCAGGATTTTTTGAGTTACTACTGTGGGCCTGGCACTGATCTGATGATTTTTATGTCATTTAATAATCAGGGCAATCCAGTACTGTACTTTCTTTCCCTTTCTGTAAATAGGAAAATAAGCAAATACATTCATGATTATAGTATAGCAATGAACTTAGGTGCAGTAGACTGAGAATCAAGTCTCATAACTGTCACTTAAACTGTTGACTGGCATTAGAAAAGTAAAGTATCTAAACTTATCTATAAGATAATGGTTAAACATAGCTATTATGAATATCATGAATTTATTAAAAAGATAATTTATTAAAAAGTTCTGGAAGAACCATATATAATAGGAGCATAGTAGTGGTTTGTTTTCTCTTTTTCCCAAGTAGATGGAGGAGCCAATTTTTAAATTTATGTCTTGATTTCCAAGATGATCTCAGCCACTTTCAGCTTGTGGTTGAAATCTAGCAAAAGCTGGGATCTGTACTTGGTTGCTTGCATCCAACAAGCCGTGGCGACACTGAGTGACCTGTGCAGATTTCTTGGCTGTCCCTAAAGCAAGCTGCACATTTTAGATGGATGTAAACTCTTGACTTCCTCACCATCTGTGGCTATACTTAGGTTTATTCTAACATGCAGGATACAGCCGTGATTTTAAAATGTTCAAGAGTTTAATCATGTACAATAGTTAGTCACAGAAGTAAGGATACTAGCTCTACTCTTTAATTCCCAAGATGCTATCAGAAAGAAGCCATAAGCTAACAAGCTGTTTCTTTGAGAATATCTTAAAAAGCGGGTTAATAAGACTGGTAGCAGTACCTTAGATTTTAGTGTTTCTGGGACTAAGCTAAGCATTTACGGTGTACTTTTCATACTAATAGATGAAATATCTATTTATAGATATGTGATCTGGCATAGACACTAAGTGGCCCTACTCTCTCAGTTAGGGGGTGTCAGTGTAATTTAGAGACCTAAGCAAGTCAGTTTCAGAAGCCACATTTGTAGAAACTAAGTCCTCTGGCTCAGTGGGTAAGAGTACTTAGTTTTGCATGCAGACCTAAGTTTAAATCCAGCATCTATGTAAAAATCCATGTGTGAATATGTGTGTCTGTAACCTTTAAGCATTGTATGGAAAGAAAGCAGAGAGGACGGTCTGTGAGCTAGTCAGTCAGCCTAGCCACAACAGTAAGCTTTCAGTAAGAGACTCTGTCTCGAGGGAATGAAGTAATAACAGACGAAAATGAGCTGGGCATGTTGACACCTGAATTTAATCACAGCAGAGGTGGGTGATCAAGTTCCAAGGACAGCCTGGTCTACTGAACAGCCAGGGTTATACCAAAAACCTGGTCTCAACGAAACCAAAAAAAAGGTAGTGGAAGACCCCTGACAGCCTCTGTCATCTCCACAGGTGGCACACTAATAAACATGTACCACAGATAATAAATAAATAAATTATTTAATTAATAACTCAGTAAACTAAGGTCAGAAAGTTAGGCCTAAGAAGGTAACCAGGTATAATAATTCCACGTTGATTGAGGAAAAGGACCTGTGGAGTTGATCATTATTCCCTCATTTCAATAGTATATTTAAAATTGATTTCAGACTCTTTATGTCTGAGCCAAAGACCCATGACGTGGTATTTCCAGGCACCTTGTACTCACTGCTTTCTTTTTCCTCCACGTTCCACACTCCCTTTCAATTACTATAAATCCCTTCAGAATGTATTTATTCTCACAGAAACTGTTCTGAAGTTGCACGTTAAGTAAGGCCCTCGGTCACAGTGTGATTTTTGTTTTGTAGTCACCACTACTTTAAATACTGCAAAATCTCTGCGTTGGCACTGCTGAAAATGGTGATGCATGCCAGGTCAGGAGGCAACCTGGAGGTGATGGGTTTGATGCTCGGGAAAGTGGACGGAGAGACCATGATCATCATGGACAGCTTTGCTTTGCCTGTAGAGGGCACTGAAACCCGAGTAAATGCCCAGGCTGCTGCATACGAGTACATGGCTGCATACATAGAAAATGCCAAACAGGTAAAAATAGTGTTTCTTAAATTTAAAAAATCCTAAGAGTCTCAACTTTTGAGTTTCTGAACTTAAAACTGTCCTTTTCACAATAAATTCTACATTTTAAATTGAACTGTTTTTATGTGAAATTTTAAAGTTCTTGTGAGATTTATAATATTAGATTGGGAGAGGTGGGTCTTTCCAAGATACATTTTCATTTTCACTGTCAATTGTGTTTAAAATTAAAAAAAAAAAAAAAATGGGGCTGGGAAGATGGTTGAATGGTTATGAGCACTGACTGCTCTTCCAGAGGTCCTGAGTTCAATTCCCAGCAACCACATGGTGGCTCACAGCCATCTGTAATAGGATCTGATGCCCACTTCTTGTGTGTCTGAGGACAATGACACTATACTTACATACATTGAAAAATAAATCTTTTAAAATAAATGTAGGCTGGAGATGTAAGTTGGTGGTAGAGTTCATGCTCGGCATTCATAAGCCCTGAGTTCAATATCTCCTGTGCCCCTCAAAAAACCAAGAACAACAAATTTAGGAATAAACTATTCCTGAGTAGGGTATATCTATTAATGGACTATAATGAACTATGTGGGCTTTAAAAAAAAAATACGTCTTTACTTAAGTGGACAAGCTCTAGAATTGTTTCTTCAATTAAAAAAAAAAGTATGTGGTATGTAGCTATGTGCAGATATGTGTGTTGGTCTACAGAGTTTCTGAGCTGAGAAACAGATGAGGGGAAAGATAGAGAAGAAACTAGATGCCCTTGTTCTTGCACGTTGATAGTTTTACACTACGTGAATGTATTGTCTAGTCAGAAGTTCCTTAACGTCAAAGCAGCATATGTTGCACGCTGTCATTGAACCACAGTGCTATGTGAAACTTGTAAATGGCAGCATCTCTGAGACTAAACCATACCTCAAGCAAGCTTTTTCTCTGACGTGTTAGGTTGGCCGCCTTGAGAATGCAATTGGTTGGTATCACAGCCACCCTGGTTATGGCTGCTGGCTCTCCGGAATTGATGTCAGTACACAGATGCTTAACCAGCAGTTTCAGGAACCATTTGTAGCAGTGGTGGTAAGTACTACCTGGGGCTCACTGTTGTGGCTAGGCTGGCTGACCAGTTTACAGACCTTCCTCTCTGCTTTCCTTCCATACAACGCTAAGGTCTCAGACTTGCATATTTATGCATGGTTTTTACAGAGATGCTTTTATGAAGTTCTTCAAGAAGACTTGCTAAGTTTTACCATACTGGAAAACAGTGTGGTAAAAATGAAACTCTGGTGTTATTCTACCTAGGGAGTCTTAACCTTGCTGTACCTCACACTCTATCTAGCCCATAGGCATTTAATCGGGGTTGACTGAATTGGAGAAGCAGAAGTTTAATCAGTCATTAAATTTAGTTGAAGTATTCCTAGTTCACTGAACTTCTCTAATGATCTCAGTTGTTTTCAGGTTGTTCGCTAGTGCAGTGTGCATGCCTACAGTGCTATGTTTGTTTTTTTCGGTTTCCGATGTTGACTCAGTGGAGCATTTGGCTTATATTGCCCATCCGTCTCTTGTAGATTGACCCAACCAGAACAATATCTGCAGGGAAGGTGAATCTCGGCGCCTTTAGGACATATCCAAAGGTGATTTGGATGGAGGGCTGGAAAGGGGGAATCTCCGGTAGTCTTAAGTATCGGGATTACGGATGTCATCTGGGGTGATGTGCTTGTGAGTACAGGCATGGGTCTGCAGGTCAGAAGAGACCCTGGGGAGTCAGTTTGAGACTGGATCTTTACTTTGCACTGTGTACAGGCTAGCTGGCTCCTGTACATCCTATCTCTACTTCCCGTCTGACCATAGACAGCTGGAAGTGCAGATGTGCACTAACCACGCCTGTGTTGTGTGGGTTCTGGAATCCAAGTTTAGCTTCTGACATTTATACACAAGCTTTTTTTTTTCCAGTGCCAACAGTACCTAGACAAGTACTCTACCCCTGAGCTATATATGCAGCCTTTGTGATATCTTTTTTAGTGTAGAAGGATTTTCAAATACAAAGTTGCAAACTGCTACAGCTCATATCAAGCAATAACACATTTGTTATTTATTAATCTTGCCAGACATAGGGTTTATTACCAAGAAACATTTGTGTACCCGTGGCAATTTGACAAGTACTAGAAAGTACACAGCGCCAGCAGTCCTTTTGTCTCTGCCTCCCTAGGACTGAAAGTAGCGTAAAGCACCAGGCCCAGCTGTTATCCCAGTATTGGTGCTTACTGTTTGGCGCTCCTCAGTTTGGTCCCATACGTAAGAAGCTGCAGAGAAAGCTTTACTTTTTGTCATTTTCATTTTTTGTTTTCCTTGCTTTTATTTAGGGCTATAAGCCTCCTGATGAAGGACCCTCAGAGTACCAGACTATCCCACTCAATAAAATAGAAGATTTTGGCGTGCACTGCAAACAGTGAGTAGCAGTTGGATTGTTGTCGGGGCTACGGACGTGGCACAGCAGCAGGCTGAAGTGGAAGTGGTGCATCTGTCAGTGATGCAGCTCAACCTTCCACTTCAGCAGACTTGCTCACCTGCCATTCCCAAGGCCCTGGGTTCAAAGCCCAGCACCAAAACTCAGAATTCATTCAGTCAAAGACTTACTTCACACCTGACTCAGACAAAATGTATTTCATAATACGTAATACCTTTGAAATAGTAGAAAAAGAATATGAGGGGTTGGGGATTTAGCTCAGGGGTAGAGCGCTTGCCTTGCAAGCGCAAGGCCCTGGGTTCGGTCCCCATCTCAAAAAAAAAAAAAAAAAAAAAAAAAAAGAAAAAGAATATGAATTTAGGATAATGATAAAAGTGTTTAAACTAGGGGTTGGGGATTTAGCTCAGGTGGTAGAGCACTTGCCTAGGAAGCGCAAGGCCCTGGGTTCGGTCCCCAGCTCTGAAAAAAAGAAAAAAGAAAAAAAAAGTGTTTAAACTAATAATTATTCTCTTTCTACTTATGGTTTTCCTCAATAATTATTTTAATCTAGATCATTTCATTGCACAAGATACTCAGTCCATAGTAAAATTAGCAGTTGAAACACATTCCCAGGCACAGCTTGACAATAGCAAGTTTGCTGCCCTTAAAGTACACAGTTTGGAATGGGAAGATGGCACAGTGACTGAAGGTCTTTGATGCCGAGGCTGACAGCCTAAGTGTACTGTTGTATAAGTGCCATGCACTAACCTAACTGATTGCTCTGCTGGAGCATCAGCAACTAAGTTCAGTCCCCACGGCCATACAACAGAAAGAGAATTAATTCCTGCCAGTTGCTCTCTGGTTTCCACGTTCATGCACATGGTACCCATACACACACAATAAATAAATGTCATTTTTTTCAAATGCCCGTTTTAGCTGTCTTAGCAAAGAACGAGGGCAGTTTTTCATGCTTTGTAAATGTATCTCACCACCTTCCCTCCTGCACATTCACCCAAGCTACTGCATCTGAAGCTCCAGCGTAGCGCTCCGTACACAGCTACTCTTCCTATATCTGCCCTCGCCCTAAAGGTGGACCAGCCAGACTGGTCCCGTTAGCATGTGTGCAGAGCGTGTCCTTCCCTCAAAGTAATGTTCCATCTTGCCAAGAGTGAGAGCCATAAGCCTTACCCAACTGCACAACTCTGTGACCTGGTCCCTGCTCGCCTCTCACCGGGAAGCTTTGGCCCAGCTGTGTTGTTCCTATCCATCTGTCAGACGGGCTGCTGACATCCATCCTTACCTCAGTGACTCACTCACCACTGTACGTGAGGGTCTGTTTCCAATCACCTGGACAGAAGATGTGCTCCGATGACTATCTCATAGCCCTTCCTGTCACGTGTGCCCCTTTCCAGTTTCCCTCATAGCACTGCCCCGTGGGATGGTTTTGACTCCCTGCTGTTGAGTGCACCCACTCACTGGTGTGTCCTCTCACACTTGAATCAGGTACAGCACAGAGAAGGATGGGCTCTTTTAACATGTTACTGTCACAAAATACCTGGGATCGTTTCTGAAAAGGAAAGTTTTATTTCCTCAGTTTCAGGTTTCAGTCTTCAGTCAGTTTTGGTCCTAGTGTTTCTAACTCAGTACGTCATGATGAGAGCATGTTAAAATGAAAGGCTCCCACTCGTAAAGTTTCATCCACTTCCATTGTCTCTGTGGCTCGAGTGCTCAATGCATGGCCTTTGGATGACCCCAGACCCAGAGTACAGCACTCATTAGACTTCTCATTCTGCTTCCTGTACAGTGAACACAGTAAATCGTCCATAGCTACAGGAAAGATTAAATCAGAGCATGGATAAAGCGCTAAAGATAGAGACCATGCTTAAAGAAATGCCCCTCTGTCCTCACGTGTGTCTTTGTTCCTTTTTTTGAGACAGGGTTTCTTTGCAGTCCTGTCTGTCCCAGAAAGCACTCTGAAGAACGGGGAAGGCCTCAAACTCAGAGATCCTCCTGCCTGCTTCTGCCTCCTAGGTGCTGGGATTAAATGCCTGCGCCGCCACCCCCTCACTCGATGTGTCTCTTAACCTTCAAAGGCTTTCCCTTCAGTCTGATGCCAACATTTTTGTCAGTGTTTATTTTTATTTCTTGTGCATTGGTGTTTTGCCTGTATATATGTATGTCTGTTGGATCCCCTGGAACTGGAGTTACAGGCAAGTGTGAGCTGCCATGTTGGTTGCTAGGGATTGAACTTGGGCCCTCTGGAAGAGCAGCCAGTGCTCTCAACCACTAAGCCATCTTGCCAGCCCCTAAAGTCAACTTCTTTTTCCTTCTTTTGCTGAACTTTGATCAAGAACCACATTGTGCCCACCTTTCTGTATCTTCTCCTTGGCCTGAGGATGTGGCCTCGGTGTCTGAGCTTTTTTCTCTTCCTGTCTGCCTGCTCCATGGGCTTCCTTTCTGGTTACCCATCCTCAGTTTCTCTTAACACCCAGCTGTACTGCCACAGTCAGATTTCTGAAACTCCTCTCCTCTATCACTGCTCTGCACAGACACCTTCTATGAGTCCCAAGGAAACAGAGGATAAAGGGTAAATTTATTGGCTTTTAATAAATGTTTTCCACAAATGAGGCCACCACATAACTTTGTGGGTTTTCCTCACATAACTCTGCTCTTGGTAATTGTCATGGATGTAGTTTTCTTTTATATATGTGTGTATGCCATGGCACAGGTGTGAAGAAAGACAACAGGACAACTTTTGTGGGGTCCATTCTTTCTTTCTACCTTTATGTCTTTACTTGGGTTACAGAGGTCCAACTCAGGTCTCCAGGCTTTGCACAGCAAATGCTGTTACTGGCTGAGCCACCTCACCAGCCCATTAGAGCCTTTTACTAGCATCATTGTCTTAGTTAGGGTCTTATTGCTGTGAACAGACACCGTGACCAATGTAAGTTTCATAAAGACAACATTTTATTGGGGCTGGCTTACAGATTCAGAGGTTCAGTCCATTATCAAGGAGAGAGCATAGCAGCATCCAGTCAGGCATGGTGCAAGGGGAGCTGAGAGTGCTACATCTTCACCTGAAGGAAGCCAAGAAGAGACTGCATCCTCAGGCAGCTAGGAGGAGGGTCTCCAAGCCCACCCCGACAGTGACACACTTCCTCCAACAAGGCCACACCTTCTAATGGTGCCACTCCCTGGGCCAAACATGTAAACCATCGTATTCCACTCCCTGGCCTTCATAGGCTTGTGTAAACACTTGAATTTATGGAGGACATACCTAAATATAGTATAATAAAAAAGTATATTTCTTCTGAGGTCCATCCAATCACTTAACTATGATTCCTGGATTAAGACAGGCAAACTTAAAACTTTGCATCTCCATGTCTGATGTCAAAGTGGTCTTCAGATCTTCAACTCCTTTTTCATCTTTGTTGACTGCAACAAACTTCTTTCTCCTGAGCTGGTTCCACTCCCTGTGAGCAGCTTTCCTCAGCAGATAGCCCATGGCTCTGGCAACTTTAACATATTTTGGGTCTCCAAGGCAGCTTCAATGTTACAGCTTGTTTTAATGTCTTGGATCCACACAAGATCCTCTAAAGACCTGGCTTCACTTCTCCAGCTCTGTCCTCTGTTGCACTCTGGTTGATCCACTCCACTGCCTCAGCTGTTCTTGGTGATCATCCCATGGTACTGGCATCTCCAATACACTGGGGTCTTCCAATGCAACTATGCTTCACCAGTAGACTTCACAGGCTCTCTTCTTGGTGCCGAGCCTCAACTCCTTTGCATGACCCCTTCAGTCCTGGGCTGTCAATTGCAACTGAGGGTGCACCTTCACCAGTGGCCTTCAACAGTCTCTCACAGTGCCCAGCCTCAGCTGTTCTTCATGACCCCTTCATGCCTTCAAAACCAGTACCACCTGGGTGACTCTTACACATTACCAAGTCCAGCTGCAGCATGAGGTAAAACCTTGACTGTCTCTGGAACATAGCTTCTTTGTGCTCTCAGAAAACACATCCCAGAAGATTTCACCTCACTGATGCTGGTCTCTATCTTAGCTCCAGCTAACAAGCATCAACTGTCTCCTTCTCCTCTTAAATATAAAGCCAGAGACACGTGACCAAAGCTGCTGAGTTCTGCTGCCTGCAGGAGCTGGAACGTGGTCCTCTTGTCCTATTACATTATCACCAGCTTCCCCTTTTCTAACTCCTTCCCTGCCTAAGCTGGGCTGTCCTGGATCCTGCTCTGTAGATTGACCTTGGATTTAGAGATCTGTGTGCCTGTCTCCTGGGATAAAGGTTTGTACTAAGTTGCCTGGAGCTAACTTAGCTGGGTAGGAACTTGCCCCAAGGTCATTGCTCCCTTAATTCAGTTTAATATCCTTGAACACAGGATTCAGCTCCATTTCATTTCCAGGTGTCTCTTTAATACTCGAATATTTTATATTTTTCCTTTCTTAACTTCCCTTTTTTTCATTAAAATGCTCTTCGTGAGACTTAACCAGAGAACAAAGTCTATGATGGGCGTTTCTGAGACCTCCTTTGTCAATGCAGTGAATCTGAGTCTTTTCACCTTAGCCTCAGGCAGACTCTTCAGACAAGGGCAGAAAGCAGGCACATTCCTCACCAAAATACCACAAAAGCAGTCTTTACAGCACATACTGAAATTCTTCACTGCTAAAACCTCTTGGGCCAGGCCTGCACAATTCAAATCACTCTCAGTAACAGAGACTTCCACATTCCTAGTAAGATAGCCCATTAAGCCCCATTTAAAGCATTCCTCTGCTTTCCAAATCCAAAGTCCAAAATCCACATTCTTCCAAAGCATGGTCAGGCCTATCACAGCAGTACCTCAGTCCCTGGTACCAACTTCTGTCTTAGTTAGGGTCTTATTGCTGTGAACAGACACCATGACCAATGCAAGTTTTTTGGGTTTTTTGGGGGTTTTGTTTTTTTTTTTTTCTTTTTCTTTTTTCTTTTTTTCGGAGCTGGGGGCCGAACCCAGGGCCTTGTGCTTGCTAGGCAAGCGCTCTACCACTGAGCTAAATCCCAACCCCTCAATGCAAGTTTTATGAAGGACAACATTTAATTGGGGCTGGCTTACAGGTTCAGAGGTTCAGTCATTTATCATCGAGGCGGGAGCATGGCAGTGTTCAGGCAGGCATGGTGCAGGAGGAGCTAAATTCTACATCTTCACTTGAAGGAAACCAGGAACAGATTACGCATCCTCAGGCAGCTAGGAGGAGCGTCTGCAAGCCCACCCCACAGTGACACACTTCCTACAACCATGCCACACCTTCTAATAGTGCCACTCCCTGGGCCAAACATATGTAAGCCATCACAATCATATTGGGGCTTCTCAGACAATTTGAGCTCCAAATGACCAGTCGAGTTCTTCTCTTAAGAACTTGTTATCTCTATTATAGGAGTGGGTAGCTCTTTTATATGTACACTGTAGCATCAGTCACTATTACTGAATATATTTTATCATATTTAACTTTGATCTGAATGAGTTTCTAAGTAAGGAATGTTCTTGTGTTTCCTTATATCCATTATCCATTGGTTTACAAGCAGCTAAGATAATTAAATACTCATTAAAAAAATAAAAATAAAGTCTGTCACAGTCACACACATTGGGAGGCAAAAGTAGGGGAGTTCCCTGTATGTTCGAGGCCAGCCTGCTCTATGCAATAAGTTCTAGGCCAGCCAGAACTGTTTTTCAATAGAAATAATAATAGGTTTTTAGATGTTTAACTAAATTCCCCTTAGTTCTCTGTATTATAAACGAACTACCTTTCAAAGCAGTAGAAATTCTTCTAGGTACCTTCGGAACTACTTTAAGGTGCTTTTTAAAAAGCACCCAGGCCACACTAGAGAAGGGAAGCCGTGGGAGATCTGTGTGTCGTTTCTAGAGTTTTCACAGAGGTTGGAAACCCTAGAGCTGCTCTAAGGGAACTCATTCAGCTCAGCCTGTTGTTAGAATGAGAGAGCTCAATAACACATCATTTAGGAATTCCAATTGCTACTAGCGTCTTAGAAATTTTGGGGCACTGCAAAAGGAAAAAAAACTGTATATAAAATAAGAAAGGCTGGGCTGGAGAGATGGCTCAGCAGTTCAGAGCACTGACTGCTCTTCCACAGGTCCTAAGTTCAGTTCCCAGCAACCACATGGTGGCTCACAACCATCTGTAATGGGATCCGTTGCTCTCTTCTGGTGTGTCTGAGGACAGCTACAGTGTGCTCACATACATAAAATAAATAAATAAATCTTTTAAAAAAATAAATAAGAAAGGCTAGTAGACAGATTTAGAGCTGTACCAACTAAAGACAGAGGAAACACTATATTTAGCTGTTGTTCAACTATACGACTATAAAATATAATTTTACTTAAGTGTAGCCAAAATTTCTATCCAATATAACTGTATATTTTTTTCACCTGCCAGATGTGTGCTCTTGTTTTGTAGATATTATGCCTTAGAAGTCTCATATTTCAAATCCTCTTTGGATCGTAAACTACTTGAGCTCTTGTGGAATAAATACTGGGTGAACACCCTGAGTTCCTCTAGCTTGCTTACCGTAAGTACTGGACTTGTTTCCTTTGAATTTTGTTTTACTCTGAAGCCCATGTTGATGCATGCTCAACTGAAACATGAAGGACACCCCAGCACTGTCAATTCTCCCCTTGTATGTGGGCCCCAGGGATCAGACTCAGGTCGTGAGGCTTAGCAGCAAGCTCCTTCACACACTGAGCCATCCTACTGGCCCCTGGCTTCAGGTGCTTGATTGTTGGGATCATAGACAAGTGCTATTACACCTGACAGCTTTCAGTTGTAGTCAAGCTTCCAAAACTGTTTGGGGTTTGAAACTCAATTCACAGACAGGCATAACTTCAAGGCTGGAGCAGGGCTCTGTCCAAGCTAAATGAGGATGCTAGGCAATCCAAATGGGGAGTTCTGCTTGTGCCTTAAAGAGGTTCATAGAGGAAAGTCAAAAATACTGCTTCTGTTGCCTCAGATAACAGGTAGGTCTCTGACACATAACACTGTAGCCTGATATGTCAAGACCCTCAGGAGTCACGTATCAGATATTTACATTACAGTTCAAAACAGTAGCAAAGTTACAGTTACGAAGTAGCAGTAAAATAATTGTATGGGTGAAGACATGAAGAACTGTATGAAAGGATCACGGTGTCAGGCAGGCTGAGAACCACAGGTCTGCTTAGAACTAACAGGATACCAAATGAAGGAAACTGAAACGGTCCTCAAGCAAGTCTAGACTCTCCTTCAGGAGATGCTGTGAAGTCAGAGCTTCTCTGAGCTCTGCATGGTTCATCTGCACATGAAAGCAGATGGCAGCTCTAGCATCGTCTCATGGTGTTGGGCAGACAAAAAAAGACACCCATCCCACCCCCACCCCCGCATGGTCTCGGGCAGCGTCTCCTGGGTTTGCTAGGCTTTGCTTAGGTCACAGGCTCATCCTGAAGACGCGCTATGGGCCAAGGCAAGGGACACACTGCTCTGCAGGGCTGGAGTAGAAACAGCTATTTCAGGAACATGTGAAAAGAGGTCCTGGGAAGAAATCTGAAGATTAAATATATATTTAAGAGGTATATATTTAGAAGTTAGCGGTTTTGTTGTTTTTACTCAGATAAAAAAGACTACTTCATGTAATACGGTATAATTTGAAATAAACTGGGTTTGAAAACAAATGTGAGACTACTGCTAGTCCTCTGTGACCTTCAGAACACGGTTCGTCCTCTCTGCCCCAGACTAGCCTTATAGTTGCTACACAGCCAGGGATGGCCCTGAAGTTCTGTGTCCACCCTCTGGTGCTGGGATTGTAGGCACGAGCCACCACATCCAGCTATAAGGGCTCAGCCTTTGCATGGTGTAGAGTGGTGGTCGTGGCACTAGGTGTATCGCTTGGCTCGCTACGGCAGAGAAAGCACCTGCCTTGATAACGATGGCTGGGGTTTGTTTGGTGTATTATATCCTCAGAAAGACTCACTTGAGCCTGTTTGCTAATGTCTTAAACATAATTTTGACACAGTCTGTGTTCTGCTTATTAGAAGTATCAGAATTCAAAAGTGCAAGCTGGGCACGTGTCTGTAATGCTAGACTTTGGGACTTGACAGGTTGAGTCAAGAGAATTGGGAGTCCCAGGTCTTCCTTAACACACAATAAGCTTGAGGCCAGCCTGGCCCACATGAGACCATCTTGTTTTATTACGGAAGAGTGCAATCACAATAGCAGATCCTATGTATTCCGAGTGCCAAGCACTACGAAGTGTATATTGCCTTAAAGACAAGTATATTTGTAGTCAGAAGTGACACCTGGTGGCAAGGAAAGAGGACACTAGGACAAGAGCAGTAGAAGTAGGCAGAGGACCTACTAGGTCCAATGACTTCCTGTCCCTGTTCCACCATTGTAATATGAGGACAGTAGGGGTTGGGACAAGTCTCATTACAAAGTGCCTTCACCAACTGAGACAAGGCCTTGCCTCGTGTATAGCCGTGACTGGCTTAGAATTTACACTGTAGCTGGCACTGCCTTGATTACACTTAACTAGAACTCTAAATCTACAGAACAGAAGGCTCAGGGAGTTAAGGCACTCACCACAGTGTGATCCTTAGAACACATTTGGTGGAATGAGAATTGACTCCTGCAGAGCTTCCTCTGACCACGTGTCTGCCGTGGCACATGTGCACACACAAACGCACAGAATAAACAAATGCCATTTTAAGTGAAGTTTTAGTGTGTGATCGCAGCAGCACCTGCCGTCAATCTCAGCAGTGGGGAGGCAGTGGAGGCGGATCTCTGAGTTCTCAGCCAGCCCGGTCTACAGACAGAGTTCTAGGACAGCCAGGGCCTCACAGAAAAACACTGTCTCAAAGAAAAAAAAATTTTTTTTTTAAGATTACACCTTGTCTTCATGTCTCTGCATTTTAGAGATTATAGACATGTACCACACACATATAGTTGCTTTTTTTTTTTAAGACTAAAACTAAACAAAGATATAACGACCTTTATATCTTTATAAATTAGCAAGTCATGGGGGTATACACCTGTAATCTATTACAGCTACTTGGTGAGTTAGAGCCTGAGCTGTTTGCTACTTTGTCTCAAAACAAAGTAAGAGTAGTTGAGCCTGGGGATTCAGTTTGGTGTAGAATGTGCTTTACAAGACTAGATTCATTCCCCAGTACCACACAACACACATATATAGGGAAATAGGTTAATTTTAGATAGATAGATAGATAGATAGATAGATAGATAGATAGATAGATCACATCATTGTTGAACATATGTATGAAACCTTTAATATTTTTCAATTTTTAAAATATCTAATGTAATATTAAAGAAAAATTGTATGCATAATAGATTTCTCAAACGTAGGAGTAAACAAGGGCCCAGAGTAGTACTCTAATAAAGTACAGTCACAAAACTAGGTAATAATAGTAAGCCTTTATTAGGTGTCCTGGACAGCTTTAAGAGCTTTACACACATTGCTTATTTCATGTTCAGAATAGCTTTAGGTAGGAATTACTGCTGCCCTCTTCCATTTCAGAAGTCCAGGAGCCATGGTTCAGGCTTCCTAGCTCACCTGCAGCAGGGCAGAACCTTCACTCACATGGGCATTCCTCAAAGCCTTCATGATAGCAAATACTTAGTTTAAACAAAGGAGAAAATTCCACAGTGAATCCTGAAATTATTGTTTAAAAATCTACAATTGAATGAATATGTTTTAGGAACAGTTTTTACAGTTATGGCCCAACTTCTTCACTGTCTATTCACGTTCCATCTGTACATTGATATTATTTAATAAATAAAATGTTAAATTAATTTACATAAAAATCATTGCATTTTTAGCCAGACATGATAGCACATGCCTTTATTCCCAACACTTGGAAGGCAGAGGCAGACAGATCTCAATGAGTTCAAGGGCAGCCTGACCTATACAGCGAGCACCACGCCAACTAGGACTACATAGTGAGCGCTTGTTTCAAAAAAGTGTGTGTGTGTGTGTGTGTGTGTGTGTGTGTGTGTGTGTGTGTGTGTGTGTGTGTGTGTTTGTGTACAGAATGGGTGGTATACCTATAGTTCCAGACCTGCAGGAGAGTGAGACCAACTTGGGAAACTAGCAGGATCCTATCTCAAAACATAACTGTAGTGGATGGAGTACTTGTTTTATGTGCACGTGGTTCCTGAAAGCAGTCTTAGCTGCGGAAGAAAACAGAATGTTATTGTTTATGGTATATAATGTGTATGTGTAGTACAATGATAGCCCTACTTTCTCCACAGAATGCTGACTATACCACAGGCCAGGTGTTTGATCTGTCTGAGAAGTTAGAGCAGTCGGAAGCCCAGCTGGGGCGTGGGAGTTTCATGTTGGGTTTAGAAACGCATGACCGCAAGTCAGAAGACAAACTTGCCAAAGCTACGAGAGACAGGTGAGGATGCATGTGCAGGGCTCCCGCCCTGGCTCTTTGATGTCTGAACACTATTTGCTTAGCCCTTTTAAAAAGTCACATGTGACACATGCAAATTTTAAATCCACACTTCAAAGTTTTAGGGGACATGAGGCAAAAAAGAAAGCAGGTCTAGGAATGTCATAGAAAATGCCACGTCACCCTTTATAGGTTTAGCCGCAAGGGTTGGGGTCTTACAAAGGCCTGCTTATCCTTTTCCTCAACTCAGCATTTTCTGAAGGATTGAGATTAAGATTTCTTAAACTTGCCAAATTTTAGATTCCAGAGTATCATGGGACAGATTTTCTCTCTTAACCCTTTGGGCTACAATTATTCTTTCTGCAGTATTTTATTATTCCATATTTTACTTCCTGAGTATTTCCTCGTGATGTGGTCTCTGAAACTTAGATGTGGCCTTCTGACGCATATACCAAACGGGGTTTAACCATGAACATTTACTGTCACAAAACTCGAGTTTAAATACGATACAGGCAAAGGAGAGGGGACATTTGCACAGCTGAAAGCTGACCATTCCTGCCATTTCAGCACTGTCCTGTAAGGCTTAGGGGCTCACTCCCCCGCCCACCAACCATTTCCTTATGTTCATAACCGCCTGTTTCTGTGGAGCGCACGGCTTTCCTCCATCTCCTCCTGGCCAGGATTCCCACCTGTATTATGTTTTTCTCTTAAACTCCAACAAAACTGTCTTTGAGCATTTTTTTAAAATGGGGGGGAAAAAGAGTATTCCATAGGAAGATGGGCGGAGGGCAGATAAAGGTATCTTGGCAGCTGGAGTCCTGTTCTGGTAGAAATACTTCACTCCGGGCTGAGATGGAGCTCAGAGACTGAGCACGCACCTGCCGTGCACAGCACCACAGACCACAGCAGACCCGACTCAGGGCTGTGAGGTGCGGTGGCCCAGTCTTCACGTGTGGAGTTGATGTCTGATCTGTGAGGTTTTCAGTGCTAAGCATGGCACCATGGCACATGGATGTGTTTCTTTGTTTTGGTTTTTGTTCATTTTATTGTTTTCTTTTTCCTCAGAAGATGTCTTCCCTTTTATTTTTTAAAAAAAAGTAGGGCAATGAAGGGTGATAATGAGAATAGAAAGCGTCTTCCTATGAATTTCTGTAATGAAAAGTGAACTCCGCAATACTGATGGAGCGAACTTTGTCATTTTATCACCAGTGACCTGACTTTCAACTATTTAGAGGATATTTATAGTTATTTCAAAAATCAGAATCCTTCAAGGTTTTTTTTTTAGTTATTCTGAGGAATAACAAAATTTAAAACTCTTTTACATTCATGTTTGCCATGCAAGTGCTGTGTGTGCGCGTCTGTGTACACTTCCCAGCTATGCATGAGGAGTTCACAAGACAGTTTGTGGGATCTGTTTTCCTTCCACTACATGGATCGAACTCAAGTAGCAAAAACCCTTGCCCAACTCAACCATCTTGCCTGCCCCAGGAATATTAGTTTATTCACCACAGGAACCAGTGTGCAATTATTGAATAATACTGTACAGATCCATAGTGAGTGTATAGGTTCCCCAAGTCAGAGTAGCAAAATTAATTAGCATAGTTATTCTTTTATGACGGGACTAGTTTAATAAACCACTTAACAGGCAAAGCAGAAGTTAGAAACCTCCAGGAAGGCTTTGGTGTGACTTGAAGAGTGTGACTAGAATGGAGTCACCCTTGGGCTCTCACTCGAAATGGGGAGGGAAGGAGAGGTACTGAGCAGTCCTCAGTCTGTAACTGTGTTTCTTCTTTCCAGCTGTAAAACCACCATAGAAGCCATCCATGGACTGATGTCTCAGGTTATTAAGGATAAACTGTTTAATCAAATTAACGTTGCTTAGTTACTGCTGAGTACTCTTCCTCAGAGCTGGCGTGCGGAAGGAGAAGAAGCTCAAGGAACATTTTAACCCAGTTACCAGAACTCAGATAGAAGACTAAGGTGCTGTGTGACGTCCTGAGTATTAGCACTGTAATAAAACTGTCACATGAAATTGTCCTTCTGTGCTTTTGTGGGTGAGGTTGCCTTTGATGCTCTTGTTTATGGGAAGAAAAAGACTTACTTACTAGACCTCTCGTGTGTTTCAAACCCTGCCTGTAAAACCAATCAAAGAATCTTAGCATTAATCACATGATGGTCACGAACTTTTCAGTTTTTCTTGTGCCTTCTCTTGACAGTCTATTAGTAAAAATGTAATTTAACTTATAATAAAATAGCATCTGACTGCAGAGCCCTGACTGGCCTGAGTCTCGCTATGTAGTCCAGGTTGGTCTCAAGCTCACAGCTTAGCTTCTCAAATGCAGGGACTACAGGCTCATGGCATCACAGTTTTATATCCCTATGAAATAACTCCAAGACCTTTCATGCTTCATTTTACTGAAAACCACAAAAACTTACTAGAGACAGTAGCATCTGGTATGTAGCAATTCAAATTTCCCCAACTGAGGGCAGGAGCACTTTCTAGAGCTCAGTTAGCAAGTTAGGCATGGCAGCATCCATTCAGTGCTTAGTGAAGGCTAAAAGCAAGCTGCACTGGAGAGACATTGTGAGGCAGGGAACTCAGGGAGGAATCTTGTTCCAGAGGGGCTCTTGAAAGGTCCACTTGAAGGGAAGTCAGTCTAGCCAGAAAGATGGCCACTGTCACAGCAAAGGGGCGCAACTGTGTGGAAGATTGGGGCAGAAAGCAAGGAAGTGTGTTTCTGTCAGACTTCAGATTGTCCAGTTGCACTTGGGAAGTACCAAGGGTGACGAGAGGTGGGACAAGAACAGCGGCTACAGGGCCCCTTCCTTGGAGCCTATCCTATCAGCGCTGAGAAGTCTGACCAGCAGAAATGCACAGCGCTGTTTCCTGTAAGAGCTGTAGAGACCGGTAAACGCTGCAAGGGAAGCCATGGAGAAGGAACAGAACCTTGTGGTTTTAAATAGGCAAGAGGAGGGAGGCGGGAAAGGGGACTGATTGGGGAGGGGGACATCCTCATAAGAAGAAGGGGGGGATGACATAGGGGGCTTATGGATGGGAAACTGGGAAAGGGAATGACATTTGAAATGAAAACAAAAAATAACCAATAAAAAAATTAAATTTAAAAAAATTTTGACCAAAACAGAAACTATGAATGAATGAGTCTGGAAGTCACATTAGCACACAAATTGATAATGTGATAAACAGTCTTTGTTAAAAATCTGTGAACCTAGAGTTCTTTTTTCTTCTCCCCCCCCCCCCGGAGCTGGGGACCGAACCCAGGGCCTTGCACTTGCTAGGCAAGCGCTCTACCACTGAGCTAAATCCCCAACCCCGAGTTCTTTTTTCTTAAGGTGCATGTACAGTGTATTGCCATTTATCATGGCAAATGTGCCCCCAAAAAAGAAATTTGTTCATATGGAAGCTTTTCATGTAATCTAAGGCCAGAATAAATTTCTTGGATGAGAAAAAAAAAATAATAAAAGTAAGTAAATAGGCAAGAGGATGAGACTGCAGACAAAGAAGTGTTTGAGAAAACTGTAAAAGGAAACCTTTCAAAGGGACTGAAGAGGCCAGTGAGATGGCTCAGTGGGTAAAGGTCTGGCCACCTAAGATGGGTCAGTGGAGCCCACATGAAGGAGTGAGGAAGAACAAACTTCACAAGTTGCCCTCTAACCATTTTTAACTTCTCTATTGCACCAACAACACCGTGACCAAGGCAACTCAAAAGGAAAGTTTAATTGGCTCATGGCTTAAGAGGGCCAGAGTCCATGATGGCTGCAAGGAACCATGAAGAGCTCTCAAGACTGTTTTTGGACACACTTTTATGGGAAAATCCATTATTTTCTCCAATACCCTGATTATGGTTTCCCCTTCCCCTACCCCTTTCAGTTCCAACCCCCTCCTTTACCATGCAGATCCACTCCCTTCTGTCTCTCATTAGAAAAGAACAGGCTTCTAAGAGATAACCAAACACAACAAAATAAAGTATAAGATTTCTTTTAAAAAGTCACATTGAAGTTGGAGAAGAGCAACAGAAGAGCCCAAAAGAAGGTATAAGAATTAGAGACCCACTCTTGGTTACACTCGGGAGTCCCATAAACACTGAACTAGAAGCCGTAATGTATACAGAGGAACTTCAGGCCCTGTGCCTGCTGCCCCAATCTCTGTAAGCTCACGTGAGCTTTGTTTGCTTGAACTAGAAGGCCTTGTTCTCCGGTGTCCTCCATCCCCTCTGGTTCCCATACTCCTGTCTATTTTTCCTTAGGATTCCTGTGCTCTGAGGTTGGAGATCTGATTCTATTTAGGTCTGCTGCAGGAGGAAGCCTCTATGATGATGGCTGAACAAGGCGCTGACCTATGAATGTAGCAGAATATCATTAGGAATCATTTTGTCACTACAGCTTTTTTAGACCAGTAGTATTTGGTTTTACCACAGGTTCCTAGACTATCTAGTCTCAGATTCTTGGTCACCCAAGCAGTATCATGTATGGGTTCCATCTTGTGGAGTGGGCCTTAAGTCAAATCGTATTGGTTGCTCACTCCACAAGCTTTGCCCTAGCATTTCTTGCAGACAGGACAGCACTGTAGATCAAAGGGTTTGTGGCTGCCTTGGTGTTTACGGTTTTCTTGGTAGCCTACAGAGTACCTTCCTAGGACATCGGGCAAAGGCTCTGTGGGAAACCAGCTTGACTTCTTCATGTTCAATGAGTGGTATAGGCATTGTCTTCAGCAGCAGAGCCGTGCTGTCATTTTATGGAAAGCAATCTATTGTCTTGGCAACAGCCTGGGTTGTTTGGGGATTTCCATGGGACCGTTGGCCAACAACTCAACTGGACATGAGTCAGTACTGGTACTAGAAGCTTCGGTTGGTGACAAGAGATGTCCAGTTAGGAACCCATTATCTGGTGTTTTATTTAGATTGCCTTCACATATGTATACATTTTAGGAAGTTTCTACTGTATTTAGGTTTCCATAATCCCCTCCAAATATCCCTTAATTTTTGCCGTCTTTCCCCATATTCCCTCCTCCCTCAACCCCCACACATTTTACCCTACTGTTCCATAATTAACTATTCTATTTACCTTCTCTAAGGAGAAATATCTGTTCCCTCTATTCCCTTCCTCTATACCTATGCTCTGTGGTTCTGCTGACTATAGAGAGCTCACATCTTGATCTGCAACTAGGAGGCAGAGGGCAGGGAGAAAGACACTGGGAGGGGCACCAGTCTATTGAAATCTCAAAGCCTCCTGCCCCCTCAGTGCCACACCTTCTCCAACAAGGTCACAGCTCCAAATCCTTCCTAAACTGGACCAAGAATTCAACCACATGAATCTATGGGGGCCCATTCTCAGACCACCACAGACTACAATTACACCATGGCACTCAAGTCATTCCATACATCCCCACACACAGAATAATAAAAAAGTAAAATCTAAAACCAACTTCCTGTGCTGTAAGAGACTGGAGGAGACGAAGCAGGAAACCCTCTGGCGCCTTTAGCATTGAGGCAGTGTTTATCAACTCTATTCACTTGGCTTTTTGAGGCAGAGCTTCTCTGTTTAGGGCTAGCAGTCCTAGAACTCACCATGTACAAGACTGGCCTCCAACTCAGAGATCCACTGACCTCTGCCTGCAACTGCTGGGATTAAATGCATGCGCCACCACACCCAGTTTCTCACCTCCATTTTTATGTCATTAAAGGTTTTATACTGTAGAGAGAATACCTTGTGTATTATATGGATGCATCACCTGTCGAAAAGCCTCTGGCCTATGGCTTAGGCAGGAAGTGGAAGTGGAACATCCAGAAGGCAGAAAGGATTCTGGGATACAGCCAGGAATAGGGAGATTTGCCTGAAAGATGTGACCAGATGTAAGCACGGCACCTGAGCACAGGTGACCAGCCATGTGGCAGAGTGCAGGCTAGGATGAATGGGGCCTTTTACGTTATGTCTGGTCAGAGGAGAGCCTAGATATATGGCCAAGGTGTTCATAAATATATTTTGAGTCTGACTCTTATTTCTCAGAGTATGAGGCTGGAAGGAAGAACCAGGGCCTAACTTCAACATTATACATCAAAAATTTGTATGTAGTGACACAATTTCATCCCCATGGGTATCCTAAGAACACTGACAGCTGGTTGAGGTTTCTCAGATGTGATTGGATACTTAAGATTTTGACACAATAGCCAGTGAGATGACTCCTCTATACCAGATTTGCTGTCAGGTCTTCTGACCTGAGTTGGAGCCCCAGGACCATTCATGGTGGATGGAGAGAAGTCATTCCTGAGGGTACCTTCTTACCTGCACACACACGTACACACAACGTGTGGACACACACAGATAAGTACAACAAAGTCTTCTTCAACATCTTGGTACAAAGAGCAAAGAGTTGACATTACCATGACAAAGATAACTACCACAAGATGTGCATCCAGTTACATGTATGAATATCTAACTATGTAGACATTAGTTATGGCATGAAAATTAAAGTTTGGAAAGGAGGAGCTAAAAAAAAAAGGTAAGTAGTACACATGGTCAATGTATGTTATACTCAATGAAATCCTTCAGTGTTCAACAAACATATACTAATAATAAGATACTTTTAAAACCATTTACATGCCAAGACTTAAGTACAATTTTGACATTTAGCTAACCTAGTCAGTGAGGCTAGCTATAAGAAATGAAAATGTCTGTGCTTAAACAGTGCCAAGAAAAGGAAGCTTTCCAATGATGATGTCACTGGATTTATCTTAAAGAGGGTTCAGTGTAGAAATAACTAGACCTTGCTTAGTAACAAAAAGAAAACAGAAATAACTTGTTTAAACAAAAAGAATGTGTTTGGTTCACCAAACTCCAGAGTGCAGAGTACTATTAGCTTAGACAGGATTACATTAGATTTCCTGGCAGCGTTCTCAGCTCTGTCCTCCACATGCTGACCTAACCTCAAATTAATTTCCCCAAAACTGGCTACCTATGTATGGTGCCCCTTGGGAGTGGAGGAGCCATTCATCAGGGTCAAAATAAGTTGCTGACTTCACTCTGACTACCATAGCCTGGGGTCATGAACCCCATATATGGAACTACATACAACAGGTTATCCCTAAACCTGAGTGTGGTCAGCTACCAAAATTGCATAATTACACACAGGGAATGCTATCGAGATAGCCAATGTCCCTTCAATCAGCCATGTTTTGAAGGCCATCTCTAAGGCTTTCTGGTTTTTGTTGTTGTTGGGGTTTTTTTGATGGTGGTGTTTTTTGTTTTTGGTGGTGGTGGTGGTTTGGTTTGGTTTGGTTTGGTTTGATTCAGTTTGGTTTGATTGGTTGTGGTGGTTTTTGTTGTTGTTGGTGGTGGTGGTGGTAGTTTGGTTTGGTTTGATTGGTTTTGTTTTGTGTGGTTATTTTGGTTTGGTTTGGTTTGGTTCAGTTTGGTTTGATTGGTTGTGGTGGTTTTTGTTGGTGGTGATGGTGGTGGTGGTAGTTTGGTTTGGTTTGATTGGTTTTGTTTTGTGTGGTTATTTTGGTTTGGTTTGGTTTGGTTCAGTTTGGTTTGATTGGTTGTGGTGGTTTTTGTTGGTGGTGATGGTGGTGGTGGTAGTTTGGTTTGGTTTGATTGGTTTTGTTTTGTGTGGTTATTTTGGTTTGGTTTGGTTTGGTTTTGGTGGGGTGACCTGAGTTTTCTTTGGTTGGTATTTGTCTTTGTTTTTTGAGATAGGTTCTTACTTTGTAGCCCAGGCTATTTTAAAGCTCACCTACCTAGCCATGGAAGTATTGGAATTACCAACATATACCATCATGTCCATATGTGTAAGGTTTTTTTTTTTGTTATCTGTAGGTTTTAATGTGTTTTCATGATCACATTTCTTACATAAGTGTTCCAATTTATAACGGCTTTTAGAAACCCAGACTCAATTTGCAAACATTGTTCATAAAATAACTAAGCCCATGAGATGGGAGTTTTTGCTCCTTCCTGCAAAGTATTGTCTTACGGCCATGAGCTGTTGAGGAGCTGAAAAGGGCCTTTTTTCTAAGTGGAGTCTGGTTCTTGTACAGTGACAGAGTTTTCAGAGATAATTTCTCTAACTCCTCAGTGATAATATACAGGAAACGTCAGTCTTCACAAAAATGTAATCCCGATGTCCAAGAAATAGAATGAGTCAGAAGAGAACGGGAGCAGGGTAGGGAGCGAGGTCACCAGAGAGGGAGGAAGGGCTAGAGCCAGTAGGAACTCAGCGAGATCTCAGGGTTGGGGCTGTTTCAAGTTCTCAGATTGTTTTAAAGGTTCAATATCCAACTTCCAAACCAAGAACAAACATGCACGCACACAAGTCCCTTTGTGTGCTCCATTGTTTCTGATTTTAAAAAGGAGCTCTGGACCAAGCTTCGCTCACTGCTTCTGAGAGACCCAGTCTGAACACAGTTGACAAAGATTAGTGTGGCTGCCTGGTGTTCAGGACTTGGAGAAAATCGCTGCTTGGCACAATGGAAAAATAAACTGGCTGGTGGGACAGCCACTGGAAAATAAACAAAGTTCGTAAGTAACTTCCCCTGGGACAGAGGACTCTTTAGAAGTTGAAGGGTTGCATGCTATTGAGGCTGGAAGCTTCCAGAATAGTTCTGTGAGTGACAAGGTGCAGGCCCGAGAGTCAGGCACTGAGAGGAGGGTTGGTTTATATTCCTGTGCCTGCACTGTATCCACTCCATGTGTAGCTGAATAAACTCGGCTGAACACAGCCTGGTGAGTTTGCCAAGCGTCTTCTGCATTTCTGGAATGTTCTCGTGTACTGGTGAGGCATGTACGGTTGTTTGTTTTGATTTCGAAGGCAGGAAACTTTACAACACAGAGTGATGGCTCTTAAGTTTGCTTGTCCTTGGGATATAAGCACGAGCTAACCATTCAGTGGTTAGGAATTCCAAGTCCAGCTAGATAGTCTTTCATTTTGGCCTATTTTCAGTGTACGTTCCAACAGCAAATCCCTTCTTCTGGACCACAGTGCAAGTTTCAGGACCCAGGACCTTCTGAGAAAATTACTCTAGAAGTCCCTAAAGGTTACTGCATCTTTATCCACAAATTAACAGCGGACATATAGCATTCATCTTTGTGAGCAGAAACTTAAGAGTCTTGGTTTGGAAAACAAATATGAAATTCAGGCCAACTTTTACCTGACTGACACATAAACTTTTGATCTCAGAAATCAGATTATTAAAAAAAGTAGAGCTGGGCAGTGGTTCCGTAAGCCTTAGATAGCAGCACTCAGGTGCATCTCTATGAGTTCAAGGCTAGCCTGGTCTACAGAGCAAGTTCCAGGACAGCCAAAGCTACACGGTGAAACTCTGTCTCAACAAATGGATGGGTGGATGGATGGAAGGAAGGAAGGATAGGTGGATGTATGTATGTATGTATGTATGTATGGATGGATGGATGGATGGATGGATGGATGGATGGATCAGGTATCCTGTTATTCAGGCCAAGTTTGAGAGGAAACAGCTAAAGTCATATCCTGATAACTAACACCAGTGATTAATTGCTTTTTCAACATGTGGATTATTCTGGTGCCAAAAACTGTGGAACAATTGTCTAACAAATTGGAGAGTCCCTGATGTCAGCACTCATATTTTCTTTGGATTCCACTAAGCAATTATGCTATACTTTCTATGACTGAGTAAAACGGTATTGTGCCTTGGGGCACATTTTGATGAACTACATTTGTGCTTTCAAAATCTAAAAAGCAGATGCATGAAGAAGCATAGAGTTAGATTTGACCTTTATATTGGATTTTAGTATTACAGCTATTGATCATGAAACTCTAAAAATGCTTACCCTTGATAACACATCTATTTATTAAGTAGTAAACATAAAATCATCTCAAAGTAAATATTTAATTTCTGGTTCCTTTTGCCTGATGACTTGATACTTCATAACACCTCCTCATGTTCAGTTCAGTTTGTTGATTGTAGTAAGATGCTTAATGTATCCATTAAACAGACTTTTAACTTTTCACCCCATATGAGATTCATCTATCATTTCTTGTATGATTTTTTTTTAGCATGATTGAGATAATTGGGTGTCTGGACTTGCAACAACATAAAATTGACTAGAAAATTAATTACTTTGTGAGTTTATATATGAGGACACATAATCTAATGTAACTACAACCATCTAGAATGTTCTGTAGCTTCAGAGAAGTTCACTTGAAAATGATAATGGAATTACAGTGAACACTACTTAGGAGCTGGAGGCAGGAGGATTAGGAATTCAAAACTTGACTACATAATGTATGAGGCATACACATCCCTTTTTTTTTTTTTTTTTTTTTTTCCGGGGCTGGGGACCGAACCCAGGACCTTGTGCTTCCTAGGTAAGCGTTCTACCACTGAGCCAAATCCCCAACCCACACATCCCTAAAGAGGGGGAAACATGTAACAATAACAAAAAGGCAGGCAGTGTGGCCCAGTTGGTAGGGTGCAAACACAACTATGGGCTACATCCCCAAACCATATAATTTTGGCGTGGCATACATACCGGTAATCCCAAGAGGAGGATCAGAAATTCAAGGTCATTCTTAACTACATGGGGAGTTTGTGGTCAGCCTGAGTTACATGGAAAACAATGAGACAGCAGCCCCAGGCACTCAGAAGACACCGAGCACCACTCTAAGTGCCACTACAACAAAGGTGGGATGAAGAGGAGGAAAGAGAGCAGTGCATGCTCCAGGACAGGGGTGGAACTGGAGACATGATGGTGGCGACATGAGAGAGAGGACTGAGGTCTACTTGCTGTCATTGCCCAGTGGGGTCTGTGGGATGGTGTACAACAGCCAGAGCTTGTGCAGATGCTGACTCAGCCCCCAAACCCACCAACCTGCCTCAGGATTCCCCTAGCTCTAGGCAGTGATGGAGGTCCAAGATGACAGCCACCGGAGGCCATGCTGGTGTCTGTCGTCCATGCTGCTGCCCCTAGGCCGAGAGGAAGCCTGAGAGCCACGTGAACTTGAGCAGTCTGTTCTGCTGCCTGATGCCTCAGTGAGGTCCTCAGGCGTTATTCCTGGGGAGCCATGCTGATGTTAGTAGCAAGCGAAGCGCACCTGAGGCCATTTTGAGGTGCCTGGTCTGTGCAGTCGCTGAGAGCTAAAAATGCGTCAGAAGTTCTGATACAGCCAAGGGCCTTGTTGGTGCACACAGTCATTGCTGCTGCCATGTTGATGTCTGTGGGCGAGGGAGAGCTGGTCCCACCACACACCAGCCCACAGCACTACGCAATGGTGTGGGCATAGGACAACGACCACTGACTGCATCACTATCCTAAGCCGATGGCTCCCCTCTCCTCAGCTGATCTGATGGCTTCTAGTGAGGGAGCCAGTGGAGAAAGACTCATCCTTCCTTTGGGAGTGGCCACGAGGAATTTGACCATGCCCCAGTGAATATATGGACCACACGAAATGGACTTGGGTTTTGGGGGTTTGGTGGCAGGGAGAAAGTGTCACAGCAGAAGGGAGGCAGACATGGGAGGACCGGGAAGAGTAGTACAATTGAGAGCATTCCTAAATAATCAATAAAAAACAATGAAAAGAAGAAAATTAGACACCATAGAACGTGAGCTAAGAACTATTGATATAGTAATTCACTATAATTATAATTATAGTTAGTAATTCACACTGTGAACATCAACACGTTGAGTTGTCTCAAAATCTAAGACTAATATGTGCCTAGCCTACTCCACTAAACAGAAAAGCTATATTGAATATAAGAATTTAGAGTAAAAATTAAAATGATATTTTTTTAATTCTCAGGGACATCATCAGTATTATTACATAAATAATACACTGTAAAAAGATGAGCATCTTTTAGGATTCTGAATTTCAATTTACAATAAAGCATCAATTCCCCCCCCCACACACACACACACATTGCTCTAAATACAATTTTGGTTTTCCCCCTAACAGAGGGGATGCTTGTATTCTCCTTTATCAGGTAAATGCTACTATAAAGCTGTCTTTCTATCTGGGCCTGGACCACAGTTATCAAGGCGTGACTCAAGATTTTCTTTATAAATGTAAAGGATTCAGACTACAATCCTCAGTGGTAGGACACTTGCCAATGTGCACAAGACCTTAGGTTTCACCCAATACCAAATAAGTGAAACTCAGATTGCTCATTGCGGCCCAAAGGCCCTCACAATCTGGTTCCTGTTTTCACTCACTCTGTTTCAGAGTCCTGTCTTCCCCCTACCTCCATGCTGGCTGCTCCCAAGGCCCAAAATATTCTTGAAGAATATTTGCTCCACAGGCTTGACTCAGATACCTACCTCTTCATCATTTCTTATCATTATTAATTTTCAGTTTGCATTCAAAGAAGTGTCTCGAAATGACACTTTCATACACATGCATAATTATACTGCATTCTTTTTTCCTTTTCTTTTCTTTCTTTTTTTTTTTTTTTCCCGGAGCTGGGGACTGAACCCAGGGCCTTGCGCTTGCTAGGCCACTGGGCTAAATCCCAACCCCAATTATACTGCATTCTTATTCTATGCCTTACCTCGACATCCTCCCTCTCTCTCTCTGGCCTCCCCCTCCCACTACTACTGTCTAGTAGCATGCTCACTGTGCCCTCCTGGTTCCCACACGTGCACAGGATTTGCCTCAGCTGACATTGTCCTGCTCACGGTTTGTTTACTAGTTCACTGCCTCCCTTAGTAGACGCAGCAGTCTCCGTGGAGGGCGGGAGTTGACGTAAATCCCTCTGTCATCCTCTGAATAGGAAGTACCCACATAGCAGGCACTTGATAAATATTTGTTCAGTGAGAAAACAATTTCACTAGACATTTTCAATTTGTTTTAAAGAAACACCAAAAGTATAAGTGTCTTTTTAAGGTTTATTTTTATTTATATGAGTACACTGTAGCTGTCTTCAGACACACCAGGAGAGGGCATCAGATCCCATTACAGATGGCTGTGAGCCTCCATGTGGTTGCTGGGAATTGAACTCAGGACCTCTGGAAGAGCAGCCAGTGCTCTTAACTGCTGAGCCATCTCTCCAGCCACATAAAGTGTTTTTAAGATGAAGTTATATGGGTTGGGGATTTAGCTCAGTGGTAGAGTGCTTGCCTAGGAAGCGCAAGGCCCTGAGTTCGATCCCAGCTCCAAAGAAAAGAACCAAAAAAAAAAAAAAAAAAAAAGATGAAGTTATATATATTTATGCCTTTGAGAAAATATGACTTTCATCACACTGTAAAATTATAAAATGATGTGTTCTCCCAAAACTTCATAGGAATGAAAGTATTTTTCAATAAGATTACTATTAAATATGCAAAAGGCTTCCCACTAATAAAAACCACCAGTGATTTTCAAAATCAAGCTTGACAGAATGTAACTCTTTTCAAGGACACTGACCAACAGAAGGCAGAAGTAAAATAGCAGTGCAGATATGTGTTTTCAGTTGGACAAATTCTGGTTGACAAAGGTGAGGATAAAGTAGGTCACATTGCTAAGTTTCCGGCTCGGCATCTCTACTGGAAGGCAATCATTCTCCATCTAGTGCAAAATGCTTTCCGCTTTCAGTTCTTCTTCTTCTTTTTTTTTTTTTAAGATCCATCTACTTATTATATATGAGTATACTGTAGCTGTCTTCAGACACACCAGAAGAGGGCATCAGACCTCATCACAGACGGTTGTGAGCCACCATGTGGCTGCTGGGGTTTGAACTCAGGCCCTCCGGAAGAGCAGTTTTCAGTTCTTAAAACACACAGAAAAGTCTGTTCTGAAAACTTGACCTAAAGTTACTCTCTCTCATTGTAAAAACCTAAACCTTTTCTTCCATTAGAAGTCCCTTTTCTTTTGTTAAGGCTTTTCTATAAAATCCACACATGTATCTTTGTTGACACTGGTTTTGAGAAGAGAGCCTTTATTATAGCAACATCTTGTTCTATTAAATGTATGTATTTGTTCCTGCTTGACCCCGGGAGAGAGAGAAATAAATAGCAGAGAAAAGAATCTAGTATATAAACATAAAGACCTTCAGAAAAATCTTTATGAACTCAACAGGATTTTAAAACAGCAGAACGCAGCCAGACAGCAATGGCTCACGCCTTTAATCCCAGCACTCTGGATGCAGAGGCAGGCCAATCTCTGTGACGTCAAGGTCAGCCTGGAAAACAGAGTGAGTTCCAGGACAGCCAGGGCTACAGAGAAACCCTGCCTCAAAAAGAAAGAAAGGAAGGAAGGAAGGAAGGAAGGAAGGAAGGAAGGAGGGAAGGAAGGAAGGAAGGACACAGCAAAGTCATTCTGTGGTGCAGTGGACGTGATTTGGTGACTGAGTGTGACAGAGTACTACACTGTCAGCAGGACAGAAAGCTGTCAGGCTTTGCCGGGTGTGCTAGGGTGGACTGTGGGCACAGCGGAGACTTGAAGAGGAATGGTACATTTGTGTGGGGAGGAAGAGCTCACCTCTGAGAAGCTGGATTGTCGGTGCCTCTCTGACCCGCAGGTGTGACCACAGTTCAGAAGCCAATTAGATGCACAGACCTGAAACGCAGCCAAAATGCTGTGGGGCATTTTCTATATGTGTGTTGTTTATAGTTTGTACTGTATAATAATGACATCAGTTATAAATCAATTATAAAGTCCAGGTTCTTTATGAGTCAGCTGTTACTGGGGCCCAGGCCTTGTCTATGATGCCAACGGAATTTGCCTAGCTTCTGCAGAGGCCTCTCTTTTTTTTTTTTTTTTTTTTTTTTTTTTTTTTTTTTTTTGGGGACCCGAACAGGGCCTTGCACTTGCTAGGCAAGCGCTCTACCACTGAGCTAAATCCCAACCCCTGCAGAGGCTCTCAAATACATGATTATCTCTGGGTTACAGAAATCAAAACTAAAAACTGGGTCTTCTATAACCAGAAGGACTGTAACTTCCAGCATCTACAAATAGTTCATAAGGAATCTTTTTTCCAAGTGAGCTACCTGTAATCTGTTGTACTTCTCTAAACAAGCGTTCACGATGTCCTGTAAAAGGGTAATCAAAACCCAACACTCCTCTCCCTAAAATCATTTCCTATTATTCCCAAATCACCCCAAAACCTAATGGATTAAATCCACACATTTTTTTTCATTGTAAAAATTTCATGAACTAGAAATCTTGGTCCTTGGCTTAGGGGTCTCTCACAAGACTCTGATCAGGTGTCTGCCAGAGGTGAGGTTCAAATGGGAAAGGATGGACTCTACAGCTCTAACAGGGGTCATGGGTTTTTTCTTATTGAACCAAATGTTTTCACTAGCCATAGGCTGGAGTCTTTGCTCAGGTCCTTCCTTGTCATTGGGTTTCCCTAAATTATAGCTTGCTTTATCAAAGAGTGCAGCTCACGAGTGCTATGAGGAATCAGCTACCAAAACAGAAGCTGCCGTCTTCTGTAACGTAATCATGGGAATGACACGCACAACTTTTCCTTTATGCTGTTGGCTAGATCGACTCCTTAGGTCCAGCCCACACTCCGGTGAGACGATCACTCAAGAGCAGGGATAGATACCACGAATACCATGGGTGCTGAGGCTGTTGTTAGATGATAACTAAGTCTTATAATACTAAGACTGATCAGAATTATAAATGAAGACAAAAGGAAGTAGGAAGTCTAACAAATGTGCACTTTTCTATGTGGAGCTATGTGACGACGGACCTTTCTGGGCCTTTTAATTTCTTGATGTCTTGGTGAAGGGAACTTAATCATCAATGTTTTCTTAGTGCCTTCCCACAGTTCTGTGCCGTATGAGCTCAGCAAATGTTGATTGATAAAGATAGAACAGCATACGGACGATAAAGTCTGTTTCTGTCTGGAGTTACTTGGAAACTCAAGTGAGGCTTTTTAAGGTGTGATTTTAGCATCGTGCTTCAACGATTATTCTCAAGACTCATTCCCCAGCATCTGTCCAGTGTAAATCTCAGAGTGCCTTGTGTTTGACTTACACGTGTAATACTGAGGACGAGAATTTCTTGTAGCCTGCCAGATTTCTGCATCACTGCAAAATACACAGATGACTGTTTCCTAGTATG
Source organism: Rattus rattus (assembly GCF_011064425.1). Classification (NCBI taxonomy): domain Eukaryota; kingdom Metazoa; phylum Chordata; class Mammalia; order Rodentia; family Muridae; genus Rattus; species Rattus rattus. The sequence continues at coordinate 144,772,212 of NC_046154.1, read as the reverse complement.
GCACCAGCAGGGGTTCTACGTCACATCTTTACATGAGAATATATTCTCTTAAGTTAACTAATTTTAAAATTAGTTAGTGGGTTTGGAGGGATGATCTGGTTAAGTGGCTGTGGGTGAACGTGAGGTCTTCCATACCCAGGTAAGAAACAGGGTGTTACAGTGTACATCTCTAACCCCACAGATAGGCAGACCCTGCTTATTGAACAGTCAGCCCAGCCCAGGGAATGAGCTCCAGATTCTGTGGGAGGGAGAACTTGTCTCAAAAAATAAGATATAGAGGGTGCAGAGGTGGCTAAGCAATTAAGAGCACTCCCTGCTCCTCTAGAGGACCCAAGTTCCAATCCTCACACTGGACTGTTCCGAGCTGCCTGTAACTGCAGCTCAAGGGGATCAGCTGCCCTCTTCTGGCTTTTTCAGGCATGAGTGTGCACACGCGTGCGTGCACACACACACACACACACACAAATACACACATATCCATACATGAATATGAACATACATAAACACCCACACACACACACACACACTCATATTTATTAGTAATTCAACCATCTTAAGCACAAATAATCACAAAGTGATTTTCAACCTCATAAAGAAGATCCAAAATGAATTTTCAAATGTAATTTTATCATTTTTATAAAGAGAGGGTATATATATATATATGTATATATACACACACACACACACATATATACACACACACACACACATACACACACACACACATATATATATATAGTCATAATCTTGCCTCTTGCCTTGAAAGGACCACTATCAAATATGTCCATGTCTAGATATGCATACCATATTGCATATTTAAAGGTATGTATACCAGGTATGGTGGCCTGTACAGTCCCAAATACTCAGGAGTCAAAGTAGGATTATGTGAACCTATGAAGTTGAGCCCAGTCTGAGCTGCACAGCAGGAAACTATCTCAAATATAAAAAATAAGTATGTGAATAGCTTTACCACAAATGAGAGCACAGTCTGTTTCATGATCTAGGAAACTTTTCTAAAACCAAGACTTCCAGAGCAAGTGAGTCCCGATGACTTCCTGAACGTGAGGCCTCGCCGCAGGGCCTCTAGCAGTGTTAGCTGCAGACTAAGTGCTACACAGAGAAAGAAGCCAGCCCTCGACACCCTGTTAAAGCTGTTGTCCCCAGTGGGATGACCCATGAAACTCGTTAAGACAGGCATCTGATTTGTTTTAATTATTCTCTCACTTCCTGTCCTCCTACAGCGTTTTCTCCTGGGAGGCAGCAGCCCTCATACACGAGCCTGTTCTCCAGTGTGACTGAATTCCAAGCTGTGAATACTGAATCATTATTTTTCTCCTTTTGTTGCTGATGAATCTGCACCTGGCTTAGCATTTCTCTTTCCTTCTTCCCTCACCACAACCAACTGGTTTCAGCAATGAGTTAGGGTTTTGTTTTGTTTTTTAATGGTTTTTCAAGTGTTTCTTTGTGTAACAACCCTGGCTGTCCTGGAACTCACTTTGTACACCAGGCTGGCCTCAAACCCACAAAGATCTGCCTGCCTCTGCCTCCGCAGTGCTGAGATTAAAGGTGTGCGCCACATTTCGTGAGTCCTTTCCACTGTGAATGAGGGTTTCCTGTGTTAAGTGTTATCCTTTTCCTTGTCTTTCATTCATCTTACTCATTTTGCAAACATTTATCAAGTGCGTACTGGGATACACAGCAGATACACATAACCCACTGACAGTGGTGACATAAAAGAATACTGTCCTCACTTTTCTTTCTTTTCTTAAACAAAGGCAGATCCTTGTTACGCTGAAGAATGTCACATTAGTAGTTGAGAAAAAACGGAAACTAACAAAACCCAACATTAAGGCTTTCTGAAAGTGTGCACTGAGATAAAAGGGGAATAAAATGTAATAAAATGCAGCAGCAGCACATATACGAAAATTGGAACGATAACAGAGATTTGCATGGCCCCTGAGCAAGGATGACACGCAAATTTGTGAAATGTTCCATATTTCTGTGACCGGGATCGAGGGTAGTGACTGGGATGCAAAGTGAATAGTTATTTTAAAAAAAGAGAGAGAGGGGTTGGGGATTTAGCGCAGTGGTAGAGCGCAAGGCCTTGGGTTCGGTCCCCAGCTCCGGGGGGTGGGGGGGTGGGGGAGTGAGGGTGGGGCCTGATGGTGGTGGCTTATGCCTTTAATCCCAGCAGAGGTAGGTGGATGGATCTCAGAGTTCGAGGTCAGCCTGGTCTCCAGTTCCAAGACAGATGGGGCTCCACAGAGAAATTCTGTCTCAAACAACAAAAACAAAAACAAAAGAAAGGAAACATGCTATTGCTACCCCAAAAGCTGGAGAATGAAACAGAGCATATCTAAACCGGAGAATCTTTGACCTGACGACAGGAAGCGACAAACTGTGAGGGGTGTCGTGATAAATGGCCTTGAATATCAACCCAAGTTTGGGTTTTATTCTAGTAAGATGGAGTAGTGGCTGTACCTTCAGGCAATTCCTGTTGGGTCTATACGGGGCAGGTATGGTTACTGGACACTAAAATAATCAAAGGTGATGGAGAGGGAAATGCTAATTGGTCTTTTCTCAGGACCACCAGTGCACAACATCAACTCTTCTGCTGTCCCCTGTCACAAAGAGCCAGACTCAGGGCGGGCCCTGCCGGCTTCCCGGATGTGTCACGAGACTTCCTCTGCCAGGCGTTTCTGAGCATTTGGTTGCCTGGCAACCGCCGCTGGCTTTGTAGGAGCCGGGTACAGGGACACTGACCAAACCAGTTACAGACCGGACTGGACAGAGCGGTGAGACGCCCCCCCCCGGAAACCCTAGCCAGGAACGTTCGTGCACGCCGACTTTTAATACCGGTTAAGATTCAGGTCCCTGGGCCCTGTCCCTAAACAGCTAGAATCGCAGACACAGTTTGGAAGACTAGTTTGGACCAGAAGGCAAGGCTGGAAAGTTTCTAGAAGCCTGAGGCAGGGTGGAGGGGCTGAGGGAACAGGACCCAGGCTTTGAAAAGTTTTGAGGGCTGAAGACCCATTTAGTGGACGCCACTGAGCTCAGCTGCACCCCAAATGTAGGTAGAAACCAAACTCCAAAACCGTCCATCCTACCCGGCCTGCAAGGAGCCTAGGGGTGAAAGTCAGCAGAGGATCCATCAAGATGGATTCCAGAGCACCCTGAAGCAGCTCTAAGCTTTCCCTCTAGCTTCAGGGAAGATGAATCCTAGCAATTGTATCGAGTAGGAGATATTATGGGAAACGACTTCTTCGCAGAGAAAATCAAGGGCACTCCCACGAGTGTGTTGTTGACTTTGTTGTTTTTATAATGTTCTAAAATGTCCACAAGTTACTAAGTGCGGTTTAAGCCCCGGGGGCTTATTTCTCTAAAACAATGAAACTACACTACCAGAAAAGTTACAGCTCGTGCTTTCTTAATGAAAGAATGGGGTGTTCTGACAAAACAATCTTCATGAACTGCTCCCAAGAAGTTTATTTAATATTTTGTGGTTTTGATTATTGTGAGTCCCTTCCACATTCAAGGCCCTGGTCACTTTCCCTATAGCTTATTGATCACATTCATTGGCCACCTCTTGATTTAAAAACAGTTTAAGCCTGCTCCTTCTTTTCCACACAGTCTCGTGTAGCCCAAGATAATCTAACACTCACTTGTAGCCAAAGCTGCCTTTGAACTTTTCTTCTACCTCCTCAGTTCTGGGATTATACGTGTGCCACCAGCTCTGCCTCCTTTCTTTTCAAATCTGATTAATTTCCAGAGGCACTAGTTTTTAAATGGAAATCATCTGTGGTGAAAGAATTCAGAATATACCACTCTCAAATATGCTGCTTGGGCAAATCACAGCAGGTGCAAGATCAGTGGCCACCGAGCCCGCCTGCCCTCCCGCCTGCCTGCTTCCCTTGTGAAAAGCCCTTTCCTATTCAAGGAGAAAATAAAACCAGTTTTCATTGTTAAAAACAAGTGAAACAAGAAAATAGCAAAGACAAGCCCGGGGCTGGGGAGAGATAGCTCACACAATGACAGAAGTTATTATGCAATAGGAATGTGCATAAGTTCTAAAACTTACCTATCAAATCACAACCCCGTAGAAATAGTGAATAAGATACAGAAACAGCGAACTGCACATAAAAGGAATTCTGAAAGGCTGACAAGGAGATGCTTCACGCTCCAGTGTGTCAAGAGTGGTGCATTAAAACCCAACGTAAAAATATCGGGCTAGAGAAGTTCAGAGTGCCGGCTGCTCTTCCCAAGGTTCTGAGTTCAATTCCGGCAACCACATGTTGGCTCACAACCATCTATAATGTGATCTGGTGCCCCGTTCTGGCCTGCAGGCATATATGCAGTCAGAACACTGTATATATAATAAATTTAAATCTTTTTTTTTTTTAAATTGCTGATATCAGAGCTGTAGCCGTATCTATGGCCACTGCCACCACCGGTAAATGTCAAAGCCTCACTGAAGAACAATTTGGGAGCATACAGTGACATTAAAATGTGCAGGCCAGGAATGTCCACTCCTAGATTAAACCTTGTTGTAAAGGCAACATAGACAAGAAGCATAAAAGCAGCATTATAAAAGCAAAATACAGAAGGACCCAGGGGTCCATCGAGAAAGGAAGCCCCAGCAGTACAACACTCTAGAGCTGTGTATGCTAAGCCAGGTGGCGTTCCAAAACAAAAGGCTCGCAGAAAAAAGACATGCAAGATTGGGAGAAAAAAAGAACTGTACTTTTTAGGTATGTGGACATGTGTAACAAAAGCATGAGTACATCCATAGCAATGGCCTAACTGAAGCATTGAGAGGAAGGAAAGTAGACCTTTTGGGGGTTTTGGTTGGTTGGTTGGTCTGTTTTTTTTTTTTGTTTTGTTCTGTTTTGTTTGTTTTTCCCAGCACTGGGATGAATCCAGGGCCTTGTGAATGCTAGACCATCACTGAGCCACAACACACATACACACACACACACACACACACACACACACACACACACACACACACACACATACACAGAGTTCTTTTGTTGTGGTTGTTGTTTTGTTTTGTTTTGTTTTGTTTTTTGAAGCAGAATTTCATGTATTTCAGACTGGCCTGAAATTCCAGTGTAGCTGTGGTTGGCCTTGAGCCCTGGGATTCTCCTGCATGCACCTCACAGACACTAGGTTTATTATCTGTCATGTTAAGCTTAAATCAGGTTTTTACTGTTTTATATTTTAAGCTTATATATGGATCTGGCATTAATTTCAAATTTTATTAAAAAGTAATAAAAGTATAAGCAAATTTCAGAAATCTATGCAGTAGAAATACAGGACGCCCTTTTGTTCTGAAGGGTCTGTAGCTTACATTCTGAAGGCTGAAGGGCACCTGTCCCTTCAGATCTGCATCTAATGAGCAATCCTATTGTCTGGTAATGGGTAGTATGCTTATGTATAAGGACACACTTACCATGTATCAAACTCAGTTTTCTTCTAAGCACTGAACTCATACCCATAGAATACTATGTAAATTAAACTGTTTATCTGGTATAATTCTAGATGCAACGAAACAGTAAATAATGCATTCTAACATTGGGCGTTTGGTTACCTTTTTAGTTCAGAAATATGAAGCACAATTTGGGAGACAAGGATAGTTGTCAGTTAAATATCTGATTTTTAGGGTGACAGGAAAAACAGGTTAGCGTATGCTTATGATAACGTATAATAATTTACACAAAGTAATTAAAAGCTATATTATATAACTACAAAGTAATCATAGTTCATATTTCATAACATGTCCCCTACTTAATAGTCCTGATGCTTTCAGGATCAGAGAGTGAAGCCTCTGTGGATAAAATGGCAAGAGATTCATAATGACGACTGCAACAAGTATTTTGACCTGTGTCAGACACTGTCCAGAACGTTAACCCACATGGCCAAACTTTTAATATTGCAACACGGTATTGTGCTCTTCAAAGCTCACACTTGAAAACCACACAGTCAAATTACAAAATGATAAGAAATATGGCAGTCTTAAGTAGTCTGCCAGTTTGTGTCCCTCACACTCCCAGCTGCCCTGGGAGCACACCGCCTGCAGGCACAGGGAGATGTCCTGCACGCATTCCCACACTGTCCCTTTGAACTAGTAGGACTGTCCTTGTCTTAAGTAGTTAAGACAGGTCTTCACATTGCCTGCCCTCAAACACATGGACTCCAGCAATCCTCCTGCCTCAGCCTCCCAAGAGGCTAGACCACAAGCAGTATCACTGGTGAAAGTCCCTCGTTTTATTTTTAAGGGTTTTTTTTTTTAAGCATCATACATTCTACATAATAATGTGTTTCCTTATGATATCCTCATGAAGGCACATAAAGTAATTTGGGCACCCTCCCCCCCTTATTGCCCTCTCTCGGACCCTCCCCCTCCCTTTGCCCCTTTCTCTTCCCAGCTGGTCAGTCCCTCTTCTACTTCCACGTCTGTTTTGTCCTGGACCAATCTGTGTGTTCCACTTGATTGCAGGGCTTAGGTGAGGGTTATTTACAGGAGCATGGGCACCTTAGCAATGGTTACACCACTGGGACAGAAAAAGGCTCCCCCAACTCCTGTCACCATTAACTCCTATAGATCCTCAGAGAGAGGTGGAACCTCACGAGTCCCTCCCACCTCCCTTCTGCTGTTAATGCCTACAAATTCCCAGGGAACACACACACACACACACACACACACACACACACACACACACACACACACACCCACTTCATTTTATTTATAATTTTTTTTGGGGCTAGTAATCAAATGTGGGTCCCGTGGATGCACTTGCCTTAACTTTATTTTAGAAAATACTTCAAGAATGTTTTCTCAGTCAGTGTTGATGCTAATATTTGAACTGTCAGAATTGCACTGGAAAAGATTGCATCAGGCTGCCGTTTCCTGGCATGACATACAATATCTAGGCCTGGGCCATCAGAGGTGTCTGTATGATCCTGTGTATAACTCAGGGCTTTCCCAGTTCTGACTGTTGCAGATGCTGTGAGGAGTGACACTGGAGAGCCTGGATTAACTCTCTGAGATTTATAATTTCTCCACCTATGAAATAAGAGCATTGGACAATTTTCCTTTTTACTCAAAGAGGATAAACAATCATTTTAAAAGAGGTTACCCTAGGACATAGGATATAGCTTAATGTAGAGGTAAAGTGATTGCCTAGAATGCAGCGACCCCATGGATTTTATCACAGCACTAGAAAAAATGAAGGGGGAGGGAGGAGGTACCCACAAAAGCAATTCACTATTGCTCTGGGGTAGAAAATATTTACAAGTGAAAGTAAGGTTTGGCAGCTTAAGAATTTAATCCCAGTATGAGAGGCCAGGCAGAAAGATCTCCAATTGGAGACTAGGCTGGGCAATACACAGAAGACGCTCTAAAAAATAAAAATCAAAAGGAGGAGGGAGAAGAGGGGGGCAGGACCGCCACTACTTGGTGTTGTCATAAATAGGTCTCTAATCCCAAGGTTCAGGAAGAAGAGGCAGCAAGTTCCAGGCTAGCCCAGGGCAACACAGTCACATCCTATTTCAAAACACAAACAATAAAAGGCAAATAAGTAATGTACATTTAACTCAGTTTTTGTGTTTTAAATGTTCTGTTGGTTGTTTCTTTGGGTGGTTTGTTTTGTTTTGAGACACGACATGGTCTGCCTTGGCTAACCTTGAACTCAAGATCCACTTGCCTCTGCCTCCCAAGTGCTAAGACTGTGTTCTACCACAGCCAGCCTTGGTTTTAAATGTTTTAATGAAAAGAGTTGGCTGTAAAGATAGAAAGTACCAGAGGGCATAAATGCCAACAGCCTAGCTTACCAAGCAGTTGTACGTGAGAGAGTTGAAGTAACTCAGCCTGTCCTGACTGACTCTGTATCACAATGTTCCCTTGTTCCCTTCAGTTTTAGAAAGTGGACGTGATACCTAAGCCTGCTTCTGGACATGCTGTCAAAGTGGAGCTTTCGCTGAGAGTTTGACTTATGCAGAAACCATGGTTCGACTGACAGTGGATTTAATTGCCAAAAACAGCAATCTTAAACCCAGAAAAGAAGAAACCCTTGTACAATGCCTGAAGAAAATAACACACATAAATTTTTCAGACAGAAATATAGATTCGATTGTAAGAACTTTAAATTATTTTGGTCTTGCACAGTTAGCAATATAACTTTTATTGGTTTAAGAGCATGCCCGGTATAATAATTCTATCTTGATCAAGCTTGTTAACTGTTTCTACCAGAAGTTTCATATTATGTTCTATTCTAATTTCCTTTGTTTGATGCTTAGAATATTAAGTTTCTGAAAAATATAGCATTGTATTTTATAAGTATCTGTCAAATATATTTTCCCGTTTCCCTAAAATACTCCTGTATTTTCACTGCAAACAGAATTTGGAAAACTTGCTTTTGTGCCATTCCAGAGCCTTGGAATACTTTCGAAATACCAAAATGTTAAGAAATAAGATAGTTGCTTGCTTATAACCCCAGCACTCTGAGGCTGAGACCAGAGGATTTCATGCTCAAAACCTGTCTGAGCTATACCTGTCTCAAAAAAAATTTAACAATTCAAACTTTTGACACACCCAGGGGCAATACGTGCTCACCTTATCCAAGGTCCTATGTCACCCCAGTCCTTCCTTTCCTCCAATAAAAGTTCAAAGGTGAAGTTTTTGCATATAATTTAATTATGTAAATACAATTATTCTGGGCCAATTGTATTAGACAAGATTTTTCTGTGCAGTCCTGGCCTTCCTGGAACTTACTCTGCAGACCAGATCGAACTCTGCTTCCCAAGGGCTAGAATTAAAGGCCATCATGCCCAACTGAAACCCATAATATTTCTCTCAGTATTTCTCCAAGCACTAGGATTACAGGCAAGCCCCCCTAGACTATTCCCAATGACCCCTTTCCCCAGGAATACAGTTGCACGACCTCATGTTTCTCTTTTGTTGCTCAAAGCACTGTGTGTCATCTTACCATGCATAGACTTTCCCCAGAAAGCCCCAGCAGCCCACACTGAAAGCTTTTAATTTTTTGTTTTTAAAAATCTATTATTATTATTATTATTATTATTATTATTATTATTATTATTATTATTATCTCACTTATTCATTTTACATCCCAATCACTGCTCCCCTGCTTCCCTGCCAGTCAGCCCTCCCACTATCTTTCCCTCAGCTCCCCTCCTCTTCTCCTCTTAGCGGGTGCTCCCCTCCCCCCCATCCCCCAACCCTGGCACATCAAGTGTCTGAGAGGCTAGGTGTTTCCTCTCCCACTGAGGCCAGACAAGGCAGCCCAGCTAGAAGAACATATCCCACAGACAGGCAACAGCTTTTGGGGTAGCCTCAACTCCAATTGTTCAGGACCCACATGAAGACCAAGCTGCACATCTGCTACATATGTGCGGGAGGCCTAGGTCCAGCCTGTGTATGTTTTTTGGTGGATGGTTCAGTCTCTGAGAGCCCCAAGGGTCCAGTTTAGTTGTCTCTGTTGGTCTTCCTGTGGAGTCCTATCCCTGTAGGGGCTGTAATCCTTCCTGTTATTCTTCCATAAGAATTCCCAAGTTCCATCCTCTGTTTGGCTGTCGGTGTTTGCGTCTGCCTGAGTTGGCTGCTGGGTGGAGCCTCTCCTGTCGGCGCTTTCGGCTTTCGGCTTTGAGGCAGGGTTTTTCTGTGTGGCTCTGGCTGTCCTACTGGAATTAAAGGCATACATCACCACTGCCTGACCTTTATTCATTTGTTTGCTTGTTTTAATTTTTTTAAGAGAAAGAGATGGCTCAGCAGTTTAGTGGCTCTTGCAGAGGACCAAGGTTCCATTCCTAGCACCCACAGACGGCTCACAACCCTCAGTAACTACAGTTTCAGGGGATTTGAAGCCTTCCTCTGGTCTCTGAAGGCAACAGGCACATAGATACATGCACTAGGCAAAACTCTCATACATATAAAATAAATCTAAAAATGTTTTAATGTTTTTTAACCACAGATCAATCATTACTCCTGTACTGTCAAAGTTCTTTGTTAAGAGAAGAGCAAACCAGTTAAAATAGTCTATACTGAAATGAGAGGAACTAGGACACTTAAAATTCCCAAATGTGTGCTTAATGATAGCCTGGGGGTCTGGTAGAACTTCTGTCCTCCTCGAGTGTAACCACTCTGGGCTGCTTCATGGGTAAGAAAACATTAGCCTTTTAAAGCACACCATTCATTTTTAAGATTTAAATCTCCTCAAAGACAACCATTTTAATCAGATGCTGAAACCCAGCATAAACTTCTTTGGTTTTGGCGTTGTTGTTGTTGTTGTTGTTGTTGTTGTTTTGAGACAAGTCTCTCCATGTAGCCCTGGCTGTCCTGAAACTCCATGTGTAGACCAGGCTGGCCTTGAACTCACAGAGCTCTGCCTGCATCTGTCACCCAATGCTGGAAATGTGCTTGCCTGTCTCGCTACTCAGATAGTTACAATAGTGGGTAATAATGAACCACTGCTTTCACTCTTAGGAAGTCTGCAAAGGAATAAAAGTTTGTTCTACAGTATTCAATAGCGTTATCAGAGTTTTTTTTTTTTTTTTCTTTTTTCTTTTTTTTTTTTTTTTTTTCGGAGCTGGGGACCGAACCCAGGGCCTTGCGCTTTCTAGGCAAGCGCTCTACCACTGAGCTAAATCCCCAACCCCGTGCTATCAGAGTTTTTAAATCTTTTTTCCCCCTGAGACAGGGTCTCACTTTCTTGCCCTGGCTGGCTTGGAGCTCACCGTGAAGACCAGGCTGGTCTTGAACTTACGGAGATCCACCTGCTTTAGCTTGAGTACTGGAGGTGTGCACCACCACACCCAGCTGTCCATTACTCTTGACTATTGGATGGTTTCTGGTTTTCAGTATTATAAACTGTAACTGTTTGCTTCCAATCCTGCAGAAAGATGAAACCCTGCTTTATGATGATGTTTGGACAAGAATTTGTTCATTGTTTCAGCTTTCAGGAGCGTCTCTAATTGCTTCCTCGGACAATTACTGAGGAGAATCTTAAGACAAGCGATTTTCCTAGCACAGTTATCGAATTTCAAACCCCCAAATTATTTTGTAATCATTACAGTCTTAGTTTTGACCGTGCTAAGCGCAAGAAATGTTACTTTGTAAGAGCTTTAGTGAGATTTGTAGAAATGCCCAAGGGAAAGAATTTCTTAGACTCCAACTTGTACCCCTCCAACTTGCAGGGGTAAATAAATAGGACCTGTTTTGATTTCTTTTCAGGATGACCTCTCTCTTTGTAAAAACCTGAGCGTTTTATATTTGTATGATAATCGAATTAGTCAAGTCACTAACCTGAATTACAACACAAATCTGACCCACTTGTACCTACAGAACAATTGCATTTCCTGCATCGAAAACCTCAGTTCACTAAAGAAATTGGAAAAACTGTAAGTGGTTTTATTTTTTTAATCCTGTTAACTGATTTTTTAAAAAGATTCTTGTCCATACTTTATGCAGGCAACCATTTCCAGTGTTCACATACATTCTTGTGAGTGAATGCAGGCATTAACGGGGAGCTAGGAAAACAAACTCCAGGGTTGCCTCACCTCCTGCGGTGTTTGAAACAATCTTTGTGACACACAAGTTTCTGGGGGTTGTCCAACTTCCATCTTACCGGAACTCCGGGATAACCTATGCTCACTAATAAGAACAGCTTTATGTGGGTTCTGGGGATTCAAACTAAGGGTTTCCTGCTTGCCAAGCAAGTGATTCATCCAGTGACTACCTCCCCTGCCCTCCTTGTTATATATTTAGCATCCCTAAAACCTGAGTGGTCCTCAGGTCCTCTATTGAGACCGTGTCTGTGTTGCAGGTATCTGGGAGGCAATTACATTGCAGTCGTCGAAGGCTTGGAAGGATTAGAGGAGCTGAGAGAGCTTCATGTTGAAAGTCAGAGGCTCCCCCTGGGAGAAAAGCTCCTGTTTGACCCAAGGACTCTTCGTTCTCTAGCAGTAAGACCATATTCAAATGCTGGGACGGGAGTGCAGGGTGGAGCAGGAAGTGCCCAGGGTGTATTTCAGAGTGTCCATAATCTACTTCTCTGCCCACTGAAAGCTGCGGGCTGAGGCAGATTCTGTTGAGCAGCCCCTTGGTGTTAGTTTTCAAACCGGGCAGTGCTGCCCACCTCCTTGGGACAGCCAGGATGGAAAGAAGGAAGTGTTCAGGCAATGTGAACTCATGTTCTAACCCAGGCCCATAACGTGGGCATTACTGATTATCATGGCCCATGGTTTTAAATCTGGGAGAAACCTTAAGGAAAAGGGAGTGTACAATTATTTGGCAAGCTTTCATTGATTTGAGTTTTCTGAAATACACCCTCAGGCATCAGCCTCCCAAACGTTGGGGTCATACACTCACCAGGTTTGAGGATACATCCGTGTGGCTTCTCAGCCAGTCTTAAGCCGAGATGCATGCAGGATTTGGTGCTAGTCCTAAACCTCGTGTGTCTTTGTCACACCATCTTCATTTCTGGAGTGGGAGATTTATAAATGTGACATCACTTGATTTAGAGGACCCAGAAGCGAAAGGAATGATATGGCCCTCAGACAACTGACAAGTGTCCCTTAAGTTAGAAAAGAAGTGCCCGAGTTACTACGCCATGTACTCCCCATGGACACCACTGTGTTATCACCAGACACATTTCAACCTCAACCTCAATGGCAACAACTAGCCCACCCTGCTGAGGGGACAGCTAGGCCTGTTACCAGCCAGTCCACTGGAGGCTTTTGGTTTTCTGGATAAAAAACAAGGAGCAAGGAACCGCTCTGCAGGCCTGGTCTTTTGCCTTCAGGCAGTCTGCTTTGTTAATCCCTGCTCTCGGGATGGGGAGAGGACTTTGTGCCTGCTAACTCTGCCACTGCTCTAGTGTCCATAGTCTCTTTTTACTTTTTATTTTTGAGACAAACTCACTAATTTGCCCAGGGTTGGCCTTGACTGAGTCTAGCACAGGTAGGCCTTGAATTTGTGATCCTTCTGCCTCAGCCTCCCAAGTGATAGAGATTATAAGCTTGCCATGTTGGACAACGGTGAGCTTTGGATATGGGGACCCTTAAAGCTCTAAGTGTTAGCGCCAACCTATGAAGTAGTGGTTCTGTATGTAGCCCTTAGAGCAACTAATGTGGTAGCTTCTGGAAAGGTCTGGGTGTCAGGGTTCATCAACCCTTGACTGTGGCCAATATTATAGCTAACAACTATAGTGTTACAGTTAACAGCCACAGTGTTACAGCTGACAGCCACAGTGTTACAGCTGACAGTCACAGGGTTACAGTTGACAGCCACAGTGTTACAGCTGACAGCAACAGTGTTACAGCTGACACCAACAGAGTTACAGCTGACAGCCACAGTGTTACAGCTGACAGCCAGTGTTGCAGCTGACAACCAGTGTTACAGCTGACAGCCACAGTGTTACAGCTGACAGCCACAGGGTTACAGCTGACAGTCAGTGTTACAGCTGACAGTCACAGTGTTACAGCTGACAGCCAGTGTTGCAGCTGACAACCAGTGTTACAGCTGACAGCCACAGTGTTACAGCTGACAGTCACAGTGCTACAGCTTAGGTCTGGATGTCTGAGATCTTTGTCCCTAAAGGCTTGGCAGTTCTGGAGAACTCTTCCAGTGCTCAAGTCTCGCAGTCTCTCCTTTGTACCTCTGTACTGTGTCCTTCAGCTTCTGCTCCCCATCCCCTCTCTCTGTCTACCACACTCCCCACCCTCTTTGTCCCTGCACTGGGCACTCTCAAAGTTCCCCACAGCCTCTGCAGCATGACCATAGCAGCTGCCTTGCCGCCTTCACAGCTCCCTCTGCTGACTGCTCCGCAACTCATGTGCTTGCTGCTGGGCTTCCTTCTTCCATTTACTACCAATGGGCCAGAAAAGGGAACCTAGTGTGACGTTAGCAGAGAAGGAACGTAGGAGGGCATCTCACAGCTGGCTCAGTAAGTGAGCCAGTTTAAGTAACCACAAGGGCATGCTAGACCAATCACAGCACATCTCGAATACAAATGAAGGTCTTCCATTGCCTAGAAACAGAGTCTTGGATTTGTCCACTGCTTTGCCTGTTTGTCATCAATGTCAGTGGTCCTCTGCTGGGCCACATGGAGAAAGTACTTCCTCTCTTGCCCATGTGGAAATGTTGCAGGTCTACAATTCACAGAGGTTTATTACAGCAAAATACCTGGTATAAACTATTTGAAACAGGGCGAGTGTAACAATTAGCAGGCATCATTGTGTAGTTCTCTCAAGGACTCCATGAGCGCCGAAAGTAGTTGATTCTGGCTATGTGGTTGGTAGGCACTCACTCCTTTTGCTATAAAGGTAGTCAGGCAACAAGTCTAAGAAAAGTCCAACCGCTGCCAGTTAGTCAAATTGCACCATGCCCCTCACCCCCACAATGTTTTCTGCTTATTTACAAGAAAATGACCATCAGAAGGAATGCTTATAGTGAGAGGTGTAAAATCATGTTAACACTAATCCTGGCACTTTTCAGTAGCACTTAGCATGCGCCAGTGAGAGGTACATCGTCATTCTTTGTCTTTGTTTTATCACAGAACATCGCTGAAAACATTTTGCTAGTTTAGTTTTTGTACAGATTCAAGCAGATTCTGAAATCCAAATACTAAAGCATCATTTTTCAATTATCTCAAACCTTAAGAAGTATTAGTGGCAGGATCTGAAAAGGGCACTAGATGGGTGACTGTTGTTGTAAAAATATAAAAATAAAAATGCTGTCTTTTATCCCCACTAGGTCTACCCTGCAGTGCCCCAAGATATCTGCTAGATATCTTAATTCTCAGTCAGCAAATCGTCTCACCCACTGTACTCCATCCCATATCCCACTGCCAAAGTTCTCTCTCTGAGCCTGGCAGCAATCTCTCTACCTATCTGGTTCCCAAGGCAGGTTTCTATGCCAGAAACACACATCCCAATTCCACGGCGGCACACTTTCCTACACTCAAACCGTCACATAAAAGAATATACAACACAATAACTTTTAACCCAATTGATAAGATATAATTGCCCACCTAAACATACAAAGCCCAGTACACATCCATCCCTTAAGAACATTAATAACAACCTGTAAATACACAGAGTGGAATCTTTTTTATTATTATTATTATTAACTTGAGTATTTCTTATTTACATTTCGAGTGTTATTCCCTTTCCCGGTTTCCGGGCAAACATCCCCCTAATCCCTCCCCCTCCCCTTCTTTATGGGTGTTCCCCTCCCATCCTCCCCCCATTGCCGCCCTCCCCACAACAATCACGTTCACTGGGAGTTCAGTCTTAGCAGGACCAAGGGCTTCCCCTTCCACCGGTGATCTTACTAGAATATTCATTGCTACCTATGAGGTCAGAGTCCAGGGTCAGTCCATGTATAGTCTTTAGGTAGTGGCTTAGTCCCTGGAAGCTCTGGTTGCTTGGCATTGTTGTTAATAAGGGTCTTGAGCTCCTTCAAGCTCTTCAGTTCTTTCTCTGATTCCTTCAACAGGGGTCCCATTCTCAGTTCAGTGGTTTGCTGCTGGCATTCGCCTCTGTATTTGCTGTATTCTGGCTGTGTCTCTCAGGGGCGATCTACAACGGCTCCTGTCGGCCTGCACTTCTTTGCTTCATCCATCTTGTCTAATTGGATGGCTGTATATGTATGGACCACATGTGGGGCAGGCTCTGAATGGGTGTTCCTTCTGTGTCTGTTTTAATCTTTGCTCTCTATTCCCTGCCAAGGGTATTCTTATTCCTTTTAAAGAAGGGTGAAGCATTCACATTTTGATCATCCGTCTTGAGTTTCATTTGTTCTAGGCATCTAGGGTAATTCAAGCATTTGGGCTAATAGCCACTTATCAATGAGTGCATACCATGTGTGTGTTTTTCTGTGATTGGGTTACCTCCTCAGGATGATATTTTCAGTTCCAACCATTTGCCTACAATTTCATAAAGTCATTGTTTTTTGATAGCTGAGTAATATTCCATTGTGTAGATGTACCACATTTTCTGTATCCCATTCCTCTGTTGAAGGGCATCTGGGTTCTTTCCAACTTCTGGCTATTATAAATAAGGCTGCTATGAACATAGTGGAGCATGTGTCTTTGTTATATGTTGGGGCATCTTTTGGGTATATGCCCAGGAGAGGTATAGCTGGATCCTCAGGTAGTTCAATGTCCAATTTTCTGAGGAACCTCCAGACTGATTTCCAGAGTGGTTGTACCAGTCTGCAATCCCACAAACAATGGAGGAGTGTTCCTCTTTCTCCACATCCTCGCCAGCATCTGCTGTCACGTGAGTTTTTGATCTTAGCCATTCTCACTGGTGTGAGGTGAAATCTCAGGGTTGTTTTGATTTGCATTTCCCTTATGACTAAAGATGTTGAACATTTCTTTAGGTGTTTTTCAGCCATTCGGCATTCCTCAGCTGTGAATTCTTTGTTTAGCTCTGAACAAATAGGGTTATTTGTCTCCCTGCAGTCTAACTTCTTGAGTTCTTTGTATATTTTGGATATGAGGCCCTCTATCTATTGTAGGATTGGTAAAGATCTTTTCCCAATCTGTTGGTTGCCGTTTTGTCCTAACCACAGTGTCCTTTGCCTTACAGAAGCTTTGCAGTTTTATGAGATCCCATTTGTCGATTCTTGATCTTAGAGCATAAGCCATTGGTGTTTTGTTCAGGAAATTTTTTCCAGTGCCCATGTGTTCCAGATGCTTCCCTAGTTTTTCTTCTTTTAGTTTGAGTGTAACAGAGTGGAATCTTAACGTCAGCTTCCATTTTCTCTCCGCCGTTACCACCTTCTCTGTCTCTCCTGTCTCTCCTCCTCTCTGTTCCAGTCTCCTCCTCTTCCTTCAAACTTCTCTCCCGCCCATCCTTCCTTCTCCTCCAATGACAGGCCTCCTTCTATCCTGTACCTGCTCTCACCTGTATTTTACAAATTCAATGGGGAGAAGGTTCTGGTGAAGTCACCTGAGTCCTGAGTACTGACTAGGCAGTGGTGGAATTAGCATCAAAATATAGATAACTCCAGGGTAAACCACAACAGGTGACTACAAGTAAATCCATTATATTGTGCACAGAAATGTCATAATGAGATTATTACTCAAATAATAGAGACTAATCATAACTCCAAATGTCAGGACTTTTTCTCAAGGTTGGCTCTGCATGACTGTCTTGGTGGATAGATTTGACTGATTTCCAAGCCTCAGATGTTAGGATTCCTCATTTAGTATTACCACATAGTATATTTATGTTCTCATTTTAATAGCTAACACTGAAATTATTATTTCAAGTGCCTTCTGAACAAATGAATTATCAAGAGAAAACTAAAGAGGAAAAGATAAAAAGAACAGCCAGGGATTCTTTCGTGTCAAATCATGTGATTTCTTCACTGCGATAGCACAGAACGGTCGTGTGCTTAAGCTGCGGCAAGCATTTTTGTCCACAAGGAGCAGTCATTTTTACTGCTTGCATTCTTTTCTTTTTAATTTGTAGGTTCATATTGTATTCATAGGGTCTGTGGAGGGAACAAGAGGCAAAAGTCCACTCTATCACACACTGAAGTTCTAAACATGACATGCGAAAAAGACAGTGGAACAGTATCTCATGGCTGCTGTTTCCTGCCTAAGAGAGGCCTGGGCTGACGCTTTGGAGCTTTGAAAGACCCAAGACCTAATTCCTGTGTATAGCATTTAGAGACTAATGTTAATTTAGTTGTTTTTCTTCCAGAAATCCCTCTCTACTTTGAATATCAGCAACAATAACATTGATGACATAAAAGATTTAGAGATGCTGGAGAATCTTAATCACCTGATTGCAGTTGACAACCAGCTGATGCACGTGAAGGTAACATGAAGTCGAAATATTTACATGGAATTGTGGCTTTACAATATAGTTTGACATATTGATAAAATGTGTCACCAAAAAATAACTATTCTGTATTTATTCTAGAACTAGCTTCTGAATCTATATGTCTTAAATATAACCATTGTATCTTCTTACCCCATTTCTCCTCCATACCCCAGGTCTCCCTATGTCACCAACCAAATGGAAGCTTTGTGCTTTTTCATATCTACATTATTCGTTCATCAAACTTTTTCTTCTAGGGACAAAGTTCCTTCCTGTCTAACTATTCTCCCAATGAATGAGTTTCTAGGAACCATTCTTCACTGTCCCCTGATGCTATGTGGAGAAGCACAGAGAAGACGCCCCATTCTAATCTGTACTAGTCAAGTGCATGCCCTATTTTTTTTTCTTTTCTATTTTTCGGAGCTGGGGACCGAACCCAGGGCCTTGCGCTTGCTAGGCAAGTGCTCTACCACTGAGCTAAATCCCCAACCCCAAGTGCATGCCCTATTATATTATACCACACCACGTCGTTACATTTAATCAGCTCTGTGTTGGGCACTCCTATAGGAAGGAAGGATTCACTTCCAGGCCTCAAGAGTGAACAAGCAGGGTTGGGGATTTAGCTCAGTGGTAGAGGCCGCTGCCCTAGCAAGCGCCAAAGGCCCAGGTTGGGTCCTCAGCTCCGAAAAAAAAAAAAAAGAGTGAGCAAGCTAAGCATAGTGGCACACACCCGTAAGCCCGGCACTTGGAAAACAAAGGTAATAGGATTGCTGAAAGTTCAAAGCCAGCCTGATGTATATAGAAAGATCGCTTCAGAGAGAGAGAGAGAGAGAGAGAGAGAGAGAGAGAGAGAGAGAGAGAGAATATAAATCCCAGGGCTAGCCTTTATTTCTGACTCATTGCTAGTTCCACACAGAAGTAACACAACACAGAACACAGGATTAGGAAAAAAGGCACCAGAGCCAGATGACAAGGTCCTCACAGACATAATCATGACTTCATGGGAAGGATTGTAGTTTTCAAAAGGATTTCTCTGCCTGTTGTATGAAAAATGAGTGTCGGGAAGCAAGACAGACCAGAAGTAAGATGGTGTGCCTGAAAAAAGGAGACGGTGGTTGCTTGGAGATGAGGAGGAGTGGGTTTACTGGGTGTAACTTTAGATGGAACCTGTAGAATGTTCAGGTGCAGGAATAAAATGGTCAGCACTCTCTCCTAGCTAAGACTAAAGGCATGTTGAGACTTATTCCAACATTATAGCAGAATTTCCCCAAAATCCAGAGAAATAATTCCATTTCCAAAAAGACAGGACAAGAAACATGACTCCTCAGTACTGTAAAGAAATGCCAGTTGCTAAAAAACGTGAACCTGTGAGAAAAACGTGCAAAGAACGCATGGACTCAGTCTATCGGAATCTGACTGTAGTGCCAAGATACATCTGAGCATGCTTCGTGATTTAAATATTCCTCTGAAGGCTTCGTCAAAGGACAGAGTCCAGAAGTTACTATCTGAATAGTAACTTCTTTCTTTGTATGTATTTGGAATCCAAGCTCTCTAAGTTTCGCATTCTTTTCACTTTCCCCTGCTAGTGTAAAGCTTATGCCTTGGGGACGAAATCTCTAATACATGCATAAGGTCAGTGACTTCCATCGAAAGGTTGTCAGCAACAGCGGCTTTGTGCCGTGGGGAAAAGTCGGCCATTGTTAGAGCGGCTGGCACTGCAATAATGACCTGAGGTGTTCAGCACTTAGAGAGCAGCTGCCCCTGCATGGACACCAGTAGGTTCCACAAATGAGTCCACAGAGAACACACAAGTACACTGAACGTACTTATTACGCAGGAAAGCACAACCTTAAAATGATAGCTGCCGCTGATAACTGGCAGGAGCTTGAAAAAGACAAATTCGGGATTTAAATTCAAATATATAGTTACAAATGGCTCTATAGTCACTCATCTTAATAAATAATTGTAATTATACTGGATTACCCAGTGCAATGAGAAATCCTGCTAGTCTTGTCTGTGGATTTTAAAAATAGATTTATTTATTTATTTAATGTTCCTGGGTGTTTCACTTGTATATATGTCTATTTGAGGCTCTCAGGTCCCCTACATCTGCATTTACAGAGCTACCATGTTGATGCTGGAATTGAACCTGTGTCCTCTAAAAGAACAGCCTTCTAACTGGGGCACCATCCCTCCGGCCTTAGCCACGGATTTTCATGTGGTAGAAACAATAGTATTTACAGTATATTTTTGGCATGGAAAATAATTTTTTCTTAAAAAATTTTCAAAATGATTTCTTTGAATGATCATTATGAAGTCTTCCAACCAAGATTGCAACTTGAGCTGTGAAAACTACTGAAGGCTACTGAAGTCTTTGAGCATGGGGGTGGAGGGGAGGAAACAAGAGTTGAATCTCTAGGGAAGTGAGCACATTAGAGCCCAGGCACAGCCTTCAGAGTTTAGGGCGTGGTCAAGCAGGGGCTTCGTCCCTTCCCTTTACTCTCCAGACCTAAGCTGTCGGGGAGCCTCTACCATGTTACCGTCTGCCGCTCCCATCTCTGCGAAGCTTATCCAGACCAGGGACTTATAAAAGGGGTGGTTGAGAGGCAGAAGAGGAAGCACAGGAAAGAAACCAGCTTCCCTCTCCTCCCAGGTCCACAGCTTCTCGAGTAGGGAACTTCTGCAAAACCAGCTCCACTGCACCTCTTAGTTTGAATTCCTATCCTGTCTCTTGACGTCAGATCCTCCAGCCTGTTACCCTTCATCTCCTGTCCATTCAGTGACAGTCTTCTGTTCATACCTGCTCTGTGGCAGTGCTAACCAGGCAAAGGTAGAGACCACAGTGAGCATGAAACAGACAATCACTGGCAGGGGCGGGGCGGGGGCGGGGCGGGGCGGGGCGGGGGCGGGGGCTCTTAGTGGAAAAGCGGAGGGAAATACCAGGGGGAAGTAAAGCAAACCATTCACAAGGACCACAAGGGTGGTGGTGAAGACTTGCAATGGGAAGACTTGCATCAGTTGGTAAGGGCACCAGACTTCCTGCAGAAGACACAGCTGAAGTGAGCTCCCAGGGACAGGCAAGGACAAGGCTCCCTAAGGCAAACATGCATTTCACACAGAATGAATGGAAACTGAGCGAGGGAAGGCAGACAGGCCATACAGAAGCTGTAGACAGACCAGCTGCCTGGACTCTGATAGAGTCCTGTGTTTATTCTGAGAGCACCAGGAGCCATTGAGGGTGTGATGTAATACAATGGCAGCATTTTGGAAAGGGTCCTGTGTAAGTAGGGTGTAAGGATCAGATTGGAAGAGTCCAGTCTAAGAACTGAGTGGTAGAAGCCGTAAGAGTGAGGGAGGAAAGGAGGTGAACAAACCATAGAACCAACATTTGGAGAACAAACCAAGCATGACTTGGTTCTGGGTTGGATATAGGGAGCACGGAGCAGAGGAAAGCAGGGTATGGACAGCTTCAGAAACAGATTTGGGAAACAAGAAAATCATGAATTTTGGTCAAGTTGGAGTGTCTTTAAAATATTCCAGAAAAAACACAAAACTAACAGTTGGGTGTGTGAGGCTACCTACAGTGCAGAGGTCAGAATGTAGGGCTGACTGACTCTTCAGCATACTGGGCAATGACGATAGCATCGTGGAGGCAAATATGGAAGGAGGTATTGTTTTCTGTGCCAAGTTTAAGTATAGTGGACACCGTGGTGGGGCCCTCGTCTGTGAGCCAGGGTATGGAAGGAAACAGCGTTTCTTAAGAAACGGATGTCGAGTATAGAAGGAAGGACTTTCTGATGGATCCTGATGGTTTAGCATCGTCCGCTGTGTCTGTGGGCATGGTCAGGCTCTGGAAGACACTGGTGCTCTGTGAGGAGGGCACCACACACACTTTCCAGGCTATCTCAGTTCAGTGAGCTCTTCTCATGGGTGAACCCAGGTAACAGTTCACCATGCACACCGTTGTCTTCTATGAGAAGCGCTCTTGTCTCTCAGAAACAACTGTTACAAAATAGTGCAGTCATATATTTGAGATGTCTGAGGTCAGAGCTCGGTTACTCATAGAGCTACAGATTCCTAGAATGCAGAATCATTAAGGGATAAGGAAACAGTCCACAGACTTTAATGCCCCAAAGACTGAGGCTTACAAATTCCATGACCTAACATTTGGTTCAGGGCCTTTTCAGCCTATTGGAAGTGACCAAAGGCTAAGGAAACAAAAGAATTGTTCTACACCCTCATAGCTTCACATGGCGTCAGAGAACTTACAGCAGCAGCAGCAGCAGCAGCAGCAGCAGCGTAGCAACCTCTTCCCCAGACCCGATGCTGAGAACCTGCATTTAAACAGGGTCCTTCATGATTCATTTCTAAAATTTAAAACTACATTTTATTATTTAATGTGTGTGTGTGTGTGTGCGTGTGCGTGTGCACATGCATGCGTGCACACGTTATGCAGTGGAGAACTCAGCAGGTCTGGTGATGGTGGATAAAGGAAAGGTGGCAGCCAGAGAAAGAAGCTTGGAAATGAGGATGTAAGAGAGGAACCATGGGAGATGGAAGTCTCCAAAATGCTGACTAGTAAGGAAAGGAGATGTGAGATCCCAGGCAGAATACTGAGAAACCTGTAGCCAGAGATGACCTACTGTCCTGCTTCTGCAATAAGGTGGGTCCCAAGGTTGGGTACTGAGGAGGAGAGAGAAGTTTTAAGCTAAATGGTGGTGGTGGTGATGGTGGTGGTGGTGATGGTGGTGGTGGTGATGGTTGTTGTTGTTGGTGGTGGTGGTGGTGGTGGTGATGATGACAACTTTAACTCATGGAGCTCTATTTTAAATGACATCTCACAACTGTTTTGGTTTTGCATTTCTTTCCTGTAGTCTCCTTAGACAGGCGTGTATCAATATATAAAAACACCAAATAGTTTATGATTTAAGTTCAACTTAAATTTATAAAAGTTTTTTGTGGGTTCATGTTGAGTCACGAGCTTCACTAGACGAACATTATTCAAGTTCCTATAGCCATACAAAGTCAAATGTATGTGCAAAAAGTAAAACTTGAAAGAACAACAACAAAAAACCCTTAATCATTGCCTACAGTTTTTGTGTCTGCAAAGTTTGCCAAATCAATAAAATGACCTGAGTTCATCTCACAGTCAGATTCATTAGTGATTTACTTCATTGGTTTTCTGGTGACCATTTATCATGAGGTACAGAATCTTCGGAATGAATGGGAAAAGTAAAAAACGTGACATGCTTGCCTCTTATATAAACTAAATATTTGATTTATAATACACAAATGAACAAACCGCGATAGCCTGTCATGTTGTCTTAGTTTCTAATTTATTCAACCACTGCTCAATATTGATCCTGGCAAGCCGCAAGGCCCAAAGATAAATTTATTCACCCCACACTTTAGTCAGGAACAAGCCAAAAATTATAGATTTCTCCCAGGCAGATGATGACAGGCAGTCAGAGGGATGACAAATGACTGTCTTTAGAGGTAGTGAGGACAGTCGGGCCAGACATTTCCGATAAAGATTGGAGCGTGCTGGTCAAATACAGGTTCATCCCAGTCATCATTAGAGCAGAGGCTGCCTGTCGCACTGTCCAGGCAGGAGCGGGGTACCGGCCTGCGGGGAAAGGCAATTGGCCGCTCAGGATTTAGCAGCGCGCCTCTAAGCGATAGCATGACACGGTCATTTATCAAACAGAGACTGTCCAGAAAAGTGTCTGGTTCTTGAGGAATTTATCGAAGGGCAGGAGAGTGAAAGGATTTTATTAAGGACAGGAAGGCAATGAACAACCAGAGCGTATCCAAAGGGAAATCGTATTTCAGAACGGGATTAGTTTAGCCGTAAGTAAACATACACTGGGGGGAGTGTGTCCAGGGCCATTTATCAAGTGAGGAATAATTAACAAAACTCTATCAGTGTAAAGTTCTCTTGTTGTTATGGCCATCATATTCAACAGTATGAAACATATAGCACAGTCCCTTAGACTCAGGGAATACAGAGCTCTTGCATAAAGGAACGATGGCTGTGTTAAATGTGGAACAAAGGTTTCAGAAAGAGCAAAATCTAAGGTCCAAGACTGAGAGCTGAGGTTATAGTTTTGAAGATGACTTTCTTACATGAAGGTAACTACTTGTTGGTCAATGGGTCAGAACCTTCTTCTTTAAATTGTGCTCTGTTAATCAAAATAAAGAGAAAGGGATTTAACTGAAGACCAGCAGGGCAGGCAAAGACCTATGGACATGGCCGTTTTGTTCCCTGAACTTTATTTGCGTGATAATTCATTCTCTGCAATCACTTATAAATAGACAGGGAGCCAGGTGCCGGAGGCACACACTAATGCAGCACTCAGGAGGCAAGGCAAGTGGATCTCTGAGTTCAAGTACAGACTCATCTAAAACGGAAGAGTTCCAGAACAGCCGGGACTACACAGAGAGACCCTATGTTAAAAACAACAATAGCAACAACAACAACAACAGACATGTAATCAAAATCCCCGGAACCAGAGGGTTGCTTCTGAGAAGACAATTGCTATTTTCACAAGTTATTCATTTGCTCCCTGAGAGTCAAGCACAGACTAAACTCTAGAGGGTACATATACCTACAGAAAGTCACTATTTTGAAACGATATCTGCATTTTTTTTGGGGGGGGGGCGGTTTTTTGAGACAGGATTTCTTTGTGTAGCTCTGGCTGTCCTGGAACTTGTTTGTAGACCAGGCTGGCCTCGAACTCACAGATTTGCCTGCTTCTACCTCCCAAATGCTAGGATTAAAGTATGTGCCACCAGCACCTGGTTCATAACTGTGTGTTTGTCATGCTATTTTTTCTAACAAGATGTAGACACAACAAAAGTACAGTGCATTACTTTTTTGTTTGTTTTGGGTTTTGGTTTTGTATTTCAAGACAGGGTTTCTCTGTGTAGCCCTGGCTGTCCTGAAACTCATTCTGTAGACCAGGCTGACCTCGAACTCACAGAGATCCACCTGTCTCTGCTTCTTGAGTGCTGGGATTTTGACTGCTGATGTATTTTACCTACATGAGTACAATAAAGGCATTCACTGCTGCCACCCAGCCCTTTATTTCATTTTTAAAAAGATTTGTTTTTACTTTATGTATGTGAGTACACTGTCACTGTCTTCAGGCACACCAGAAGAGGGCATCAGACCATTACAGATGGTTGTGAGCCACCATGAGGTTGCTGGGAATTGAACTCAGGACCTCTGGAAGAGCAGCCAGTGCTCTTAACCACTGAGCCATCTCTCCAGCCCCCTTTATTTCATTTTTAAAAACTGACTCTGGGCATAGATAAGAAACACTCCAAATATATATTCTTTCCATGAAATAGTAGTTAAAGGAACATTTATTTTTGAAGAGGAGGGGGAGAAAGCAAGATAAGGAATGGAAGGAAGATAAAGAATTGGGGTGGGGGCTGACACAGGCTGAGAAAACAAATGCAATAGGGAGAAAGGAGATAAGGCAGGTAGACCAGAAGGATGCTTCCAAGGTGCCTCTTATGGGCCTTCCTCACCACCATGATTCCTGTGCGGACCATGAATCACTCTTTCTGGTAAGCTATAAAAGCATGCAAATAGTTTTCAAGAAATGTAAAACACAGCTTAATGAGGTGGTGCACACTTTTAATCCCAGTACTCTGTAGGCAGAGGCAGGTGGATCTCTGTGAGTTCGAGGACAGCCTAGTCTACAGAATGAGTTCCAGGACAGCAAGGGCTACATGAGACCCTGTCAAAACCAAAACCAAAACAAACAAAGAAAAACAAAAACAAACAAAAAACAAAACAAAAAAACTATAAACAAAATAAACAGAAAAATAGCCACCACAACAACAGAAGTAAAAGAAAAGTGTTAACCCCAGTAAGATTATAATTTATAATTTCAAAAGAAGTTTCAACCAGATGCCCCAGAACTCCCAGGGACTAAAGCACCATCCATGGGGGGGGGCTCATGGCTCCAGCCACATGTGTAGCATAAGATGGCCTTATGGACATCATGGGAGGAGAGACCCTTGGAGGGGGATGGATACCATATTTCTAGAGGGGAAACCCCTCAGAAAAGGGGATAACATTTGAAATGTAAATAAATAAATATCCAATAAAAGAAGAAGAGGGGTTGGGATTTAGCTCAGTGGCAAGCGCAAGGCCCTGGGTTCAGTTCCCAGTTCCGAAAAAAAGAAAAGAAAGAAGTCCCAAAGATGAGTTGGGCACAACAGTGTGTTCAATGTGGTCTCTGGGGGATGAGTGGGCAAGGAATTATTTCTGTTTTGCAGTTTGACTGGATGTTCCCACATTCTTCACTAGAAAAGGCCACAATGTATATTGCCTGCAGCACTAGCAGACTGTGTTGCTGTTTAATTTGATGAACCAATGGGTTTTATTGGGGTTGCTTACAGGAAGATGGCTGAGGGGTTACTTACAGAAGCAGAAATGATTCTGAAAGCTGCAGCACCAGAAACCTCCAGCAGGGGTGATGCTCCTGAGAGCTGGGGGCCTGGGCAGATGGGGTAGTCCCTGCTCCTTCCAGACAACTCAGCAGCGTGTATCCCAGCAATGGCTGACGAAGTGTTTGCTCGATACTCTTCAATTGCCTTAATGGGTAAACTTTTACGGATTCTACTGAGGACAGGGTATCTTCTCCAAGCAGGAAGTGTTTTCCTAACACCAGATTGAGTCGATTTGAGGACAGCATGATCAAGGGCAGCACTGTGATCCCCATCTTGCCTCCTTTAGCTGCCTCATGACTAGTACAGGCAAAGCTGGTGGTTGTGTGAATTCTACCTGGGGAGCTCAGATGCCATAGAAATCATTGCCGCCTTGGAGCACTAATAATAAAATTCCCATGCCTTCTTGTGTCTTTCCCGACTACAGGACTTGGAAGTTTTACTGAGAAAACTGATGAAGCTGTGGAAAATGGATTTAAATGGAAATCCTGTTTGTCTTAAACCAAAATACAGGGACAGGCTGATACTGATGTCCAAGTCACTGGGTGAGTGTTTTACATTAACCCAATTTAAAGTACTTGTTTAATGTTTAATTTATCATCAAGATTTCAGAAATAGAACATCTGGCTCTAGAAACTGGTCAAGTTAAGTTTAGATGTTTGAATAATAGCAAAGTTAATAGAAGTACTACATGAAAAAATTTCTTCTACTCATAAATAAATAGCAGGCAGACTTTTAATAGAAAATGTGGCCACTACCTACAAAACTGGTTAGGCATAAATAGGCTAAGCGGAGCTTGGTGTAAAGCTGGGCAGGGCCTAGGCTCCTTAGCTCTCGTTCTGCAGCTACAGCCGATTGAGCTTTGCTCTGTCATTGGCCGAGGAACACATGAAAGGGGGCTGGGGAGTTGCTTTGTCAAAGAACAACCTCCCTAAGTCTGTGCTACTACACTGAAGAAATGGGCCTAAGTACTTGGATGGTGTTGTCAAAATCACACAGCATCAGAGCGATGGACAGGCAGTAACATGTTACAAAGGAGCCTTGTGAGAGTGTCCTGTAGCCGTACATGGGACGCTGGGGCATGAGAATTAATAAGGAGCTAAACATGATAAGACATCCTCAAAGCTCATAGCCGGTTCATCAGTGCTCGTGCAGAGATTCTCTGGCTTGGAGAAAAGAGAATCAAACAATGGGAAACATGTTTCCTCAAAGCGTGTGTGCAGGAGCGATCTCCACAGCCCGCCAAGGCAGAGCACAAATGACACCAGAACTACGGCAGTTTTCAAAGTTCTGCACTCTGCTGGGCAGCCAGCACCCTTCCCTCTGACACCGCACACAACTCCAGCAGTGTGCTTTACTCAGCCAGAGGGAAAGTCAATACAATTAGTGTCTAATGATTAAGAATATTCTAGTCTGAAGCCGGTCTGGTGCCTTTGAGCCTACATGAGGGAGGAAGCGGCGTGAGTTCAAGGACAGATTAATCTTCATATCGAGTGTCAGGACAGCCAGAGCCGTAGTGTGAGACCTTGACTCAAAAGCAGAAATTCAGTAGAGCCTAGCACTCATAGGCCCTGAGTTTAATCTCAAGCTCTGTAAGATTTCTAAAAGCAAAAATTATTCAAACCTTCTCTTACATAACTATTCCTTCTATAACACACTTTACGATTACAAAATTAATACTTTAAAGAAAAAAAGTCAGGTGGCGGTGGTGCATGCTTTTAATCCCAGCACTTGGGAGGCAGACGCAGGCAGATCTCTGAGTTCAAGGCCAGCCTGGTCTACAAAAGGAGCTCCAGGACAGCCAGGGCTACACAGAGAAATCAAAAGAGCACAGGGCTCTGTGGTAGAATACTCACCCAGTATGGGCAAGCGCTAAGATCTATCACCAGCTCTACAGGGAAAGCATGTAGAGAAGAGAAAGAACCCCTCCTAATCCCATCATCAACCTACGGTTAAAAACGCTAGTGTCTTTCAAGTCACACGACGAACCGTTTGATTTTTGTCTTTGTTTTTCTCAATTGTCTTTTAGCACATGTAAGACCAGATAACAACAACAGATAACAAGAAAGTTAAAAGACTATGCAATTTACCCAGGCCTCAATAAACAGAACAAACCATACATATGTGGTTTACATAACATAGGTGGAAGCACATTTCATGTTGAGAACAAATTGTTAAAATGAAATAAATCTCACTACATATGCCAGTTACCTGCTTTCTCTCCAAAATCGCTTCTATACATAAAAGTATTAGGCAAGATTATTTGCTAAAAGTGACATGGAATCAGGTCACTCAAGGCAGTGTGTGTGTGTGTGTGTGTGTGTGTGTGTGTGTGTGTGCACATACATGTATATACATATATATATATATATATATATATATACCCAAAATATACTAGCAAGCTATATATTTACTAACAGAAGCCAATATGTAAAGGCATCACTAAAGACAAGCATGTGAGAAACTGAGCAGAAGAGTGGCTGGAATTTAATGTGGTTCTAAAATCCAAAAAGCATGATGGCGAACACCTTGCCAACCTCTCGGCTGTAGTTTGGAAAGTACTTGCAGTTTAGGTAAGAAAGGTGCAGAAGATATACAATGATTGCAGCTCCAGATACTAGGCCTCTGGTGTCACAGCCAGCCACGGTTAGGGACTGTGTGACATCGCAGTGTGGTATTTGGAGAAAGCATGTTTACCTCACGTATGTGACACCACAGTCTTAGGGCTGTCCGACTAGTAGCTATTGATCTCTTTGCCTGAGGTAAACATTACCATACATGTGCCTGGCCAGGGGGAGGGTGGTGCCTCTAGGCCAGCACTTTCCCTGCTGCCTGCAGTCTCCTGCATGCTGGAGCTGTGACCTGTGGGCAAGGAGCAGACCACTAGACTCTTTATCACTCTACTTCCTTAAATACAGCGTTATTCTAAAACAACACCACGTTAAATACAATATGATGAGTAGTTATGTGGCAGCATTGAATCTTTCAGCAGGAGAATCAACTGCTTTAAAGGTAGTCTCAGGCTCCCTGAAAGAACAAGACCAAACACCTTTTACTGTACCCTTACCACAGTCTGGGGCTCAGTGGAAGACATCACTCGGATGATGTAAGACAGTTTAAGAATAATACAGATACATTGTTAGAAGATAGTCTTTTTTTTTTTTTTTTCGGAGCTGGGGACCGAACCCAGGGCCTTGCGCTTCCTAGGCAAGCGCTCTACCACTGAGCTAAATCCCCAACCCCGAAGATAGTCTCTTTATTTATTTTTTTTTTTTGGTTCTTTTTTTCGGAGCTGGGGACCGAACCCAGGGCCTTGCGCTTCCTAGGCAAGCGCTCTACCACTGAGCTAAATCCCCAACCCGATAGTCTCTTTATTAAATAAAAGTCACATAAACCACTTTATTTATATGATACAAATATATTATAGGTAAAATAAGGGACTTGTTCAGTGTTTTATAGACTATCCATATATAATAAATTGTCACCTATCAGAAATTGCATTTAAAGACATTATATATATATATATCTGTACATCTGTGTGTATAAATTATATATATGTGTGTGTATATATATATGTGTATATATATATATATCCTTCAGGGGAAGGCTCAGGGTATGAATAATAAAAGATCCTTTTCTCTTCCATTGTTTCAGTTATTTATAATAAGTGCATATTTTTAAAATCAGGAAACTAAAGATAAAGAAAATCTCAACCAGTTTAAGTATAAAGGCCAGAGGTAATGCAGTCAGCGCAGTGTTTGCCGTAAATGAGGATCCATGTCAAAAGCCAGGTGGACTGGCTCATGGCCGTGATCCTGGCACTGGGGAAAGTCTCTGAACTCAGTAAGTAGCTAGTCCTTCCAAACTGGTGAGCTCCAGTTTCAATGAGCGACTCTACCTCCAAGATTAAGGTGAAGACTGATAAAGCTAGACCCTTAACATCAGTCCCTGGACTACACACACACACACACACACACACACACACACACACACACACAGAAGCACACACACACACACAGAGGCACACACACACACCACATACACAGACACACACACTACACACACACACCCTACACACAGGCACATACACAATACACATAGGAACACACACAGGCACACACATACAATACACACCATAAGATTAAAAATAAGCAAGTGTGTAAATAAGGATTTTTTTCCATTTTTTTTGATAAAAATGTGCATGTTATATTTTGATCAGTTTTTCCTCTCCCTAACACCTCCCAGATCCTCATCACCGTCCCACCTTCCCCACACAACACCACACCCTTTCTTTCTCTTTAAAAACAGAGAGAAGAAACACACCTACAAAACAAAAACAAAAACTACCACAAAAATGAAACCCAAAATATATAAGCAAAAGACCACTGAGACAAAAAAAAAAAATGCTCAGAGCAAAATGAGATCAAAGGTGCAGAAACACCACTGAGTTATTATTTGTTGGCCGATCCTGAAGTGTATTAATTACCCCGAGAGAATTAGGGGGAAGCTGAGTTTTCATCTCCCAGGAGGTATTACTTGCAGACAGCTTCTTGGTAGGATTGGGAGCCCATGTCCTCACCCCCATCTCAGGGATGGCCCCCCACTTACCTGTGCAGACCTGGGACATGCACAGTGGCCCTGTGGGATCACGTGTGCACCACTGTTGTGTCTGCAAGTCTCTGCCTGCTCTGGTTTACAATCATTCTGCCTCCTCTTAGCAAAAGTCTCTGAGCCCTGGCTGGGGGCTTAATTAAAGGCACCCATTTATGACCGAGAGCTCCAAAGTCTCTCACTCTGTCCGGTGTCCAGTTGTGGGTCTCGGTACTGGTTCCCATCTACTGCGAGAAACTTCTTTAACAATGGCTGAACCGGGCACTGACGTATGAGTGTAACGAATGCCACTAGGAGTCGCGTCATTGCTGTGTTCTTTAGCAGAACAGTAGGAGTCCGTTTTCCCCTAGCCTCATGCCTATCCACGTTCAGACTCTCGGCCACCCTGCCAAGCATGGGTGCCATCAGAGAGTGGCTGGTCGCTCCCACCGTGGGGGTGCCACTATCGCAGCAGCAGACCTTGAAGGCAGGTCACCGGTGCAGGTCACCTGGAATGATAATTGCATTTCTCCTGTGGCAGCGTTAGTCAGTAGGGGTGAAGCCTTTAGTTAGCCACCAGCTCAGTCTCTCCATGTTTGGTGAGTGGCGTAGGGCCTTCCCATGAGTCTGTGAGGAGCAACCAATAGCCTCGGGTATTTGGGCATTCTCATGTGCTCCCTTGAGCGACAACTCAAGGGGATTGACCCACTCCTGGCACTGGTAGTTCATTGCTGTTTTTGAGATAAGGTTCACTCTGTAGCCCAGGTTGGCTTAGAATTCATTATGATGTAGCCCTCTGGGCTATTCTCAAACACACGGTAATCCTCCTGCCTCAACTTCCTGAATGACAGGATTAGCTAACATAACTAAGATATTTTTAAAAGGACCTTATTTTTCCTTATGATGTAAAGCCAGAAGTGTGTGTGTGTGTGTACATAAAATTATATTTTAACATACATATCTTCTCCAGAGTTTCTTGATGGAAAAGAGATAAAAAACCTGGAAAGACAATTCCTAATGAATTGGAAAGCATCCAAAGACGCCAAGAAAATCAGCAAGAAAAGGAGGAACAGAAGTGAGGATCAAAACAACTCCTACATAAGTAAGTGCCTATCCTTAGCCACCACTTCCAGCAGAGGGACCAGTCTGACAAAAGCTGCGAAAGCCAAGCAGGAAGTGGTTGAGGGTTTGCTGTGGTGGTGATTTCAGGCGTTAAGGTGTATTCCATTACCCACTTGTCAATGACGGTAAAGAGAGAGATTTTACCTGCAATGAAGACGGTAGCCAATGAGAACAAACCCCGCACTGGGCTCATACTGGCTGAGCCCATGTCAGCCACATATTGGGCCATGTTATGAGTGTGGGGAAAGTGTGAGGTTTTATTCCAGCAAGTATATATGTCAGATGCATAAATGATAAAACAGTCAGATTATAAACTGTGAAACCTAAGTCACTAAAACATCCGAGCAAAACAATCATTTTTTTCATTAAGATAAAAATTGCACACATCCATAACCCGGCACTCAGGACACTGAGACAGGAGGATCACAATCAGTTAAGGCCAGCCTGAGTTACGTGATAAATTCCCAGACAGTCTAGGCAATGGAGTGAGAGCTGGTCAAATAAACAAGCAAACATGAATATTAAAAATAAATGTAAGTCAACCCTACCTAAGCAGCACTCTGTGGCCAGTCCACATCTTGTGCGCGTGCTGAAGCCCGAATGCTTGGACTATGGTGTGCTCATGGTTGTGTTAGAAAGGACACGCTAACCTCTGCCTGATTAACACACCAAATACAAATAAGAGTAATGTAGCAGTTATCGGGGCCATTCAAGGAAGCCTAGCAGGATTGACCCCGCAGTCTTTAGTGGGGTAAGTCTCTTGTACCCACGATAGTCTGAATCCCAGCATTTTGCTCCAGTACTAACTCTTCTTGGCACCTTGGGATGGAAGCAGGCCAGAGCAGCTGGCAGGAATTGGATCCCGGGCAGGACAGTTGCAGAGACCGTACAGAGGTCTGTCACTCTAGGAGAAGGCTGGGCTGAGGAAGACGGAGCAGAAAGGCATGGGGGTGGGTCTGAATGGGAACCATTGAAAAGCATCTAGGAGAGTTTGGGGCTTGGTTAGCTGACGGTATGTCAGTGATTGACAGTGTGTGGGCAATGCACATCTCTCAGGGTCTGAAACTTGTAAAGCACGCAGTAGGTGTTTCTTCTGTTTTTCCTCTGGCTGTATGGTAACCTGGTAGCCCTGCATGCTGGGAGTACACACTTGTACTCTAGATATTTAGAAGGCTAAGGCAGGGAGAGTTCAAGTGTGAGGCTGGCCCAGGCAACTTATCCTGCCTCAAAGTAGGGAGGGGTGGGCGTGGCTGCTCAGTGGTGGAGCACTGTGTATAGAGTTCTAGCTCCTCTCTCTCTCTCTCTCTCTCTCTCTCTCTCTCTCTCTCTCTCGAATTTTATGGCCTTCAATATCACATCAAAGCACCTTATTAATATTGATGGACCCATAGAATTAAATGCAAAAACTAAGCCACACTAAAAATCGTATTTCATCTTTATAGATTTTAATTTTTTTGGTAACCCACAACTAAAACCTGCAATG
Organism: Rattus rattus; assembly: GCF_011064425.1. NCBI lineage: Eukaryota > Metazoa > Chordata > Mammalia > Rodentia > Muridae > Rattus > Rattus rattus. Next base: position 144,738,698 of record NC_046154.1, on the reverse strand, counting down.
TTTGAAGTTAACCATTTAGTTTTCTCAAAGGAACCCTTATTAATCCTTTTATAACTAATGTGCACAAAAAGAATTAACAAAAGTTAAAGTTATGCGCAAACACCCACAATAAAGTATCTGAAAAGGAAGTTGGGAAACTGTCCCATTCACAAAAGTACCCAAAGAGTCAGGGACTCAGCGATAAGCCTAGCTGGGAAGGAAAAACACTTATATTCCTAAAATTTCAAAGCAGTGACAAACAGGACACAAATGAAAAGACATTCCATGTTTGTGAAGCGAGAGACTTCAAAGTTAGAATATCCAGGTGGGTGGTGGTGGCTTGGTGCCTTTAATCCCAGCAGTCAAGGTATGAAGCAGGTGGATCTCTATGATTCCAGGCCTGGCCTACAGAGTGAGTTCCAGGACACCTAGGGCTATGTAGAAAAAGTGTCTCAAAAAAGAAAGAAAGAAAGAAAGAAAGAAAGAAAGAAAGAAAGAAAGAAAGAGAGAGAGAGAAAGAAAGGGAGAGAGAGAGAGAGAGGAAGAAAGAAAGGAAGGAAGGGAGAAAGAGAAAAAACAAGGAGACACACACACACACACACAGAGAGAGAGAGAGAGAGAGAGAGAGATCACACCATCTACCTGATCCAAAGTTTTCTACCAATTCATTGCAATCCCTGTCAAAATCACGTCAACTTTTATAAAAATAAGAAAAACGTTCTAAACTTACATGGAACCACAAAGATCACAGATAACCAAATCAGTCTTGACAAAGAAAGTTAGAGGCATCGTAGTTTCTGATTTCAAAATGCATCATGAAGTTCAGTAATCAGAACAGTATGAAACTAGTAGATGACAAACAGCCGCAAACATAAACAAGCGTATCCTGACAGTGGACATCTAAGTTGCTTCAAGAGGCTTGGGAACATTACACAGCCACATCCTAAAAAAAGCAAACTGTACCCTTCTACTCCAAAGTCAGCTTAAAGTGGACTAACAATGTGAAGACACGAAACCACTAAGCTGCTGGCAGAAAGCACGGGTAAACTCCGCAGAATTCATCCTGGCAACGACTTTGTAACACAGAAATAATTAGGCCAGACTATATCACACTAGCAACTCCTCTACAAGGAAGGAAAGAGCGAAGGGGAAAAACGTCAGACCATGTATCAGACAGACGTTAATCTCCAAAACGAGAAGAAACTCCCACAACTCAATAAGAAAGAAATTTAATAACCTGACTTCAAAATGGATTGAAGAGTTGAGCAGACATTTCTGAAGAGGTACTAAAAGTGGCCACCATAATAAAGTAGTAAAGGGAGAGATGTTGGCTCGGCAGCCATGATGAATCAGAGAGAATGGCTGTCTGGGGTGGGGGAAGGCTGGAGAGATGGCTCACCAGCTAAGAGCATGTGTTTTTCCAGGTTTGCATGTGGCACACATACACTCATACAGGCAAAACACACACACACACACACACACACACACACACACACACACACACACACACACTAAAAAATAAATCTTTTTTTTAAAAATTGCATGTGAAGGAAAGATGAGAGAATCAAGAGTTCAGTTAGCAGCCTCAGCTACATGAAATCTTGTCTCAAACAAAAAAAAGTCCCAGGGGTTAGCAGTGACGGAGAACATGAGAGTTACCTCCTTGTTTCTGGGATCAGGGTTTATAATGTCAAATATAAGCTCGTCGTGTCAAATTGTCGAGCCCACAGTTGCTCCACCCATTTGTTTAGGCACAGCAAGAAGAGGGTCCGATGGAGGCAGCTCTTCACTTCTTGCTAAACACAAGGCCAAGCAAAGGAAACCAAAGAGCCAGGGCAAGTTAGAGCCACCGAGGACACATCCCCAGTGACCCGCTCCTCCTCCTTACCATCTCTCCCAGTGCTGTCCACTCATCATTAGGCCAGACACCTCAGCATCTAACTGTCCCTGCAAGCATACTCACAGATGCGTGTTTCTCACGACCTCGAGCCATTTCTATTTTTAACGTTTGTGTGTCTGCACACGAATGCATGCAGGTGTCATGGGGTCCAGAAGGGAGTGGATCCCTGGGAAGTAGAGTCAGACATTTGTGAGTTGCCAGTGTAGATCTAGGATTCAAACCCTACTCTTCAACATCAAGGAGCAAGCGTTCTGACCAACCGAGACATCTCTCTGTCACCCCTGCCCTCAAACAGTTTGACAGTTTGACAATTTAACTATATATACCAAAACCTTCTGTACTGGAAATTAAAGTAAAATTACATAGATTGTAGCCTCTTCAAGAATCTTACAATTAAAAAGTAATCTTAAATATAGCCATGAAATCAAAGCTGAAAATACAATCAAGTACTTCAATAAGATCCAAAATGATTCCATTTTTAAGGTATTTGTTTTCACAGCACATGGAAGATTAATATATTGATTTAATAAATATTTTCAAGGTATCTCAGGGTGAGACCCGGGCTTTAATCTTTTTTTTTTTTTTTTTTTGGTTCTTTTTTTTCGGAGCTGGGGACCGAACACAGGGCCTTGCGCTTCCTAGGCAAGCGCTCTACCACTGAGCTAAATCCCCAGCCCCCCGGGCTTTAATCTTAACACTCAGAAAAAATAATTGAACATGTTGGACATCGGGCTATTGAAGGCAGTGGGGCTTTGTGAGAAATTCTAATCTAGCAACATGGCTACTCTGGCAAGGGATCACATCCAAAGACCTTCTAGGTCTGGGTGATCCTCCTGGAATACAGACGTGCCTCATACCTTTAATCCCTCTGGCTCGAATACAGACATGTCTTTAGTACACACCTTGAATCCCAAACAATGTAGGTAAGGTTAGTTTGTAGAAGAAAGCAGCCGTGCCTGAAAGCGATATCTAATTGAGGGGCAGAAAGAGTGACAAACCAGAAAAAGATTTGATAGAATGAATCAGAAAGTAGGATATGTCCAATTCTCATGAGAACACACAGGAAAGAGAGTGGACTTAAGAGAGCAGCACAGAGAGAGAGAGAGAGAGAGAGAGAGAGAGAGAGAGAGAGAGAGAGAGAGAGAGAGAGAGGCGGTTTTATCAGGACAGTTCTACATAGACAGATTAGAGGAGAAGACAAAAGGAACCAGAGAGTGAGAAGGAGCCAGAAGGTTAGAACAGATTGCCAGAATTAGTTTGAGGCCAAGCAAAACAATTCAGTCAGAAGCTGAGAGAAGCCAGTTTGAATCAGTCAGCTTCAAGAGGAATTTGAGCCAGGACAGCTGAGTTGAGCCAATCAGACAGAGTTCGGAGAGAACTAGAAAGGGTGAGCTGATTTAGCAGTAAGCTTTTGAGATTACAGAAACATCAGGTGAATAAATGTTACTTTTACATGGCTTAGAGGTAAACAAAACGTTCTCCACTAAAAAGGACATCACAGCTGAAAACCATAAATGATATAGAATGATAAGTGCTCAAGTAAAGGTATGAATATATCCCAACAACTATACATGACTAGTTCACACCCTAAAGGTTACTTTGAAACTAAATTTAGGGACTGGAGAGATGGATCCATGGTTAAGAGCACTGACTGCTCTTCCAGAGGTCCTGAGTTTAATTCCCAGCAACCACTTGGTGGCTCACAACCATCTGTAATGGGATCTGATGCCCTATTCTGGTGTGTCTGAAGACAGCTACAGTGTACTTATATTCATTAAATAAATAATATTTTTTAAAAGAAAATAAATTTAGAAGAGCAAAATTTAAGTCAATCAATTACGCTTATATTAATGCTAGCATGTTCATTTTCTCTATAAGAATTAGCTGTGAATTTTCTTGTGTGGTTTTTTGTATGAAAGTCTGTGATGTTTTATTTTGGGTATTAATTTATTATTAATTTTACTGTGGATTTGTCTTTCCATAACATATAATTTAAGATACTAATATATACTATTTGATAATCTTGTAATTAGTTTCAAAGCAGGATGCTTTTAATTCTTTGTATGCTACAGGTAACTTTGAAACAATACATCACATAGTTCCTGTTTATTACCCACAGGTGGGTAAGCCAAAAGTAGTCTTTTTCTCTGATGTACAGAGATATCTTGGAAAGGCATCTTCAAAGTTTTCCCAAGAAGATAAAACTACAATTACTGAAGATATAGGGTAAGTCCCTTCAAATGCTTGTATGGTTGGTCTTTGTCCAGGGAGTGGTATACCCTTACTGCCACACAGATGAAGAGTCCTCCTAGCTATCTGCTCTCTGTCCTTTTTACACACACGCACGCACACGCACGCACGCACAAGCCTTAGTGTTGGTCACTGCAGACATTCATAACACTGCAGCGGAGGGTGTGGTTCTGGACAAGTTGGGAGTGTGGCTCGATGCACTCAGGGAGGGGCAGGGGCCAGAAAGTCCTTAAGATGTGGATGAAGACGTCTGAATCTCCAGGGGAAGGGAGCGTCCCAAAGGAGGGTGAGGCCTCTGGTGATGCGCTCTAGTGAAGGGGTGGGAGGAAGAGGGCGTGGCAGACGGTAGCAGAAGGACTGCAGGGAGTGTGTTCCCTGCACCCTCCAGAGTGTGTTCGACTGCTCCCTCCAGAGTACTCCAAGCCAGAGCACTGAGCCTGATCGCTCGGGAGACAATTGAAGCTTCAGTCACTAGAGGTTTATGATCCAAAAAGAGGTCTGAGTGTCCAGTCCAACTCTGATTCTAAACTCAATTCAGCTCTATATAAATCTGTTATAAACTTCCTAATGAGAAAACAGTTGAAGTTTTGGTTTTTTAAGAAACATGGCATTGTTTCTATAAAAACTTATAACATTCTAGGAAATAACCTCATTTTTTCTAAAATACATACTTCCCACGCATTAAACAATACAACATAAAAATATAAACAAGAAGTGGCTGGGATCTGGCCAGCTATAATCCCAGAACTCTGGAGGTTGAAGCAGGATGATTAGGATCACAGTTGTCACCAGCTAAACAACAAGTTCAAGACCAGCCTGAGCCAAAAGAGGTCCTGTCTCTTAAAAAAAATCCAAATAAGACAACCCTAATCAAGTATTTTATAAGCCAGGTTGGGAGCCAGGTCTGCCACAGTTGATGTATAACATTGGCAACGCTAAGGACCTTCTTAGCCAGATAGATGTTAACACATTCTATACATCATATGTCAAGCTTTTTCCCATTTATGTGCAGTTTCCCTTTATTTATTTAATCTCTCTCCCTTCCCCCTCCTGAGCAGCACTGAGATTGAAGCAAGGTCCTCATGCAAAGCAAGCCTTCTCCCACTGAGCTAGAGCGGAGCCCTTCCTTTGCACTCACAGCCATCCAGTGATTGCTCCCTCTGCCGACCTCCCAGTCGTCCAGTAAAGCCCACTCCTGTAACGAAGGGTAATACATATTTCATTGGGAAAGTAATCCAAGGAGTGGGTGCACTGTGGACTTGCATTCATCTTTCCAGAACGGCCTGCTGAAAGGCAGGCAGGTAGGTCTGTCGTGTGATGCTCGTTTTGTGGTCCTGTCAGTCACGATCTGACAATCTGTAGCCAAGCCCAGCAGAAGAGGCCCTGTGGAGGCACTGGGGCCCAGTCCTCCCCGGCCCCCCACTGCAGAGCAGCTCAGCTGATGCAGACCTAGAGTCTGTAGGTCTTCAGAACGCTTGCTGGAGAGATGAGAGGGAGACTGCAAAAGGAGTCCTAGTTTGGGTTTTGACCTCCTCTCCACTCACAGTAACATGGGAGCTGTGTGAGAACATGCTTTACTGTCCACACACAACCTGCAAAACCAGAGCCTCCCACACCACCCTGACAGCCTCTTAAATGCCCTATAAACCCCACTGCTCCGTTTGTGGTCGGTGTTGTTTTGGGTTTCTGATTGCTTGTTTAAGATTTTGTTTCTTCGCCAAGGGCTTCCACAAGTAGTGCTTCTATGTCATGGGTGGATTAAACAACAGACAAGGGGAATAAGCAAGGCCTCAGGAAACGGAGAGGGTGAACTTTACACATCACCATGTAGTACCGGATCCGCAGTGGGCTGTGGCACAGCGCACATTCTGGATCCAGGCGTAAAGTCCAGGTCGTTAGGAGCGCGGCAGTGAGACTGGGCATCGCGCTCTCTTCATCCTAGCCAACCTTGGAGCTAAGGGCATCTTTGAAAGGAGGAACTGCTCTAAAGGAGGCAGCAGAAAAGGAGGGTTGTGAGACGCTCCGCCACCACGTGAAGCTGCGTGCGTTCAGTTCCGAGGTTTCAGTGTCAACTGTGGAAAAGGAATGTTAGGCGATGCTTTCTTTTCAGTGTTCGTTGTTTCCTCAGGAAACCTTTTCCCTGAGAGCAGGCCAAATACTGTTTTGGTTTAAGTCTGACTGGATGGCAATATTAGTTATGTCTCTTTTTAATAAAAGATGTCCAAATGTATTATAGAACTTACTCAGGTGCTTTACAAAAGACTTTTAGGGTGTGCCTGATGATGCATTTTAGTAATTTGGAGAGGGAATCTTATTTGCTCGCATGAGGTAGTTTCCATTTTTGTTTCCACATCACAATCCATGCATGTAGTTTCCATTTTCAATTGCAATACGCCACACATGCAAAGCAGAAGGCTAACGCATGGCTTGGCATGTTCATCGAGGAGTGCAGCCATGCGACCTTCAGTAAGTTCATATCAAAGCAAACTGAAAATCCTAAAGGACGCTGAGATTAAAATTGGAAGATGGGTAAGGTACAAAAGACAATGTACTAATAATTTGGCCTGGAGGGGTTGGAGAGAGGGCTCAGCAGTTAAGAGCATTGTCTCCTTCCACAAGGCCTGAGTTCAACTCCTAGCACCCACACGGCAGCTCAGTAGCTGTCTGTGGCCCCAGTTCTAGGGGATCCAACACCCTTGCACAGACAAAACGGGCAAAACATCAGTGCACGTAAAATAAGTTAAAGTAAGTAAATCATTAGAGAGAAGGAAAGGAAATATATTTTTTGCCTTTGCAAAACGTCCCTAAGAAAAAAAATAATAATTTGGCCTGGAGTGTCAGATCAATGGTAGAGCATATTTATCTTGTATCATGTGTTCAAGACCCAATGCACACACACACACGCACACACACACACACACACACACACACACACACACACCATCTGAACACAAACACAAAGATCAGATGATCAGATTATTTTCAGTTCCTAAGAAAATCTATTGAAGCAACTCTTTTCCTTAACTATTTTGAAGGTGAAAATGAGGTGACATCCACAATGTATTTTTACAAGCTGTGTGTAACATTGAAGGTGAGGAACCTGCAGAGTTGAAAGCCGTACATGTTCCAAAAGCAACAATCTGTTGCACACTTCCTGAGGGCTCTGCACACTGGGAGTTGTGCCTGCACGCAAATTGGAGCACCGCAAAGCAACAGCTGTCGGGGGACGGGAATGTTTTCCCTGTCTCATAAATGCATGCAGTCTGCATGTGTATATTTACACAAGCCTGCTTTCCCTGCAGGGAGAGAAAAGTCAGACTTATTGACGTTGTTTTTGACCCTCAAACTGAACTTGATACTATCAAAGTATGCTTTAATTAAAGATTAGGTCTAAACTATTTTTTATTTAAAGGCTGATTCTGGACAAATGCCTTCATTGTTCAATTTAAAATAATGTATGGTTTTAAGTAAGCAAAAGCAGCACACATTGTCGCTTCCTCTGTGTTTGTCACAGTGAGCACTTCTGACAGATGTTTCCTCTCTTCAAATATGCAAGGGGTGCTTGAACCTCAGTGATTTAAAAAATAGACATTAAACCCCTAGCTGCTGCTCATAAGATCCACCGAGAATACAACCGTACAGTGCTATGCCAGGAAGAGTGCATATGGTTACTTAACTGTCTCCCAAGTCCAAGCCATGCCGATAACCATAGAACCATGTATTTCGCTAATTTAAAAATATACTTGCAAAGGGTTAGGCTATGCTCGGTTTTAGATATCTTTAAGGAATATCAATACCTGCAACTAGTAATTCACAGGAATGTGCTCCCTCCATGTTGGTTAACTATTTATGAAATACCTAGTTGAGGTATTTGCTAAACTATGGAAGTTTCTTTGAATTAAAGGTGGATTCTAGGGCTGGAGAGGTAGCTCAGCAGTTAAGAGCACTTAGGCTGTCCCTCCAGAGCTCCTGAGTTCCCTTCCTAACACCCATGCGGCAGCCCAGCTGTCTCTAACCGTAGTCCCATGAGGTCCACTACCCTCTTCTGCTGTGCACATGCACAGAGATAGAACACCTACATATATAAACAGAGGCTTCTAGTAGGTAAAGTAACTGGCTTTCCTGGCTGGCAAGGTTGTGTTTAAACAGTTGTAATAACAGATCTCTGTGCTTCAAAAAGAATTTTAAGAACTGTGGGTTAGGCATAAAACTCTAGGATGCTTTTACATAAACGTACATGCAAAATCAAAATGCTTTTATTTTTGTTTTGCCAATATTTCATTCAGTATACTTAATTTCACATGCAAAATAAGCATTGAGTGGATAAGTAGATAGAAGGTTAACATTTTGATTTGCAGTTCTCAAGGTCTCTGAGAGTAGGATACACCCCCAAGAGCAGAAGTGGAAAGCAGAGTAAAGATTTCCATTCTAACAGGCTAAGCTAGTGCTCGCGAATTCTGGCTTCAGTGCTGTCAATATATGCCTAATTTAACATAACTCTTACTTTCCATTTTAAAAGGCTTATATTTTGAAATGCAAATCTTTGTTATTCAAACAATTTATAAATACTAGACTTCTTTAATAAAAGAATATTCCCACTCCAATTGAGAAGCTCTCAGTGATACCACTAAGAATATTCCCAGGTCCAGGAAGGTACAGAAGGTCACGCAAGGGAGGAAGTGGCTAAGGGGAATGGGCAAGCACATCCCTGTGCAGCTAACGCACCACAGGCACTCAGGCCGCAGCCCCAGAGCCCTGTGAGCAGGTATGCATGGGCTTGGATCAGAGCTGCTGGCAAGCCAGAGCTCCAGGTGGTTTAAGTAAATCCTGCCTCAGTCTTTGTCTTTAACAATAACACAATAGAGCAAGTGGAGAGATGGCTCAGTCAGTAAATGCAAGAGGTCCTGCGTTTGGATCTCCAGCACCTACAAAAAGCCCAGCAGAGCAAGCAGCTCAGGCCTGGAATTCCATTACAGGGATGTGTGGGTCCCTGAAGTTCCTAGTCAGCCAGCCTAGGCAAGGTGATGAGACCTGGGCTCAGTAAGGAACCCTGGCTCAAAAACTGTAAACAACAACAAAACATAACAAAAACAAACACAAACACAAAAGGTGTAGAGAAACTGACAGACATGGACATCAAACACCAATCTCTGGCCTTCACATGCACCTGCTCACAGGTACACACATGCCCACCGTGCCTCACACACAGAGGAAAACAACGTATTAGAATGGATAAAAAATAAAAATAAGCCTCCAAATACTGATTAGACATGGAGTTCCTAGAACTCATACACTAAAAACAGGAACTGAAAAATCAAGAGGCCTCGTAGCACAGTAGTTTGATGCATTATAAAGTAAAATATACAGTCCAAGTAACGCACAGAAAAATATACAGTCCAAGTAACGCACAGAAAACTTCCCAAGTGAAATGAAAATCTCCCCCAGTCCCAGAACTCTTCCTGGGTGTTTATACTGTGGTAATTGTAACCACTAGATGTTTAAGGCAACCACATATATCAAGTGGGATATGGATAAACAACCTGTAACATGTATATGATATATATGTATACGTGTGTTTTGTATATGTATATATGCATACACACATAAACATACATACTAAGAATGCTACTCTGCAATGAGAGGAAATGAACCATTGATATACTAAAACATGAATAGGCCTCAGAAGCATTATGTGAAAGTTGCTAGACTTTAAAAGAAACCTACTATGTGCTTCTAATTGTGTAGTATTTGGCAAAGGGCCGTAGTGACAGAAACTAGACCAGGACTTGCCAGGAACTAGAGAACGGGGATTGTGGCAGATAATGGAGGTGTTCTGTGTCCTTCTTCTTGTGGTACTTATAGTACTATATATACATTTTCTCAAACTTGCTGAACTAGTCCCTCAAAAGGATAAATTTAACTATAAAAGTTATTATTTATTTATTTTGAGACAGGATCTCTTTTTTTGCCCTGGCTATCCTGGAACTTGATATGTAGACCAGGCTGCCCTGGAACTCACAGAGATCTGCCTGCCTCTGCCTCTTGAGAGCTGGTTTAAAGGTGTGAGCCACCACACTAGGCTAAAAGTTATTCCTTAATTTGAACAATGAGTTATTCCTTAATTTGAACGACAATTTAAACTACACATAGTTGAAACCAATTTATTGTTAAATATATACAAAGTATATGGATAATATAAAATGTCCAAACATTTTGGTCTATGCTATGTGATATTTGCTTTTTAACTTTAATCACCAAAGACAATCAACATTATAACTCAACATATTTAAAAGACTTAAGAGTCATTCTAGACTTACACCACACTCAATGAATAAAATCTACAGCATTCTAATGTCATAGTTTTGAAAACTAGACAACTAGAAACTTCAAAGAAAGGTACACAATGAACATAAATTTGCACTGCTAATAATGTGTCATTCAATCCAAAGTATTCGCCTTAATAGACACAAACATTTCTGCAAAGTAGAAATACTCCACAGTATGGCGAATATTATAAACATTAGAGACAATCTACTTGGTTTGATCTCCGCCTTAGCCATTTACTAGGTATTCTACGCTGGACAATCCCTGGAACCCCTATCCTCAGTTTTGGTAAAAGCAAAATGAGAGTGTACCCATAAGGTACTCAGCACATGAAAAGTGCCATACGGCACCTGCTACTTATTAATTATGAATAGTGGAGTTTTAGAGTTACCATATTTAAAGTGACTGAAATTTAACTATAAAGGTCTCTTTCAGGAATTTGGACTTAGAATCAGTCTGCCTTGAATAGCAAAGATAGGACAAAAAGGGAGAGGCTCAGTGGTCTTTTCTTCTCACACACTGTTGGGCAACACAAACTCTGCTCTGCCGGTGCTGTCCAGGACACACACAGGCAGCAGGAGAGCCTCGGGCTAGCTAGAGTGATGCGTCCAGGCACACTTAGGGAGCTGCAGGCACTTCTGCACAGCCACAGCCATGTCTACCTCTCAAAGCAGGGAGTGGCTAGCCGAGCTTTCCCACCTTTAGTGTGTCCTGGGTTCTTCATTACCTTTTCTTGCATGCCAAGTTAATTACATACTGCTGTGTTGTCTTGTTTGTTTTGTTTGTGAATACAGGAATCTATCCTTGAAGGAATCTGAAAGCTTGCTAACAAAAACCGATATCCATGAACCTTACCTTCTCCAAAATCCAAAAGTAAAGGAAAATTTGTCTGAGAATAAGGAGTAAATTCTGCCTCCAGTGATTTGATTTCTTCATAGAACGAGGCAACAGCGTGTTTTGAGGGTTTATAGACTTCGTTTATCTTGGTGTGTATGTTGTTTGTTTCTTTATAGAATCTGAGACTTTGCTTTATGTGTGTGAATTCTGGGATCTATTTACTCTATTAGCTGTTAAATAAAATTTACCAGGAAATAAAATGTGGTTTCCTATTCAATAGGAGTCCTTGAATCAGGGGAATCTGAGTGTGCCTTCTAAAGCCTAAAGTCATTACAGTCTTAGGATCACTCTGATTGATTAACAAAGTCCGCGTTCTGGTTCATCGCGGTGTAAGAAGTGCTGCGTTGCCATCTTACTGCTTGGTATTTCCGACGTGGAAAGTTAGGAATCTGCAGTGAAATGTTGGCGAATCTATAAACGGCCGTGACACTTTATAGCCTTCAAAGAGGAAACCGCGCTGCTTCCTAACCCGGTTCAGAAAGTCCGGCTGGGCTGCGGCGAGGACCGCGTCGTCCACGGCGACGGCGGGCGCGGGCTGCAGCGCTGAGTCCCGCCGGCGCCGCGGCCAGCCTGAGCCTGCGGGCGAGCGGGTGCCGAGGCGGGAAGCCGGCCGTGGCGGTAGCGGGACTCTAGATCACGGTGTACTGAGGTTTTACTGCCAGAATCTTTACCTCGTAAAAATAAAGGCGGGCGGGGACCCACACTTGACGGCTCTGCCCCTAAGTCCCGGGGTACTAAACCGCGGGGTCCCACCTCAGCCCGGACGCTGCAGAGGGTTCTCCACCTTTCGGCCAGAGGGGGCGGAGCCAGGCGTCCGCCCCGCCCCCGAGCGGTTTGATTGATGAACCTGTCCACCGAGGGGGCGGCTCTGGGACGCGGCGGCCCCTAACCTAAGGCTCGGGTGGGGGACCCTCTCGGCCCGACTTTGCTGGCTCCCGCTGGCCGGCTTCGGACGCCTACATAAAAGGCGCACAGAGGAGGAACGGGGATGGAATGACCGCCCCGACGCCCCTGGCCGCCTAGCCCTGCTCAGCCGAGCCCCGCACCGCCGCTCCGGGGAAAGGTGAGGTGCCGCAAGTCCGAGGTGAGGCCGGGGTCCCGCAGCACCGTTTCCCCGGGCGGGCGGGTGTCTCCGCGGGGACCGGAGGCTGAGCCCTCTGCGCCCTCAGAAGCAGCCCAGCACCTGGGGACTCCCGCGAGCCCGCGGTGCCGGGTCTCACGGCCGCCCCGCTCCTTTGCAGTGCGCGCCGCCGGAACCGGAGCCGCAGCCGCCATGGAGCGCGGCCGTCCCTCCAGCAGTCCACGCAGCGCCGAGCCCGCCCCACCGGCCGCCGCCGCCGCCGCCCGCGACTCGAGCCCAGGGCAGACGGGAGCCGGGCCGACAGGCTCCGGCGGGGTCGCGGCGCGCTCCGGGGGTGGCCGTCCAGCGGCTGCGAACGCCGCGCGGGAGCGCAGCCGCGTGCAAACCCTGCGGCACGCCTTCCTGGAGCTGCAGCGCACGCTGCCGTCCGTGCCGCCGGACACCAAGCTGTCCAAGCTGGACGTGCTGCTGCTGGCCACCACCTACATCGCCCACCTCACCCGCAGCCTGCAGGACGACACCGACGCGCCGGGAGACCCCAGTCTGGGCGCCTTGCGAGGTGACGGCTATCTGCACCCAGTTAAGGTAGGCAACACTTCGGGGTTGGGAGCCCTCGAGCCACCCTGTCACCGTCCGCGGGCGATGGTAACAGGATCCCCACTAGAGTCTGCTTCTTAACAGTTCGGGCAGCTGAAGCGTTTAATTCTACCTGGGCCCACATACAGATTTCTCTAGTAAAGATTTTCGGTCTTTCAGGGTGAAAAAATGGGGAGGCTGTTGTACTTTCTGACAACCTGGTAACAACTAAGTTACATTCATGCCTTGGAGTGTCAACGGTCTTGACTTGAATAATTAAATTCCTATTGTCTTTTTCTTGAGCTATCCCAAGGTCTTCATGAATTAAACGGAATCATGGAACTAATTCTTTGCCCCTAAAATAATTATTTAAAAAAAAACCTGCCAAAATCAGTAAAAACAAATGACAGCATTCTGCATCCCCCAGAGTAAAATTGCAATCAGTCAAATTTTGTGGACTACACAGCTACCAAGAATGTTAGAAAAAAAAACCGTAATGTTTCCTTTACCTGTCATATTAGATTGGCATGCATGTTGAGTGGATTGGTCTGTATTCAAATTAGCCAAGAGAAAACATTTGGCATGATTCCTTTACATATATGTGAAGCGGTCATTAGTTTGACGTGTGACTTGCGTTTTCTCCTGTAGTACAGTGGTCTCTGCATCATCATCATCTAGATTTCTTTTGAAGCTTTCCATTGATCTTTCTCTTCAGAACGAAGAGTCTCTATATTTTCTAAATTTAAGTGTTCACATTTGTGTCACACTATTCTGAAGTATTTGAACACAAATACACACAATTAGAACTTAATTGTAAATATCTAAGTGTTGAATGGATTATAAGTTAACAAAAATGAGGAATTACATTTTGCTTAAATGTGATAAAACACATCCTCTAATTTTATTTGTGCTTAAAATTATAGAGTGCATTTTAACAAAAACTTACTTTGAAAATACTATTAACATGGTGATAGACTTAAAACAGTTCAAATGCTGAGTGTGGAAACGTGAAATATTATTTATAACAATAATAGAACTCATTCTGTCCCTGAATTTTATAATGTACTGAAAAGTCACTCATTAAAATTAAGAGTGTTGTATGACCATGGGCAGTAAATTAATGGCAGCCAAATATCCCGCTAATAGTCATCTTTGACTTGATATTTATCGTATATTCCAAGAAAGTCTATTTGAACATTAAGATTTCAATCCCATAAGCAGAAGTTAAATGCTTCCCTCATAGTTAAACTTTGGAAGGAGGTCAAGCCTTTCACCTCAGTGCCACCGGAAGCTTTCTTGACTGAGAAATGCTAGAGACAGCGGGGTTAGAAACGGGCACAGCAAGCTAGCATTGCACTTGACTCATGTGACTCATGTGCCAAACGCTCTCATCGTCAGAACTGTTTTAAGGAAAATCAATCTAATCTCTGTCTGATTTTAAAAGACAGTGCCCATAATATCTAAATCTCTAAACCTTGAGATAATTATAGAAGGCCAACGATTATGTCATAAAAGATGAAGTTGGCAGTAGTTAACAAATTGCCCACCTACGTTTTATGAACACTCAAAATGTTTAAAGTGTATCCTTAATACAAAGGCAATGAAAACATTCTGATCCTTTTACTTTGAGCAAGTAAACTCCCATAAACTCCCGCAGATTCCCTTATTGTTTTCAAGTCACGGGTCCTCTAATGCAACAGTGTTACTAAGTGCTGCTGGAATTACTAACAATATTTTAACAGGTATTCCAGTTCTGTCACTTTGAAATGTCAGACCTTCTCACCAGTCTTACCGGCATGTTAGAGTGATTGGGGACTTTGGAGTATCACAGAGGCATAGTCGGGGTGAGCCTCATGTTAGGAGTTTGCAAGGCCTTGGCTTCTGTTCATTTAACTGGAAGGGAGATTTAAGAACCGAACTTCTGCAGCGTGGTCTGAATCCATTTTTTTTTTTAACTTGGAAAATTGGCAGTTTCAGTCAGCACTAGGAAGGCCCAGATAGTACCAATGACTCTCTTAATTGCCAAACTCCATGAGAGTCATTGTCCACGATAATGATAAGCAAGAATTTAAAAACGTCAGTTAATTGAAGTGAGAGAGCATTTTTAAAGGTCTTCGATTTGAGCTGAGTTCCGGTTAATTGCTATGTCTTTATACATTTACACAAAACAGCATTTTAAATACACCTTGAAGTAGAGAACAGAGCATAGTGAGGTATACGTGCCCATGAGGATGCCGTAAGTTTACTACTCTGTATGCAGACCTGGGAATTTATAATGCATAGGACTTAAAACAAGCCGGAAACAGAACAAACACACCTTAGTGGAGAGCGAGAGTCAGACCTGTACTCCCTGATCACGTCTGGAGACATTAAAATAGGACTTTTGTTGGCTGCCAGAAAAACCGACTTTCCAGGGAAAGTCACACACCCGCTCACTGCCATTTTTACTCTTACTATTTCTTCGGTTTCCATTTGACATATGAAATCCCCCTATGTGTGAGATCCGGTGCTGTGCTTCGGTCTGTGCACACTGGTGTTCAAATGATGCCGCCCCGAACAACTGTAGCCACGCACGCCCCAGTCAGAGTGACTGTGTCTGTCCCTGCAGACATTGGCCATCTGTGCTATAAATGTCCAAAGTCGTTTACTCATGCATGTTAGAAAACATTAGGTATATTATCACTGTCGGTAGTCAGATACCCAGGGACAGAAAACCCAAACTCAGAGGTGCAGGCTGCTTTGTGAAGTTGCCTGCCTGTCTGCCTGCCCCTGCTGTTCAGGGCCTGCCTAATCCTCTCTCTCTAAAGCCACTGTTAGCAGATGTCTATTTTTCATATAACTGAGCACTGCTTCTTCAGAAATAATGTTTTAAACTTAATTTTAGGATGAACTTGTAATTAAAATACAGTCATAGACCTCCATTTCAGCAGTAGTCACTCTCCTTAGCTCCCTGCGTGTCTCGTCAAACACTCAAACTTGTTATTTTTACAGTTATAATTCAAGGCCTTCACTTGTATCACTAGTATTGCCAAGCAGTCTTCACATTGCCCACAGACTTTGTAATTTTAATCCTTACTAGCTAAATAAATCTCATTAGCATTAATGTATCTTAAAGTTTAAATATTGTATACCTTCACTGTCCGTCACAGGTACTAACTTTCAGATTCTTACTTAAGTGCTCTCTTTTCAGAAGTGGCCCATGCGATCAAGACTGTATATCGGTGCAACTGGTCAGTTTCTGAAGCACTCTGTCCCTGGAGAAAAGGGAAGCCACAGCGATGCTCCAGCCGCCTCCCCGCCGTAGGCCATGCGATGGGGCCTGGCAGAGCAGTAGCTGTTATCAAAGACTGGGAGATAATTGTATTTATTGCATTGGACCTAACAAACACTGTTTCTGAAAGTTTACATTGTAACCTGTAGTTGAATATCAAAATCTGTGTAAATAAATGTGGAATGGAATAGTCAGCCCTGTATAAAAATATATAGCTTGTTAGTAATTGTGTCGATGCTGAATAAGAGAAGTATAAAAGGTGTAGTAAGAACAGAAGCTGTGTGAAGAAATGAGAGACGCACATGAGCGTAGAGTTGTACAGACCCAAACAACGCATACACTGTCTGTAGTGAATCTGTTACAAACTAAGAAGCTGATGCGAATACAGCCCTTTTAGAAAAGAGACTGCGGAGCAGGCATAGTGCTGTGTCTGCAATCCCAGTTCCGAGATGCAGAGACAGGTAGTTCCCTGTGAGTTCAAGGCCAGTCTGCTCTACATAGAGTTTGGGGTCAGCCAGGGCTACACAGTGAGACGCTGTCTCAAAGAATAAATAAAATGTGTTTATGTGTTTATATAGTATTCAATTTTTGTGAAAACCAGTGTGTATTTTGAGTTGGCCATTTCAGTTAGAAGATACAAAATCACTATTCAGCCTCTGTGTGTGTGTGTGTATGTGTGTCTGTGTGTGTGTGTGTGTGTGTGTATCTGTGTATGTGTGAAGATTGTTGCAGTAACTTTTATCTGTAGTTATTTTTTTCCAGATAGAAAATGTATATGGAACATTAGGAATGTTTTTCTCTATGAAACATGGTATAGTCACCTTTCAAGAGGTTGGTCAATAGTTGGATCTAACCATACAAGACCAGTATGAACAGGCTCAGGATTACTGGCTGTCCTGGGTTCATCACCCATTCTCCTGGCACCACCATATCCACCCTGTCTCCTTTCCCAGCCTGGGTACTTAGGCAAGCTCAGGTAGTTAGGCAGCCCGGGGAAGTGGCATTTTCAGCACTGATTTGGGAGTTCTGTCTGTGATCCGAACTGTGAGAGTCTACGGACACAGATAAACTCAGGCTTGAGTCTGCCTGCCCCTTATGAACCAGCAGACCTTTCCCACCGCACCATACACTACCACGGCCGAGGGTTCACACTGTCTTCTGACTAGACCAACAGTTCGTATTCAACAAGAGGAAGCAGCTTGGGCTGGCTTAGTGGGCAAAGGTGCTTGTCCCCGAGCCAGACATCATGAGTTCAGCACCACAACCTACACAATGGAAGGAGAGAACTGACCTCCACATGACCTCCACACACCCCACTACATAAAACATAACAGGAAGAGCACCCAGTGACAGCATTAGCAGAGCCCTGACTTGGATGATACCGACTTTTACCTCCTATCATTACAAAGGAGATAGATTTTTCTCTGATATTTAATTCAGTTGTTGAATATGGTAACAGATTTCATGAAGTTGGAAAATCTCCGAAGTCCCATGTAGCCAGAGTCATCAGTACACAGGTTTTGGGGGGAACATTGCTGAACCCTGAATGGGATATACAGAAACGAGACTTTTACCCCATTCCTTTGCTAACATGTCCCCCTCACCTCTCCTACCCTCTTTCAGCTGCAAAGTTTATTCATTTCTTGAGAACCCAGTTCTAAAGTTGCTGAACTCAATTTAAGGTTGGCAAGGAAAAAGATGTATTAGTGGACTTGGCTGAATTTATGTAACAGTCAAAAACCCTGCTTTCTGGCCGCCCAGCTTTCCAGTAATCTGCGGCAGTGAAGTTAAAGATCAGGTGACAGCGAAGCCTGCTGTTCAGATAATTCAACCTGTGGCCGAGTTGCTTTATATCTGATAGTTTGTAAGTTTTATTTATTTTAATGTGACTATTTTCCTTTACACGTGACCGATGAAGTGTTTCTACATGTCATTTGCTTTCTACACATTGCCGTAGAAGACAGTTGTGTGTGCACTTAAACTTCTATGAACACATTCACCAACTCGTTTAATATGAAAGAAAAAGTAAACTGTGATTTGGACTCGGCCGTTCAGTGTTAACTTCATCTGCACAGGTAGCATAGTTTTTATCATAAGGGACTAACTTTTTCGTCTGGAGGGAATATTAACTTCATGGCTTCCTGTCTTCATAAGAAGAGTGGCTTCGGACTGACTGGCTCATTGGCTCTTTCTCCTTCTGCCTCCCAGTAAAAGCTCCAGTCTCTTCCCGGTCTCCTCTTTGATCTGCAATCCAGTTCATTCACTAAAGCCTCAGCCCAATCGTCTTCATCATTTCAACTCTCTACAGCAGAAAATTAGAGTCTGTTCACAGTGGCCGTCACCCCCCCAGTCATGACACCCCTTGCTCTGGCCTGAGGAGAATGCTTCTTGTACTGTGTCACTTGTGGTCCTTGCCAGGTTACTTGAAGACAGACTGGAGAGTTTTACGAATGGTCACCATGCCCACCTGAGTTCTATTAGCACAGACATGGTCAAGCCAGACATGAGACTGTCAAACTTTCCTTAAAATTACCTCCTACAGGCCTGTAAACACTAAATATTGTAGCAAAAATTTCATGAAATGATTTTTTTTTCTAATTACACTAACCTATTAGTCAGGCCATAATTGTACAGCATTGTGGGGTGGGAGGACGACGGAGAAGGCTTTTGTTGAACTATTTTCTCTATCATCCAATTAAATACAGCCTTGCCTTTGATGCTGCAGCTCATTTCCATTTACCCCTTACAAATGTTTCCGTGTCCAAGAAGTGTATTTCATAGCACTCCACAAATCACTAAATAGACTAACAGCTTTAAGAAGATTTAAAACAATCCCAAAGAAGTTGCATCTTTCCAACTACAAGTTCAAATGGGCAGACTGCTTCAAGTCATGGTGCAGACTAACGGGTATTACGAAGATAAAACGCTAACTTGAGAAGTGGTCTGTTAAATATACACTTTCTCTTTGTATGACTTGAACATGGTAGGTGAAAAATCTTTCTAGATTTTTCGGGACACAGTGCTGAGGGAAGGCACTCACTCAGGGTTCATGCCCTCACTGTGATGTCCTGGGCAGAGTGTGGAAGATGATGACTGATACATCTGGGTCACATAATCTACACAAGAAATCCTCGGTTAAGCTTCTTTCACTTCATGAGCTTTCCCACTGGAATTTCCAATTTAAAATTTCCTTGTAATGATCGTTTTGGGGCAGGAAAAATGCCATTTTAGAAAAAAAGAAAAACCTAGTATTTTTTCCTGACCATAAAAATATGAACATTACAGCTTGTGGTTATGTAAATTACTCATCAATAAAGCTACACTGAAAAGCGTGTGTGTGTTACCTTTCTGATCTCCGTGACCAGCTATCACACAGAAGCAACTTAAGAGAGGAAGCATTCCTTTTAGTTCATGGTCTCGGGGAATTCGTGTCACTGACCTGGTTCCTGGTTGTGTAAGCTGGAACATGAGTGAGGCAGTTTGTCACACGCAATCTTCAAACAAAGAAACAAAGAGTTTAGACTGGAAGCAACCACTTATAACCTCCGAAGGCCACCCCTAATGGCCAGCTAAACCCTACACCCCAAAGCCTCCACAGCCTTCCAAAACAGGGCCTCCTGCTGAGAACCTGACCTTCAAACACAGGAGGTGTTTCACAATTCAAATTAGAACGGTGTGCACACACACCTGTCTACCAGTGACAGAGGATGAAGTAGAGAGGGAAGTCCAGTTGTGGAGGCAAAGATGGAGGAGAGAAGATAGGAGCTCCTCTGTGGTCCATAGCACTTGGTAATGAAGAGTGGCTTTGCATTTTTTACAACACCGAAATTAAAACAGCAAAACTAGATATAGCAATCAGTGGTTAGCATTACTGCCAACAGTGACTTTCTTACTGGTTCATGGACACGTTTATTTTTTTAACTTAGGAGAAATTGTAAAAGAGCTAGGCATAGTGGCATACGTCTTTTTTTTTTTTTCTTTTCTTTTCTTTTCTTTTTTTCGGAGCTGGGGACCGAATCCAGGGCCTTGCGCTTGCTAGGCAAGCACTCTACCACTGAGCTAAATCCCCAAACACCACTCCCCCACCCCCACCCCCCCCCCACCCCCCGGCATAGTCTTTAATCCCAGCACTGAGAAGTATACATAGTGAATGAAGATGAGGCCAGTCTACATAGTGAATTCCAGGACAGCCAGAACTAGTGAGGCCTCAGCTCGCTCAGAAAAACAAAAACAAAACAAAACAAAACAAAAAACAAAAACAAAACAAAACAAACAAACAAAAAAAAACCAAAAGGAAGAAAGAGAAACTGCAAAAGAAAAGATACTTCTGATTGGCCCCATTGAAATGTACAGCCAATTATTTTGGTTGAATTTGTCTCTTTATTTTAAATGCAATAATTTCTCTTTCTCAAAGGACCTCATTTTATAATCATGAAGGGAACCACTGGTTTTCATTTAAAAAGAGGGGCACTAGAAGTTCATTTTTTAAAGGACAGACAGGCAATTAATTGTCTTTCTGAGGAAATCTTGCAGGTAAAATGGCTCTGCAGTGGCTACATAAACCACTCACCAATTGGTGGGCCAATCATATTTGTCATCACGATACGCCAAGTTGTTTGTTGGCTGTACGTAAGATAGTCTTGTTCTGCTCAGTTAGCAAAAGCTATAAATCAGATTCCTCTGATCCAAAGCTATATTTTAGCTTTTGGGGAGATGGCTTCATCAAAATGCTCTTTTCTATGTGTTATCCCAAATCATATCAATTATATATATTTTTGAAAAAGTAGATTTTGCTCCAACTTGGTAATAATTCATGTTTTCTTAAAATCATTGCTGGAGGGTTTCCAACAACCTTTTGGATAATAGTGCTGCTGTCTTCCCTCCAACAGCCTTCTGGGTAACAGTGTTGCTATCTTCCCTCCAACAGCACACTACGAAGTTTTTGTTTTTCCTTTGTTCCTGTAACTTAAAAAAATACCAAACAACTAAGTTCCAAAGTTTTGAGAGAACTCAAGAGAAATATGAGATGTGTATCTCAGAGAAATGATTGTATACTTGTATTGTATAGTGGCAGTTGATGGTCTGTGGTACTGGAAAATCCTATAAAGTTCTGAAGTCCTGTAGACTGGCTTCCTGCAGCCTGGGAGCAGCACACAGATGCGAAGGTAGCACCGTTGGGAATATTCTTGCCTAACTACATAAGCCCAGAAGGATTTCCATTCCTGTTTACACAAGTCTTAGTTTCACCTCAGAGAAACCAGTTCACTGAAATCCACATCAGTCACTCAAATGCTCCATAATAAACTATGCCGTGGCATTTAACTCTCAGAAGTCTTTAAATTGTAAACTGGAGACTAATCTTGAATATTATGCTTAAAGATTATGTCAGTAGTCATTTCCTGTGCATACGGCTATGACTGAGAAACTTCGCATACACATCTGCCCTCTGGAAGCAAGCATGTTGAGAGGATGAACCAAACCCACTTCTTTCCATGTGTACGGCCATTTCAATGGTGGGAACTCCGTGAAACTTGATTGCAAACATTGAAGAGGCAGACCAAAACCAGGCTCCACAACGAGGATGCCAGGTCACACCTGGTCAGAAAGCAGCAGCATCCAGTGACACAGGGCCCTGTTTCCTCTCCACCCACCCACTCCAGAGTGAGGATGGTAGTGGAAATATCTTAACATAACACAGACTTACTTCACTAAGCAATGGTCTCTCCTCTTCCCATAACTTCCCCAGATGGGTAACCACGAGCTCCAGCCACGGAAAGGTTCTGCCCACAGCTTGCTTAGATTAGGGTCCTGTCTTCCTCCTGCAGCAGTGGGCAGAACCTTTCAGTGGCGGGAGCTATCACGCAGGATCCAGGTCTAGTGAAAGAAACTTGAGGGAGAGAAACGGGAAAGGCAAAATTGATTCTAGGACGGGATCTAGATCCTACTTCATAGGTGAGCTGGAGACCATCAGTGAGTGGATACGTCTGATGAAGACAGCAGTTTCCTATGGAGGGGACTGCTTATTTCTAATTGGCTTGGCTTTTAACTTACCTTTCTCTGAATTGAAGGCCACTAAGGGCATATTCCTCCTAGAATAAAATTACACATACCTTGAAAATTCAAACTTCAACCTGGTCGTGGTGGCCCACACCTTTGATCCCAACACTTGGGAGGCAGAAACATGAATCTCTGAGTTAGTAGTCAGCCTGGTCTACAAAACAAGTACCAGAACTTGGAGATACAAAGAGGGAGCTTCTCTCAAAACAAAACAATACAAAACAAAACAAAAAAACCCAGAAAGAAAATGCAGACTAAGCAAGATACTAAACTTTCAGTTTAAACTTAGGTAAGGAGGGAGTGGACCTCTCAGTTCCCAAAGTTGCCTTCTGTGTATAAGGGCCAAGATGGGTGGGGCGGCTCAGTGGATAAGGCACTTACAGCTCAGGTGTGAGGTTCTGAGACTGAATCTGAGACTCACATAAAAACCAGACACAGAAGCACATGCCTGTAATCCACTTCCAGCATGGGAGCGAGCTGAGACAGGAGAACCTCTGGAACGAGGAGGACATACACACTGATGGGCCGTTGGAAATCCTGTAGTAGGGTTCTAAGTGCAATGGCTGCTCTTCCAGGGACCGGAATCTGGTTCCTGGCACCCGCAACCATTTGTAACTCCAGTTTCAGGGGACTTGTCACCTTCTTCCGGCCTCTGCAGGCACCTCACGCACACATGTTACACAGACATGCATGCAGTCAAAACATTCATACACACAAAATGAATGTAAAATTAAAACAGTCTCTACAAGGTAGGGGCCTCAGCGGTCCTGTTCTGGAAGGTTTATCCTCAATCCATGATGAAAGACGACGGTCCTGATATCAGTGAAGGAAGCATCAGCACAACAGGGTGCATT
Source organism: Rattus rattus (assembly GCF_011064425.1). NCBI lineage: Eukaryota > Metazoa > Chordata > Mammalia > Rodentia > Muridae > Rattus > Rattus rattus. The sequence continues at coordinate 144,715,509 of NC_046154.1, read as the reverse complement.
AACTCTGAGGTGTGAGGGAAAGACGAGAAGACAGACAGGGACAGTCTCCCGCAGTTCTATGGTCGAGGCACCCTGCTAATAGTTCTAAAAACTAGCATAATTCTATTTTGTGGCAAGGTGACATTAAACCAACCAAAATAGAGAGCCCTTCTCAAACAAGATGGCAATGAGAGCTGACTTTCAAGAGTGTCTTCGAGTATCCCCATACACACCTGCACTCAAGCACACAAATGATTCATGTGCACATATGCAACACACATGCGAGGAAAGAGAAAGGGAAGGAGGAAAAAAAGAAGGAGGGGAAGAGAGAGGGGAGGAGGGGATGGAGGGAGGAAGGGAATAGACAGAGAGAGGAGGGAGGGAGGGAAGGATAAGAGGAGATTCCACAATAACATGAAGTCAGTAAGATGTCATTGCAAAAACATACAGCTCACACCTCAAAAAGGATAAGTGACAGTTTATTCTGGAGGCAAACATGGCTCAGGAACCCAGGTTTGGGTTACCTCAAATAACATGTTTTAAGAAAGCAACAGTTCAAGGCAGACCCAAAGGACCTAGAACTGGTGTAGTACCTGAGCTAGAGGGCAGCAGGCTATGATGTACACCTGACATCTCCCTAAGGATGGGCTCTATTGACTGGGACCTAAAGATGACCGTCTAGGGGAGGGGAGAGTCTGGGATAAACACTTTGCCACAGACAGCAAATAAGTCACCAGCTTGTTGAGCTTTGGTCTGTTGCCATATATTGCGATGCTAATTCTGTACCGGCCTAAGAGTGAGTTCTCACATTTACAGGCTTTTGTTGTACAAACTTAGTTCCTTAATTTAAAACTATTGGTTAAATAAAATTGGCTACAGCCGGGTTGGGGATTTAGCTCAGCGGTAGAGCGCTTGCCTAGGAAGCGCTAAGGCCCTGGCTGGGTTCGGTCCCCAGCTCCGGGGGATTGGCTACAGCCAATTGTTGGAGGGATTAGAGGTGGGGGGGTTTGAGTTACCTGGTTGGGACTGGAGAAAAGAGAAGAGAAAGAAGAGACCAGAGAGGGAAAGGAGGAAGAATGAGAGGAGAGAAGAAAGCCATGGTCTTGTGTGTCTTGGCCCTCAGCTCATGAGCTTCTGCTAGGTCCTTGGATGGTCCTACGACTTGTCCCACTTACTCCTCCGAATATTTGTCTACAGGGAGAAGGGAATCAACTTGGACCGTGTTCTAATAAGCCCAATATAAGAAAAGAAGCAGAATTTGGCGGCCAGGTTGACTTTTAAAAGCTGGTAGGAATTGACAGAGAGAAAGTCGGAGAAACCTACATGTGAAATGCTGTTTAAACCGAAAACAGCAAGATTCATACAACATTCTGAACACACGACTCATGAGACAGAAGACACTCGCTTTCTTACATTTTGAAATGGAGTCGCACTATTTGTGTGTGCGCATGCGCATGCGCATGGGTGCGTGCCTTGGTGCTTGTCTGTGGGCATGCGCACCGGTGCATGCTTTGGTGTTTGTGTGTGCGGTTAGAGAACCATTTGGAGGAGTGATGGTTGTTTCCACTTTTATGTGGACTCGGGGGTTGCTGGGCTTGCAGGTCAAGCACCTTTACCAGACACTCGCCTTCCTGCCTGAGCAATCTCACCGTTGTCTGCTTCTTTTGTGAAGCAGTCTTGCTATTTCCCTTTGTGCCCTGCATGGTTAGCAAGCAGATGGGCAGTGTTTGTCTGTCTGCATATTCCTCTCCAGCCAGCAGGTTTTCCAAGTTCTTGGGAGAGTGTGCTCACACAGTGTGACACTGCCTAGGGAGTGGGCACAGGGTCTCTGGCACATATGCATAATGTACACACGGAGGATGTTTAAATTCACTTTCCATGTAGCTGTAATTGCAGTCTTATGCCCTCCAGTTAACTGTTCCCTTCAGTTAACATACTCCTTGTCAATCATTCTATTTCCCTTAGAGACTCCTGAGAACAGCATGCTTATTGTCCTTAAAAAAGGAAACTGGCAAAATTCGAGAAAAGACTCATTAATTCCTTATTGTAACTCACTGGAGGTTTAATGGGATGTTAATTGCAGGACATAATTTATATTAGACTATGATTGAGGTATAAATAACCTTACTGTAACCTCAGTTTAAAATTTTCAGCTACTTATATTCTTGACTGTGTAATCATTCTTGAATAATTTTCTTTTTAAGCAGTGAGGAAAGCTGTATTATTTCATGTAACAGGAAGCTGATGCGGGAGGCTTCGTGGTTGGTGAAACCTAGTTCATTTAGCGACTTAGCAGGGTCTCTGGGTTGCTTTGTCCTCTGAGGTCAGTTTTCCTCCTTGCAGAAGATTCAAGCAGAAACTGAGTATTCTTACACAGATGAGGACGGGCAGAGGAAGAGGGTCAACGTTCTCCCGAGTGTTCATCAAAAACGGTCCCAAAGTCTCCTAGGGACCTCCCTTCAAGTCCCATTGAACAGTTGGAGCAATTTTAAAACATCCTCTTAGGTTGAGAATTTCTCGTGATGGGATTTAAGTAGTTGTTTTCAAAGCTTATTAACTCGAAAGTTAAGTTGAATGGAGAAGGAAAATCCTAGTGTTTCACACTGACAATTGAGCCACATGGCTGTTTGAGATCCAGACAGAAATCATAAGTAATTTAGGTAATTTTCAACAAAATTATCTCAGTAAAGTTCATGTGCTCTAAGTATTTAAGCATCAAATTTCATCCAGATCAATGCCCTATTTTCTGACAATTTAATGTATTTTTCCACAGATTTGGAATTTTAAATTGGACAAAATATATAAATGCTATGATTATCTCAATGTCAATATTATGTTTAAAAATAATCTTGCCGGAGGGCGAAAGGCTTTTATATAAGAAAGTCATGCGTTTCTGACTAGGGTCATTTGTGTTTCTCTTGCATTAACTCTATTTTGACATGCTTACTACTGCGCTCCAGAGCACAAGGATGTGGTTATTACCACCAGTTCCTACCAGTTCCCACCAGTGTTCTGTTAGAACACCTAGGAGGGCTTCAAGTCACTCTCTACTTTAAGCAAGGACTGATGGCTAAAGGGATTAATTTACTAATGGGAGCTACATGTGGAAGTAACGATTTCAGATTCTGGCCACCTGGAGAAAAATAATATCCACATGTATTTCTAGAAATAATAACTTTTTTTTGAGACAGGGTCTCTGTATTTAGTTCTGTAACTCACTGTGTAGACCAGGCTATTCTCGAACTCACAGGGATCCTCCTGCCTCTGCCTCCAGAATGCTGGAATTAAAGGGCTGGAGAGATGGCTCAAAAGTTAAGAGCACTGACTGCTCTTCTGGAGGTCCCAAGTTCAAATCCCAGCAACCACATGGTGGCTCACAACCATCTGTAATGGGATCCGTTGCCCACTTCTGGTGTGTCTGAGGACAGTGTACTCATATACATAAAATTAATTAATTAAAAAATATACACCACTACACCCAGGGAAATACTAAGCTTTTAAAAGTAGTTCTGGTTCTATTATCAAATGGATAGTTGTTGTTTAGTTCTATTGTATTCAAATCATGACATTTTCCCCCTGAGGTGTGTTTGCAGATGGCAGCATTGATTCAATTCATTAGTGTAGGGGCCAGAACCTCCCACAGATCTGCTCACTGCTGGGGGATGCTGGATCCAGTCCATGAGGCCAGGTGTGATGGCTAAAGTTATGTTTTAAGTTGAACTTACTGTGCTTGAGAGATCTATAAAACAAAACTACGTCTAACCAGTAAGCTCCACTTGCCCAAGCACAGATAGCTTCCTGGAGTGCTGGAGCTGTTGCGGAAGGTAACAAGTCACGTGTTTTCAATCCTAGCTTGGTTGCCCCAACTGCTCAGGATGTGCTTGATCACACACAGGCAGGAGAAAATGAAGCCAGGAAGTAAGTCAGGATGTATGCTTGCCCCCAATTGGACAAAGGCAGGAAGTATGTAGTCTTGTGGGGTTTGACTTTATAAACTTCTTAAGGTAATTCTGCGCCATTTCCCAGGAATCTCGGGTATGGTCTGGCTAGTATCTAAAGCTTGTTACATATTTGGCTAAAAAAATTGTGATAGTGGACTTATTCTTTCCTAGTGGAATTAACAGAAGGTAGAGAAAAATGGGAGAATTTTTTATAGGCCTCGGATGCTATCTGATGACATTCGTAGCTTTTGAGTTGGTGTAAGCCAGTGGTCTGCTAAGATAATAGATTCTAAAAGGGTTTTTATCTAGTACTTACAAGATGTTAGTTCAGACAGAGAGCTGTTCAAGAGGAACTAGCCTCTGCATGTGCAACATTCCAGTCTCTCCAGAGCACTGGGGTTCTAATCAGTCAGTATCTGTAGACACAGCTTTTCCCGTTCACATACTTTGATGGTATAAAAGTAACACATTTCTAAGAAGATTTTTGATGTACTTTGAGTTAATTTTTATCCGTGATGTAAGTAATGGAAGGACTCAGGTACATCAACCTGTCTCCCCAGAACCATTAGTTGGAAATCTGTCCGTTCTCCCACTGAACGTCTTTGGCAGCCTTGTTAAAAATCAGAGCGATCCATAGGTGAGATATACACTACAACACTGTTGACGTCAGGGGTTTCATTAGTTCCTTTTCTCATCGTTTCACAGAAGAACAATTCAGGAGAAGCCAAGAGAAGTCAGATAGAATCAGTCAGCTGAGAGAGGAGTTTGAGCCACAATAGCTGACTTGACCAGCCAGCCAGAGTTCAGAAAGAGCTTGAAAGGGTCAGCTTACTCAGCAGTAGGTCTCAGAGGCTGAAAACATTCTAAGTCTAGGTTAGAGTTACGGAGGCTAGCCACTCGAAGGACTAGGCCGAGGTTAGCAGACAGAGGCAGGAAGTCTTGGAGATGACAATTACATCAGGTGAGTAAAAGATACTTTAACACAGAAACTCCATCTCAAGGTGCCATATGCCCCCTTTGGCCTTTGTAGGTACCTGTACTCATGTGCAGACACATACATGTAAGTAAATAGTAAAATAAATCTATTAATAATACAAAGAGACTTGAAGAGAATGAAAAGGGAAATACTATAAGAAAACATTTGCAAATCATATATTGTAAGGAAGTAAACTACATAAAGAATTCTTGAGTTGGAGGGAAGAAAGGGAAAGAAAGTGATGTAATTATATTTTAATTAAAGATATATTTTTGAAAAGGAATTCTTGTGGTTGGAGAGAGAGAGATGGCTCAGCAATTAAGAGCACTGGCTGCTCTTCCAGAAGACCCAAGTTCAATTCCCAGCATCCACATGGCAGCTCACACAAGTCTGTAACTCCAATGCCAAGACTTCCGACACCCTCACATGGACAAACATGCAGGTAAAACACTGATGGACCTAAAAATAACGAAAACATAACTCCACTACCACTCATCACTCAGTGTCAAGTTCACCTCTGAGTTTTTGAGGCCAGTCTAGTCTATAGAACAAATTCCAGGATAGCCAGAGCTACAGAGAGAGATTGTCTCAAAACAAACAAACAAACATATGGAAAACCCTAGAGGCACCTGTAAAGAGTAGGCAACGGAAAGATATTAGTGCGTTAGGGGCTGTCCTATAGGAACTAGGATAAAGGACCATGCGTTCATGCTTGCTTCTCTTTCTTACATGATCTAGGACCAAGTGGTCTGAACAAAAGAAACAGCTTGTGTTTGAGGGCCCAAGACAAAGACTCTAAACTCCTCTGTTAGGTTCTGTATCATTTTTTTGCAGGGTTAGATTTTTAGAAGATTTTTAGGTCTAGTAGAAGGGTTCTGAGACAATTATCCTTTAGAAGATATTCACTGGAAGGGTCATATTATCAGTACCAGAGAGAGAAGAATGGGGTCCTGATGAGAGGTCCTTCAGTTCAAGAATGACAGTGGTCATTTTTCACTTACAAATGTCTAGAGGGCTCGGGGGCTCCACGCCATGTGATCTGTTCTAGGGAGTGTAGGAGGCAGAGGCAGAGGGCACAGGAAAGAGAGTAAAATTGTAATTCAAAGTTACACTGCTCAGGAGCAAGAGGTGAGCTGGGCGGGTGGTGCTGAAGGGTTGGGAGGCTGGAAGTGTGAGGTGGGAACTGTTTTGGGTGGGTAGGGTCTATGATCTAATGGCCGGGCGTGCGTGCACGTATCTGTATACATGCAGAAGTTGTATACAGATGGTGGTCAATATCAGGCGCCTTCCTCACTCGGTCCCCACCTTCTTAGTTGCGTGTATTGCGTGTACACATGCATACATGTGTGTGGAGGCCAGAAGGAGATCCCTCTTCACCTTATTTTTTTGAGACAGAATATTATTGAGCCTGGAACTCACAGATTAAGCTAGACTGGCTGTTGGATTTCAGAGCACAGAGTAAAGAGACAGAAAGCAGAAAGAGGCCAGAGTCTGACCTTGGGAGATAAAACTCCGTTTCAAATAGTGAGGGTCAGACACCACAGTGGCGAATACATGAAGATTGCATTGGCCTGGCCCTCCATGGTTGTTTGCTCAACCACGACAGATTATCTTGGGAGACAGTCCATTTCAGCCAACATTCCTCTCTAGGTGTGGTTGGCAGTAACTTTGAGAAAATCAGCTGTAATGTCACCGGGATCCCGTTTACAACCTTGGTTTTCTGTTCCGCTGTGGTCGCCACTGAGGTCCAGGCATCCTCCTTTGTCCCCAGGTGTGGGGATTCTATGGTGTCCAAATTTGCTTCTCTGTTGCTGTGTATAAAACAATGATCAGAACCAATTTAGGGAGAAAGGGTTTGTTTTGGTTTACAATTCTACATCATAGTTGATCATTGAAGGAAGTCAAGGCAGGAATTCAAGGATGGAAATGAAGCAGAAACCATAAATGAATGTCACTTACTGGCCTGCTCCCCACAGCTTGCCCACTTTGCTTTCTTATATAACCCAGGACCTCCTGCCCAGAGGGGGCACCAGCCACAGTAGGCTGAGCCCTCCCACGTCATCAGGAATCAAGAATACTCCCCATAGACACACCTACAGCCAATCTGCTGGAGGTGATTTTACTTTTCCATGTGTATATTTCAGACAAGGTCATAAACATTTCTTTTTCTGGCACCAAGCCTAATGTTTTTTTGTAACCAGGACTCAAGAATAGAAATTAAGATAAATAAAATGGATAAAATATGAAAGTCCAGGCCAGTGAGATGCTTGGCAGATGGAGGAGTTTGCTGTGGGAGCCTGAGTTCCAGCCTGAGAATACATAGATAGGTGGAAAGACAGAATCAAGTCCATATAGCTGTTCTCTGGCCCCCAACTGAGCATACACAAAATGAATGCACCCCTGTAGAAGTGACTTTGATTTGCCTGGAGTAATTGTCATCTCAGAGACTTACTGCCTGTGTCTTCTAACCTAGACCTAGTCCTGAAGCTTCGAGCCTTTGTAGAATCTGATCTGGGCCTTTAATGTTTTCAGCCTCTGAGACTTGCTGCTGAATAAGCTCACCCCTTCCTATGCTTTCTGAACTCTGGCTGGCTGGTTCAACCCAGCTGTTCTGGGTCAGACTCCTCTCCAAGCTGACTGAATCAATGTAGCTTCTCTCTCGGCTTTGCTCTTTTAATCTGCTTGGCTTCCAACTAACTCTGGCTGTCTGTTCTACTCTTCCTGGCTCTTCCTCACTCTCTGGCTTATTCTGTCTTCACCTGTTCTCTCTCTGTAACTTGTTCTCTCTTTGTAACCTGTCTCTGTATAACTGTGTCACTAAAATGGGCTCCTTTTCTCTGCCTGCCCCTCAAGTAGCTTTCCTTCCCTCTGTCTTCTCACGAGAGTTGGGCTTATCCTATTATGTTAAATCTGTCTCTGATTCCTCACTTTGTCTACCACTCAATTAGACATCACTTTCAAACATGAGTGCTTCCTTCTACAAACAAATTTTACTTTCCTTGTTTGGGACTCAAGGTGTGTACTAAGGGTGTGTCTGTACTCCAGCCAGAGGGCATAAAGGTATGTGCTAAGGCTGAGCCACACCACAACTAGAACCCATTTCTATAAAAACAAAAAACAAAAAACCCAAATAACACAGTCTTGGTGTTCACAGTACAATCAAATATCGTGCAGGTAACTTTGGTAAGTGGTTTGATGTCAATTTGACACAGGCTATAGTGGTCTAAGAGGAGGGCCCCTCACTTGAACTGCGAACATGAGATCCGGCTGTATGCAAGCCTATCGGGCATTTTCTTAATTAGTGATTGATGAGGGAGGCATAGAAGGAGCCAGGAGGTTAGAACAGTTAGTTTGAGGCCGAGAGAGAAGGCAGCTCTTTGTCGGTCAGGATACCCCTGGCCAGGGGACCGGGGAAGCAAGCAGAGAAGGCATAGGATAAGCCATTGAGTAAGCTGCACCCCGTCCTGGCTCTGCATTGCCTCCTGCACTGCTCCAGTTCCTGTTTTGACTTCCATAGTGATGAACAGTGATGTAGAATGCTAAACCAAATAAGCCCCTTCCCTCCCCAACTCGCCTGTGCTCATCCTAACTGTCAGGTTCAACAGTAGTAACTCAGTTGGTGACTACTTTATGACTAAGAAAATTTCTATTACTACTAGAAATCAAAGTCGTTAACAGCCTTCTCCTTTTTTTCTGACAACTCATTTTTATCTCCCTCTCTGTGAGCATGTGTGCTTGCTGACTCCAGAACCCTAACTTTAATGGAGCTGCTGTCGGCTGGCGATGGCTCAGCGGTTAAGAGCACTGACTGCTCTTCCAGAGGTCATGAGTTCAATTCCCAGCAATCACATGGTGGCTCACAACCATCTGTAATGAGATCTGGTACCTTCTTCCGGCCTGCAGTCACATATGCAGGCAGAATGCTGTACATAAAATAAATAAATCTTAAAAAAACAAAACACTGACTGTCCATCCAGAGGCTCCAGGGTGAGATTCCCAGCACCCGCACACTAAGTTGGCTAATAACTGTCTATCATGTAACTTCAGTTCCTGGGGATCTGACACTTTCTGCTTAACTCTGTCAGTTCCAGGTTCGCAGATGATGCACACATCATGGCTTGTGTACAGGCTAAATACCCATACATACAAAATAAAATAAAGCTTAAACAAATTAAGTGGAGTTGCGAATATCAACGTTTTTTAAACACTTAAGTAGGTGAGGATGGAAAAAAAAAGTAGGTGAGGATGTAGAAGACCGAGCAAACATAAGGCCCAGGACTGGTCCTATTTTAAGGCATTATTAATCACTTGCAAAGTCAATTAAAAAGCTCTAGCTGGGGCTGGAGAGATGGCTCGCAGTGGTTAAGAGCACTGACTGCTCTTCCAGAGGTCCTGAGTTCAAATTCCAGCAACTACATGCTGGCTTACAAACATCTGTAATGGGATCTGATGCCCTCTTCTGCTGCGTCTGAAGAGAGCAACAGAAATGTCTTTTTTTTTTTTTTAAGTTCTTTAAAGAAAGAAAAAAGCTCTAAAGCTCTAGCTGAAGTATTCTAATCCCCACAACCTGCTTCCTCCGCTCCAATATAAACACAGAGCAGGAAGAGGGGGTGTGAAGGCGGGCACTCGGAAGAGGGCTGGCCGGAAGAGGCGGAGCCTACACGACCACCTTAGGCTTGCACACGCTGGGCCACTTCCTTTCCGGGCAGCGCGGTGGAGCGTAAGCATGTTCAGCTACGTGGTGGAGAGCGGAGGCCGTGGGCCGCGGAACCCGGCGTGTCCTCGGGCTCTTCCAGGTGCGAATCCCGCGGTCTACCTACCCCTTGGGTGCGGAGTGGGGCTCCTTGTTGGCGGCGCCGGTCCCTAGCCAGGTACTGTAGGCCCCATGGCCTGCTGTGAGCGGCGGGTCGCCTTCCCGCGCGCTCGTGCTTTGAAATAGTCTCCAAATCTTAGCCGAGCTCTTAGTTATAAGGCCTGCCCCCTAGGACGCTTCAAAGTGCAGGGAGGAGCGGCCGCTTTGGTAGCAGTTTTCAGCCGTGCGTGCACAGTGGCGGGAGTCCCTTTGTGTTCCCAAGAAAAGCCACCGTGCGGCCTGTTTCAGGCTTCCTAAGTGGATTATCAATTTTTCCATAGGAAATTTTACAGAGGCGGAGAATACTGTTTCTTAGCTATTAAGACCGTCAAAGGTTAATGTTTGGCGGCACTTTAAAACGCTTTTATTCCTGGATCACCCCTGTAAGTACGATCTAAAAGAGAGTAAAATTTTTGAAAGCCACACGGGGTGGGGATGTTGGCTAAAAGAAGGTGGTAGTGTTAAGTTCTGAAGCATACGCATGCAAGAGAGCACACCAGTTGAAAGCCATAAGACGTTTCCAGTAATTGGTTCAGTCATTACTTCTCTTGGAGTTCTGTAGGACATGACTTGTGATTCAGGCCCTGCCGTTTGCGGTTTTAATGTGCAGGTGATGGCCTGCATATGTAGCCTCTTAAGCTTTTCACTGTAAGCCCCAAGATGAGCAAAGGCTTGGTTGAATCCTCTAAGTCTGTACTGCCACAGTGAGGGGCTAAAAGCTCTTTCTGTCTGTGATAGATGGGTGAGGGGACAGGAACTCAAGCCTTGCAGGAACCTGAAGTGAGCAGAAGCAGAGGCCGTGGAATAATGATGTAGAACTCAGGACCTCCACCCACAAGGGGTCACCCCCCTTACCCCAGTCACTGATTATGAAAATACCTTACAGGTTTGCCTACAGCCTTATCTTAAGCAGGCATTTTCACAGTTGTAGCTCCCTACACCAGTGACTAGCTTCTGTCAAGTTGTCAGAAAAGTAGCCAGTGCACACTCAGGCAAGGTACTAAAACATGGAGCTAAGTTGAGAGTTCACGATCAAATTTTTAATTTTTAGGTGCAACAAAACCTGTCTCTTTTGAGGGTGCTTGAGCAAATGTTTTCCAAAAACTTGTCCTGGAAAGTGATTGGAACAAGCTGCCAGAACTACGGTTACCAATAACAAGGTACACATCTTTTTCTTTGTGGTTTGATTAATATGAGGCCTTAATAGCTGGCACAATGATGACTTATGTTTTTGCCGTTTACCCAGCTGAGGGTTTCTTTGAAGAGAGAATCTTAAGACTGAGCTGCCAGCAATGTATAGATGGTGCAGATGACTAACATGTGGTGTCATTATTAAATGGTGACTGTTCTCCCCAGCATGTAGGTAGCTGCAGTGAACGTCCAACTTCGGGAGCTGTGATGTTTAATCCTCGTTGTTTTGGGTAAGTTTGTTCTGTCAGTCATGTCCGTTGATTGACTAGTATTTGATAACACTGAGGCTAGAGCCAATTCCTTTTGAAGAACATTAGTGTGAACACCTGGGCCTAGTTCTGAGCTGGAAGAAAAGTGATTTTTTTTTTTGGCTTCTGACTGTCCTTTTCTTTTTGGAAGGTCCAGCACACAGTTTGGAATGTAAAATGAAGACTTGGTCAAGAAACCGTGAAGGGGGGGCCTGGAGACATGGCTCAGTGGTTGAGCACCGACTGCTCTTCCTGAGTTCAAATCCCAGCAACCACATAGTGGCTCACAACCGTCTGTAATGAGATCTGATGCCTTCTGGTGTGTCTGAAGACAGCTACAGTGTACTCATATATAATAAATAAAATATTTAAAAAAAAACATGAACGGAAGCAAATGGTGAAAATTAGTATTTAATTTGGTATCAATGTTATGTAGAAATAAACAATTGATTTTAATTGCTATGAGCATTAGTTTCTTTAAAATGCATGTCTTTAAAACGCCATTCTCATAGTAAAATAAACCTCATCCTTCATGAGCTGCAGACTTCATTTACTTTTTGTCAACACAAACAATCCTGATGGCCTGTACAGCGTCCACCAATACACCATGGGGAAGAAAGTGACTAGATCATCAGTTGAGGACCACTTGAGAACTCTAAAACTGGCTTTCCTCCGGTGAAGACTTGGCAAAGTCTTTAACCACTAGAATCCCTAAGTTTAAGCTATTTAGCTTAAAAATTGAGCAACATGCTAATGACTTGGGGCTTGCAAGGGGTGGGGAAGTGGTTACTTAGCTGGCACAGAACTCTGGATTTGATTCCCTGATAGGAATTCCTAATGTTAGACTTGCCAGTTGTGGTGGCTGTTTTTGTTCTTTAAGAATTGTTTTGTTCTTTAGCCATAGAGACCTAGATTTAGCCACATCACGAAAAAGGACAAAACAGGTCTTAATTTGTGTGTACTATATCATTAACTTGCTGTTGAGAGCAGGTACCTAAAAGTACCAAGAGCTGTGTGACCCTGGAGTACCACCTCCTGACAAAAAGACTACATCCCCCCAGTCACTTTCATTGTATGTAGCCGGAGGGATATAGAGGATTCCCACATCTGGCCTTATAAAGTAACACCCATAATGCACATGTCAAAGGCCTCACAGATATTTGGGTCATTAAGTTGCAGTGATATGAACTCATCACTGGTAAATTTTAACAAGCTTAATCTGGTTATGTATGTAGGTAAAGCATTGCTACCTGATGGGTGGGATGGACAGAATCTTTTTCACACTGTACTGTGTGTGTGTATGTATATATATGGGTGACCAGGAAGTTTCTGGTGTGAAGCTCCTTGGTAACATTTAAATATAAGGTTTCTGTTGGTTTTGGATGTTGGGTTATTTGCATATTTGTAATAATGAAGGGGGCCACATTTCATACCCTCAGTGGCATTCTGTCAAATAACTGAGATGATACATCTGAACCCTTACACCAAAACCACTCTCCCATTTACAAAGGCTTGCGGAGGCCTGGGAAGTAAGTCTAACTTGCTTATTCGTCACTAGAAAGGACAGCTGTCCCGGGTCCACATGTGGCAATGAAGTGTTGGAGCTGCTGTTGGCACTGAGTCAGGTAGAGATCTCTCTGCTCTAAGTAGTCCTCATCATACAGCTCAAATGGAAATAGTGCGTTGGGAGCAACACAAAACGCGGTGGCCCCTAAATGAACAAAATACAGTGTGAACAAGACATTAAAAATGGAGTACATTTCAACAAAATAAGGTAAAAGTAACTCCTGGATATTGGGTTTCATCATTTAAGTTTTATTTTGGTAGCCCTTCATTTGGAGTCATCCTGGCTGGCTTGCCTCTGCCTCAGTGCTGTGGCTAAAGGTGGGAATTATCACATGTAGCTGATTTAAGTATATTTTAAATATAAGATTATCTTTGTCACCCAACCAGGTTCTAGGTCCCTCTCTCAGGCCTATCCCTTATGCGCTCTGTATTATGGGATCCTCACCTCTGACCACCCTCCCCACACTCAGGACCAGGCTGCTCTCCACTACAAAGCTGTGCCACATACGTGTTGATGACTTTGTCTATCAGGAGTGCTTTAGTATTACATTTGAGGAAAACCGTCCTCAACACTCAGTTGTCTATGGGCTGTTTCCATAACCACACTTGTCTAATCCTCATTTCTACTCTAGCTCCAAGCGGCTCCGATCATGGGCACTACAGACCTCTGGCTTAGATGCAAGTGTAACCTCCATAGCCTGTGTCCTGTGTCCACTCACTTTGGAAACCCTTTCTTGGCTTCTGGAACACCCTACCTTTCTTCCTATATCCTAGTTTTGAAATTTCATAATTTTTTTCTGACCTATTTCTAAACACTGGAATTTTTCAAAGACAGTTATGTAATTATATTTTAGGTAGTTTCATCCATTTGACTTAAAATGCCATCTCTGTCCTAATTTTTATATTTCCAGTTTAAAGCTCTGTAAGATTCAGATTATTCTGTGTGTGTGTGTTTATAGCTTGATCAGCAATGATTCATTCACCCTGGATAAAGCACCTATGCTCACCACAGTGCCCAGTGTATGTGCTCTCACCCTTCAGGGTGAACAACCCCTACAGGACTCCCTTTACTCCTAGTTTGTAAACCTTACTGTAATTCTTCAGAGCACTTTCTGTTGTTCAGCTGACCCACATACTGTGTTTTGTCCTTTGTTTCTCCCTTTCTGTGTACACTTTGAACAATATCTTATGAGGTTTTTGTTTCTCTATCTAATATTGTATGGACTTTTCCATTATTAGCAATTTATGATATATATATATATATACTTTTATATAAATATATACATATAAAACTTGTTTCCCTTTCTACCGTATTTTTACTTTATCTGCTCTTAAAAATAAGATTCAATATTTTTAGCCTTTTTTTTTTTTTTTTTTTTAGTTCTTTTTTTTTCGAGCTGGGGACCCGAACCCAGGGCCTTTGCTTCCTAGGCAAGCGCTCTACCACTGAGCTAAATCCCCCAACCCCAGCCTTTTTTTTTTTTTAATCTGACTTTTTAAAGTTTGCTTTGACTTGATTCACAAATGGGAAATCTTTCCCTTTTTAAGGAAACCCTTGATGTTTTAACTCCTCTCCATTACGTTCTTTGTTCTTTTCCCTTACATTTATTTGCGCTTGCTTGTTTTCTGTTGTTTTTCTTTGCTTGCCTTCTATTTTATCTCACTCTGCTCTTCACAATTATGGGGGAAGCAGTGTGAGCACATGGGTGTGGGGCAAGCAATATATTTATATAAAATAATGTGTCAAATTTGATAACAGCCTTAAGTAAAAAGGGACAAATAACATACTGTTTAGTATTTGTTGGAACCAGTTTTTAAACCAGTTCAGGATGACAATCTAGTAATCATTTATCTCTACAATCTATTTCATAAAATTTACAGTCTTGTCTCCTTTAGAAAGGACACCCACAAATCTGTATATGATAATTTACAAGCCCCTTAGAATCCTGAATCCTTGGCTTGGAGTTGAATGAACAGCTCAGTGTCAAGAACCCTTGCTGCTTTTCCAAAGAATAGGTACTTGGGAGGTTGAGGCTTGACAGCAAGTCAAGGGTGAGCCTGGGCCCTGTGCTGAGGCTGTTTCACAAATGCTCCAAATAGAAATCCTGCATAAGTAGGTGTTCATTAACAGATGACACTGCCACCAGCACAGTCGCACATCCCTGAGATCCCAGTGCTTATCGACTTCACAACCAGCCTGGGCTACATGGCCTTGAACAAACAGTAAATGTTCAAATTCAAATAAGACATATCTAATAACAATAAAGATTAATTATTTTGAAGTATTTAAAAAGTAATAATTTAATAAGCTAAGAGATTTAGGAGCATTACTAATTTAGTGCATTACCATATTTCAATGTGAGAGATATTTCGAACAATAAGGCTGCAATTAGTACATCTTCTCTGAGCACTTTATTCCTTAAGTTCAGCCGAGCATGAGCTTCAGATAAAGAAACTCTTAAAGAAAAACAGGGTAGTAAAAATGTTGTTATACATATTTAAACAAGACAAACCAAGATATGACATGAGCTACACGTTAAAAGATCTCATGCTATTTTTTTTCTTTTAAGCTATTTCTTTCCCACAATCTTAAATAAATTGTCAGAAGAAGCAGAAACCCTGACTTACAAAAAGGGGAGGGGCTAATACTTAGCACTCCACATCCCCTGCTCCAAGTTCTGCTCCATTAAATACACAGAAGGTGAAACAAGCCTGACTGAACATCTCTTACGGACATATAAGATACATAGAGATAGATCCTTGGTTCCTCTGTCCACTCATCTGTCTAAAGTCCTCATGGAACCTTGCAATTCAAATTTCTTGATACATAAGGGAATTCTGTCCACAGCATCCTGAACTCATTACCTCATCCCCTTTGAACACACACTACCACTCACTACTCATCTCTTTAAACATGGAAACTTTTTTACCTGAGGTAGCTTTCAGCTTTCATCAGGCAGGTGTGAGGTTCTTAAGTGACTGTTGGACACTTGACATTCAGGGAACTGAAATTGAGTCTGTAGACTTGACTGACTGACTGACTTTGGCAATAATTTGTCTGTGTGTGTATACGTGTATAAAGGGAGGATAGGATACTGAGTGAGATAAACTCTACCTACAAAGTTTAAAATCTGGGCTGAAATTACTGTCCCTGTAAGTTTCCACCCACTGGTCTTGTTCTATCTGCGGGGACTGAGGTCAAAATGTGACACCTCTTCAAATGTTATTTTCACAGTTGGCTCAAGGCTTATTTTTTCCAATGTAAATATTCCTAGTATCTGTAATGGCAGGAGGACTAGTGGTGCGGCTCAAAGATTTAAGGCCCTGGATTCCAGCCTAAGCTACACACACATGCACATACACAATGTCATGAGACATAAACTTGCTACCAGGTTGGCAGTGAACTCACAGACATCCACCTACCTCTGCCTTCTGAATGCTGGGATTTGAGGTGCGTACCACCATATATGGTGAAACATAACTTTCCTTTCCTTAATAGTCTAGCTATTTTCCTTATGACCTGATTTGGTCAACCTTTAGAATAAAGTTCTAAAGTGCTGGGTGTTTCATTTCACTGTCAGAGTGGAGATAGGAGTTCTCATTTCCTTGCTGTTAATACATGTTCTATTAATACAACCTAAATCTCAAAATGATAAATCACTTTACATGTTTGTTCACATTAATCATGAACAGAATGAAATCTCACACCTTTCTCATTAGGTGGCGCCACTCTCTTCCCACAAGCCACACTTGTACCAGGAAGCTTGGGAACCTTGTTGGAGACTTTACATTTATTCTATTAACCTTTTGCTAGGTCAAGATCATAATTCAACTCTGTGAACGTCTCTCAATGTAACATATTTGATTATTGTAGCCCTAAAAAGAATCTTGAAAAATATGTGTGGAACCTTCATAATAGGAGAGAGGAATGAATATTCTGTAGAGGAGAATTAGGCTGTAGTAAGTGTTCTTTTCCTGGCTCATCCATAAACCCATATCCACTCTCAGGATTGTCCATGTAAGATACAAAGGTAGAGTTACATTAAAATTAAAGTACAGAGTATCTTACCACAGACGAAATGCAACCTGAGATAGTGGAACTTTCAAATCTGATGCAGTGTAGTTTTGTCTGAGTATTATAAATATGACTTGACTTTATTACATAACTCTGAGTAGTACTTAGAAATTTTCATTAAGGAGTTGATTTTTACCCTGGCTTGTCTTCTCCATTTTCAGTTTTATTTAATCATATACTTGAGGAAAGTATTTCAACATATATATCCCTGTAGACCCATACTAGGAGCTTTCTACACACTTATTTGTTTATCGAATTTTTTACTCATTATCTTAAGAATTTGAGATTATATTTTACTATATCAAATGGCTGTAAGTGAGGGACTATAAACTATGACAGAGCCATACCATAATATCACATAACACAACACAGTGACACTGTGATATGGCTATTAAAGTAGATAATTCTCTGCTCTGTGTGTATAATTCCATTTGGGAAAACAGAATATTATCAATATAAAATATATTTGTTTGCTTATGTATATGTTTAACATACTGACTTAAATAAATATAACATTCAAAGCTAGAGACATGCCTCAGAGGTTAAGAGCACTGACTGCTTTTACAGAGAGGTCCTCAGTTCAGGTCCCAACAACCACATGGCATACATGAAGGCAAAACACTGTATATATAACTAATAAATGTCATACATATATATACACATATCACTTAAAAGATGGTCCAGTAAGAATTGGTAAAGGGCTTGTTTCACAAGCACCAGGACCTAAGCTCAGTCCCCGGCACCCACATGAAAAAGTGGGGTACAGCTGTGAGAGCCTGCAGTGCCGGTGCTAAAGAAGGCAGAAAGGAGTATCCCTGGGGTTGCTCAGCAGCCAGTCTAGTCCAGTAAGTGAGCTCCAAGTTCAGATAAGATGGAGAGTCATTGAAGAAGTCACCTGATAGCAACTATCGGCTTCTTGCCCCTCACACATATGCATATTTATACTTCCACAGATATGTACACATATACTTGCAAAAGCCAACATATACACACAAATGTATATACACGTTTATATATCTAGGGAGATAGGGCAGTGGATAAAGTGCTTGCTGTACAAACACAAAAACCCGTGTTCGATTCCCAGAACAGTGTGAAAAGCTGAGTCTGGTGGTATATGACTTAATCCCAAACAGCGGGACTCAGAGACAGGCAGGTCCCAGGGGATCCCTGGCCAGGCACCTTAGTCTCCTCGGTGAGCTACAGGCCAGGGAAAGACCCTGTCTCAAAAGCAAGGTGGTTGGTTTATCAGGAGTGACAGCTGAGGCAGATCCCTGGCTCCTACATGCCTGGGTACCCCCTCCCCCAACACACACACACATGAAACAATGTATATGTAAATATGATGATACCTATTTGGTGTTACTTTTTATTTGCGATCAGGCACAGGCTGGCTAATCTTAAGCTTACTCTGAGTCATGATGATCTTGAACTTCTGATACTCCTGCCTCTAATCTCTTTGTTTTGAGACCAGGTTTCTCTCTGTAGCCCTGGCTGTCCTGGAACTCACTCTGTAGCCCTGGCTGTCCTGGAACTCACTCTGTAGACCAGGCTGGCCGGGAACTCAGACCTTGGCCTGCTCTGCCTCCTGAGCATCAGTGTGCACCACCCCCACCTGCTGCCCCCACCCACTTATGTAAGACTGGGGATTGAACTGACAAACTTGTGCATGCTCAGCAAATACTCTATGAACCGAGCTGCATCTTCAACCTGTGCTGATATCTGAGTTGATAATTTCTGGATGTAACATTAAAATTGTTAACAGTGTGATTACCTCTGGGGACATGGGCAGGAATACACAGTGTTAGGAAGATGCATTAATCATTTTAGATTCTGTGATGTCCATAATTTCTTTTATAACATGAACTATTCATTATTTATTTCTCAAAAGAATAACAATGCATTTATTAATGCGTTTTGAAGTATAAGGAATAGGGCTGGGAATATGTCTTACTGGTAGAGTGCTTGCCTTGCACACAAAAGTCTTGTGTTCAATTCTTGACACTATACTATATACATAAGTGAAAAGAAATTCAAGGATCAATGCAGTATCTCTATTGGGAGGAAGAGTAGAGGAGTTCAAAGGGAGGGAATGGAGGTGGATTGGATCTAAACACAGTGTATGCACAATGAAGATTAAATAAATTACTTAATAGGAAAGTTTCTTTAGGCCCAACTACAACATACTTGGAACCCAAACAGCCACCTTAAAAAGCAATCATTTGCATTAAAATCTGTGTACTTTTCTAAGGCCTGTCTCATACGGAAGATCTGATAAAAATAATTTAGGGAAAAGAATTCTTAGTGGTCTGAATAACTTAAATATATAACAAAGGGGTCATTAAGTCACCTCAAACTTTTCTGAAATAAAGTAAATAATCAACCAACCAACTATAAATCAAACAAAATTTAAACAATTTTAAACAAAATTTAAAACAAAATTAAAAATTTTAAACAATTTAAACAAAATTTAAACAATTTTAAACAAAATTTAAAACAAATATTAAGAACAAGTTAATTAAACTCAATTTTGACCTTATAGTCCTGAGTTGAATACCTACAAATATTTTAATGCATTTGCTGACAGCTTTGATCCATGTATAGAATCTGTTCTGATTCTGCGACTCGCTAGATAATAGCCATGAATCATTCTTTCTGCCTCCAAACTGAATTCCACATTCAAATTCTTTGCAAACGCCAGTAGCTATGTTAAAAATAAAAAAAAAATTTTAGGAGATTTAATTTTATTATGGAGTCATTATAATTCCAAAGTGTGCTGGCATCTGATTTTTAAAAGTTTCCATATTTTTTACATCAAACTTAAGTAAATACCTGGGTCATTTCCAAGTCACTGAGCCTTTTAAGTCATTGCCTCTGCTTGTAACAAGTATGAGAGTTTGCCAGAGTAGCCTCTCTCACTGTGCACAAGTGTGCTGTGCACCAGAACTGAACTACGGCTGATTTTGTGCTTCAACGGGGGAAACTCTCACATCTCCCAGAAGCTCACTTCTCTCTGTCTTTGGTTTTTCAAGACAGGGTTTCCTATGTAGTCCTAGTTGTCCTGGAACATGCTCTGTAGAACAGGCTGTCCTTGAATTCACAGAGATCAGCCTGTCTCTGCCTCCCCAGTGCTGGGATTAAAGGTGTGCACCACCACCACCACCTGGCATATTTTTTTAATGCCCAACTAAATTCTTATCTCTTCCTTAAAGATTTCTGAATTCCATAAATATTTAGGAACAGCAATACTAAGCATTAAGTTGCCCTAAATGTTTTATGTGTCTTGTTTTTATCTCAAATAACAGACTAGTGTAAAGAAAATTGAAGTCATAAAATGTGAAAACTAAACTCACATGGCATAGCTTCATTTTCTATACAAATAGTCTTTTTTAATATATTGATCTTTTTAAAGCTATGGGTATTTAGGTAATAACAGAAATAATAAACTTAACATTTGGATATGAAAATTTCCCTATGGGCTGGAGAGATGACTCAGTGGTTAAGAGCACTGATTGCTTTTCCAGAGATCCTGAGTTCAATTTCCAGCAACCACATGGTGGCTCAGAACCATTTGCAATGGGATCCCATGCCCTCTTCTGGTGTGTCTGAAGACAGCTACAGTGTACTTATATATAATAAATAAATCTTTTTTAAAAGTTTTCTTACATAGCTGTTGTTTTTTCTATACAATGTACTTAAAATATGAGAAATCTGTAAGCAATCTTGTGTAACAGAATAGGAACTGAGCATGGTAGCAAATGCCTGTAATGTTAGCACCTCTAAGAAGTAGAAGGATCAAGGTTATCCTTGACTACCATAGTGAGTTCCAAGCCAGCCTGAGCTACATGAAACCTTGTCTCAAACAACCCCCCCAAAATAAAAACAAACAAAAAAATCAACTAGATAATTCTAGAAGAAGAAAAGAATGCCAACATAAACTCTATTAAATTAAGCAATGGGCTGGTGAGGTGACTCAGTGAGTGAAGATGTTTGTTACCAAGCCTGACAGCCTGAGTTTGGTCCCCATAAGCCACAGAAGGAGGGAACTGCCTTCTACAAGGTTTTTTTATGGTATACACTTGGGCCCACATACATGCAAAATACATGCATGCATGTGTGCACATACACACCACATAAATAAATATAAAGATAATAAATAATTAAGGAACAAGTAGACATCCTGAGTAAGCATTTTGTCTAACTTTACCTTCTCAAAATCTTCAGTTGTAAACTGTTTAGAAGCTAAATAAGGCGGCCCCTCAGGATCCACCGCTTTCTTTAAAGTGTGTTGCACGGTAGGGAGAAGTGGGTGGCACGGAGAAGACTCCTTGCAGTTAACCAGCAATCCAAACGCCTCTGCAAGGTTGGCTGGAATCAAACTGCAATCCTGTGTCAAACACAAAGGCAGGGGAACAGCTAATTGGAAATAGTTAAATACAAATTGATCACTATATTATTTAACTATCTAGTGATTATTTCAATATTAACTACAGTTTAAAGTAATTTCTGGGAAGAAATGTCAAACTTGTGGAAAGCAACTTTTTAAGAAAGTTCTTATTGAGTATTTATTATGTATTATTTACTAAAGCCTTCTAGGACTCAGGAGATGCGTCAGTCGGTAAAGTATGAGGAGGAGGCTGGATTCTGTCTTCCAGAGCCCAAACAGAAAGGCTTGGTGCCACAACAGGTGCCTGTAACCTCAGTGGTGGGGAGGTGGGGACAGAAAGATCCCTTGAGCTTGCTGGCTAGACAGTCTAGCTAAATTAGTGAGTTTCAGAGAGGGATTGTCTTAGAGACCAAGGTGGGCTGCAATTGAGGAAGACATCCACATCGACCTTGAGAACACAGACACACAGGACTTCTTAACTTTCAAACAGAAATTTCTATTTACTAGACAATTTGCATAACATCAACAACTGGATCATTATTCAGTAAAGCCTGAACACACCAATGCAAAAACATATAAGGTGTTACTGGGTATAGCACTCGGCATGCTGGCCCGTTGGAGGCCAGTCTGGGCTCTATATGAGCTACACCACCGCCTTGGTTACATGGTGAAGCCTTACCTAACGAGTGAGGAAGGCATAAGAAGGAAGAGGCTGGAAGTGGAGAGGAGTGTGAGAACAGACTAACAGTTCTCTGAGAAAGCTTTTTTTTTTTTTGAGACAGGGTTTCATGTAGCCCAGGATGGCCTCAAACTCACAGCATAGCCGAGAACAACCTTGAATTCTAATCCTTCCATGTCTGAAGCACTAGGATTACAGGGGGCCTCCTAAACAATGTTCTAGCAGTAAAATAGTCAGAGCCCTTACCATCTGACCAATCAGAGTACTGGCTTTCTGTACATTTCTCCTTGAAGATGAATCCATATCAACAAAAGACCAAAAACTGCATTGAATGGGAAAAGTCATTTGCTGATCGAAATCGTCCCCAAACTTCTTTCCTGGGATGAACACTGTGACGCTTCTGCTCTCCAAAGCTGCATCACAAGACGTGATCCATGTTAAGGACGTAGATGCTATACATCACAACAGCTTTTATTGCCAATCTGTCAAGATCTTGTTATTCTAGTAGATATCTTATAAGTCTACAAATTAATAACAAATATCATATGAAATTCTACTAAATCAGAGAGTGAAGACAAATAAATTTGATTGTTTTACAAGGTTCTCCTAAAGTCAGAGCAACTACAATAAGAAGACCGAGGTAAGACAGATACCTGAATGTCTGTGTCTGTGCTGTCTGAGGACCGCCGGTCCAGAGCACAGCCGGAGCTGTGGGTGGACATCTGAGTGGAGCAGGCAGAGGACTAGTACACTCACAAAGCCTGGGTTTTTACTAACCAGGCTGGCTTCAAACTCACCATATAGCAGCTGAGGGTAATCTGAACTTTCTGCCCCTCCCTCCTGCTCCTCCCAAGTGCTGGGATTATAGTTTGTACCACCGTGCATGGTGCATGTGGTCATGGAATAGACCCCAGGGATTGTAGTTTGTACCACCGTGCATGGTGCATGTGGTCATGGAATAGACCCCAGGGATTGTAGTTTGTACCACCGTGCATGGTGCATGTGGTCATGGAATAGACCCCAGGGATTGTAGTTTGTAGCACCGTGCATGGTGCATGTGGTCATGGAATAGACCCCAGGGATTGTAGTTTGTAGCACCGTGCATGGTGCATGTGGTCATGGAATAGACCCCAGGGATTGTAGTTTGTAGCACCGTGCATGGTGCATGTGGTCATGGAATAGACCCCAGGGATTATAGTTTGTACCACCGTGCATGGTGCATGTGGTCATGGAATAGACCCCAGGGATTATAGTTTGTACCACCGTGCATGGTGCATGTGGTCATGGAATAGACCCCAGGGATTGTAGTTTGTACCACCGTGCATGGTGCATGTGGTCATGGAATAGACCCCAGGGATTGTAGTTTGTACCACCGTGCATGGTGCATGTGGTCATGGAATAGACCCCAGGCCTTTGTGCACACTAGGCACACACTATCAACTGAGCCACGTCCCCCACTCAGGAATGCCCCTTATGTGCTTTAAAAAAAAAGTGATAGAAAGCAGTCCATTCATGAGGGAATGTGAGAGGACAAAGACTGAGGAAGAAGGTATTTCAATTCAGCATGTTCAAAACCAAAGCAGTCTAAGCCGCCACCCACCTAAACCCCACACAAACAGAAAGGACTGTCCTCACGTGCTTATTTTCCCTTCAGTCTACTGATACACTTATTCTTAGGAGTCTGCTCCTAAGTGGATTCAGACTGAGCTTTTGATTCATGTAACAGTGTTTTGTATTCACAGGTTAGACTTCTGTCACTATGAAAAACTGCCTTATATAACGACTTCCGGAGAAGGTTCCTCAGACTGTGGTAGTAAAGGTTTAGTCCATCACAGTGGGGAGCAGAGCAGCTCACATCACCACGGAGGTAAAGAAATGGAGAAATGTTCTGCTCTTTACCTCCAGTAAAGGTGCCCCCTCCATGCAGGGTGGATCTTCCTTAATGTATTCTCTCTGGAATGACTTCCAGACATACTCAGAAGTGTGCTTTATTAATCTCTTACATGTGTCTCAGCCCATCAAGGTGTAGAGTGATGATTAACTATCGAATTACACTTTCCTTTCCCTGGACTGTAAATCCTTAACCTCATGGAGACAGCCCAAGCAGTTTTCACAGTGACTGCACTATTGCTACTCCCTCTCACAATACACAAGAGTTCACAGGTTCCACATTCTCAATAGTTTTTCTTGTCAATTCTTTAGGCAGGACTACTTAGTGGAGCCCAATGGAAATAAAAAATCTAGTATGCTGTTAAAAATGCAGGAAATTCGGTCCCCAGCTCCGAAAAAAAAGAAAAGAAAAAAAAATGCTGGAAAAATACTTCTATTAAAAGTACTAGGGGTTGGGGATTTAGCTCAGTGGTAGAGCGCTTGCCTAGGAAGGGCAAGGCCTTGGGTTCGGTCCCCAGCTCCGAAAAAAAGAACCCAAAAAAAAAAAAGTACTAGTATGCACAACTTTACCTTTAAATGTATTATATGTAAGCTTATATTTATACTTTTTCTCTTTTTTTAATACGTTTACTTTACTTTATGTGCATTGGTGTGAGTGTCAGATATCCTGGAACTGAAGTTACGGACAGTTGTGAGTTGCCATGTGGGTGCTGGTAACTGAACTCGGGTCTTCTGGAAGAGCAGCCGGTGTTCTTAACTCTGGAGCCATTGTTCCAGCCCCTATACTTTGTTTTCTGAGAACATCACAAGTAAGATGTGATAGGAGCAATGTAGAAAAACCATACCCCTTATGCATTACAGTTGGTGTCCTCTCCTGAAACAGTTCAGTGGTCAAACAAAAAGTGGTCCTGCAGTTCCACTATTAGATATACTCAAAGGAGCGAAGTCTAGGACTCAAATAAGTCTTTGTACACTAGTAGTGTGGTGTCTTGAGTGAGAATGGTCCCCATAGGCTCAGGTGTTTGAATACTCGGTCCCAAGTTGGCAGAACTGTTTGAGAACGATTAAGGGGTATGACCATGTTGGAGAAGGCGATTCACCAATGGCAAGCTTTAAGGTTTCAAAAGCCCACACCATTCCCAGTTAGCCTCTCCTCCTGGTGCTTGTGGATCAGATGTGAGCTCTCAGCTACTGCTCCAGTACCATGCCCGTCTGCTGCCATGCTCCCTGCCATTGATGGTCATAAACCTCTGGGACCATAAGCCCCAAATTAAATTATTTCTTTCATAATTTGCCTTGGTCATGGTGTTTTTCACAGCATTAAAAAGCAAACACTCATAGAAGATTATTCCCTATTAGCAAGATGTGGAAACAAGGTATCTGTCAGTGTAATAGAATATTTGTCAGCATTCAAATGAATGAATTCTATTCATAGACAAATTCATAAAGACAGAAAAAGGAATAAAATATTACCAGGAACTAATGTCAGGGAGGAATAGGGAATTAGCATTTAATGGGTATAGAGTTTATGTTGCGTGTAAATATAAAAACATGCTTCCTTCTTTGCCTGAGTCTGGGGGCCCTCTCCAGGCTTAGCTCCGAGATCAGCTGCAGCCGGTCCCACTTCTGATTTGTCCTTTCCTCCCAGTTTAGCTCCACCAGCAGGCAGCTACTGCCTTTCCTGGCTTAGCTCAGGATCAATCTCAACCAACCCCCCACCTGGAAAGCCTGGAGCTGCCGTCCACACTCCACCAGACCCCCCTCTTGACCTCTATCTCTGCCCACCTTTGCTCCGTGGAAGAAAACATTCAGACAGGTTTATTAATTTAAAACTTGTCAGCTCAATAGCTGATCGCAGAATCTCCTGTCCTGACCCTAGCTAGTCTATATCAGCCAGCCTTTGGCGACCTCCTTGATTAACCGCTGGTGGCGGAGGCCACCGGTTCTAATTTCCCCAAGAACTTACACGACTGCTGCTTTCTTCTCGTTCCAAAACCTGACCGAAAAGCCCTTTCCCATGTTCCTTCTTCCTCCTGAGACCCGGATGTCCCATTTTTATCCTTTCCCCAGCAATTGGCCTCCACCTTCTTTATTGACCAAGTCAAGAACCAATTAGGGAAACAGCACCTCCCCCTACAAGTTTATATTTGGAGTGTGTTGAGGTTTGGTCTTTTGTTATCAATTGTAATGCTAAGTGCAGGCCCCCAAGACCTGGTTGTCCCAAAGAGGAGAGAGTCTGCATGTATACATTGGCCCCAAGTTCTTTCTGATTAGTAAATAAAGAAGCCAACAGCTGGGCAGAAGAGACATAGGTGGAGTTTAGGTTTTGCAGGCTTGGGGATCAGAGAGGGATCAGGAGGGAGAAGAAGGTTCAAGAGGAGAAGGGGAAGCCACCATGGGATAGGAAAGCCATAAAAAAAAGTGGCCCTGAAGGCTGGCCAATTGGAGTTCAGAAACAGCCCAGATGAAACAGTAGATAGTAAGAGAGAATTCAGGGTTATCTATAGGAAAGGACTCTAACAGCATAGACGTTAGGTATCTATCTACCTAGCTCTCATGCTGCTTAAGGCTTATGGTAAATGTAAAGGCTGAGTGTTTTATCTGGAAACTAAATGATTTAAGATGGGAGAAATCCCAAGTCCATTGGGATTAAGTAACTTCTACAACAGGAGTAGTCAAACAATCCTGAAGTGTTCACAGTGATGGATGTACAAGACTATAAATGCACTTTGTCTTCGTCACTGTTTGCTGTGAAGTAACACCATGACTAAGGCAATTATGAAAAGAAGCATTTAATTAGGGGCTGCCTTATGATTTCAGAGGGAAAGTCTTACCATCATGGCAGAAGAGGTAGCCAAGAGCTTTACATCCTGATGCACAGGCAGAGAGCACAAGACTGGGGCTCACATTGACTTTTGAAATCTTTTTTTTTTTTCTTTCAGAGCTGGGGACCGAACCCAGGGCCTTGCACTTGCTAGGCAAGCAAGTGCTCTACCACTGAGCTAAATCTCCAACGCTGACTTTTGAAATCTTGATGCCTACTCCCAGTAACAATCTCCTCCAACAAGGCCACACCTCCTAATCCTTCCCAACAGTGCTCTAACTGAGAAGCAAGCACCCAAGTATATGAGGAGCCTATGGGGGTCATTTTTGTTTAATCCACCATACACTTAATGCCACAAAATTATACAAATGAAATTGCAACTTCTGAATGTATATTTTAGTATTTTTAAAAAATTACATTTATTTATTATTTGTTTTTTACTTTTTAAATTTTTTTAAGATTTATTTATTTATTATATATGAGTACACTGTAGCTGTCTTCAGACACACCAGAAGAGGGCATCGGATCCCATTACAGATGGTTGGGAGCCACCATGTGGTTGCTGGGATTTGAACTCAGGACCTCTAGAAGAGCAGTCAGTGCTCTTAACTGCTGAGCCATCTCTCTAGTCCTCTTTATTTATTTTTTTAAGTGTTTGTGTATGTGGACACATTTGTGTGTAAGTCACAGGTGTGTGTGTGTGTGTGTGTGTGTGTGTGTGTGTGTGTGTGTGTGTGTGTGTGCGTAAGAGAGAGGGGGCGGAATACTTGAGGAAGTCAGTTCCTTCTTTATACCATGTGGGTCCTAGGTATCTAACTCAGGTCATAGGGCTGGCTGCAAGCATCTTTACCACTGAGCTATCTCACCTGTTGTTTTGCGTGTTTTTTGGAAAAGTCTTGCTATGTAGCTCAGGCTAGCTTCAGACTCACTATGTATCTTACACTGGCCTTAAAGTCATGACCCTTCTACCTTAGATTCCAGAGACCGAGATTTATAGATTTATGTTTTATGGACGGAACATACTGTTTTTTTTAGTTAAATGAAGGATGTTAGTCACAGATGGCTACACTGCTAAAGGATTTGTTTGTATGTTATGTCCTGAATAGGCAATTCCATAGAAGTAGGGAGCAAATTTGATCCAAAGGGAGTAGAGCCTCTTTCTCAGTTAGGGACAGTGACTGCAGTCATGGTAAGAAATGGTAAGGAATTGGACTTCAGTTGATCAACAATGAATGAGAAGTCACTGAAAATTAAAGTGAGAGTCAACTGTGTCATGAAGGCCACACAGATACATAAATGCTCAAAGAAAGTGACAGGCCACTGTTGATAACATGGATGTGTTTCCTCCAGTCTCACCGAACTTTGCCATGTGTGACTTCAAAGGAAAAGCTGTTTAAAAAATTCTCTTTTGTGAGTAGTGCTGGGGATGAACTCTATCAATTAAGTTATATCCCAGCCTAAAGTTATTAAAAACTGAAAGATGGGACCAGCAGGGTTTTACTCAATTCCTGGTCTCTTCTGGAGTTGGCACTCGTCTACTCTTACACTTGTGCTATCTCCTTGTGGTTTTTACTTCTATTCCCTGGTGACCACGATATTCACCAGTCATACATGGCAAGGTGCACTCTACCACTGAGCCCAAGACTTCTGTTGTTTTTTAAAGTATTGACTTACGGAAACTTCTATATTCTGACTATAACCCATATGTTTTAGTTACTGTTCTATTGCTGTAAAGGGACACCACAACGAAGGCAGCTCATAGAAGAAAGCATTTAATTGGGGTCTTGCTTACAGTTTCAGAAGGTTAGTCAATGATGGTGGCTGGGAGTATAGTGGCAGGCAGGCAGGCAAGCATGGTGTTGGAGCAGTAAACTTAGAGCTTACTGATCCCCAGGCAGGAGTCTGATAGTGTGTGTGACACTGGGCCTGATCTGGGCTTTTGAAACCTCAAAGTCCACCACAGCAACACATCTCCTCCAACAAACCTATACTTCCTAATCCTTCCTATATAATTTACCAACTAGGGACCAAGCATTCTAATGTATGGGCTTATGGGGGGGGGCAATCTCCTTCAAACCATCACATTCATACAGACACACAAATAAGTGATTGGAAAGGAACATAGAAAGCTGTTGAGTATATATGCATCTCTCTCTTTCTGCCTATGGACGCAAAGTGACCTGCTGCCTTGAACTGTCATCATTCTTTCCCTGACAGGATGGGCTGTTCCCTTTAGAACTGTGAGCCATCATAAACCTTTTCTTCTGTGTATTGCTTAAGTATTTTGTTGCAGCAACAAAACAAGTAACCAATACACCTTGCTATTTTGTAGAAGTCTGCAACCTAGCTGTTCTGTATACTGGCAACAAGTGTCAGACTCCAGCTAAACAAAGTCTCTCTTCCCTTGGTCTGGCAGTATTTGGTAAAACCTTCAAAGTTTCTAATGACCACAAGGACCAAGTGCACCCCTAGACACATACCTCTCTAGAGCTGATTTGCTCCTGTTCTGTATGAGGGACTTAGAAGTCTATAAACAGGAGTTGGCAAGGTGGCTTGGGTGCGTGTAACTGCCTATAAGCTATCAAGTGTCCCACCTGTGCCCTCTGATAGGCACATTTGCTTGTCAGGCTGGACTCGAGCCTGTCAGCCATTGTTGGCTGGTACTGTCCGTAACTAGGCATCTCTTTTTCTGCCTTCCAGAAAACCCACAGAATTATTCACAGCGAAGGCCTATCTATCTCGGCATGCTATGCTGGTCCACTATTCAAAATTAATCAGTGTGGAGCTGGGGGGATGCCTAAGTGGTTCAGAACCCTGGCTGCTCTTGCAGAACTGGATTTGGTTCCCAGAACTAACATGATAGCGCACAACTACCTGCAAATCCAGTTCCATGGGATTCAACGCCCTCTTCTGGCTTCTGGGAGCACCAGGCCCAA
Source organism: Rattus rattus (assembly GCF_011064425.1). NCBI lineage: Eukaryota > Metazoa > Chordata > Mammalia > Rodentia > Muridae > Rattus > Rattus rattus. The sequence continues at coordinate 144,685,968 of NC_046154.1, read as the reverse complement.
GTGGTAAATAGACATACATACAAATAAAACATGAATACTCATGAAATAGCAAAGACTCAAAGCAAAATCAATGTACGCTATGAAAATCACATAATCAAATTAATAGATATAAGAAAAAAGTTCTCACAAAATCCTATACTGATTCATAATAAAACTGCTTGGCGGACTAGGAATAGAAGGAAATCTCTTCACCGTGGGCTTTAAGATTAAAACAACAACAACGACAACAACAACTGCACAGCTAGCATTTATTACAATTAATGCTGAGAAACCTGGAAATTTGGAACAACTGTTTTCCTCATAGTTCTAAGACCAATAACACAATGAGACAAAAAGGAACAAAATTGGCTTAAAATACAGTTATATATCAGAACCTAGAGTAAAGGCTAAAACAATGCACTTGCAAATTAAATTATTTTATTTCTAAAATTGGACTGAGAACTAACATTCAGTGTAATTCCATCTCCCGAGCCCCGGGCAGTACTATCTCAGCTGTTAAATGAGTCCTCAGCACTGGTGAAGCAGGAGGTTAAACAGGTGGAAAGATTGAGAAAGCATTGTTTACCTGACTGGAGCTGTTCCAGTTTATCCTTTTTGTGTGATGTTAGGTCTCCTATGAAGCAGACACCACCCTTAGCAAGCAAAGCACTGCCAGCTTGAATGCTTACTGCTCCAGTTCCATATTTATCTCTGGACACAGTAGGAAAAACTTCAGTACAGACAGGATGACGTATGCCACGGGACACAAGGTTCATGCTAAAATTCAAAAGTCTAGGGAAAATAAGTTATTCAGATATTTAATGATGACATCATTAATGTGAACGACATGTTTAAATTTAACTTGGCCAGTGTCTACCAAGCACTACATATACCTGGTGTTTTATTTGAAGAGCTTACAGCATAGACAGAGTTAGAGAAACAATTTACAATGGAATAATTCTAAAATATCTTCTTGAGAACACCACAGAGGGAATTATTATTTCCTTTTAGAAAGGAATCAGAGAAAGCCATGGGAAGGCAACGTTTAAATGGGATCACTGTCCTTGTTGTTGTGTTGGAGACAGGGTTTGCTTGTATAGTCCTGGCTGTCCTGGGACTCACAATGCAGACTTGCTGACACTGAGTTCTGTGCGCCTCTACCCCCTGAGTGCTGGGATCAAAGGCATGCACCGCCACCGCCTACTGGATCAACGTCCTCTTATGGATTACCTTTTCTCATGTATTTCAGATTTGTTTAATAGGTTTGTCAATGTCCTATCTTGACTATTCCTGCTGTTTCTGGATCATGACAACTCTTGCTACACCTTCCTTTTTGCTTTTAATATTGTTGTTAACTGCTTCAACTTCTTTAATTCTCAAATTCAAATTATAATAAAGAACTATTTCTTTAGTGTTGTGGTAAATCTGAGATACTGTCCAATCACTCATGTTTTGGGGGTTGGGCAAAGTACGTGGGTCCTGGTGGTGCCTACCTAACCAATGGTGGGATTCACAATATGACAGGAGATTTAGGAGTTAGTGGGTCACCATGGGCATTCCCTGAACAAACAGACTGTGTCCTCTGCCTCTTTCTGTCTGTCCCTCTGGTTCCTGTCTACCAAAGATGCACTGTTTTTCTCTGCCATGACATTCTGCCTCAGTATTGGCACTGGAACATGTAAATGATGGACTACAATTGTGAGCAAGAATAAAGCTTTGTCCTTTGAATTGTTTCTCTTGCTTACCATAGCAATGAAAACTTTCTAATGTAGCTATCTTTAAAATCCTTACCACAGAAATTATAACTTTCTGATGCAACCATCTATGATGATCAGATACAGACATGGAATGTAAAAGGGACCCAGGTAGTGTCCTTTAGATGTAGACAGGAAAATGCCAGAAAGTGTTGTCATGTATGCATCATCATAGGACTTAGACATTAGCCCCAGGGTATGTAACACAGAGGACACTGCAAAAACAACATTTATAGCCTGAAATGAGCAGTGGTCTTAGCTATAGATCATATTAAAATCATGTAGGGAGTTTTTGTTTTCTTTCAAAACAAATTCTAATGCCCATTTCCTCAACTACTTAAAACAGAATTTTTGGAGGTAGTATACAACTTTTTAAAAAGTATCTAATTTTTGAGACAAGGTCTTACTAGGTTGCCTTGCCTGATTTCAAGACTGAATAATCAGGACTGTGTATGATCCGCCTTAAGTATAGACAAAAATGTACAACAGAAAATAACATTCAAATAGATTTACAGTCTAGTTTAATTTTAAACTTGGTACAAAGAAACAATGAAATCTTATAACAGATGATGTGGAAACTACATAGGAGAAGCATCAACTTTCACTACACAATACCACATACAGACACTAAACTAGAGGGCCAGGTGGACAGTTAACCCCTCAGGATAAGGACACTTGCCCAGCAACGGGTTCAATCCTGGAACACACTTTAAGGTACAAAGAGATAATTAACACCACCAAATTGCCCTCTGACTCCTATGTGCACTCTGCGGCATGTGCACTCTGTGGCATGTGCACTCCCCCACAACATGGACACACACAGGAAAAAGCATTAAACTGAATACAGAGAAAAGACTCAACGAAATATATTTCTAGGAAGAAAACAGAATTTTCATGACTTTCAGGTAGGCAAAAAATTCTTAACTGGAACCCAGAAAACATGAAACATAAGAGAAAATGAAAAATTGGAAACAGAAATCCTCTAAATTGAGGTGTCTGCCCATCACAGACACATTTCAAAAAACTCATAAAAGCTTTCAGATTAGAAGGACGTGAAAGATCTGTATGACAAGAACTTCAAGTCTCTGAAAAAAAGAAACTGAGATCTCAGAAGATGGAAAAATCTCCCACGCTCAGGGATTGGCAGAATTAACATAGTAAAAATGGCCATCTTACCAAAAGCACTCTACAAATGCCAACTCAATACTTCACAGAGATAAAAAGAGCAATTCTCAAATTCATCTGGAATAACAAAAAACCCAGGATAGCAAAACTATCCTCAAAATAAGAGAACTTCTAGGAAATCACCATCCCTGACCTCAAGCTCTATTACAGAACAAGAGCGATAAAAACTGCATGGTATTGGTACAGAGACAGGCAGGTAGATCAATGGAATACAATTGAAGACCCAGAAATGAACCCACACACCTATGATCACCTGATCATTGACAAAGAAGCCAAAATCATCCAGTGGAGAAAAAGACAGTATTTTCAACAAATGGTGCTGGCTTAAGTGGAAGTCAGCATGTAGAAGATTGCAAATTGATCCACTCTTATCTCCTTGTACAAAGCTCAAGTCCAAATGGATCAAGGACCTCCACATTAAACCAGATACACTCAAACTAATAGAAGAAAGAGTGGCGAAGAGTCTTGAACACATGGGCACTGGGGAAATTTTCCTGAACAAAACACCAATGGCATTTGCTCTAAGATCACTTATCAATGAGTGCATACCATGTATGTCTTTCTGTGATTGGGTTAGCTTACTCAGGATGATATTTTCTAGTTCATTCCATTTGCCTGTGAATTTCATGAAGTCATTGTTTTTGATAGCTGAGTAGTACTCCATTGTGTAGATGTACCACATTTTTCTTAATCCACTCCTCTGTTGAAGGGCATCTGGGTTCTTTCCAGCTTCTGGCTATTATAAATAAAGCTTCTATGAACATAGTGGAGCACGTGTCTTTGTTGTATGATGGAGCATCTTTTGGGTATATACCCAAGAGAGGTATAGCTGGGTCATCAGGTAGTGGAATGTCCAATTTTCTGAGGAACCTCCAGACTGATTTGCAGAGTGTTTGTACCAGTTTGCAACCCCACCAACAATGGAGGAGTGTTCCTCTTTCTCCACATCCTCGCCAGCATCTGCTGTCACCTGCGTTTTTGATCTTAGCCATTCTGACTGGTGTGAGGTGGAATCTCAGGGTTGCTTTGATTTGCATTTCCCTGTTGACTAAGGATGTTGAACATTTCTTTAGGTGCTTTTTGGCCATTTGATATTCCTCAGCTGAGAATGTTTTGTTTAGCTCTGTACTACATTTTTTTTTAATGGGGTTATTTGGCTCTCTGAAGTCTAACTTTTTGAGTTCTTTGTATATTTTGAATATCAGCCCTTGATCAGTTGAAGGATTGGTAAAGATCTTTCCCCAATCTGTTGGTTGCTGTTTTGTCCTAATGACAGTGTCTTTTATCTTACAGAAGCTTTGCAGTTTTATGAGGTACCATTTGTCGATTCTTGATCTTAGAGCAAATGCCATTGGTGTTTTGTTCAGGAAAATTTCCCCAGTGCCCATGTGTTCAAGACTCTTCGCCACTCTTTCTTCTATTAGTTTGAGTGTATCTGGTTTAATGTGGAGGTCCTTGATCCACTTGGACTTAAGCTTTGTACATGGTGATAAGAATGGATTGATTTGCATTCTTCTACATGCTGACCTTCAGTTGAACCAGCACCATTTTTTGAAAATGCTATCTTTCTTCCATTGGATGTTTTTACCTCCTTTGTCAAAGATCAAGTGACCATAGGTGTGTGGGTTCATTTCTGTGTCTTAAATTCTGTTCCACTGATCTATCTGTCTGTCTCTGTCCCAATACCATACAGTTTTTATAACTATTGCTCTGTAATACTGCTTGAAATCATGGATGGTGATTCCCCCAGAAGTTCTTTTATTGTTGAGTATAGTTTTTGCTATCCTGGGTTTTTTCTTATTCCAAATGAATTTGCAAATTGTTCTTTCTATATGTATGTTGGAGCATCTTTTGGGTATATACCCAGGAGATTCTATAAGGAATTGAGTAGGAATTTTGATGGGGATTGCATTGAATCTGTAGATTGCTTTTGGCAAAATGGCCATTTATACTATATCAATCTTGCCAAGACATGAGCATGGGAGATCTTTCCATCTTCTGAGATCTTCCTCAATTTCTTTCTTCAGAGACTTGAAGTTCTTGTCATACAGATCTTTCACTTGCTTGGTTAATGTCACACCAAGATATTGTATATTATTTTAGACTATTGTGCAGGGTGTCATTTCCCTAATTTCTTTCTCAGGCTGTTTATCCTTTGAGTAGAGGAAGGCTACTGATTTGTTTGAGTTAATTTTATACCTCGACACTTTGCTGAAGTTGTTTATCAGGTTAAGTAGTTCTCTGGTGGAACTTTTGGGGTCATTTAAGTACACTATCATATCATCTGCCAGTAGTAATAATTTGATTTCTTCCCTTCCAATTTGTATTTCTTTGACCTCCTTTTGTTGTCTGATTGCTCTGGCTAGGACTTTGAGTACTATATTGAATAAGAAGGAAGAGAGTGAGCAGCCTAGTCCCTGATTTTAGTGGGATTGTTTCAAGTTTCTCTCCATTTAGTTTGATGTTAGCTACTGGTTTGCTGTATATTGCTTTTACTATGTTTAGGTATGGGCCTTGAATTCCTGATCTTTCCAGGACTTTTATCATAGAGGGGTGTTGAATTTTGTCAAATGCTTTCTCAGCATCTAATGAAATGATCATGTGGTTCTTATGTTTGCATTTGTTTATATAGTGGATTATGTTGATGGATTTCCGTGTATTTAACCATCCCTGCATCCCTAGGATGAAGCCTACTTGATCATAATGGATTATCATTTTGATGTGTTCTTAGATTTGGTTTGTAATAATTTCATTGAGTATTTTTGTGTCACTATTCATAAGGAAAATTGGTCTGAAGTTCTCTTTGTTGGGTTTTTGTGTGGTTTCAGTATAAGAGTAATTGTGGCTTCATAGAAGGAATTTGGTAGTGCTCTGCTTCTATTTTGTGGAATAGTTTGGACAGTATTGGTATAAGGTCTTCTATGAAGGTCTGATAGAATTCTGCACTAAACCCATCTGGTCCTGGGCTCTTTTTGGTTGGGAGATTTTTAATAAATGCTTCTATTTCTTTAGGAGTTATGGGGTTGTTTAGATGGTTTATTTGTTCCTGATTTAACTTTGGTACCTGGTATCTGTCTAGAAAATTATCCATTTCCTCCAGATTTTCCACTTTTGTTGAATATAGGCTTTTGTAGTAGGATCTGATGGTGTTTTTGTTTTTGTTTTTGTTTTTTTTTTAATAATTTTCTCAGATTCTGTTGTTATTTCTCCATTTTCATTTCTGATTTTGTTAGTTTGGATACACTATCTGTGACCTCTGGTTAGTCTGTCTAAGGGTTTATCTATCTCGTTGACTTTCTCAAAGAACCAGTTCCTGCTTTTGTTGATTCTTTGTAGAGTTCTTTTTGTTTCTATTTGGTTGATTTCAGCTCTGAGTTTGATTATTTCCTGCCTTCTACTCCTCTTGGGTTTATTTATTTCTTTCTGTTCTAGAGCTTTTGTACTGTCAAGCTGCTGATATATGCTTTCTCCTGTTTCTTTTCGCAGGCACTCATAGCTATGAGTTTTCCTCTTAGCACTGCTATCATTGTGTCCCATAAGTTTGGGTATGTTGTACCTTCATTTTCATTAAATTCTAAGAAGCCTTTAACTTCTTTATTTCTTCCTTGACCAAGTTGTCATTGAGTAGAGTGTTGTTCAACTTCCATGTATATGTGGGCTTTCTGTGGTTATTGTTATTGAAGACCAGTCTTTGTCCATAGTGATCTGATAGGATCCATGGAATTATTTTTATCTTCCTGTATCTGTTGAGGCTTGTTTTATGACAGATTATATGGTCAATTTTGGAGAAGGTACCATGAGGTGCTGAGAAAAAGGTATATTCTTTTGTTTTAGGATGGAATGTTCTATAAATACCTGTTAAATCCATTTGGTCTGTAACGTCTGCTAGTTTCTCTACATCTCTGTTTAATTTCTGTTCCCATGATCTGTCTAGTGATAAGAGTGGGGTTTTGAAATCTCCTACTATTATTGTGTGAGGTGCAATGTGTGCTTTGTGCTTTAGTAAGGTTTCTTTTATGAATGTAGGTGCCCTTGCATTTGGAACATAGATATTTAGGATTTATCTTGGTGGATTTTTCCTTTGATGAATATGAAGTGTCCTTCCTTATCTTTTTTAATGACTTTTGGTTGAAAGTCAATTTTATTTGATATTAGAATGGCTACTCCAGCTTTTTTCTTCAGGCCAGTTGCTTGGAGAGTTGTTTTCCAGTCATTTACTCTGAGTTAATGTCTGTCTTTGTCTCTGTGGTGTGTTTCCTGCATGCAGCAAAATGCTGGGTCCTCTTTACATATCCAGTCTGTTAGTCTATGTCTTTTTATTGGGGAATTGAGTCCGTTGATGTTGAGAGATAGTAAGGAATAGTGATTGTTGCTTCCTGTTATTTTCCTTGTTTGCGGTGGAATTATGTTTGTGTATCTCTTTTGGTTTCATTGCAAGATTATACTCTTCCTTTCTGTATGGTGTAGTTTCTCTCCTTGTATTGGAATTTTCCATCCATTATCCTTTGTAGGGCTAGATTTGTAGAAAGATATTGTGTAAATTTGGTTTTTGTCATGGATTATCTTGGTTTCTCTATCTATGTTAATTGAGAGTTTTGCTGGATATAGTAGTTTGGGCTGGCATTTGTGTTCTCTTTGGATCTGTATGACATCTGTCCAGGATCTTCTGGCTTTCATAGTCTCTGGTGAGAAGTCTGGTGTAATTCTTATAGATTTGCCTTTATAAGTCACTTGACCTTTTTCCCTTACTGCTTTTAATATTCTTTGTTTTGCGCATTTGGTGTTTTAACTATTATGTGACGGGAGGAATATCTCTTCTGGTACAGTCTATTTGGAGTTCTGTAGGCTTCTTGTATGTTTATGGGCATCTCTTTCTTTAGGTTAGGGAAGTTTTCTTGTATAATTTTGTTGAATATATTTACTGGCCCTTTAAGTTGAGAGTCTTCACTTTCTTCTATACCTATTATCCTTAGGTTTGATCTTCTCATTGTGTCTTGGATTTCCTGGATGTTTTAGGCTAGAAGCTTTTTGCGTTTTACATTATCTTTGACAGTTGTGTCGATGTTTTCTATGGTATCTTCTGTCTCTGAGATTCTCTCTATCTCTTGTTTTCTGTTGGTGATGCTTGTATCTACAACTCCTTGTCTCTTCCTTAGGTTTTCTTTATCCAGTGTTGTCTCCCTCTGTGCTTTATTGTTTCTATTTCCATTTTTAAATCCTGAATGGTTTTGTTCCTTCACCTGTTTAGTTGTGTTTCCTGTAGTTCTTTCAGGGATGTTTTTGTGTTTCCTCTTTAAGGTCTTCTACTTCTTTACTTGTGTTTTCCTGCATTTCTTTATGGGAGTTCTTTATGTCCTTCTTAAAATCCTCCATCATTATCATAAAATGTGATTTTAAATCTATATCTTGCTTTTCTGGTGTGTTTGGATATCCAGTATTTTCTCTGGTGGGAGAACTGGGCTCTGATGATGCCACGGTGTCTTGGTTTCTGTTGTTTAGGTTCCTGCACCTGCCTCTAGCCATTGGGTTGTCTCTGATGTTTGCTTGTCTTGCTGTTTCTGAGAGTGACTTGATTCCCTGTAGGCCTCTGTGTCAGCACTCCTGTAGAACTGTTTTCCTGTTTTCTTTCAGCATTTTCTGAGAACAGATGCTCTGATTTCAGGTGTATATCTGCACTTGGTGACTGTCTTCCAGCTCTAGGCGTGGACAGGAATCAGAAGGGTCCTGCCCCTGATTGCTCCTAGGTCCTTGTACCCAGGGGGCACAGTTGGCACTAGGCAATTCCCTCTTGGGTCTGGAATGTGGGCAGAGGGTAGTCTCCTCTGTCTTCTCAGGAGTATCCACACTTCTGAGGGTCCAGCTCTCTCCCCCACGGGATTTGGTTTGAGGGAGCTGTTTGGTCGGTTCAGTTCCATCCTGGGCGCAGACCAGAACCTCGGGTACCGGCGGCTGACTGTTCCTATATTCCTGTGTCCAGAGGCACTGTGCAGTTTCCCCTTGAACCAGGGAATGTGGGCAGAGGTGTGCAGAAGTGGCAATCTGTCCTGCGATCTTAGGATGTCTGCTGCTTCCCTCCTTCTTAAAAGGGGGAACAAAAATATTCATAGGAGGGGATATGGAGGCAGAGTTTGGATCAGCGACTGAAGGAACAGCGACTGAAGGAACAGCCATTCAGAGTCTGCCCCATATGTGCCCCATATGTACACAGTCACCAAGACTAGATAAGATTGATGAAGCTAAGAAGGTCATGCTGACAGGAACCAGATATAGATGTCTCCTGTGAGACACAATCAGAGCATGTCAAATATAGAGGCGAACGCTAGCAGCAAACCACTGAACTGAGAACAGGACCCGGATTGGAGGAATTAGAGAAAGGATTGAAAGAGCGAAGGGGCTTGCAACTCCGTAAGAACAACATTACCAATCAACCAGAGCTCCCAGGGATTAAACCACTACCCAAAGACTGCACATGGACTGACCCAGAGCTCCAACTGCATATGTAGCAGAGGATGGACTTGTTGGGCACCAGTGGAAGGAGAAGCCCCTGGGTCTGCCAAGGTTGGACCCCCAGTGTAGGGGAATGCAGGAGGGGGGAGCAGGGGGAGGAAAAGAAGGGGTGAATGGGGAGGGGAACACCCTTATAGAAAAAGGGGAGGGGATGGGATAGAGGGGCTTATGTCCAGGAAAGGTAATAACATTTGAAATGTAAACAAACAAACAAACAAACAAAGATCTGGTTATCTGGTGGTGCATGCCTTGAATCTCAGCATTTAGGGGTCAGAGGCTGGCAGATCTCTGAGTTTGAGGACAGCCTGGTCTATAGAGTGAGTTCCAGGACAGCCAGGGCTTCATAGTGAGATCCTGTAAAAAACGTTTTCAACTTTATTAATACAAATTTATTTAAATACTTTAGTACTCAGATGCAGTCTATGTAATCATCTTATAGTAATATTAGAAAGAAGAATTTATACAATTTTGTGAGCAATATATAATTTAAAACTTCATGGCAAACATCTTACCTGTCTACAAGCAGAGTGTCACTGGTTATAACTAAAATATCCAAGCAGTTTTCTCGCTCACTGTTGCAGTCTCTCGTCTGTACTAGGCTCATCAGCAAACAGAGTTTGAGCAAATTGTAAGTTCCCAGAGGAACAATATGTGATGCAAAGACATTGGCCAATATTGCTGTGAATCTCCAGCATGAGCTGGAGGTCAGGGAGAGGAGACACCTGAAGTTGTCACTAATTCCTGAAGGAACTGAAAGAAAATTTGATTTCATTTGTTCAAAATAATTTCAAAATATAGTTCTTTATGACATTATGATTGATGGCCCTGCTTGTCCATCATTTCTTATCCCAGTCACCTCACACACCCACATGAATGAGTTGTGAACTGAAAGCCAATCATTTGTTCTCTGAAGTCATGTGAGGCAGCAGGCATGAGGCGTCTGTACTGCTGCCTGTGCTCCTGTCAGGAAGCCCCGGAGTGCTGTGTTGGAAGGTTTCTATTTCCCACTCTGAAAGCGCTGTGCCACGGCACACTGTCTAATGTTCTCTAGATGTTCTCCACCCTGGCTCTATGGGCTCCGAAGAAGGCAAATGTCGGAGGGGACGCTGCACACGCTACCTCTGCTCTCCTTTGAGCAGCTCTCACAGCACAGACCCCTGGGAAGGCCTGTCTTACTCTCACACTTGAATCCTGAGTTCGACAGAAGAAAGCAGACTATCTACCTGCTTTTACTGCTTAGGCCTAGCACAAAGGTAAACAACACTGTTTGCTAAACAGACGGACTGACATATATAAAATACATGGTTTCTTCTTACCTTTTGCTGGGTAAGGAGTGATACTGTTTGCTTCTACACAGAGAGCAGTTTGTGAAGTTTTCACACAGACTGGAATTCCAATAATTTTATATTCATTTCCTATTTTCATCTTATTCACTAGTTCATCTATGTTTATTAAACACAAAGAAAATAGCTTTCACAAAATGAAAATTGCATATCATCATCTGTTTCAAAGATCTGGAACAAGTGCCATCTCAGTAGTTGAGTTAGTAGTGAAGTGTTTACCTCTCATGACTAGAGTATCCACATGCAATGGCACCAGTAATGGAAGCAAGGCCATTGTATTGCTGACATACATCGATATTTATAGGCACTATGAGTAAGCTTCAAGAAGCATGTGGAATAGCAACTAGGATAGTTAAATATTCATAATGCAGTCAAGAGGAAAAATACCACTCTATATAAGATAGACCATATTCAATTAAATGCTAAAGAATGTTAATAAACAATATCATGAAAGTAACATTTATTTTGAAAATTAAGTAATTTTAAAAGACAGCACTCACTTTCTACAGCATTTCTAAGGTCTCGTCTGGGTACTCTCCTGCACACTGTAAATTGTGGCTATTCCCACCTGTACCTTGTTCATGATAAACTGAGAGAGCAAGCAGTCTCTGCAGGACCAAGTCATTGTAGTGGCAAAACTGAATGCACGTCTAGTCCAGTCTTCACCCTTTGATGTTAGACGGTGTTCTTCTCACACACAAAGCTGGGCTAAGCTTTTAAGTTCAGTCATGTGTGTATGTGTGCTGTATGTATGTGTGTGTGTGTACATGTTGGAAGTCAGAGCACAACTCTCAGGAGTTCTCTTCCTTCACTATGTGGGTTACACTGATCAACTCTGGCTATGAGGCTTGGCAGCAAGCATTTCTACCTGACAGCGCATCTTTCCAGCCTTCCGGTTTATTTTTAAAGCACAATTAAGAAAGAGCTCAGTCGGGGTTGGGGATTTAGCTCAGGGGTAGAGCGCTTGCCTAGCAAGCGCAAGGCCCTAGGTTCAGTCCCCAGCTCTAAAAAAAAAAGAAAAAAAAAAAAAGAAAAAGAAAAAGAAAAAAAGAAAGAGCTCAGTCAGCAAAGTACCTGCCATGCTCTTTACTGACTTCTGCCTGTTTCCTAGTGCCACATGAGAAGCTGGGCATGACAGGTCACACCTGTGACCTCAGTACTGAGTGGTGTAGGGAGGACAGGCCAGTACTTGGAGCTCATGGGACAGCTAGCCAAGTCCAAAGGCTAAGCACCATGCTGTGTGAGAGACCCTGTCTCAAAAAAACAAATATTTATGCTGTGCAGCTAAATCTCCAAATCTTTTCTTCATCACGTTCGTGTATTATTAATTTCTTTTGAGATGGGGCCTCACTGTGTGAATCTGGCTGGCCTTGAACTCAGAGTGCCTCTGAATGCTGGGATTAAACATGCACCATCACACCCAGCTCTGAATGCTAATAGTAACAAAACAGAACACACACACTCACACACACCCACACACACAACATACACACACATATGCACTGCGCATATATACACACACTTGTCACGCACACACACACACACACACACACACACACACACACACACACACACACACATGCACACGCACACACACTCACATACAGAATAATGTGACATCATTACTATAAAGTGGCCATGACCCTGGGACTTGACAATTCCAGATAAAGATGACTTCCCATGCTTAAGCTGTCAGTATACTTTATAAAATGTCAGCATAAAATAGCTGGCTCCCTATTTTATAGCAGTTTTTTCTAGTTCAAACAGGACTTTACATACCTCTTAGGAAAACACTAAGCGACTGAAATCTAAATGGCTGGTTTTTAGGATCTCCTTGAAAAGCATGAAGGACTTTTGTGGTGATTATTTCGACTATCTGTTTATCTTAAGGTAAAGAACAAAAAAACAGTTAATAGAATCCATATTCAGTTTAAGTCTCCTATTAAAATACAAGCGACTATTGGAAAGTTATCACAAAGTGTAATTGCATTTTTTACCACCAAGTACTCTAAATTTTCTGTCTTCTTGAAGTGAAGATGAACAGAGACTGCATAAAAAGTCATTTCTTACTGTTGCAGATTCTGTAGCACCGGGCACATGGACTCTTATATATTGAAATCCTGAAAGAAAATAGTGCCAAGCTCAGCCGCTTTCAGATTTGGCTATTTTCAATCAATTTTAATATTATCTGTTAGTGTGTCTTGCTTGCCTTGTTGTATGTTGAGACAAGGTATCACTGTGCAGCCCAAGCTAGCCCAGGCTAGCCCAGGCTAGCCTGGCTCCTTCCACCCTCCTGCTTTAGCTTCCCCAGTGCTGGCAACATGGCTGTCTCCTCCCAGGCACTATGCTAAGGTACTGGTAAGATGGACATGTAAACACACAACTTCTGTATGTGGCATTGTTTACAGAGAGCACAGAGAAGAGAGAGGAAGCATCCAGCTCAACCAGCCTTGAGAATCAATGGAAAAGGGCTGACTAGGTTAAATCTTAAGCAGTGAGGAAACTGCATGAGCAAACAGTTCTCATTTTCGTTCTGTCTCATTTGGTATGTCTTTTTTCAGGACAATATCAACACTTATTCATTGGTGGAGTGCAGGGAAGACCGTTTCAAGATTACGCACAGTAAACTTATAGACATTAGGAGACACCGACATGTCTAGTTTACCACACTTGGAGTAGCCGCCAATTGTGAATATGGTTTGAGATGGGATAGCTTGATAAGTTCATTTCCCATGTGAACACTGACCTTTTGAGAAAGGACATACTTCATCTGAACAGAGGAACCTTGCGCCTTGCGTGTACTTGGTTACAGTTGTCATGGCAATCACAATCCCCTGCATCATATAAAATCTCTGAGATGCATAATTAAGTGGAAACTCACAAAGATCAAGACTATAGCTTGGCAGGGATGGTAAATGTGTTAACTTCAGCACAATATTGATCTGAGAAGAACACAAAAGCACATTAGTAAAAGGTGCCATCCAACTTGACTTGCTTTATTATATAGCAAAAATACTATCTAATTTGCTTTTGTTGCTATGAACCAAATATCAAGCCAGAGAAAAACATATGAAATGTAAATATAACTCCTATAACATCTTAATTAAAAAATGCCACAAGGAGCTTATTGGTTCTCCTTAAAAAATACACATTCTCTGGATCACACTATAATGTGAACCCCAATAGCATTGGACACTTAAGTGCCCAGACTGTGATCTCAAAATATTAATTCACATTAAAAGGAATCAGAGCTCTTTAGAGGGAAAGTAATGATTCTAATCTGAGACAGAAAATATAGGAAATGGGTTATTGGGGCATCTAATTTTTTAAGTTATACTTATTGTGTATGTACACACACACACACACACACACACACACACGTGTGTCACAGCATGCGGTGGCATGTGTGAAGGTGAGAAGAGAAACTGTGAGGATCCGTTCTCTCCTACCAGGTGGGCATGGGATGGAATTAAAGCGCTCAGGCTTGGAAGCCAGCGCCTGTTCCTGCAGATACAGTGAAGAGCTTGTGACAGACTCTTGTTGAAAAAGGGAAGAGAAATGTTGGGCGTAATTACAGGTTGCTGCCTGTTTTCAAGTCGTTACCCTTCAAAGCCTTAAAAGGGAATCAAATATTTATCCCACATTTCCCAAACAAATTGTATTTTAGAGTAACCAAATAAATAATGATAAACTTATTTTTATTTTCATTTATCAATGTTAGAGATTAGAATTAGAGCCTTACCCATGCTAGGCAAATGCTCTCCTACACATTTGTATCCCTAGGTGAGACAATTTATTTTACAGAATAATTTCAGATAAATCAGAATGGGTGGCAAAATGAGAAAAATATAAAAAACAACTGCTAATGAAAGGATAGACTGTAGATATTCTAAAACCATCAGGTGAAAGTTGATGCAAATTGTGTAACTAATTACGAATCAGAACAATAGCATCTGAACCACTGGTCAACTGACATCACTAAAAATGGCTCAATATAGCCTTACGATATGGAATGTATACTATATAACATTATATAATGTGTTGTTAAAATGAACTGAATCTAGACATAAACCTCCAGAATTGTGTCTTATTTTAGATATATAGGATACAGAAAAATAACACATGCTATCGTAAGAAAGTAATTAGATGGATCCAGATGTATAATAACTTACAGGATAATTAACCAGTTTTTTTTAAAGTCAGTGTATATAAAGGAAGGCGTGGGGCTAGCACCAGACTGAAGAAGCCTCAGAGACCGACACACAAGAATTCTGAAGTATGAGCCTTGTTATGATGCTGATTTGTCTTTTTTAAATAAATCAGTTTTTAAAAACTGACCTTTTTAAAGATTTATTATATATAAGTACACTATAGCTGTCTTCAGACTCACCAGAAGAGAGCATCAGATTTCATTACAGATGGTTGTGAGCCATCATGTGGTTGCTGGGATTTGAACTCAGACCCTTAACCTCTCAGCCATCTCTCCAGCCCCTGATTTGTCTTTCTGGGGCAGGGGGAGCTTTCTTCCTTCCTTTCTTTCTTCCCTCCCTCCCTCCTTCCCTCCCTCCCTCCCTCCCATCTGTCTGTCTGTCTACCTTTCCTTTCCTTTCCTTCCCTTTTCTTCTTCCCTTCTTCCCTTCTTCCATTTTCCTTCCTTCCCTTCCTTCCTTCCCTTCCTTCTTCCTTCCTTCCCTTCTTCCCTTCCTTCCCTTCCTTCCTTCCCTTCCTTCCTTCCCTTCCTTCCCTTCCCTTCCCTTCCTTCCTCCTTGCCTTCCTTTTCTTTCCCTTCCATTCCCTTCCTTTTCTTCTTAAGTAGGCTCCAATGTAGCCCAGGCTGGCTTCAGATTCTCTGAGTAGCTGAAGCTGACCTTAAACCTTCCTTTTTCTGCTCCCTAAGTGTTGGGATTATAGGGCATGTACTGCTTCATCCTGGCCTTGGTCCTGGCTCAGGGTGGTGGTCGTGGTAGTGGTGGTGGGGAACCCCAAAAGCTAAAAAAAAGTCTTGAGATAAAAATTGGAAAAATTAAAGTATGGACTGGATATTAAATGATATCAAGAAAATACCACTGGTTTGTAAAAGATGCTGTGATTATATAAGAACACAACAGTTTCTAGACGTTGGTCCTAAAGTATTAACTGGTGGGACACACTGTGTCACTGAGCTTGAGTGATAGATATATGGAAGTCAGCTGTATAATCTCTTCACTTTTGGATACTTTTGAAATGTTATTATAAAAGCATTTATTATAAGAGTGTTAATACAGGCAAAAATGAAACATACTAAGGTATTTGTGTTAGTGGTGGCTGAACTTGGACTCAGTACCTCCTCAGGATTAGTAGGGTACCCTGGTAACTGTGTTGTTGGGGGTGTTTCCAGAGATGTTAACCATGGGAGGCTCACCTCCCTGAACATTGGCAGCTATGGGAAACAGACTTGGCTGAACGCACACAGCACTGAAACACATCCTTCCTCCTTTAAATAGTTTGTCAGATACACTGATACAGCATTGGAACTCTGACTGACCACCTAATTTGAATTCCATCGCCTGAGCCAACATGGCAGAAGAGGAGAACCTAGAGGACACCATCGTCCTCTGGCAGCAGACTCTGGTGGAATAAGCATGACCACCCCTCAAATTAAAATGGTAAGTGTAAAAAGAGAAAAAATGATATAGGAAGTAGTAAGTTGGACTTTGTAAAATTTATTCTCTTTTATTATTAACTCATTCCTGGGAAAACAATATTTTGTTATTTTGAAGATTTATACCTCAGTTTAAAAAACTTAGTTAATCAAAACTTACTTGAGTTTCAGTCTGTAACTTTCCAATTAACGAGAGAGTCTTAACAGCAACAAAGCAGACCTGTGATTTCAAACAAGTAAACACGTTACCAAGATTTCCGTGTGATGTGGAAACTGTTTCTTCTTTAACTTACTGATTGGAAAACTTGAGCGGCTTTTAAAGGATGGTGTAAAATGTGATTTCCAAGTTCCGCATCTAATTCAACAACGTCACAGGGGTTTATTAAAATATTGAACCGGTAGACAGCATAGCTTTGTTTTGAATCTGAGAAGATATAAATGTAAACATCAGGATAAGTACGTGCAGACTCTTGTCTGAGGGTTCTTGACTGACTGCCGTCGCTGACATACCATTGTAGTATTTGCAGTCGTCCATAAACTTTTGGAGGCCTCCACTTCTGTCAAGGTAGACAAGGGCTGCCTCTTTCATTGGAAGATTCTCCATCTTCTCCTTGTTGGTAATCTCCATTAGTACAAGTTAACCAGAGGGGTGGGAAAGATTAAAGTGATGAGACCCATGTAAACAGTGAGGAACAAAGCAAAGCTTACTTTTGAAGACCACTAAGAAAACTTACAATTTATTAAAGCATAAAATTGAGGATGTAAGTAGGTAAGCCTTCCAACTGAAAGGGAGACGAAAACCTAGCACTGATTGACCCCAGGACTGCACAGATGCAAGCGTGTATTATTGACGCACACCTTCATGCCCATATAACACTTTAATCAACATTCAGTTACAAGAGCCTGCGAAAGACCACACACTTACCAGGATGCCCAGGAATGCACTACTAACATGCAAATTGAAACTAATAATTTTAGATAATGACAGTCCCAATGTAAGCACAGGCTGAAGGATGGAAGGCACACTAATTCTCATCAGTCCAGTCTGTGATAGCAAGATGACTCACTGGGTAAAGAGGCTGCCAGTATCTTCGGGGCTGGGAGATAGCTTTAGCTGACAGACAAAGGTATTAGACAATTAAGTCCTCTCTCCATTCTAAATCCTTGTCAGGGACAAACATAGAACATTAACCTGCAGAGGTAGAGAGGGGTATATAAAATATGCACTTAAGCAAAAAACACTAATTATAAACAAGATATGCCATGCAGTCACTGTGATATTAGGAAGGATATGATTAAGATTGGAACCTGCCTTTAAGGACTCCAATCTAGAGAAGTCGGAAATAGTGACTAACACATTATCGAATCATTATCAGCTATCTGTCTGTATCTATTATTTATTGGCTAGCTCACTTTCCCTAGGCACCAGTAATACACAGACGAGCAAAACAGTGTCTGTCCTTTAAAGAGTCCAGCAAGTAAAGCGGCCGTGTGAGCAACTGTACAATAACTGCAGTAGGAATAGGAACAGGTTGGTGGCCACAGAACATGTGAGTGTAATGCTTCACCAAACTAGCTCTATCCTCATGTATGGGCCATGATGTTTTTCTTCTGCTTTGGAACTTTGGTTGATTACAGGAGGTAACAAGGAAGCCATGTATTCCACTTTAAAGGAATAAAGTAGTTTGTCTCTATGTGACGTAAGTATAATAATGCTGTCCCAGCTCGCTTGCCCAGCATGCACAAGGCTGGGCTCAATCCTAGCATCACCTGAATGAATGAATGAATGAATGAATGAATGAATGAATAAATAAATTTTGTTTTAGTATTCCTAAATGGGAGAGCTTTCCATATATACTAACACCCCCATTATAAGTCATATATCACTGATCTTACCCACCTAGTACCTGTAGTTCAGGATACTTTGCACAGAAAAGTAAGTGGCTATCCTTTTTGTTATTACATTAGGGTCACAATCAATAATTTTAAATTTAATAATTTGACATTGCTAGAGTATCAGGGTTTTTGTTTTTTTGGTTTTTTTTTGCCAGCTGTGCTCATGGACACATTTAATCCACAGGTCAGGAAGCAGAGGCTAATTGATCCCTGGGTTCTATAGCCTGGTCTGCAGATTGAAAACAGCCAGGGATAATACACAGAGAATCTGTGTCTCAAAACAAAACGAATCCCCTCCTCCACCAAGAACAACCACAGCAAAATTAGGTTTCTGAAGTTGGAGGTCATTGAGTGAAATGGTTGTGTAAATTCAGACTGAGTTTTTGAAGTCCAAAATAATTATATAGGGAAAGAGAAGTTTACAAAGTTTTTGAAAATAGAATAATGTCCATCTTATTTTTATTTTATTTTGGAAATTAGCTCCTTCCTGTTCCTGTGTGGAGAATGCTTTGAAACCGAACAGCCAATTATCAGTTTTCAACTAGTGTTTCTAAGAGATGGATGGACCAGTCCAGGGTATGTGGAACACAGCGAAATGGAGGCGATAATTCTAGAATCTTAAAGACTCTAATTCTGGGCTTCATGACCAACCTGTACCACACAGAGAGGAAAAAAAAAAAAAAATCAGTCAAGGCCAGGTCATGGTTGCAGAGAATAAGTAGGTTGGGCAGACTGAGTTCAAAGCTAGTCGCTGGCAGACAGGGTGGCGGTGGCCTTGATTCCAGCACTCAGGAGGCAGAGGCAGGCCTATCTCTCTGAGTTCCTGAATGGAGAGGGCTCTGCAAAGAGGACAGGGCTCTTCAAAGAAACAGAGCCTCGAAAAACAAAACAAAATAAAAAGATAGTCTTGGTAGCCTTGGGCTACATATGCGTTCTAGGGTAGTCTGAGTTGCATAACAAAGCCCTGTCTAGAAATCTCAAGTTTTGCGATGTCCAAGGCCCGGTTCACCACAGCACCTCCAAACAAGTGGATTTTCATGTATCGGATTCTCGACAGTCAGCCAGGTAGGAAAGGAGACGGGAAGTCGAGTGGAGTTCAGGGCCTTCGAAAGATGGACATAGAGCCCAATTGTCTATTAAAAATGTCTTGCTGGGCAGTAATGGCACGCACCACCCAGGAGGCAGAGGCAGGAGGATCTTTGGGTTTGAGGCCAGGCTGGTCTACAGAGCGAGTTCCAGGACAGGCAGACAGACAGTCTTGGGAATGAACGCATTTGCAAGTAGGGTATTATGAGGAGAAAAGGACACAGAGCAGGCCACGGGAATAAATACAAGTCTTCCCTCCTGTCAGCGCTGAAGGAACCCTGAGGAGATTCGGAGACCAAGGCCCAAACACCTCAGAACTCAGTCACGAGAGCGAACGCGCCTGGCTTGCGGGGCCTGCAGCCACTCAGGAGACCCCAGTGCCCTCGACCCCGTCACGCTGCCACCTCTGGAATTAGACCCACCTGCACCGCAGGACCCGCGTGGGACACGGAAGGCCTCCTGCGCAGGCGCACTCTCCCAACTGTCGGCTGGCGCGCAGGGCCTGCCGGGACCTCAGCCCTTCTGTCACCAGGGCAACCATAGTGCAGTTAGCTACCAGCAAGGCAAAAAGACGGAGATACCTCTGCCTTTGCTGTTATCTAATCCAAGACAATATCTTCTGTGAAAATTTTTCAAATTCTGCTGGTGGGGATGCGAAATAGCTCAGTAAACTTTGGAAGCTGCAGAAGACTCTCAAAGTCCATGAGAATTGAGACTATGCATCCACAGGAAACCTTGTATATTTAAACTTATACTATTACTCAAAATTGCCCCGAAGTGAACTACATGGCTTCCAACTAGCGTCAAACAGCTGTGGTATAGCAACGCAAGACAACGCGATATTCCCTTGAAATAAAAAGAATTAAGGGCTAGCACAATATGGATGGCTCTTGAGTGCACTGCACAAGATGAAAGACACAAAAGTTCCATGTTCTATGTTGCCATTCATATATGAAATAGCCAGGAATAGGCAAACACGAATACGAATTTGTGATAACCTAGGGCTTGGTAAGGCAGTGAAATGTGATTGATAATCGATAAGGGTTTCCCCCCTAAAATTGTAAAGTACACATAACAAAATGTACCATTTTAGCCACTCTTGAGTAAAAGCTGAATGTCATAAAACTATGACACTGTTTCCAGTACTGAATCATCTTCCCCTAACTCTGTACCATTTACGGATTTCCCATATTCCTGGCAATAACCATTCTGTTGTCTTCTTAAAATTAGCTACTCCAGACCTCATAAATAGAACAAATACAGCATTTGTTGTCCTGTGTCTTTTATTCTACTTCATAAAATGTCCTTAAGGCTCATCCATGCTGTAGAATGTTAGAATTTTCTTATCTTAAGTGGACAGCAAACTGTTCGTTGTTTCTTTCCTTGGTGCTGGGGACTGACCCTGAACCCCCAGGCCTCACGAGTTGCTTGTGAGGTAATGGAGATACTCTAAAGTTGAACGAAGTCTCAATAAAGCCTGTCTAGTGTTGGTCTTGAGACAGGGTCTTTCTACTATAACCTAGGATAGCCTTACACTTACCTTGTAGCCCAGGCTGGCTCTGAACTCAGTTTGTAGCATAGGCAAGTCTCGAATTCACGATTTTGCCTTAGGTTCCATGTGCAAGACTTATAGGTGCATTTCACAATGGATAAATTCTATAGCATGAGAATTAAAGACCAATGAAAGTTTTACCAAACAACAAAACTCCTAAAAATTGGGTTGGCTCAAGTCTATTACTTGGCATAATTGACCTCCTTCCTCTTCAGGGGAAAGGGTTTCAGTTAGGAAACCATTATGTAACGCGTGTCCCACAGCTTTGAGTCACTGTACGAGCACTTTTTTTTTTTTTTTTTTTTTTGTATTTTTGCTGACTTCGTAAACATGACAACACAAACATGTCTTTTGACACTGATTCCAAATTTGGGGGACAGTTTTGCCTTTCTTTAAATGTAAGTGAGAAGTAAAGCAGTGAGAGCCTTGGCTCCAGTGGTCGATTGCAGCTGGTTCACACCGACAATGCAGGGCCCGCACCCGCTGCTGCTTCACTGTGACAGAACAGTGAAAAGCGGGCAGGCACACTTTCTACATCTTCTGTTCTTAGGGCCCCTGTGGAAGGCCCGGGCAATGATCATCTTCAGTGTCGGGTGGATGGGATTTGGAGTCACCTGGGAAACATGAATCTGTGTGGATCTGCGAGAACTTTCCCAGAGAGGTTTAAGAGGGGGAGATCCACCCTAAATGTGGAGCAGCGCCCTGTGGATGGACATCCTGGGCTGCACAAGAGGGAGCTCATGAAATATCAGCATTTATCTCTGATTCCTGACTGAAGACCCAATGTGACCAAGTGCTTGGCGCATCTGCTTATGCCACCAGGACCAACCGTTCCCTCAAACTGAGCAAATCCAGCTCACTCTTAAGTTGCTTCTGTTTGCTGTGTCACATGATGGACAAGAGCCAAAGGCAGGCTGGGGTTTTCCCAATCACCCATCCAACACACTGAAAACTCTCACTGCCGGTTCTGACAGGGAATGCTTGTATGCTGTAATCCTGGTTAGTGAGACAGACCTCAAGGAACGAAGTCAGCTGTGGAGCTTCTGAGGTAGGGAAATTAAAGCCCCCCTCCCCCTCTGGTTAGATATTCTCAGACCTGAATGCAACTTCTCAGGATGTCACAGGCATCTCAGTCCACAAAAGAATTAATCAGAAGGTGAAGAAGGTAGGAGGTGAGAAAAGGATCTAGGACCAAAAGAGGCCATGGTGGAGGTCTGAGGAACCGCCAGGGACACGGGGGCTGCTGAGGCCAATGGCTTCCACTTGCCACTGCTTCCCTCCCCCCCACCCCGCCCAAACCCCAGCATCATGTGGAACCTGCTAGAGCCAGAGGGATCTGGAAACCACACTTCACCTGGGAATGACAGAGTGGCCAATTCATCTCCTAAGCATTTCTTCTTTGAGCTCCTCTTTTCCACGTAAGGTGTAAGGTTCGCAATGGCTCTGCTTGTGTATCAGTCGTTTCAGGGTTACAGCTTCTCTATCCAGTTTAAGGTCGTCTTTAGCCATATGTGCGCTCTTTTTCTTTCTCTCGCTACCCACTCCCTTAATTTTAACATGCCATACATTTAACAATATCTAATATTCATGGACCCTAACTCTACCCCAACTTTCCCTTCTCACCTACTTTTTGTGGACTATTTCCCCAATTAGATTAATACTTTATCTTTTTTCTTATCCACCCTACTTCTCTTTCATTCTTAGTAAGTGAAGTTTGAGTCTACTACACACTGCCTTTGTTTATCTTCCAACAGTTACTGACGTCAAGTGCTAGTGACCAGTATGACCCTGCTCAGTGGTAATAAGGGCACTGGCGACTGCTTTCCCAGCCACTTTCCCACTCAGGAAATAATAAAGCTTATATCAGGTATGTTGAGCACCCGGACTAAGGAATTATTTTCTGAACTCAATTCTACCATATTTAATTCCTACCTGATCATCAAAAATACTCAACCTGGGGGCAGGATAGATGGTGCAGCAGGTGAGTGCTTCCTGCCCTTGCAGAGAACGCAGGGCTGGTTTGTTGCACCCGTATGATGGGTCCCCTGGGTAACTCCAGCTCCACAGATTTGATGCCACTGCACGTGTGGTAGGACACTCACTCACTTAGGCTAACACATACCCATAAATAAATCCTATGCCATGTCGTGAGAAGAGTTAGATAAGTGCCAGAGAACTCAAAATATAATTGTATGTCTGAAGGCACGGGTTTTTGAATGAAATAAGGAAGACAATGGATAATAGGAAAGAGGAATTAAACAAAGAGAAACTTATCTGAAATGGTGGAAATAAAGCACACAGGAAGTCTCAGTAACAGAAGAGATTAACAGTCTATCTGGGCCTGCAGACAAGATAGAGGAACCAGATCAATCCAACAAGGACAGAGATGATAAAAAGGTTCCAATGAGACGCTCAAGATATATGTGACACCCTGAGAGACAAAATCTGTGGTTAGAAGCACAAAGGAAGAACCACCTCAATCTAAAGGCACAAAAACATTTTCAAAAGAACTGAAACAAAATAGAACTGAATCATCAGAAAGAAAATGCCAATCCGAATCCAGGAGGCACTTAGGACTCCTAATCAATGACATTAGACAGTAGCCTTCCCTCACCATACTAAAACTAAAACTCCAAATAAAAAGAACAAGCGTGTGTAATGTACCAAGAGAAATGTCAAGTCTGTGAGATATAAAGGTAGGCCCATCAGAGTAACAGCAGATTATTCAAGTGCACTTTAAGAACCAGGAGGGCTGGACAGATGTATTTAAGGTCCTGACAGACAACAACTGCCCACCAGATTACTGAGTTGCCTGTAGGCACACATCTTTGGAAACTTGGTTCCCGTTTTGTAGTGCTGTCTGATGAGATGTGGAATGTTTCAGAAGTACAGCCCTCCTGAAGGAAATGCATTTTGGGGGGTGAGCTTCGATGGTCTACAGCCTTGTTCTCCTAGCAGGTCCCTGTCTGCTGTGTGCCACTGAAAATATAACCAGTCATCTTCCCATTCCTACAAACCCCACTGTTGATGGACCCTCCCTCCGGAATGGTAAGACAAAACAAATTCTTCTGTAAGGTGCCTTTGGTCTAGAGTACCGTGAAAACAGAAACAGTTAACAGAAAAGTAACTGACTCAGCAAAGTTATTCTCACAATTGAAAAAAAAAAACTTTCTGTGATAAAAAATAGGCTAAAGGGACTATGTCCACTACGCCAGCTCGGCAGAAAACACACTAAGAAATCTTTCTGACCAAAGAGAAAAGTAAATGCACCCCTGAAGCCACGGTGGGGGGGAACCATGCTAGAATGATAGTTAAGCAAGAGAAGAGGAAAAATACCAAACACTACAAAATCAACAAGATGTCAGGAATCAATATACAGCTTTTAATAATAACTCTACATACAGTCTCAACCAAAAGACATTCATGGAGAGGATCCAAATGCAGAGATCATGTACTTGTTGTATTAACTGGACTCAACGGGTTATTTTAAAAAAGACATGAAGTTGGGAGAGAAACATGCATGTTATGGGGGCAAGTTTGGGGTGGGGGGAGACCAGAGTGAGGCACAGATAAGGCAAAAATACATTGTATACATGGATGAAATTCTCAAAGAATAAATACAAACGTAAAAACCCTAGGTAATGAAGTCGTCTAGCTACTATCCATCAAAATGTACCTCAGATTCTTTTCCTCTCTACTTGTGATAAATGTCCTCAATTAAGATTAACACCCAGGACCAGAGAGAGAGACAGTGGTTTAGAGAAATTGCTGCTCTTCCAGAGGATCAGAGTTCATCTTCTAGCACCCATGTCAGGTGGTTTACAAGCACCTACATCTCCAGTCTCTGGAGACCTGAGTCCCTCTTCTGGCCTCTTCTGGCCTCTGCATACATGTAATAAATATGTGTGTGTGTGTGTGTGTGTGTGTGTGTGTGTGTGCGCACACACACGCGCACACACAAACATCTTTAAGAGATAAGTGTTAGTGATCAATATCAATGTGTCATTAGCAAAGTAAACTAATGTATCCGTGTGTACACACACAGACACACACACACACACAGACATACACATACACACACAGAGACACACATGGAATTGAACTCAGGGCCTCAGGGATACTAGGCAAGCAGTCCACCACTGAGTCATGCTGTGACACGTGGATGCCACAGAACAGCCTGTAGGTGTCATTTCTCTTTCCTTCCATCACGTAGGTCCTGGGTATTAAACTCTGCTCATCAGGCTTGGTGGCAAAGATGACCGGTAAACCATCTTGCCAGCCTGTAAGCCTCAAGTTTTGAATGACTCACGGCTACCACTGGTCACAGAAATGCCTAACACAGCAAGGATGTATTTACTATCTAAAAAGAACTTTTGCAAAGGTCAAGTAGAGATTCAAACTGGCCATTTGTGTGGTGTGAAAGTACTACAGTTCTCAGTCTTCTGCGTTCCTCCAGTTAACTATTAAAACATAAGAAAACATAAGAACATCTAAATATCGACCTCATTGTAGGCTTCCCCACAAATGTTTAACCAAAGCTGAGTAGAAACATCTCACACTTCTCTTTATCATTCATTTCTCACAGTGCAGTAGGTGTGGGGAACGATGAACCCATGAAATAAGCCGTGCAAGAGTTTATGATAAAAATTTTGGTGCTACTTTTGAATGCAGATTTATAAAATCATCGTGTGTCTGGTTCTCCCAGTAAGCAGGGTTAGCATTTTTATTGTAGCCAAACCTATGTAAAAGCTATCTACCTGTTACATGTGAGATTCTTTGACCACTTCTTTTTTTTGGTTCTTTTTTACGGAGCTGGGGACCAAACCCAGGGCCTTGCGCTTCCTAGGTAAGCGCTCTACCACTGAGCTAAATCCCCAGCCCCTTTGACCACTTCTTAACTGTTATAGAATGGCTTGTGTACTAATAACTTATTCTCTGCTGTTGCAACGTTGGTTAAATTTCAAAAATTATATTTGAACACAGCATAGCATTTTTCTTTCTCAGTTCATTTACTGTGTGCAAAACTGAACATTTAAGAACTGAAAAATGTTTCCAAAAATTACACTTGTGTACGAGAGTGAAATTTATGGTTCTTTTCTACTATGTGGGTCTCAGGGACTGAACTCTGGTAATCAGAGTAGGTGGCAAGTACCCTTACCTGGTGAGCCCCCTTGCCTGTCCTGAAAAGTGGTTTGTAGGGAGGCCTGCCACCCACTAAGACGTGTTTAAAAGATTGCAAATGAGCAGCAAGACAGTTTACCGTGATGCTAACAGTGTGAACTAAACGCAAATAGATCTCTAACGGGAATGCTATCAGTGAAGCTGAGAACAACTTTTTCCTAATATCAGTTTAATATATATGAAAAGTGGCAAAGAACCCAAATACTTGAAAAAATGTTGTGGGTTTAACTTGTTTTCCTTTTGTGTGTATATGTGTCTGCGTGCATGTGCACCATGTGCATGCTGGGTGCCTGAGGAGACCAGATGGTGGTTGGAGTCCCTAGAACTGGAGCCACATTGTGTGTCCCCAGGTGGGTACTGGGAACCAGACCCTGGCCCTCTGCAAGAACAGCAAATGTTCTTAATTTTAGATGCATCTCTCTAGGCCCCGTCCCAATACTCCTATACACATTACTACTCATTTTTGCTGTTAATTTTTCTAATACACAAACATGACTTAATATTTCAAGGTATTCAGACCATCAAAAACCCTTGATATGGTTTCATATTACTGTGATTTCAATGCTGTGTCCCCACAAAACTCATGTGTGCCATCTAAGTCCTCAGTGAGAATAATCAGGAGGGACTCTGGGAAAGCAAAGGAGATTGCCCGAGGAAGTAAAGCCTCTTTCTTCTAGCTCACCGGCTGCAGCAGGGAGACCCCAACTTCGAAGAAGAGGCTTTGCTTGAATAACAAACCTTTCCCCGCCCCCACCCCCAGGAGACTGGTCTGTAACAGAGCGTAAGGAACAATTACCTTTGGAAGTCAATGGCTAAAAACCTACCTCCATAATGCTAGGCTGAGGAGGCTAAGGTGGGAGAGAGCTCTAAAACCAAAACCAACAGGCAAAGAACTAACTTCCCAAATGACCTGTGAGATTATTTTGTTAGTTGGCATGAAATAGTCCAATTGTTCAAAAGTCATATATTTAATAAGACAGAATATGGGAGAAAAGTTA
The DNA here is from genome assembly GCF_011064425.1 of Rattus rattus. Taxonomy (NCBI): domain Eukaryota; kingdom Metazoa; phylum Chordata; class Mammalia; order Rodentia; family Muridae; genus Rattus; species Rattus rattus. The sequence continues at coordinate 144,658,846 of NC_046154.1, read as the reverse complement.
AAATTGAAAATTAGATTTTTCCCCCGGAACCATATATATGTATGTATGTATGTATGGTATGTATGTATGTGTATATGTGTGTAAATATATATATATGTATATATATGTATGTGTGTATATATATGTATATGTGTGTATACATGTGTGTGTGTGTGTGTGTGTGTGTGTTAGTATAAAATATTTGGGTAATTCATTCCACCCATTTTTTTTTCTTTTTTTCGGAGCTGGGGACCGAACCCAGGGCCTTGCGTTTGCTAGGCAAGCGCTCTACCACTGAGCTAAATCCCCAACCCCCACCCAAATATTTTGACAAAGTCGTATACGTTTTTCTCCCACAAAAATAACTCATTTTAGTAGTTACTACTATAACCATTACTAGTTTTAATTTAAAATAACAACAGAAATTAGATGGTGATCATTAAACGTTTGCTAATTTTATTATATTACATAGGTCTGTATTTCTTGTGATCCAAAAAAACATCAAAAATCTAAAATTTCTTTTTAAAAATACAATATTACACTTTAATTTCTGGCAATTTAATTAAGGGATATTAGAGTAAAAAAAATCATGTATGTACAATTTTTGTTTTGATTCATAACCAACCAAAAACTCCGTTATTAAAGTAGAGATGACAGAAGTAGCCTGGATCCAGTTATGTACAGTGTAGGCGTAACATCTCACCTGTGAGGGAGATCCAGTGTACTGCATGCACACAAAGACTACCTGTCACACTGAAGCACCGCCTGTCCCCATCCTGCTGAACGTATTTTAGCCAAAGGGTACGAGAAATATTTCTCATTTGCCACATGCAAGGAAAGTTTGTTCTTAGCGCAGCTAAGCTAATGACGCTGTCCCCTTAAGGACCTGGGAAGCTGTCCTCCAGGAGCTGGAGTCCCCAGAAGCACCCTCTGAACCTAACATCTTACCATCGTGGGTGCAGATGGTAACCGGCAGGTTGTTCTGAACTACTTCTAAGACACATAGAGATAGCAAGAGGCATGTGTGCGCGTCAGAGATAGGGAATGCTCTGATTAGCATTCACAAGCCTCGTGCATGTCTGATCCCTGCACTGCAACACGAGTAATACTGAAAACGTTACACTCGATTACTGTTACCTTTTGTTGGAATGTGGTGGGGACACACACTCGCGCTGACCCAGACTTGCTGTTTTACTACTTAATTCACAACTAAGTAAACATTACAGAAGGCTACTTCTTTTCTGTCACTTTAAAAACATGATCAATTAAGAAGGCAGTTTTGAAATAGCTATCTGCAAAAACAGACACCAAGGTTTAGACCTACTAAACCTTCCAAGGGTCAGCAGGAACATAAATAGAAAACATTTCTAATATAAACACGTGACAGAGACATCTATGTTTGGCACCACCTAAAAAAATATCTGGTAGCATTTTATTACTTCTCAGTTCGTTGAGAATTCTAAAAATTCCTGGATGTTAAGTATTTTCTTTTCCTTTAGAGGAAAAGTGATCCATGGATGAGATCTGGGTATTCCAAAAGCAAATGGCTGCCTTCTGCTTTTTCTTATGGGGCTGCAAATGAGCGGTTGCGAATGCCCAGTAGCAGCCGGGGCGTCGGCTCATCTGCCTCTGTGCTGGCGTCCGACTAAGAAGCAAAGAGTAAATTATCATGGGAAGATAGGGTTTCATCATAAACCATCACAAACCATCATGTACCATTTGCATAGTTCCGCTATGATAAAAGGCATAGAATTACAGATATTAATACATCTTATCTTAACTGTAACAGACTATTAAAACAGTCTATCTTGGATGTGTTAGTGTAAACTTAACAGGAAAGAAAAACAGTCAATAGCAAAAAGTTATCTTTAAAAATAGGTTAATGCTAAGAATAATAGCTTTAAAATTTTGTTTAAAAATAAGCTTAATAAACAAGAATACAAATTTAAGTTCAAAACTTAGCTCTTTGAAATGCCCTATTATTTTTTGCATACAGCAGAAAATACGTATTTCATAGTTTTCACTGTTACATATAAAAATGAGGCACTGTTATACAAAGTTGAATATATTCACACAAATAAGTGTTTCCAGCTCTTCTGCAGGCTAGAGGTTGCTCCTCGGTTTCTGAATGACAGTGTTCACAAAAATAAGTCTTCTGAAGGAGGGGCGTAAGAAAAACCAACAAATGCATCGTCTGCCTCCAGAACACTGGCATTCACTATAGAATAGTCAGAAGACACGCACACGGAATAGGGCACCGTTTCTTCAGTGAAGACGGCATCGAAGTTTCTGATATCGTCTGGTCCAGCCTGAAACATCAAAAGCTTAGAATCACCACTTTAGCTTTTCTTTCAACTCAGTTCATTTTCCATTAATGCAGTTCATCAAAGTGTCTTTACGACTTTGTGCATTTTCCCCGGCAAGTTTAGATTTCCCCTGCGTTGTTATTCTGTTCCTCCTGTCCCCTTTACTGTTACAGTGAGACTTGTCTTTCTACTGTGAAGTAGGAAGAGTAGGAAGGTACAAGTAAGGAAGACCAGCGCAGCAGTTGCATATGTATACATCCATACCTTTCTCTCTATACATCACTGTCCCTATGTGCAGAGACAAGGCTCAGGGAGATCTCTAGGACAGTATTTTACTCTGGGCCTGACTGTTCAGTTTCTCAAGTCTGGATGGGTAGAGCTTTCTTAAGGAGCAGTGGGGCTGTTTTAGGTAAAGCCATGAAAGGTGGATCTGGGCTCTAAGGGAAGGTCAGGAAGCATTAGTGCAGACATCCTTAGCTGTACAGGCCTGAGGGCAGCTGCTGGGAAAGGAGTAAGGCAAACACTTACTTCCAAGGCAATGTCTCACTCAACGTAACATTGAACCTTCCCCTTCAGCGAGAAGGAAAACCTTTTCCTACAGATAGAACCTGAGATACAAACTCCAGCGATCTGCTTGGAAACACCATGCTAAACCTCCAGTCTCCACAGGGAAGCAAAAGCCTTTACGCTCCAGGACAAGAAGCCTGACTAAATTACACAGATAAAGACTCAGGGCAGAGAAAGGAACCCCCGGGTATCAGTTAGCCCAGTAAAAATACAAATTAATCAGACAACAGGGAATGAACACGAACTGTGTGATTCTTCCATATAAGAAAATCTCCCTCAGAGCACAAAGCACTCTAGGAATATCGCATTCAAGTCTTTAGAATTAATGGAATTTAAGATGAATTTTAAAAAAAGATTTTATTTAATGCATGTGAGTACACTGTAACTGTCTTCAGACACACCAGAAGAGGGCATCGGATCTCATTACAGATGGTTGGGAGCCACCATGTGGTTGCTGGGAATTGAACTCAGGACCTCTGGAAGAGCAGTCAGTGTTTTAAGCGCTGAGCCACCTCTCTAGCCCTAAGATACATTTTAAAGGGGCTGAAGAGATGGTTCAGTGGTTAAGAGCTGCTGGTAGACCCAGCTCAGCTCTTTCCCATGTCACTTTCTTTGTGTCAGCAAAAACACAAGGAAGGAACCCAGCAGCCACACTGGCCTGAGACTCCCAGTCTCACCCTTTCCTAACTTTCCCCATGCTCTTTTACTTAGTTCTGAACCAGCCTGCAGGAGTTCCTTCTCCCACCCCACACCCATTCCCCGAGGACTCTACCTTTTGGTACAGACCCTGCTTAGCCCTTTCTTGTAACCCTCTCTGCTGTTCCAAGGCCATTTCCATCCCTCCTGCCACACTGACTAGCAAAGGCTGTCTCTTCGAGGAACCCCACGGCAGCCACACTTACTCATGACCCAGAGAGCAACTGCAACCAAAGCCTTTACCCAACAAAGACAAGAACAGATGAGGACCCCTAGGAACACCTCAAGCACTGAACTCCAGATGCCTACGCCTGGAAGATATAAACACGAACAGCCAAGACAATGCACCTCTACCAGAATCCAGTCACCCTATCACTGCAGACCTGAAATGCAGTACAGCTGAAGCGCAAGACAGACTTCAAGATAGCAATTACGAACGTGCTCAGGGACTTCAGAAATGATGTGCATTTGGGTCTATTTTCATTTCACTACATACTGTCAGATAGACCAGCACCATTTATTGAAGATTCTTTCTTCTTTTCATTGTATATTTTTTGCTTCTTTGTCAAAGAGCAAATGTCCATAGGTGTGTGGGCTCATTTCTGGGTCTTCGGTTCTATCCCACTGATCTACCTGCCTGTCTCTGTCCCAATACCACGAAGCTCTGTAGTATAGCCTGAGGTCAGGGATGGTGATTCCCTCAGGAGTTCTTTTATTGTTAAGAATTATTTTTGCTATCCTGGGTTTTTTGTTTTTTCCATATGAAATTGAGAATTGCTCTCTTCACGTCAGTGAAGAATGGCCAAGAAGCACCTAAAGAAATGTTCAACATCCTTAGTCATCAGGGAAATGCAAATCAAAACAACCCTGAGATTCTACCTCACACCAGTCAGAATGGCTAAGATCAAAAACTCAGGTGACAGCAGATGCTGGTGAGGATGTGGAGAAAGAGGAACACTCCTCCATTGTTGGTGGGATTGCAGACTGGTACAACCATTCTGGAAATCAGTCTGGAGGTTCCTCAGAAAATTGGAAATGGATCTTCCTGAGGACCCAGCTATACCACTCTTGGGAATATACCCAACAGATGCCCCATCATGGCTCAGGGCCACATGCGCTACTATGTTCATAGCAGCCTTGTGATAGCCAGAAGCTGGAAATAGCCCAGATGTTCCACAACAGAAGAAAAAACACAGAAAATGTGATTCATTTACAAAATGGAATACTATTCAGCTATTAAGAACGAGGACGTCATGAGTTTTGTAGGCAAATGGATGGAACTAGAAAATATCCTGAGTAAGTTAACTCAGACCCAAAAGGACACGCACGATATGTACTTTCTAGTAAGTGGATATCAGCCAAAGAAGTATGGAATACCCAGGATATAATCCACAGAACTCAAGAAGGTTAACAAGCCAAAGGGTCCAAGTGAGGATGATTCGATCTCACTTGGGAGGGAGAAGAAAGCAATCATGGGGGCAGAGGAAGGGAGGGACCTGAGTGGGAGAGCGGAGGGGGAGGGGAAAAGGAGAACATGATCAGGTATTGGAGGAGGGGGAGAGGAGTGAAGCCCTGAGGACCAGCAGAATAATGGAAACAGGCAACCTCAAGGAGTGGAAGGTGGGAAGACCCTCTAGACTGTACCAGAGACCTAGGAGGTGAGAGACTCTCAGGTCTCAAAGGGAGGGACCTTAGATGAAATGCCTAACAGTGGGAAGAGGGAACTCACAGAGTCCACCTCCAGCAGAAAGACAGGGCATCAAGTGGAGGGATGGGGTCGCCATCCCACAGTCAAAAACTCTTGACCCAGAATTGTCCCTGGATAAAAGAGATGCAGAGACAAAAATGGAGAAGACACTGGGGGAAAGGGGGTCCATCTCAGGGAGAGGTTCTAAGGCTTGATACTATTACTGATGCTGTGGTGAGTCTAGCATAGCTGTCCTCCGAGAGGCACAACAAGCAGCTGACTGAGAGAAGCAGATACACCCAACCAAAGGACTGAAGTCGGGGACTCCTGTGGTTGAATTAGGGAAAGGGTGGAAGAAGCTGAGGAGGAGGGTAACCCCATAGGAAGACCAACAGTATCAACTAACCAAGACCCATCAGATCTCTCAGACACCAAGCCACCAAACACAGGCAGCACACAGCAGAGGACGACCTGGTTTGGCCTCAGTGAGAGAAGATGTACCTGACCATCGAGAAACTTGAGGCCCTGGGGAATGGGGAGGCCTGGCAGGGGTGGAGGCCAGGGTGGTGGGTCATCCTCTTGGAGACAGGGGGAAGGAGGGATGGGATAAGGAACCATCAGAGGGCAGACTGGGAGGAGGGTAACGAATGGGCTATAAAAATAAAAGCAATAAATGAACGAAAATTTAAAGAGACATGAATTATCATATGAATATGAGATTATGAATAAATCCCTCAATAAAGTCTGTAAAAATACAAACAGTTGAATAAAATAATGAAATAACTCAAGACGTGAAAGTATAATTTAAGAAAAACAATCAATAAAGTGATTAAACTGAAATAAAACAAATTAAAAAATTTAGGAAGTCAAACAAAACTTACCTCAGAGGTTAAGTCCTACCAACTATTGTATAATGGTTTTCTCCAAGATTGAAATACTCTACAGAAAAATCTCTTCAGCCGACAAGTAAACAAATAGCTTCAGGAAATACCTGAAACTCATCAAATTAGCTAGCTCCCATCCCTATCCACCTCCACCAAGCAAAGATTGTGACACACCAGAGAAGCTGCCTGGAAGGAGAAACCAGCCCCCTACCTGGAAGAGGTTTAGACCAAGTGAGTCACTGGAAGGGACGCTCTCTAACCTGTGAAGTGACTGCAGGCTGTGAAGTGACTGCATTGTAGTGTGCTCCAGGTTCCCAGATTTTGTGAGATGTCACCTGTGCTGGGGTGTGCTCTGGTAATGTAGCTATCTGAGTAATTTCTGCTCCTACAAGTACCCCTCAGCCATATTCCTGTAAGTAACACCAATAAAACTTATTGGCTCCCCAAGTTGGACTTTGGTGGCATTTGTTCCTTGGTTTATCATGGGCTTCCTATCTGGGGTGAGTGTGTTGTTGGTCTCCCTGCAAAAAAGACCTGCTACACAATATTAACGTTAACACAGTACAAGACATGGAAGAGTCTTGGGTGTTGAGGATGAAGTAGAAAAAAAGATAACTCAAATGTTAAATCTAAAAAAAAAAAATACAGCCAGAAAATGTGCAGGAAATCTGGGAAACTATGAAAAGACCAAATCTACAAATAATATGCATAGAGAATAAACCCAAGTCAAATACAGAAAATAATTTTAAGAAAATAATAGATGATGATTTGTTCAATGTAAAGGAGGTGCCAGGCTGGGTGGTGGTGAAACACTCCTTTAATCCCAGCATGCCGGCATGTCAGTCTCTGAGTTTGTGGTCAGCCTGGTCCACAGAGTGAGTCACAAGACAGCCAGGGCTACCCAGCAAAACGGTCTTGACAAACTAACTAAACTAACCGATCAACTAACCAAATGACTTCAGATAAAGAAGTAGGCGCCAAGACCTCGAGACTCTACAGTGTCTAAGACCTTGTGACTCTACAGTGTCCAAGACCTCGTGACTCTACAGTGTCTAAGACCTCGTGACTATGCAGTGTCTAAGACCTCGTGACTCTACAGTGTCTAAGACCTTGTGACTCTACAGTGTCCAAGACCTCGAGACTCTACAGTGTCTAAGACCTCGTGACTATGCAGTGTCTAAGACCTCGAGACTCTATACAGTGTCTAAGACCTCGTGACTCTACAGTGTCTAAGACGTGACTATGCAGTGTCTAAGACCTCGTGACTATGCAGTGTCTAAGACCTCGTGACTATGCAGTGTCTAAGACCTCGTGACTATGCAGTGTCTAAGACCTCGTGACTCTACAGTGTCTAAGACCTCGTGACTCTACAGTGTCTAAGACCTCGTGACTCTACAGTGTCTAAGACCTCGTGACTATGCAGTGTCTAAGACCTCGTGACTATGCAGTGTCTAAGACCTCGTGACTATGCAGTGTCTAAGACCTCGTGACTCTGCAGTGTCTAAGACCTCGTGACTCTACAGTGTCTAAGACCTCGTGACTCTACAGTGTCTAAGACCTCGTGACTCTACAGTGTCTAAGACCTCGTGACTCTACAGTGTCCAAGACCTCGTGACTGTACAGTGTCTAAGACCTCGTGACTATGCAGTGTCTAAGACCTCGTGACTCTACAGTGTCTAAGACCTCGTGACTATGCAGTGTCTAAGACCTCGTGACTATGCAGTGTCTAAGACCTCGTGACTCTGCAGTGTCTAAGACCTCGTGACTATGCAGTGTCTAAGACCTCGTGACTCTACAGTGTCCAAGACCTCGTGACTCTACAGTGTCTAAGACCTCGAGACTATGCAGTGTCTAAGACCTCGAGACTCTACAGTGTCTAGGGACTTGAGACTACATAGGTTTAGGGCCCAGGGGAAAGTCTAATACTATTATTCTGCTAAAGGAACGAAGCAATAAAAATGACTCCTGATGTCATACTGCTATATCCACAGATCAGCACCTTTTTATCCGATATCAGGGAAGTCTCTTCTTGGAGCAGACAGGAGCTAACAGAGAGACCCACAAGTGGACAATGTGCAGAGGGAGAGACTTTGAAGCACTCGGTCCTAAACGAGGTATCTTCGTTAAAGGCGCCCTGACTCCCACGAAGGCACAGGGGTACATGTGGGGGAGGAGGCAGAAAGGTCTTAAGAGTTGAGGGTCATGGATGACGATAAGGAAACAGGGCCTTCTGGACACAACACGACTGACGCCCATATGAACTGACTATGGCGGCATGCAGAAAGCTTGCACGAGTTCAAGCCAGATGGGGTCCCGGCTCAGCGAGGGGGAATGGACATGGGTTCCCACCCCGACCCAAGGAGCTATCTGCATTTGATACCCACTGGCAAGGGAAGAAAGATCAGCTTCCTCCAGCGGAATCTTTCTGGGTATATATGACGCCGTTCAGGCAGGCGTCATACCCGGGAGCAGATGGCCAACACGAAACTCATTCGGTGGCAGTGTGTAGGCTTTCTGTCTCCTTTTGCTTTGGGCATTTTTTAAAATGTATTTATTTTTTTGTCTTGTTGATCTTTAGTTTCCTTATTTTGATTTCCATTTGTTCCACTGTGTTTGTGTACTTTGCTTTTTTTTTTGTTTTTGTGGCATTTCTTTTCTTTTAGTTTTTGTAGCTCTGGTTGTCCTGGAACTTGCTCTGTAGACCATGCGGGCCTCAAACTCAGATATATGCCTGCCTCTGCCTCCTGAGTGCTGGGATTAAAGGTGTGCACCATTATGCTCAGCTGACTACATACTGTTAGGAGGGAGAACATAAAGTTGGGTGGGAAGGAAGTGGGTAGGATCTGAAAGGAAACGGGGAAGGGAAAAACATGATCAAAATATATCACTGGCTACTCTTCTAGAGGACCGGGGTTCAATTCCTAGCACCTACATGGTGGCTCACGACATTCTGTAACTCCAGTCCTAAGAGATTTGACACCGTCTTCTGGCCTCCATGAACACATATACACATCCAGGTAAATACCCATACATGAAAGAAAAATAAAATATCGAAAAAATAGTATTACAGAGGATCCATGTTTGGTTCCTAGCATCTACATCAGATGGCTCGCAATGGCTTTAACTCCAGTTTCATGGGATCCAACGCCCTCTTTTAGCCTCAGCAGGGGACATGAACATATGTGGTGCTTAAATGCATACTGAAGACACACCCCCTACACACACACACCCACCCCAAGTAAATATTTTAGAATCCTTTCAGATCTGGGGCTTTATCCCAGTGGTAGAGCATCTGCCTCAGCACCCCCCATGCCACTGTGCTCATAACACAGACACCACTAACACAGAGCCTTTTCTCTATACATTTGTTTTCTCTTCAGTGAGGAATGAGGATGGAGCCTCCCTAACCCCCAGAGTGAAAATCAGGACCAGAACTCTCCTTAACAGAGTAGTCATTTCTGCAACTATCAATTCTGAAGTACATGAAGTAAGTCAGGGTACAAATATTGATTGTTGGAGGGTATTTTATACCCAGTATGCACAGAGTCTAGCTTTAATCAAGCCAGAGTATACAGAGTAACATTACTTTGAAAACATTGGCCTGGTCACATTTGTGTCATCCCAGCACGGGGAGGTGTGGACAATCAGGTTCCTGGGCTCACTGGACAGCCAGTGAGAGCCTTTGTCTCACAACATAAGACACCAAGGATTTGCTCTGCCCTTCACACACGAATGTGCACAGATGTGCGTGCACACCCATGAGGACACACAGCAACTCTGGAGCCACACCCAGATTTGCATATTGGTGCTGTCACTTCTCATCTATCTGTGACTGTCTGTCTGCTAATTTATAAACAGATACACTAACAAGGGCACAACAGTAGTGAGTTTGCAGCTCATCTGAGGGGCAGGTTATGCTAACAGCTAAACACAAAATACGTATGTCCAGGAAGGAAGCTGCCCGTGGTCACTAACATTATTACCAACCTCCTGATGAATATCAACAGTCTATCTATTACCTCGTTGATTCCTAAAACTTTACATGCTGCTAATTCTGTCAAATACTTCTCTGATCGGCTTTTGGCTTAAAAAACACACCTTCAGGTACACTGCTTTCATCGGCAGATCTAACAAGGCTAGCTACTATGAACATTTGAATAATACTTTCAGTATTTCCTAGAAGAGATAGGACAATTTATATTTCCATGAAAAGAGGACCCAAGTGCAGCTCTCCAGGACCTACGTCAGGATCTGAGCAGCAGAGATGCAGACAGGTGGATCCCTGCAGCCAACTGGCAGGCCAGCCCAGCTGAAATGAGTCGGCTCAGGGTCAGGGGCAGAGCCTGTCTCAAAGACTAAAGTGGGCAAGACTGTGGAGGATGCTTCAACCTCTGGTCTATACACGCACATGCACACACACACAGATACACCCACCCAAGTGTGTGTACGTACAACACACACACACACACACACACACACACACACACACACACACACCTATACACAGACATTTATTTGGAAATAACTGCACTTGAATTTACTATGTACCGGTGATGACGACCACCTTGGCTTCCATCTACTAAGAGCATCCTTTTGACCTTTGCAAAGAAGCACTCATAATTACTATGCGGGAAGATGTTTAATGTAACTGTGGTCTTACTGGTCGCCTTCAAGTTTCAGCTGCTTTCTTCTTTTCAGTTTTTGTGCAACGCTAGGCAAGTCCTCTACCACTGAGCCGGACACCTCTCAGTGACAGAACACACAGATCCTTAGGTGCTGGCTCCTATTGCTCCAGTTGGCTGTGGGGATCCATTCCCAAAATCCTAACGAACTTAGGTCTAGGTTTTACTATGGTAGAAAAAATACATACTTACCACATTAGGGTTAAAAGGCGGTGGGATCTTTTTTTGTACAAGGTCAGTCCAGCTGAGTGACTCAAAAAAAGGATGATTCTGGATTTCAAGCTAGAATATTAAAAAAAAAATTTTTTTTTAGTAATCACAAAAATGTAAGTATTCATTGAAGAATGGTACAAGCTTAAGCTACTTCCCCTTGCCACTCGGTGTTTTGAGTGGGATATTTAGGTCCCTCTTGGTCATGGGCCCTGAAAAGGCAGCTATTTAGAGCCAGCTCCTTGTACATAAGTAATGTCACTTTCACAGACAGACAGACAGACACACACACACACACAGAGACAGACACAGACACACACAGACACACACAGACACAGAGACAGAGACAGACACAGACACACACACAGAGACAGACACAGACACACACAGACACACAGACACAGAGACACACAGACACAGACACACACACACACACACACACACACACACTTTCCCAACAGGTTAGAAACAAGGTTATCAATTCTGCCCTAAATACTTCATGGAGTTTTAAAACATGAGCATAAAAACATGGACATGAAAACGTTACAAAGAGTCGAAGTCTTACACAGGGGACCGATGTGAAAGCCATGGGAAGAGGCCTGCTTCCTCCAGGCACACCACTGCCGAGCCAGTCCTGGCTCTAAAACACTTATACAGTCAGCGTCAACCACCGAAGCTTGTGGGTAAGAAAAAACTTCCTAAAGAAAGTGATGTCTGAAGTGGGCACTTCTAATTTCATTTGTGTGTGTGTGTGTGTGTGTGTGTGTGTGCTGTGTGCACGAGTGTGTGTGCAGATGCCCACAGAGGTCAGACGGAGAATCAGATTCCTTGAAGCTGGTGTTGCAGGGGTTTGAGCCACTCAGCGTGTGTGCTGAAAATTAAACTCTGCTCCTTTTATTTCTTAAAAAACAAAATCAAAAAATAAAATGACACAGGACTATTGACTTCTAAAAGCTATATTAAGAACTAACCAGACAGTAAGTAAATAATAAGTAAGTAAAAAAAATCAATGGATGAATGGAGATTGTTTCTGACAACAGGAAACCAGTGAAAAGGTTAGTTTGGTTGAGAAAGTGAGTCCTACAGTACAGAGAAGGAATGTTCTCATTCACGTTCTTATTCTCTCATATCCCCTCCCCCATGGTTGGTTAAATATGGAAGTTGGTAAGAAAGTTCAATGAGATCTGTTTCTGAGACTTGTGGCCAGAATAATCAAATGGAAAATAAAGGCACTTCATGTGAAAAGGGACACAGAAAATCAGCCAAGATTTCTTTCTTTTTTTTCTAAGACAGGGTTTCTCTGTGAGGCCCTGGCTGTCCTGGAACTCATTCTGTAGACCGGGCTGGCCCTGAATTCAAAGATCTGCCTGCCTCTGCCTCCCGACTGTTGGGATTAAAGATGTGCACCACCACTGCCCAGCTAAGATTTCAATTTTTTTGACATGTAATGTGAAATTCTAGTTTTAGAGAGAGTTTATGTGGTGCGTGTATGTGTGTGTGTGTGTGTGTGTGTGTGTGTGTGTGAGAGAGAGAGAGAGAGAGAGAGAGAGAGAGAGAGAGAGAGAGAGAGAGAGAGAGAGAGGGTCAGAGGAAATGCTTTGTGTTTTTCTGTTGCTCTAGAGCTGATTCTTAGACACAGTTTTTCACTGTTGATTCAACTATTTGGGTTGGTCAATCCTGGAGACCCTTCCATTTCTCCCTCTCCAGTAGGGGTTACAGAAGCATGTACTCTGCTTCTCACATGGGTCCTGGGGATCTGATGCAGGCCTCAGACTTGCTCAGCAAGTGCTTCACCAACCGAGTCATCTCCCAAGTCAGGATTTCAATTATAACGTGCGCTGGCCAACGTACTGAGAAACTGAGGCTGCAGTACAAAGACAGCAGACACGGTGATTCTGAGGAGTTTGCAAGCGGGCTCTGGACTGAAGGTAGCTAAAGCCACTGCACCAAGAAGAGGGTATGAGGATAACCACAATGCAGTACAGAGACAACATGGGACTGAGGAAGATCTGGACAGTTTACCCAGCAGAGCACAGAGGAGAGCCTAGAAATCTAACAGGCAAGTAGAGGGGTTTGTGCGTTTCAGCAAAGGCCTGGAACTAAATGGTTCTAAGAGAAAGCTGAGGGATACAATGTTAAACTTCATGTTTTGTTACCAAATGAAGCAAAACACAAGGCAGCAGGTGTTTGTGCAAAGGCGCACACTAGTCCCAGGCAAGACTGGGGCCCAGGACAGCGGTGGAGAGACCTTCTCCACGGCAGCAGGAATATGATGCAGATGCAGTTCAGGCTACGCTCATAGTACAGAGGTACAGAGCGGAGTCAGCCCCACTCACTCACACACACAGTGGTTACATCCCAGTCAAACAGAAGGCAAGATCATCTGCCGGAAGAGCTGTGCCGGCCAATACAAACATTCCCCAAAGCTTGAAGAAATACAAACATTTACTTTTTTGGTGTGTTACTGTTTCATTTTTACAGTTTTGGGGATCAAAGCCAGGACCTCACTACACACTAAACACATTATTCCACTGAGGTATAATTTTAGCTTACATTACTGTTCTAAAGAGAGTAAACTACCCAACATCCTCAGGTTGTTTCTGTTGGAGCATCGGCAGAACTCCCTGGCTTACTGTAGCAGTGAGGTGCACGGGAGGCTCACGACTACCATGCAGGAGACTGCACTGTATCTGCCCCTACCTGATGTTTTCCTCAGCTCTGTTCAGCAGCCCAGGACACGGCACTGAACTTACGGTTGCAATTTCTGACTAGCACTACAGAAGATGATTTCTGACTGGCACTACCGAAGGATGGAGGAGGTATGAACGCTAACAAGACTGAGAGAGACAAAGACAGAACGACCCACTGAACAGCGAAGGGGCGGGCGGGAGGGCAGGAGCAGAAGCAGCCACTCAGTTCAAGTTGAAGGCTGAAAACAGCCTCCAAGATTTTTCTGGAAAAGACCATGTTTCTCACTAGTCTGTGAATTTGCTGTCATTAATATATTGATAAAATCCCTGATCTGCAACAATGGGCAGATCCCACAACTATCTCAAGGAGGTGCCAGCAAATTCTTCACACAGCGAAAAGTAATCCTCGAGAATTTACTATTGTTTAGTGTGTACGGATATTCTGCCTGCATGTATGTGTGCACCACGTGCATGCAATACACCTGGAAGCCAGGGAGGGCCTTGGACTGCCAGGAATTGCAGGTGCAGATGATGATGACCTGCTCGTGTGCTGGGGCAGGGAGTGGGGGTGGGGTCAAACATGGTTCTCTGCAAAAGCAAGCAGTGCTCTGAACCATTGAGCTACTGCTCTAGCCCCTTACATTTCTCTTAAGGAAAATAATTTAAACCCCAACAAAAGCTTACGGTGGTTTGTGTCCTAAGTTTGTACTGTTTAGCAGCAGAAATTTTTATTTCTAGGTTGGGTGTGGTGGTGCACTACTGTAATCCCAGCACCTGAGAGGCAGAGGCAGGGGGATTACCACTAGTTTGAGGTTAGTTTGCACATCACAGACTTTTTCTCAAAATAAACAGTAACAGCAAAATACAAAAAATAAAACATCTGGACACAATACACATTTCTAATCCTAGCACTCAGGAGGCTGAGGTAGGGACATTAGATGTTGAACTAAGGAGTAAAACTTTCTTCCAAAATAAAGTTAAACTGACCAAAAAAAAATCAAAGTAGTTAAATGTACTATACGACACACCATTAAAAAGAGGGCAAATGGGTTGGGGATTTGGCTCAGTGGTAGAGCACTTGCCTGGGGGCAAGCGCAAGGCCCTGGGTTCGGGTCCCCAGCTCAAAAAATAGAGAATAGAAAAGAGGAAAAAAAAAAAAAAAGAGGGCAAATGAAAGCCATAAGTAGCAGGGTATAAAAGCTGGATGCAGAACTAAGTTAAAGTAAATGACCACTACCAGAAACTGGAGACAAGAATCCCCTATCTGCCCTGACTCTGTCATAGCTATTTCTCTAAATACCAATAAAATAAGGATTTATCTCCAAATTGTAAGTAAGTCTAACAACTGGTATGCAGAAACATGATACATACAAAGTCTTCTTTGGCACCAAGTCGATTTTGTCTGTTTTTTTCTAGGAGTTCCTCCAGGATGGACCAGGCTGTGAGGCTCACTCCTGGTCTCAAGTTCAGGGGCTTGTGAAGAATGTTGTCATACATTTCCGCAACATCTCGGCAGTAAAAAGGGGGCTGGGAAAATTTAAAAAAAGCAAAACAGCACAAGAGGTTAGTGAGTTACGTGAAAATGGTTTAAAAGATGTTAGGCTGTTGAGTGAGGATAACCTTCAATCCCAGCACTCGGAAGGCAGAGGCAGTTGGATAACTCTGAGTTCCAGCAAGGGCTCCATGGTGAATTTCAGGCCAGGTAGGACCACACCGTAAAATACTGTGTCCCAAAAGAAAAGCTGTTGGACTTGACTTTGGTCTTCAGAGAGGAGCTGGGTCTTGAGGGATGCAGAAACTCATGGCCCTCTGAGCATGCAGACATCAATAAAGTATGGCAAAGAGATTTTTAAAGCCTAATGCACCATCGAGCTGAATTAGTGTTCGCTGGGTGGGACAGTGGTTTTACTCGCTCTCTGTAGACTGCTTTTAAATCACTTACTTGTAATAGTGTGTTTTACAAAAGTAATGATGGGCTGGCTGTACCTGCTGTGGTGGTTTGAGTAAGAGTCTACGTCCCACCCTCAACGCACAGGCTCCTATGCCTGAATGTCTGGTCACCAGGAAGCAGTACTATGAGAGGGATTAGAAGGACTAGGAAGTGTGACTGCTGGTGGAAGTGTGTCACTGGGACGTGGGACGTGGGACGTGGAGGTTTTAAAAGCCCATGCAGGTCACCTGTCTCTTTGTGTATCTTGGCCTGTGAATCAGGACACAGCTCTCAGCTATTGCTCTGGAGCCATAGTCCTCACCATGGCGATACTGAGCTAAGCCTCTGAACTGTCAACAAGCCCCACACTAAATGGCTTCCTTTACAAGAGTTGCCTTGTCATGGTGTCTCTTCAGTCAGAGAACAGTGACTGGGACACACAGGTATGATGACAGTTACGGGGAACAGGCATTCCAGACAGATCGAATATCGAGTATCAAACGATTTAAGATTTGAGACCAGAGTCATCAAAAAACAGATGGAAATCTGAAGACACCGTTCCTTCATAAGTGTATGTGACATTACAGTTTGGGGAGAATGCCTTATATACAGTTAATTATCTAGCTGGAAGTTTTGAAATAAAAATAATATTTAGAGTTAATGGAGTTTATGGCTCTGTCAATTTCTAGGGTTGTTTTTTTGTAAGAAAGTTAAAACAAAACAAAACAAAACAAAAACAAAACAAATAAACAAAAAAACCCCAAAATTTTTGCTTTTTAAAATATAACATATAACCTTATTTTATACTTTCAAAGTCCTTCAAAGAAATACAAAGGATTCTGAAGTATCTAGATGACAATCAGTGGCTAAATAAAGTTAAAGGTATGAAGTAGTTATCTGATGTCCATTGTCATTAGCATTACTTAAAAGGTAGCTTTTAACAAGCTATCCACAGTTGAGGGAAGGGCAGTGGTACCTCTCTTTATTCTGTGCAATTTGGAGTGTGTTGAACTTTATTGAGTTCCAGCTTATAGGACTCCTCTGGCCCCTTTCTCTCCCCCCTCCCTCCCCCTTCCTTCTCCCTCCCCCTTTCCTCAGCTGATGAGCATTTAGCACCAGCACTGTCTGCTACCTCAGAGGTCACTGCATGGGGCTGTTGAATAATACTTAGAGACCACAAAAATTATCGAGAAAGCAATCCAAATGTTTCGTATTTCAAATGGGCTAGAGGAAAGCAAAATATAGGTGCTGTCCCGGGAGACGGCTTAGGTCACTAAAGTACTTGCTGTGCAAACACGAGGGCCAGCACCCAGATCTTTAGCACCCGCATAAAATGCCAGTCGTGCTTGTAACCCAGCGCTAGGTGCGAAACACAACACTGCTTAGTGATTGCTAACAACTTAGTCACAGTGGTGAGCTACAGGGTCAGTGAGAGGCTGTCTCAAAACATAAGGTAGGCACTTACTGAGGAAGACCCCTACCATTGAGCTCTGCCCCCCACACACAAGAAAAACAAATGCACCATTATGAAGATATGTAAACTAAAAAGCCTAAATAGGTTGCCCTGGGTTGGAGTGATATCTTAGTAAAGTAATAAAATTTCCACTTTAACCAGTAGCTCTGGCTGGTCTTAGGCATCCTTACTGAAAACTGTGAAATTCAATTGCACAGCAAACATCTTTTTCTTTTTTGCCAGTGAATTATTTAAGCCACGTTTTCAGAGAAGGGAAACAGATGGTATCCAGTGGCATAAAAGCTATAAATGCCTGTATTAACTCAACCCTATAAAACAGAATAAAAGGTATCATCTGTTAAGACGTAATAGTAATGCGTTAATAACTGAGACTCTTTATTTCCATCTTTTTAAAATCAGGCAGGTGATGTCTCGTATGAACAAAATGAAAGGAAACAAGGAAGTTCAATGTTATGACTGGGTGTCTATTTCTAAAAATGCCTAAAGGAATACAGAAATTATATACTGGTGTTTCAAAGTAATCCTCACACGGTTTCAGACTCCGCTAACCAGGCCAGCGCCACGGCGGTGTTGGCACCACCGAGCCATCTTCAGGACGACTGACTACTTTGCTCTCGACGGTGCGGTGGGACAGTAAGGAACAGAACACATACCAGCCCATACAGCATCTCGTACAGAACAGCTCCCAGGCACCACCAGTCCACGGTGTTGTCGTACGGCTGTTTTCTGATCACTTCAGGTGCAAGGTACTGCAGAGAAAACGGAAACATGACAGCAACCCAGTGAACACGAGACAGAACCGAGGAACTGAAAAGGGAGCAAACTTTAGGTGCTGTGAGTCACACTAAAGATGGACCATCTAGCTTTTCAATGAGCTGCACACTCTCACTCTGGCCTTCTGAAGGGCCTTGTGGCATGCTGCGACCACAGTGAACTCTAAGTCCCTAGAAGCTGGAAGCTCTAACAGGTTTTATTTCACCTCTTCTGCAGAAGCAGGGTGTGGCTTGTATTCATATTTTATAAATTTTATCAATGGTGAGACATATTTCTTACCTCTGGTGTACCACAAAATGTGGTGGTGGTATCAGAAATAGCGATCCCTTCTTTGCAAAGCCCAAAATCCGTTAAGACAACATGTCCCTGACAAACAGAAGGCAGTAAGATGAAGCAGTGTGTAGACATGAATTAACAAGCTTTTCACTGTAACGACTTTTTATTTTCTGTGTATGCGTGCCTGTGTGAGTCAGGCAGGTTCCCGAGAATCCCAGAAGGCATCAGACCCTCTGTAAGGAGAGACACAGGTACTTGTGAACCACCAGACGTGGATGCTGGGAACCAAACCTGGGTAAGACTAGCAACTGCTCTTAACCACTGAGCCATCCCTCTACTCCCTTACACTTTTTACACTAATTTACTTTGTGTGTGAGTGTGTGTGTGTGTGTGTGTGTGAGTGTGTGTGAGAGTGTGTTTGTATGAGTGTGTGTGTGTGTGACTGTATGTGTGTGAGTGTGTATGTGAGTGTGAGTGTGTGAGTGTGTGTGAGAGTGTGTGTGTGTGAGTGAGTGTGTGTGTGTGTGTGTGTGTGTGTGTGAGTGTGTGTGTGTGTGTGTGTGTGTGAGTGTGTGTGTGTGTGAGGGTGTGTGTGTGTGAGTGTGTGTGTGGTGTGTGTGTGAGTGTGTGCAGTGGTGAGTGTGTGTGTGTGTGTAAAGTGAGGGTGAGTGTGTGCAGTGAGTGTGTGTGTGAGTGTGTGTGTGTGTGTGTGTGTGTACACATGCACATGTGCATGCATGTGTGCAGGTCAGAGGACAACTTAGGGTCAGTTCTCCATTCCAGTTGGTCCTGGAAACGGAACTCAGGTTATCAGACTGTGGCACATGTCCTAACCCACTGGGTGTCTTGCTAGCTCACTGTTTTCACTTTTTGAGTCAGTCGCACACAGCCCTCGGGTGGCCTTCAGCTTTAAGCTGACCGTGCAGTAGAGGCTAGCCCGGGCCTCCACTTCCCAAGTGCTGAAATCACAGGCAGGCACGGCTGGGTTTGTTTCTGTTTCTGTTTTAAAGGAAGGTGAATCCAGGGCTTCCTGCACGCTAGGCGATCATTCTACCTACCGAGTTACATCCCTGGACCTGAACTGACGATTTTGAAACCCTTTTTATTTTAAAATAACTATAATGACAAATAAAACTTCAGAAACAGTAGAGACTGTAACCTCACTGAGCTTAGCCCACAGCCGGCATCGTGTTCAAAGGTCAAGCAAGACATTCATATTAGTACAGAATTACTAATTACAGTATAGGTTTTCTTTGGTGTCACTACTTTCATATGTGTAATTCTGTGTGTAACGTGTGCAGTTCTATGCATTCTGTGTGCTTGGTTGTAGCTCTCACTACGGTCCAGACGGGTAACTTCTACCTCACAAGGGGCCTCATGTGGGTTCTTTAACTTTGTGGGCTCCCTTGTTCCAACCTGTCCCTCTATAAGCACTAACTGGACTCCTTAGAGCACAATGTCACTTCAGGAATTCCACAGAAATGCAATCATACAGTATGGAACCTTTAAGACAATTTCCTACCATGTCTAGCCACAACAAAGAAATGAAAACTACAAGATTTTTAATAAAACACTTACCATGGAATCCAAAAGGATATTTTCTGGCTTCAAGTCTCTACATCAAATTAAAAGAAAAGGAAAAAAAATGACTATCACCCGAAATATTTCAAGAAATCTGAAACATTTCAGGAGGTATTTTCTGTGAGCTTTTAAACAAATGACTCACCTGTACACTATTTTGATGGAGTGCAGGTAACCCAAGGCACTGGCGATCTCAGCAGCATAGAACCTCGCTCTGGGCTCAGGAAAAGACCTTTCTCTCTGTAGGTGGAAGAAGAGCTGCAGGGTGGAGGGGAAGCTGTTAGTGTAGTCCCGGGGCTGCACACCAAACATTCTTCCTGATGCATCGATCACAAGATGCAAGTTCACGAAATCCGGCTGTCCTGTCCGCACCTCTCATCCTCAACCGTGTGTCTGCCTCTTAGGCGGCAACCACTGTACCACGCGTGCACCACGCACGCGGCTGTTGCTCTCACTGACTTCTCTCATGTCCGTGCGCTGCACTCAGTCCTCGGTGTGACAGTCTCCACATCACCCCAGACAGCCGCTTTAGGAACGATCACGGAAAATCTACAACCCTGATGCTGCCACGCGGAATTACTAGTCCTCCTGGACGGCTTCGTAAACCGAAAGCTCTGTGGGAGGTCTTTATATAGTTACGATCTTTAATATTCCCAAACAACAGATCTGACGTAAGAAACCGATGAGGAAGCTGGCTCAGAAAGGCTGACCTGCCCAGCATCTTAGACCATCACCCAGCACTTGGACACCGTGGTGCAGGACCATCACCCAGCACTGGGGTACCGTGGTGCAGGACCATCACTCAGTACTGGGGTACCGTGGTGCAGGACCATCACCCAGCACTGGGGTACTGTGGTGCAGGACCATCACCCAGCACTGGGGTACTGTGGTGCACGACCATCACCCAGCACTGGGGTACCGTGGTGCACGACCATCACCCAGCACTGGGGTACCGTGGTGCACGACCATCACCCAGCACTTGGGAGACTGGGAGGGAGGTCTGAGACTGAGGCCTACAGCCTAGGCTGTTTGGTAAGACCCTAAATAAAACACAAAAAGGAGCCAGGTATGTTGGCACATGCCTGCAAGCTGAGCACCAGGAGGCTGAGGCAGAGGGATTGTCACAAGCTTAAAGACAGCCATGGCTACACAGGGAGTGCCAAGTCAGAGAGGGCTACATGCATAGCAAGGCCTTGTCTCAAAACAACAGAAGCAAGACAGTGCACCTAAAAGAAAAAGTTAATAATACCAGAACACGGGGAGAACCCACGCTCCACCTCAACCCTTCTTCCTGGTCTTTACCTCCAGCCTACCCACTGCCAGCTGCATTGAACATCACCCACACCCAAGTGCCTTCTCCAGCACTTCATCCTCTACCCCCATCATCCCAGCAGAGCTCATCTTGTGGATGACAGTAAGTATCGTTCCACTTCCGCTGCTCAACTGAACAACCACGGTCTAAAAAGGATCCGAAAGCACAGTTCCAAAACGTGAAGAAACCACAGATAAAAAAGGAGACTTGCAGCGGCCCCTCATCCACTTAGATGTCTCCCGTGAACATTTCAAAGACTGAGAGGCAGGGAAGGGAGGCTCATGGCCGAGACATCTTCCTTCCATCTGAAGTGGAACAGAGTAACGCTAACAGAGTCTCTGAATTCAATTTCTTTGTTGTTTGTAACTCATTTTATATTTCATATTAATATTCTCTCTCTTGTTTTTACCATACAGGGTTTCGCTGTGTAGCCCTGGGTGTGCTAGAACTCACTTTGTAGACCAGGCTGGCCTTGAACTCACAGAGATCCTCCTGCCTCTGCCTCCCAAGTGCTGGGATTAAAGGCGTGCACCACCACACCCAGCTTTATTCTCATTTTCTATCTATCACCTTTATTCCTTAGTGTGATGGTTTGCATATGCTTGGCCCAGGGAGTGGCACTATTAGAAGGTGTGGCCTTGTTGGAGGAAGTGTGTCACTGTGGGGTAGGCTTGGAGACCCTCCTTCTAGCTGCCTGAGGGTGTACAGTCTGTTCCTGGCTTCCTTCGGATGAAGATGTAGAACTCAGCTCCTCCTGCACCATGCCTGCCTGGATGCTGCCATGCTCCCGCCTTAATGATAATGGACTGAACCTCTGAACCTCTAAGCCAGCCCCAGTTATATAAATGTGCTTTATATACATTGGTCATGGTGTCTGTTCACAGCAATGAGATCCTAACTAACACATAGTTAACCAAAGTACAGTAACATCGAGTCTTTCCTCTTTGCTGAGGGATAAAGGGCTCCTTTATAAAGTTGTTGTAAGATGTACTACTTCAATAAACTTTGGAGACACTTGTGGATCAGAGATCAACTGAATTAGAAATCAAAGGGGACTGGGAAGTAGCAGACCAGAGATGGCTGACTGCCTGTAACCTGTCACCAGGTCGCCCGAGCTCACTCTGTAGCTTACAACTACATGACTCACTTCCACCATCTAAACGGCTTTGTCTTATACCATGTGGCTGCCATGATGATAAAATAACCCAAGGAGCCAGCATCCTGGGCATGTAAGTGATACTGTATACTATGACTGTATCAGCCGCTCTAACGGAAGCATTTTTAAGAAAGGGTTTCAATAGTCTTCTGAGTAAGAGTTTTGGTTTACCGGCACAAACAAAAGAGGAGACTCTGTGATTACAATTCTCTTTTTCTATTAAAAATTCCTTTCTCTGAGGTAGATCTTGCCAGACTCTAACATGCCGAAATACATATGTACCCTCGGAAAGGCGATACAACATCAAACACTCCCCACTGGCTTAACTGTGGGGAGGGGTCGCCTCCCTGATGAATAGTTTGATCATTTTAGAAAATAACATGTTTGGCTAACATTCACAGGCAATGGTTGAAACAACCATTATCTAAATTACATGGCATCTTTTACACTAGCATTTCAATTTTGTGATGCAGTGTTGACCACACACGATGCCCATGACTTCCCTACACCTCCCTGCGGCCTCCCCCCTGCCTCCCCAGGCATGTGGTCCACTGAATACTGTTTTCACTCTACAAACAGCTGGTGATCGAGCATGGTCAGCTGAAAATTTACATAGTAACCAAAAATTTACATAGTAACCTTCTGGGTTTCCTGCTACTTTTTTTCCTAGCCATTGTCTGTATTAAACAAAGAATCACAAAACTCACCTCCCCTCCATTAACAAAATCCAGAACAAAATAAAGCTTTTCAGTTGTCTGGAAAGAATAGTGCAATCCAACCAGAAATGGGTGCTTCACATTTTTCAAGAGCACATTGCGTTCAGCCATAATATGTTTTTGCTGGAAAAAAACAAAACAAAACAAAAAAACCCCGTAAAACAGCAACTTGTATATATCAGAAAACAAATGCTCATAAAGAAACAGGCTTGAGAGAAACAGGTGCTATTTTGTGTTACCTCTTTTCTGTTGAGAACTATTTTTTTCTGTAACACTTTGACAGCATAAAATTTTCCATCCAGTTTCCGTTTTGCAAGAAGAACCTGTTAGAAAGATTTGCAAACGAATGAAGAGTTTAGTGAATTTACTTTTATAATTCTTCCTTTTCTTAGATATTTTAATAAAACAAAGAGGGTTCTGGTTATTTGAATAGCTAGAGATCATTTATTTGTTATTTAATATATATTGGTAATGGGATTTTTATCAAACTCATCACCAAATACACAGTGTTCGGGGGGCCTTTTGAGTTTGCTTAGAAAACACTGGAGTGGGGTTGTGGTGCGGCGCAGTGGGGAAAGGTGACTGCTCCTCGGCCTGATGAGAAGTTGATTCCTAGGAGCCACTCGGTAGGAGAGAACTGACTCCCACAAGGTTCTTTCTGATGCATACACACGATACTCATAAGTAAATAAAAGCTATAACCTTGGTAGGAACATTACGCACTGTTATTTTATGCAGGCTTCTCTTACAGGCTCTGAATTCACAAGAGTTCAGAAGAAGAGGCAACACGGACTGTTGTATTATTCATTAACGGTGTGGCCTTATGCATACATTAAAAGACAGACGATGTTGCACTAGAAAAGGAAGACACATTCCAGGTTGTGCTACACATAGCGATGTTCCGGTCAATGGATACATGGCCTAGACATGTAGTAGGCTGTGATATGACGGCTTGTGTGAGTACACTTTGTGATGTCCCCAGTGATGAGAATGCTTATGAATGTACTCATTCAAACACATTTCCACTACGTGACACAGGAGAATAACGGTAAGGGATTGGGGACGACCATAGATTAAGCTGTGTAATTACTAAAGGACACGTCCCAAGGCATTTCAAAACCAGCACATCAACTCCTGACACTGGCATGCTTACTTCTAGAACTGTCCTGTCTCTCTGGTTCAAATACACAACCTCAATCTAAACATGAGAAAAACAACAGAAGGGCATGCTGTCTAGACTTAAACAGTCAAGGACATCAAAAGCAAGGGAAGTCTGGGTAACTGACAGCCAAGACAAACCCAAGCAGACATGAAACCTCCATGGAAAGTGGTAGCTGGATAGGAAAAGAGCAAACTCCACAAAAAGCTACAAAATCAGAGTAACCGTTGTGAGTATGTTAACACTAACATCAACACTAGCTTGCTGTGACAAACGTACGGTATTAGCAGACAGCCCAGGAGAAGGCATGCTATCGAAAGCTCCCCCCAAAGTAAGCCTATTGATTTAAAAACATTTGGAACTCATAAAGATGGAATCAAAACACCTTTAGTATGAAATGTCCTCTGTCCGAGCACATTCTGCCATTCCTCATTCTTTATTCTCCATAGCACTGGACTGAGCAACACCTTTCCTTATTTTTCCAACCGTTTTGATAACTCTCACCCTTCCCACTGCATTCTTAGAATGAACATTAAAGACTACTGTACTCAGATGGCTCTGATTTCCCCTCACAGTGTCTTCCTCTAGTCAGTGACTGGAAGATCTGGACAATACATGATCAACTAAGAAGCAAATCGGCAAATGGAAGTTGAACCGAAACCACACCCCGGAAAGAGCTATTGTACACACCCGGCTGACACAGGCGTAGCTGATTCACATCATGCACTATTTTCAAGCAGACCACGACTCTGTGTTTGTGTTTGCTTTGCCTTGTTTTTGCATATTAAGTCTTTTATTCTATTGGACCGTGGGGGTTTATATGACCTACAACATTTTTAGTTTCTATTAAACATAGCTTGCACACATTAAGACATAAATCTTGGTAAGCTTTTACAGAATCTATATAGCACTATGAGGTCAGTAAAACATGCCAAAACTTCTGACCCATCAGTCATGACCTCACTCCACCACTATTTTACTGTGCAGTAGCTAGTTATTTCTGCTTTCAAAAATTATATATTTACAATTATATAAAGTCCCCCTTTCATTCCTTTCATTCCAAATTATATATTATAGCATGTGGGAGAGACTTCATGGTCAATGTTGTCACGTGGAATATCCTATTATAATGTATGCACTCTCTTGATACATTATTTGTGAAAAATGATGCTTTGGGCATGCCTGCATATGCTTTCCTAGTCCATGTGTGTTCTTGTTCAGTGTGTCACAGGTCATAAATATATTGACCATCAGTGACTAACAACAGTTTTCAACAGCTCAAAAAGAAACACCAAAGAACACATTTCATAAACTGGGTGTAAAATCACATATAGGACATTATAAAATGTGGAGAAAGACTTAAAATGTTTAATTATTGAAATGTCCATTGACATAAAGACATCAGTTCTCCCACACCTAAATCTATCTGCAGATTGAATGTAATCCAAATTAAATTCCATCTAAATTTTGCAGAAACAGACATGATTCTAAGATGTATGCAGACATGGAAAGGGCTAAGAGTATCTTCCTGAAGAATGGAGGGACGGGCTGGTGCTGGCTATCGGGCTGTATCTGTCAAGATATTGTTGCGACGATAAACAGACAAAATGGGACAGAAAATAAAGTCTAGAAACAGGACTGCGAACCACAACGTCTAAACCAGACTTGTTCATACATGAATGCCAAATATATGATGGAGGTGGCCTTGGAGCCCAGCGTGTATCTGAATAAATTCTGTATGTCACATGGAAGGAAAAGATGAACATACCCCACGTTTCATACTACATACAAAACCAATTCCTGTGACTTCTAGGCCTAAGCACAGCTTCAGGGCAACAGCAAAGCCCACCATGTCCTTTTGTTCTTTCTAAGATAGCTTCATGCTACATTGTTCAAGCTGTCCTCCCACCTCAGACTCCCAAGCTTCTAATCCTAAGATTGTGAGCGTGCATCAGCACATCCAGCTAATGTCTGTCATTTTTTTCTTTACAACTTTTTTTTTTTAAAGATTTATTTCTTATATATAAGTACACTGTAGTTGTCTTCAGACACACCAGAAGAGGGCATCAGATCTCATTACAGATGGCTGTGAGCCACCATGTGGTTGCTGGGATTTGAACTCAGAACCTCTGGAAGAGCAGTCAGTGCTCTTAACCACTAAGCCATCTCTCCAGCCCCATTTTTTTTTCTTATTAGATATATTTCTTTACTTACATTTCAAATGTTATTCCCTTTCCTGGTTTCCTGTCCATAAGCCCCATCCCCTCCCCCTCCCCCATCTGGTGTTCCCCCCCCCTCAACCCCTCCTCCCCCCCCCATTCCCCTGTACCGAGGGGGGGGGTTTGAACCTTGGCAGGACCAAGGGCTTCCCCTTCCACTGGTGCCCCAACAACGCTATTCTCTGCTACATATGCAGTTGGAGCCCCGGGTCAGTCCATGTATATAGTCTTTCAGTAGTGGTTTAGTCCCTGGAAGCTCTGGTTGGTTGGCATTGTTGTTTTTATGGGGTTGCAAGCTCCTTCAACTCTTTCAATCCTTCCTCTAATTCCCCCAAAGGGGGTCCCGTTCTCAGTTCGGTGGTTTGCTGCTAGCATTGACCTGTGTTGGACATGTTCTGGATGTGTCTCTCTGGAGAGATCTATATCTGGTCCCTTTCAGCAGTCTGTCATTGTTTTTATTTTATTTTTTTTCTTTTTTTTCGGAGCTGGAGACCGAACCCAGGGCCTTGCGCTTGCTAGGCAAGCGCTCTACCGCTGAGCTAAATCCCCAACCCCTCTGTCATTGTTTTTAATGCAAAGCAAGGGGAGATTTATCCAGGGCTGATGGCTGCTAACTTCTTGACATCTGTCAACGTTGCATTATTAATGGCAGACCACTAATAACATTCTGATACACTGATTACAGAGTGGGATCCACTCCTGTCTGCTGCTTACATGCACTTGTTACAATGTAACAAGTGAGCGCTGTGTATCCGAGGAATAAACAAACAAACAGGATGAGCAGTGGTCCTTCCCTGTTCTCAAAGCAACTCCGAAAACTTAAGATACCCAAAGCTACAAATATAAGGAAGTATAAGTATATATACATTAGTTATAACTATAAACATACATATTAAGATATAATTAAATATACATATATTCATTTTTACTACAAGTTTCAGTGAAATTTGCAAAAAAGAATAATTGTATTTGGTGGTTCAGATAAATTCTCCCACAACACTTTTGCTGACCATGCCGATCTTCTCAGCATGGCTGGACACTGTCCAGTTCTGGGATGACTCTGATGCTCACAGAAATGCCTGTTTCACGGCCTTTCTAGCATCCATTTGAAAGGATTCCCTCTAAAGATTATTCCTGACCAGCTGAGCTGCCCAGAATCCTGTCAGTCCACCTGTTCACTTCAGCACAGCCCCACTATTGACATTCAGCCGAGTGAATCATTTAATAGACTACCTACCACAAAGGTTGTAAGCATCGCTACGTCAGTTTTCTCAATAGAACCCTGACAAGCAGCCGGCACACTCTAAGTTCTTACTAAGTACACATTGAACCTAAGCACTTCATCTTAGAAAGTCCGTATCTTGCCAACAGAAAAGCCCAGTGGCTCATACATGCCAGGCAGACCTTCCGTAAGTGCTTAATCATGGAAGGGAACACTAAAAACTCTTACCTTGCCAAAGCTGCCCTTTCCAATAACTTTTAAAAAATCGAAGTCACTTGGTTTGGCACTGAAAGAAATTAGCAATGGCAAAAAAAAATGAGTCTTCTAGAAATTAAGATGTAAACTGTTAAACATTTCCTCGTGTTTCATTAATTTAACAAATTAATATGAGGGAACAAAGTCTGTGGACCCATTGGCAGGATTTTCCTTCTCCTTTGTTAAGAGCAATAGCATTTCCTCCCAACTAAATTATATAAGCCCTGTTTGAGCTCCGTAGAAGAAGTACTCCGTAGAAGAATAAAATTCTAAGAGAAAACACTGGAGACAAGCCTTTATACACATCATAATATGTAAACATAAATATAAGAAACCTACCTACGTGAAGTTCAGTAGTGTTTGGTACTGGGTAATTCTTCAAGACAAGGTACTAGGTGCTAGCACCCAATAAAAATGCCAAGGGCACTTTCTTTTCTTTTCTTTCTTTTTAAAGATTGGTTTATTTATTCTATGTATGTGAGCACACTGTTTCTGTCTTCACACACACCAGAAGAGGGCATCAGATCCCATTACAGATGGTTGTGAGCCACCATGTGGTCGCTGGAAATTGAACTCAGGACCTCTGGAAGAGCAGTCAGTGCTCTTAACTGCTTAGCCACCAATCTAGCCCCCTGCCCCTCAAAATGTTTTCTGATGGAGAGAAGTCTCCAGCTTTTATTTTAACGTAAGTCTCTTATCGAGCATTGAAATCAAAAAGTTCAGTGGATTGTTCCACACATGCCTGCGATGAGGGAAAGCCAGGAACAGAACTCCAGAGAGAACAACACTGCTGTTTTGTTTATTCAAGCCTAGTAGATAGAAACAGCATGGGCTGGCAAAGGCAAGTGTCAGGGGGATAGGACAGTGATCTTAAATATCTAGGAGTGTTTCCTCAGAGAGCCTGAATTCTTGGCTGTACCAGAGGAGGATCGATTGATTTAGGTTTGAAATGTCAAGTAATTACCAAAACCAACCAACCGACCCCAACAGAAAACAAGTGAATTGACTAGCTCAGCAGGAGAAGGAGCTTGCCACCAAACCTGATGACTCGAGTTGGATGCTTGGGAAGCGCATAGTGCAAGCAAAGAACTGACTCCTAAAAGCTACCCTGCGACCTCCACACACGCATCTACACACACAGTAAGTAGGTAAGTAAATACATAAGCTGTAAGAAGGTTTACAGTCTGTTCATACGCATTTAACCTAACACTCGGTCCAGGTTAAATATTAAAAAAGGTAAAAACTGGGTTGGGGATTTAGCTCAGGGGGAGAGCGCTTACCTAGGAAGCGCAAGGCCCCGGGTTCGGGCCCCAGCCCCAAAAAAAAAAAAAAAAAAAAAAAAGGTAAAAATTAACAAGAATGCATTAAGCAAATAAGGCAGACTCAAGAAGGGCAAACGGCACACATCATTGTCTCTCATGTGCACAATCTAGATTTAAATACACACATCCTCTCTCACACACACAGGATGCAGAAGCAGGAAGACTAGAAAGGAGGAAGCAAGGATCTCAAGGGGGAAGGAGAATAAAAGCAAGACAGGAAGTAACGAAACATTTTCTTACATACGTTGAGTCAAGGTTTAATAATATGTACACACAAACAACATGAAAGTGGAAGGAGGACTACTTGGCAGAGAGGAAGGGGTCAGTGTGTGCACTGGGGAACAAGTATGAACAGAGCACACGGATGCATATATGAAAATGTCGTAAGCAGCCAGTAGTTGATATGTTAACTAAAAAAGAATTTAAAACAAACAAGATACATTAGAAATATTTAACTAAACATAGGTATATCTGTTCTAAAAAAAAAAAAAAAAAAAAACCTGTTCTTTGGGCTATTTTATTCTTTAAGGAAATAATGTTTTAAATAAAAGGAAGCAAATGTGACTGTGTATGCCTTGTATATGCCACACACACACACACACACACACACACACACACACACACACACACACACACACACACACACACGGGAGGGGCTTCTGCCAGGCGCAGTATTTATCTCTATCTACTGACATATTCACAGGTCTCCGGTTAAAACAGTTTAGCTTCAGAAAAATGCACATTCGCAAAATAAAGAAAAGTTGAAATAAATTAAACTTACTGAGGATTTCCAGTTGGACCCAGGTTGATGTTCCGTGAGGTAGAATGTGGCTATTTAGTGAGAGGGAAAAAACAGTATCCTCATTAGTGTCAAAGATTACAAGTCAATGGATACCTTGATATAAAATTATATAACCATACCACAAACATAATGTATGTTAAGGAAACCTAAAGTCCTCATTCTTGAAATATAGTCAGTATAAGCACTCACTTTTACCATGGTAACTTTCAAGGAGAAAGGAGACCAGAAATGACACTCATCGTGAAACGGACAAGGACCAGGCCAAGCGCTCAGGAGAGGTAAGCGCAGAAAACACATGTAACAGATGAATCACTCTACACTCAGAGACCAGTTACCAAGGCTGTCTGTTTTTCAGATATTAAAAACTTTTTAAAGCCAGGCTGACGGTAAGGGCGTATACACAGCAGATCTGTTGAGTGCAGATAGAGCCCTGGGATTGACTGGATCGAGCCGGCCAGGGAGTCACTAGGATCGGCTGTCTCCACCCCAGGTGCACGGCTGCACGGCCATACTTAGCTTTTCTAGGGGTGCTGGAAACAGATCCAAACTCAGGTTCACCCTGGCAGAATCATCTCCAAAGTAAACAGAACAGGATTTTCTCCCGTCCCCAGCAGTTCAGTAGTTTCAAAGTTGTAGGCACAGTAAATTAAAGCCCAGGATCAATTCAGCCATGAATCCTTACTCGGCTGTTACGGCACAAAGCAATTTAACCTCGAAAGATTCTGGTTCACTTGAAAACTCAAGTGAAAATTCCCGAGGTGGAATCCAGGGAACCTGTCAGGGGCGGCATCTGTTTTCTCTTGAGGTACGAGGGATTAGACCAGGGCCTCCGGGCATGCATTCTGCCTCTGAGCTTCAAACCCATCCCACAGTAGACACTTTCACAAAAGCCATGTAACAGTGAAATTAGCTTCCCATAAGTCCACTCTGAGGTTCTTTATACATTCAGGAAATTAAATGACTTATGTGTATCTAGTACACACACCTTTACAGGAATGTAATCACATTCCATGTAAGACTGTCACATTTTTACTGAAATCTATTCAGATTTATAATCTCCAGGTGGCACAGTACCACTTGTACTTCTAATTATCCCATATAATACCCTGACTTGTGTTTTTCTTTTTTCTTTCCTCACAGCACCCAAAGGTAAATATTAAAAGTAACTTCCAAAAATAAGGTTACTCTACGTAGCTTCAATATTGAGAACCTGCATTATACTACAAAGTACGATGTCTACGTATTCTGTAAGAGGCAGAGGCTCGGTAGTTAAGGCGCTTGCCAAACGAGCCAGAGGACCAGAGTTTGGATCCGAGTCTGGATCCGTAGAACCTCCATAAACGCCAGGTAGGCATGGCAGCCTGCCTGTGAATCCAGCCTCCAGGGTGGAGACAGGGCTCCTCAGAGCAAGCAGTCTGGTAAAATCAGCCATGTTGGTGGGCTATAGGCTTGACTATCAGGGCTGCTCTGCTGAGTAAAATGTAAGGGCACTCCCAATGTCAACGTGGGATTTCCACACACGTATGTGTGTCCACACATATGAACCAAACAACAACCCACACGGCACACATGAAAAGAAGAAAGAGGGGTGAGTAATGGTGTGTGAACGGTGGAACTGTTTTTAGGTATTCTACAGTGCAGAAATCCTGGCGCAGACACGATCCCTTGGTTCTGCGTTAACGCTGCTCTGAAGGAAGACTGTGTGTCTGAGGCTCTCAGGCACACGTCTGAGGCTGCTACCCGGACAGCACAGCGCCCCCTGCTACCTTCGGAGTACTTCTTTCATCCTCATCTTCAGATGGATCTGACTGATGTCTCGGGCTGTCCATTTGAAGGAAGGCTCGGACGTCTGGACTGAAAACAAAGATTAATTTATTACTCAGACAGCATGTGAACAGCTTGTGACCCTTTAAAAAGAAACTAAAACAGAAACCACCTTAATAGCACTTGCGGCAAGAAAACTGCAGACTGCATTATTCATTATTGTGATGGGAATAAAGAAGTTCTGCTCTTAAAAAGAGGGGACCCACCCGAGGAGCAGCCAAAGATATAAACAGACGATTCACACTGGAGGAAATCCGAGTGGAAGCTGGAACTGAGATTCACTTCCCATCCATTAGTCAGCCAAAGAGAGATGGATACAAGGATCCCAGGGTGGGATGGACCATGTCTGAGCTGCTGGTGGGATGGAGAATGAGCCTCTCCTCAGAAGCAGATGGCTTGGGGAAACCCCGGATACATCTATCCCGGATGCAGACACTCCCCTTATAAGTGTAAGCATGGGTTGCAGGTGGGGTGGGACGTTACACCCTATGTACTGGTCCATTTAAAAACCAGGAGGTTTAAGTCAGCTCCAATAACTGCCTGTAGAGAACACCAGTTGGCAGCCGGCGATGACGGCTGTAGCATTGGACATCTTAGTGTGGAGCACCGCCTGCCGTGCTCTGGCACTGTGGTGAACACAGATAGTTGGCCTCACCTCTGTGTATTCGCTAAATACCCACGGATGCAAGGCAGGCCTACGTATGCATCCTAATAATGTATATTAGAGCAGATCTCCACATGGGTACAGAGGCGTAGGCTGATGAGGGGACTAGAGGACTAAAATCAAAGCAGACCACTCATGGACTAGTGAAAAATCCCAATTAATGGCCAAATTGCTATCTTGACCCACACATGTGCAGTCCATGAATGGTCTTAACACAAACCACATTTGGAGGAAATTAGAAAGGTAAACAATTACGTTTAAAAAGGAGACGATTGGGTTGGGGATTTAGCTCAGTGGTAGAGTGCTTGCCTAGCAATCGCAAGGCCCTGGGTTCGGTCCTCAGCTCCAAAAAAAAAAAAAAAGAGACGATTTACAAATGTTAAACACCATTACTTGGTAATTCACTCGGGTTTACATGCCTAAAACATAAGACTATGTATACCTCAAATCATACACGAGTATTTAGAGTAACATTATCTGTAATAGCACAAAAGGAGAAATGCTAACCAATAAATGGATAAACACAGCATGGCAATCCATGAAACGAGATAACTTATACCTGTTAGGGTAGGGATGAACCCCAAAACACTGCACTGAATGAACAAAGAAGAAAAACAGGACACACATTGTATGGCTTCAAAAGAAATGTGTGCAGCAGACAGATCCTCAGACAGAAGGCAGAGGACTGGCTGCCAAGCCTTCCTTGCCGAGACAACGGGAATGTCAGACTGACTTTTAAGTGACTCGGGTGACAGTCATTCAGCACCATGAATATTCTGAAAACCACCGACTGTACATTCTCGAGTATCTAGAACAAATGTGAACGTGGGGGAAGGAATCTTCAATCCTACCACAGTTTACACATTGGCTTTCTTCTCTGCAAAATGTTGGTTATGCTACATTTGCATTTTTTTTTCTTACGGGGCCTAATTCACATTCCCTCCTGAACACTTCTTTGTGCTGTTAGAAGCTCTAACCATCAGATAGTACAGACATGTGCTTCTTGTCACACAGAGGCACCAAGAGTTACTCAATGGCTTTTAACACTTTACTATACAACTTTCATTCTCCACAGACAGTGTTGTAAAGGCAGGCCTTGGGTTTAGCACTGTGGCTGCGTTATGACTTGCAAACACAGACTGTCGAGATTTTTAAGTTTTATTATTTGTGCATATGGAGGGAGTATGTGCCTATGGTAGGAAAGCCAGAGGCCTTCTACCCTTATGTGCATTCTGGGGATAGAATTCAGGCTTGGGTGACAAGTTCCTTCACCCATGGAGTCATCTAACAAGCCCTAATTTTATTTTTTAAACCAAAACCATTTAGTTTAGGGCCAGGCATTATGTTTGATCCCAGCACACAGGAAAGAGAGGCAGGTAGATCTATGAGCTGGAAGCCAGTTCTGTCTACAGAGCGGGTTCCAGGACAGCCAGCGATACACTGAGAAACCCTGTCTGCAAACCAAACCAAACCAGAACAAAAACTATTACTGTGGATAATAAGCCAGGTTAACATTTTAGCTACACTCTGATAACTATGACTAGAAATGTTACAATTTTTACTCTGCGTGTTTTTATGAGCATCTGAAGATTCTCCCAGCTGTGGTGACTGTTAAAAGCTAACAAGTGACATAATCTCATACATGCTAACTTTACCAGCATTATCATTAACTAAAGTCACAACAGGGTATCCCGCTTGCTCACCAAAATGGCGGAAACTGAGACTAACTATACACAGTGGTGGCCAGGAGAACAGTGCCATTTCTCATGGAGGTACAAACTGCTACAGCCGTCCTGGAAAGCCACATGGCACTATGCCTTGGAGTGAAGCAAGCAGCCTACAGCTCACACACTTTGAGAATGTTTGTACGTGTGCTCCGTAAGACATGGGAAGGCCAACAACATTTGTAACAGCCAGAAACAAACCCCACAAAACAAAAAACCCATGTCTCTGGAAACTCCAACGTTTAGTTCCAGTATCGCTCTAACCACAGACACATAGCTTTAGGACGTAGTCGCCCTGCTCACAAAGCACACACTGGCACAGGCTGGGTCTCTGGAAATCAGCCTCAACGGGCGCATTTAACGTCAAAGTTGTTTCTAACCCAGACCAAGACATTTTACGCGAAGTCTGTAAATGTAGCTCCCTGAGGCACATCGGTAGTTTGGTGTTCGAATGGGAAGCACGAAGACTGAAGTTCTGTTAACGCGAAAACGTCCATCAGTAGAATTGGGTGAGTTGTGGAATACATTACAGCAGTAAGTATCACCAAGACAGAAGACAGAGAATGTGCATGCCTTGACTTTATATGAACTTTAAAGTCAGGCCACACTAATCTGTTTCTACAATCAGAACTGTGGTTATCTTGGGAAAGAAACAAGGACTGGGGATTTAAACAACGTGGCCTCAGACGTGCTGGGGCCAGCTTCGTGCTCTGTCTAAGTGACAGGGAATGGCCTGTGCACAACTGTCTGAGCACTCGTTTGTACTACAGATAAAGGAAGGCACTCTTGCTTCCACTGTCATCTGTTCTTGTTTGGCTACTCTTGTTGCTCCGTTATGGTTACACTCATGCAGCCCAGGCTCCGCTCTAACAAATTATGCAGCCCTCGGTTAGTTCTGACTGCTGACCTTCCTACACCCCCTTCGTTTTCTATCTTATTTTGTGTATGGATGTCTTCTTGGCATGCAGTGTCCACAGAGGCGAGAAGAAGGAGCTAAGGACCTAAGACTGGAGCTACAGATGGTTGTGAGCCA
This sequence comes from Rattus rattus, assembly GCF_011064425.1. NCBI lineage: Eukaryota > Metazoa > Chordata > Mammalia > Rodentia > Muridae > Rattus > Rattus rattus. The sequence continues at coordinate 144,623,702 of NC_046154.1, read as the reverse complement.
CTGTGGAGAAGCTGGGAGGAAACCTGGCTCTTCTACGAGGGCGGCCATGCCTGCAGGCCCTGCCTCCACCTCCTCAGTATGGAGATTACAGGCACGCACCACCGTCCAGCTCCTTTTCCATCTCCTAAATGCATACGGAAAGGTCCAGTGCTCATGATGGGCAGCACTTTTACTCGTTCTTTTTAAGTTTAGTTTTCCTTTCTGTGTTGTAGTATTTTGCCTGTATGCTTGTGCACCTTACGTGTACCTGGTGCCTGTGGAAGCCAAAGTTGTCCAATGCTTGGAACTGGAGCTATAAGTGGTTCTGGCCTACATGAGGTGCTGGGAATCAAACCCAGATCCTCTGGAAGGGCAGCCCGTGCTCTAAACCACTGAGCCGTTTATCCTGCCCCTTTCCTTTTCCCTTAGTATGTGTCATTTGCACTGGCGCTCTCTCAGTAAGTAAATAACATCTTTTTTTAAGAAAAGATTTATTTATTTATTATATATAAGCACACTGTCGCTGTCTTCAGACACACCAGAAGAGGGCATCAGATCTCATTACAGATGGTTGTGAGCCACCATGTGGTTGCTGGGATTTGAACTCAGGTCCTCTGGAAGAGCAAATCAGTGTTCTTAACCTCTGAGCCATCTCTCCAGCCCCCATCATTCTTTATTATGGCGAATTTTCATGTATTTTTGGTTTTCGGTTCACTTAGTATTTTAGGGTTTTAGTCAAAAGTTCCACTGTTCATCTTTGGGGTCCGTTATTTACTGCCAGTATACTCAAATATCCCCTTTTCACTCAAAGGTCAGAGAAACAGACTGTATTCCAGTTAAAAAGTATAATTTTAAAACCATATGTTCATAGTTATCTTTTTAAATACCTTCTCCTGTTAAAACAAATCTATGTTGGGTCAAGAAGTTGTGACAGGGTCTGATATAGCCAGGGTGGCCTTGGGCATCTAATCCTCCTGCCCCTCCTGGTATGGAACTATAACATAAGCAAGCTCCACCGAGGTTACTGACGCCATCTTAGAGCACGTTTCCCTGACCGCAGCAGGGAGCGTGCAGTAAGCACTCAGGTTACACGTTATTTCGCTTCTCACTCTTTTATATGCACCATGCTAAGATGATTTGATGTTAAAATGAAAACTAAGTTCTGTTCACAAAAGACAAGATCTATAAAACACAAAGTATCTTGTTTTATTAAAAGGAAAATGTCAGCTTAAAACCTCTTGGTTATTTGTTCACGAGGTCCTGGGATTCATTCTCCCCAGAGCAGAAGACACTTATCAGAGCAGAAGTGCACTGTATATAAAAAGATTTGCTGTCACAAGTGACCAAAGTGCAGAGACTAAGTGCCAGGGGCTACTTAGCCACAAATAGGGCATTTTATTATCACCCTGACGCCTGGCAAGGCTCAGAGACAAACTCAGAAGAGGGAGGAGAAAGGGTTCAGAGCTGAGGTTGGGGAGGATCCGAGTGAAACCACCTATACTTCCGGAACATGTGGCTAACATGAGGCCTAATCCTAATGGGCGTCACAGACAGAGGCACCTTTCCAAGTGATGGAGAAATAGAATACCAAGCAGTTAGCAAGATGTCTTAACTAGAACGCAAACGGACTTGAACAGTAATCTGTAAAACTTCTACATCTTGGTTGGTATTTTTGTCAACTTGAAAAAAGCCAGAGTCATCTATAAACAGGGATTCTTTTTTTTAAAAAAAAGATTTATTTATTTGATATATATGTAAGTACACTGTAGCTGTCTTCAGACACACCAGAAAAGGGCATCAGATCCCATTACAGATGGTTGTAAGGCACCATGTGGTTGCTGGGATTTGAACTCAGGACCTCTGGAAGAGCAGTCAGTGCTCTTAACCACTGAGCCACCTCTACATCCCTAAACAGGGATTCTTAATTGAAAAAAAAAAATGCCTCCAGAATATTGCCTGTAGGCGAATCTGTAGTGTATTTTTTTTGGTTAATGATTAATGTGGCAGGTCCCAGCTCACTAGGGTGGTGCCGTCATCCCTGAGGAGGAGCTGCTGGGCACACAAGAAAGCAGGCGGAGTAAGCTTGAGGAGCAAAGCAGTAAGCAGTATTCCATCATGGCTTCTGTTTCAGTTCCTGCCCTGACTTCCCTCAGTGACAAGTATGACCCTAGGGCTGTCGGACCTAGCCAAGGCATCACGCAAGTGCATAGGGAAGGAAAAGTCTGAGCTGAAGAGAAAGTGATACAAGAGGAGAACGTGTTCTAGGAAGATTTCACAACCAGTAATGTTTCATAAAGCAACTCCTGAGGTTTAATCAACACTCTTGGGTTTGCTTTCACCGTCCCTTTAGAAGGAAAGAAGTACTTACTGGTTGTAAAGCTCTGGATATCTGACTAAATTCTGAATGAACTCGTTCAATCCTGCTCTTCTTTGTTTAATAAAATCTGTAAGAGAGACAGGGTACACTAGTAGTTACATTTCCGTCATTGTATGCAGTTACCATGACACACACATCCATGGGAGAATAGACAACCACAGGGCAGCAAACTGTGTCTAAGAAGCTATTTCTTAGTTGGTATTTGGTCCTGGAGGAGAGCCTTGTAGACGCTCCAGAAGAAAACTACAGCTTCACCATTAGAGGGGTGAACACTGCCACTTACTGGAGAACCATTTGCTATCTCTCCTTGGTGCACAGCTTATGTGCTTTCTCAACAGTGAAGCAGACTGTATCACAGACCTCATGAACAAAACAGGTGTGGTAACAGTGCATGCCTGAGGCTGAGGCAGGAGATCACAAGTTTGGGGCTAGCCTAGGCTACACAGCAAGACTCGATCTCAAAAACAAAACAAGATAAAAAACCCAAAAAGTGCGGAACAATTATGTTCTTCAGTAAATACATAACTTCCTCTTCAAATTTCAACCGGAACTCAACAGACGATAAAGCTTTTGCTTACCTGGATCAAAATTATCACCAAATATTCTCTTGGCCGGGATCTTCAGAGCCATAGCAGGAAACTGTTTCTTCAACTGAATTTTAAAAACAGCATTCTGTGAGCTAATTTCTGAATCTATTTATGCCTACACAACACAATATGATCGCAAAGATTTACCGTAGGATAAGGTACAACATACAACACTAATATAGATGAACCAAATGCCAGACTGACTCTTAATCACCCTCTTCTGTCCCAGGAAATTGTTCGGTATGTACGTGACCTTGGATATTACTTAATATCCCTGTGCCTCAGTGTTTTTTCTTTGTTTGTTCTGTCTGCAAAACAGGGATAGGCGAACTGAGCATCTGTCAGGTTTTTCGTGCAGTGGAATTAGAACCCATTCGGCGAGCACTCGGACTGAAGAGCGGTGCCTAGGTTCTGCAGTCACCACTCACCCTTCACCTCAAGATGCGTGCTCTTAGTGATCTACAGCAACAGGCCAGCAACAATTCTTAGAGAAAGCGAGTTAACTTTGCCCCCAATTCCCTCAACTCCAGCTTTCTCTCTATTAATCGCTAATACATTTGTTTATGAGATTTGTTTGAGGAAAAACTGACTTTTATTGAGGAACCATTCACTACCTGAGCACACAATGTAGAAAGAAGTTAAACGACAGACAGTCAAGTTGTAAGCTGGCTGTACGTGAAAATCCACCCATTCAGAAATGACAGGTCTGGCTGGCAACCACCAGAGACACAAATGGAAGACTCACTGCACTGCTGTGGGCAAGCGGTCAGCAAATCCCTGACTTAAAGGCGGATGAGCAAATGAGAGCCCACGGCAAGCCCACACTGTACGGACACTCGGAGCCTTATCCACGGCCACATAAACATTCAGGCTCGGGGCATCGCGGTCTGAATCTTCAGATGCGACGACGATTCTGTGCTTTAACAATCGCCTTTTAGATAAAAGTGTATTAAAATATTTACAGATGAAATGGCAGGTCAGGATTTGTGTGGAAATTACAACAGGCTGGTTCATGTGTGACGTAAAGCAAGTAGCACTGTGGCAGTAATCGAAGACAGCGATGGTATTTCATTATTTCCTTCCCCTTGAGACAGGGTTTCTCTGTATTGCTCTGGCTGCCCTGGAATTTGTTCTGTAGACAACACTGGTCTCGAACTCAGAGATCTGCCTGCCTCTGCATTCTGGGTGCTGGGATTAAAGGTGTGCGCCACTATGTCAGCAATATTTCATTATTTTCTTGTGGAATTAATAGAGTTACTGCCAATCTTAACAGACTAAGGACAATTTGCATTAATGAAAGTTAAAACATACCAACCGTTCTTTAAAAACACGGTTAAGCTGACAATAAAAATATCCACAAATTGAAATTCTTACTTTTTGTCTTTTATTCTCAACGGAGGAAAGTAATTTGAGTTTTCAAACTCAGGGAGCTGGAGATCGGGTTCAGGCTGATTTTTGTAGTTTTAAATGATATAACTGATACTGGTTTTGTGGTGACAAGAGGCAGAATCTGAAACATTTATATTTAAGACATTTATAAAAAAAACAAAATCAGCAAATAAAAAGATGGGAAAACGTGAGAGAAATGTGGAGAGATGGCACCACGGGCTGTGAGAGGAGAGAGATGGTGCTAGGGGCTCTGAGAGGGGAGAGATTGCACCCCGGGCTGTGAGAAGAACAGCTGGCCAACTTTCACCAGCTCCCAAAAGAAATATATTTTTTAAACCTACTAGAAAGAAGGGTTGGGGATTTAGCTCAGCGGTAGAGCTCTTGCCTAGTAAGCGCAAGGCCCTGGGTTCAGTCCCCAGCTCTGAAAACAAAACAAAACAAAACAAAAAAACAAACAAACAAAAAAAAAAACCCTACTAGAAAGGTTACCAAGGCCAACCACAGCATTACTTAGTTACTATTTTCTTCTAAAACAGTACTTTGACTTCCAGTCACTGCCTTGACGCCCTCTGTGAAGCAGTATGTAAAACAATATATAGGAAATTCTCTTACATAAGCTTTCATGTACCATAAAGAACAGAGGGCAACAGAGAACATTACCCTGAGTAGTAACACTACAGGCAGTAGCTTACATTTAATCTACTTTAAGTTCCCCTACTATCCAGATCTTCTAGAATACTTAGTAATTTCCATCAGGACAAGTAAATGTCATTCCAAACCAGAACGTTGTTAGTTGTAAGTCCCTTTCAATAATAGTGTATCATTTGAGCGCTGCTTCGGGCAGATACAGAGAAATGGTAAGTAAGATGAACCAGAAGTCTAACTTTTATGACCTAAAAACCCACGAGATCCTATGACTCACTCCACCCCACTTGGGAAACAGTTTATCTCTCAGCTGAGATAACTATGACTCGGTATGTTTTTGAAAACTCTTATGAATGATAGCTTGCAGATGTATGTATTTTTTAAACTGTACTAATGTTAATGTGGATGTGTCTGTATATGCATTGTGTGTGTCGATGCCCCCGAAGGCCAGACAGGATGCTGAAAAAACACTGACCTGGGGCTCCCAGATGATTGTGAACCGTCTTACAAGACAGCAAGGGCTATCTTTCCAGCCTCGAGATTTACGTAATTTTAAAACCAGGAGACAGGGTTAAGAAATGAAACTCTACCTTTCTAAATATAAAACCAACTTTCTAGAGACGCACCACAATCTACTCATTAAATGCACTGGGGGTGGCGGCCAAGATTGATTTTTTTTCTTTGTTGTTTAACAACATAACTGAATCTAAGCTTAGGACACAGAGATGCTCTAATCCAGGCTCTGCGAGAGCACTGTCTGGCCGCCATCAAACTTTCTAAGACAAACTTTCTAACTGTCTTCCACCTACATCAGCAGCTGGCAGAATCTGGCCTGATGCCTCTCAAAGATCACGATCACCTCACTGCAGATGTTAAAAACTATGTGCAACTATGGGCACTAGACTGTGAACTACTTACTAGCTGGATTAGGAATAAAATGGCTTCAGTCCCTTAGACAGCCAATGGTCGCTCGGATTTCCAACTCGGTTCGGCTGTGTTGGTATCTGAAAGCCGGAACTGATCACGTCTAACAATGATGCACAAGAGGAGTGTGCAGCTGACACTTTCAGAGCTAAGGCTGAGAGCTGAAGATTTTAACCAGAACGGCCTTGATGGATACTATGCTTATTTGGCACAAGGGATTTGTATCTAACGCCATCTGACACTGAATTGTCCTTGACTCTCGGTCTCGTCTCTCACCCTCCTTCTTCACTTGGAACTGTCTGTCTTTCCACATTCACATAAAGGCTAAGTCAAGCTGCTTCCGAAGAGTCAACCCCTTTTCTGCTTGGAAACATGAACGGATTGACTCATCCAAATAAGCTTTAGACAGAAATGATGTAGTCTCTTACAGAATTGTAAAGTTTGTCAAACTCTGCGTATCTCCTGAAGACGAACCATTCGCTTCTTCCCACAGAGACCAGAACTTTATAAACCTGTGGAAAAAAATAAATAAAAAAAGACATAGTTTAACGCACTTCAACTGCAAAGGAACCATACACAAAATCTGCTAACTGTTTATGTGATTCTCCAAGATAAAAATGCGTATCGAATGAAACAAACAAAACTGTCAGAACTACCGACTGCTAACACTCGGCCATTCTTGCCTCATCTTTTCTTTCCCAAGAGCAAAACACTGTAGAATAAAGTGACGCCATTTTCTTACTCATCAGCTAGCTATGCCTTGAAGTTCTAAAGCACTTTCAGAAGTGATCCCTGGCCACAGTTAACACTGAGCGACTGCTTTTCTTCCTAGTACCTTTCAAATAGTAATGGTATCCTTTCATTCTTCTAATGCCATTCTACAATTGTGTCTAATGTCTTCACATACAACCTCATTTAATTATAATCAATAGTCCTATGAATGAGCAGAATTATAGCCTCCCACTATGTCAGTCAAAAAGCTGATTTACTTAATGTTTATAATGATAACTAGATAAGAGCTGCTTTAGGGGATGTTTGCTCACATTCTCTTAGTGTTGGGAGAAAAGCAGGTTCGTCTCAGACACACACACACGTGCGTACAAACTATCCTTTCCCACAAAAGGAAAGTAACTGAAATCTACAAGTTCACTCTAGATAACACCATGAGGAAGACGAGGCTCTGATATTTTGTAATAGACGGTATAAACGGATGGGGCCCTCAGCCACATTAAAGCCTTCTTTGAGAGAAGCGATGAAATCTCACTGCAGTTGAGGCAAAGCCACTGCTATCAGACTCTTGGCAATGGACGTGTCCCTCAGATGAAAGATAACAGTGCTCAAGATTCAAGCCGTTGTTGAACAGTCAGAGGGCTGATCCACGTCGACTATTAGTTCATGTTGTCAAATACACTTTAGATGCCCCGAAATGTTTCTTTTCAGAGAACATTCATGGACATTCCTCGCTGTATAAAGCTATTAATATGTGCCAGAAATGAGGAGACTTAGTCACAGGCCAGTGACGTGACCAAGAGTGGACAGCGGAGTCTCCTCATCAGGAGTCAGGGAAGCAGCCTGGACGCAAAAGGACAAAACCAGGTCTACATGACTGCGGGCATCTTAAATCCCTTGTACTGATTTTCTGATGAGGATACAGAACAGGGAGACGGGCTCTCCGGGTTACAGCCAAGGCAGCAGCCAAGTCTAGGTTCCAGGACATGGGGGTCTCTGGAGCAAACACCACACACACAGACACACACAGACACACAGACACAGACACACAGACACACAGACACACACACAGACACACACACACACACACACACACACACACACACACACACACACACACACACCTGGGCATTTGAAGGAAGTCTATGAACAAGATGCCTTTTGTAGGGTCTCTGAAACACCAGGACATAGCTTGAGAAGGTCAGGGTGCAGGTCCTGTCAGGCTTCCCCTACTCTTTCACAGAATGTATCTCTCCCTGAAAAGACGAAAGGACACCTAACCTACTATCCGTACTGTAGGAATGTCTGCCAAACTTGGTGGGAGTCGAAGTTCCTGAAGCACAGAACAGCCCAAAGGTAAGAAAAAGGAGTAAAGGAAAGAAAAGTTGCGTACTCTCCACTATTTTATCCAAGCTGTAACAAACAGCCTTTGCCAACCTTCAAGGTGCTGCTGCTAGAAATTTTGGTTACACAAATGTATTAACAAGTATGTACCATTTAAGATATTGTTACAACACACATTCGCACGCACGCGCGCGCACACACTGCAAACATACACAGTTCTGCACCTAAGAGGCTGGGGAGAGATAAACAGCCAGGTCCACACTCCAACCTCTGTATCAATGCAGGGAGGCGTTTGTTTAGGAACAGAGAACAGGGCAGGTGAACTGCTTCCTGGTTCCACATCTCGGACCCTGAGAGCGAGCTACCATTTGCAGTTGCTTCTGCAAGCTAATAAGGCGGAATACAGTGTCTGGGGTGTTTAGCTTAATATTTCAGCTCTTCTCAGCTCCCAGGTCAGCATGAATTCCAGCTGAAAGTCACTTATCACAGCAAGGACTCAGTGGTCTACTCCCGTGGTGGTCCAAAGGGGGCTGATGGGCAATGCCGAGAGGGAAGGCACTGCACCAGTCAAGTGCTCTACTAGAACCTGCTCTCACCCACAGAAGACAGTCCCAAGTCAGCCCAGCAAGGACACGGCCAGCTACGACACTGCCTGTGCAATCACGAAGGCAGAGTATGGACAACAACAGAACAGGCTGTGTGTTCTGCACACATCTGTAATCCAAACTCTGAGGGAAGGCAGACATAGGAGGGTTGCTTTTGGCTTTTTGGTTTTTAGTAATAAAGGAAACACGAACCCCAGATGCAAGAAAAGACCCTGATTCCCCAATTCCTCAAAGGAATTGGCATAGAGTGACAAATGACACCCAAGAGTACCTGATGACTTTGTCCTCTATGGCCCGCACATGCACACGTATAGTAAGAACGCATACACATTCAGATAGATATTGTTAAAGCGCTTGTTTCCCAGACACTGATAACATAACTAGAACACGCTCGTCGTACCTACTGTTTATAAAGCAAATACTGTGGCACCAAAGTCAGAGATGCCTTTGTTTACCTTTAAGGTAGAAAAAGAGGTAAAGTGGGGAAACATTGTAAAAATGAGGTGGAAAGTAATAAATGCCACGAGGCACTGTGGAAATTTCAGGACAGTAGTTTTTAACATGGGCTCAGGGACCTTGGAGTCTACAACGCTTGACAGTTGTACAAAGCTAACATTGCAAAGGCACACTGTCTACACACATGTATCTGACAAGAGGACTTGTGAGTTTCATACAATTCTCCAAAGAGATAGGCAATCAGGCAAAAATCTGCACTAAAGAGAACAATTACTGTTACAGCAGCCAAAGGAAGCTTCACTTTCTTATTATTTTTTCTCCTCTTCTCCCCCTCCCCCCCTCCCCCTCCCCCCCCCTCTCTCTCTTTGAGGCAGGGTTTCTCTGTGTAGCCCTGGCTGTGTTGGAACTTTCTCTGTAGACAAGGCTGGCCTTGAACTCAGAGACCCGCCTTCCTCTATCTACAGTGCTGGGATTAGAGATATGCACCACCACTACCTGTTCTAAAGAAGGTTTTGGGAGGGTAGCTCATTCAAGAGAAGAAAAACCTGAACCTGTGGAGAGGAGGGGGGATTCCTGGTTAGGAAAGAATGCAGGCATGGGGGGGGGCAGAGGTGTGGGGGAGGGGAAGTGTCGACATTGGCTGTCCTAACTCTCCTACCACACACTTACCGTGAACCTCTTCTTTTTCTCTCTGTGTTCGTCAGAGCTGGGAATGCTCACACTTGGGCAGCTCTCCTTGTAGTCCATGATACAGTCTCTCTGCATTTAATGTCTTGAAGGACACAGAAATTGAGTCTGAAGTTTCCAAGGTCTCAGCAGAAGGTAAATATGATTAACTAATCCAAAATATGAAACCTCTTGAGGTAATGTTCAAACTCCATCATGGAACCTGAAAGGACAGGAAAAAAAACATGATTAGAAAACCAATTTCAGAGCGTCTGGTGTGTCATCTGGCCTTTGAAGGGGACTGTGTGTGAAGGCTTCATCCCAGAGACATAGGGAATGGTTCAATATATGAAAATGAGGATAAAAATGAAGAAATGTAATCTACCCTAAGAACAAACTGAAAGAAAAAAACCAACCCAACCGTCTCATTAGATACAGAAAAGATCTTTGACAAAGTCCAACCGTCCTTCATGATAAAAGCCTTGGAGTGACAGATATAAGGGACACACCTAAACATAATAAAGGCTACATGTAGCAAGCTGATAGCCAGCATCAAATTAAATAGAGGAACTCAAAGTGATTCCACTAAAGTCAGAAACAAGGTAAGGTTGCCCTCTCAGCTCTCCACACTATTGAGAATAGCACTTAGTATTAGACAGAGCAGTAAGACCACTGAAGGAGATCAAGGGGATACACATAGGAAGGAAAGAAGTCAACGTCTTCTCATTTGCATACCCTACAAATTCCCACCAAGGAAATTCTACAGCAGATAAACATTTCAGCAAAATAGCTGGATACAAAAATAATTTATAAAAATCAGTATATACAACAAATGATAAACAGACTGAACAAGAAATCATTTTACCATAACCTTGAATAAATAAAATATGTTAGGGTAACTCTAACCAAGCAAGTCTTATATAATAAGACTTATATAATAAAAACTTCACATCTTTGAAGAAAGAAGGTTGGAAAATCTCCCATGCTCATAAATAGGTGGAATTAACATAGTAAAAATGACCATCCTACCAAAATCAATCTACAGATCCAATGCAATCCCCATTGAAATTCCAACACAATTCTTTGCAGATCTTGAAAGAACCAATCTCAGCTTCATTGGACACAAAAAGCCCAGGAAGCTAAAACAATCCTAGGCAATAAAAGAGCTGCAGGAGGTGTCACCATTCCAGATATCAAGTTGTGCTGCAGAGCCACAGTAACAAAAACAGCCATCAATAGGCACAAAAAGACGTGTTGATCAATAGAACTGAACTGAAGACCCAAACATAAATCCAGACACATGATCTTTGATAAAGAACCAAGAAGCGAACACTGGGGGAAACAAACAACCTAGGATCCTCAACAAATGGTGCTAGTCAAACTGTCAGTCTGCGTGTAGAAGAACACAAACAGATCCATGTTTCCTACCATGCATAGAACTCCAAATGGATCAAAAAGACCACAACCTAGACAAGATACCTTGAACCCGATAGAATAGAAAGTGGGGAACAGCTTTGAACTCATTAGCAAAGGAGACAACTTCCTGAGCTGTCTTTAGTGCAGGCACTAATATAGAAAATTAACAAATGAGACCTCATGAAACAGAAAAGCATCTGTAAGGCAAAGGACATCATTGTTTGGACAAAGCAGCAGTCTACAGAATGGGAAAAGGATTTTTACCAACTCCACATCTGATAGAGGACTAATATCTAAAATATATAAAGAACTTAAGAAAATAGATATAAAAAATTAAATAACACAATTTAAAAAATGGGGTAGAGATCTAAATAGAAATTCTCAATAAAAGAAATGCAAATGACTGAGAGACACTTTTTAAAAAATGTTCAGTGTCCTAGCCATCAGGGAAACAGGAGTCAAAGCTACTTTGCGATTCCATTTTACAACTGGAAAAATGGCTAGACTCTGTAACGCAGGTGACAGTTCATGCTGGCAAGGATGTGGTGCAAGGAGAACACATCCTTTACTGGTGGGACTGCAAACTTGTAAAATGGCAGCTCCTTAGGGGGGAAAAAATCAATCTACCTCAAGACGCAGCTATAACTACTTCTGAGCATATACCCCAAGGACCATTCACCATACAATAAGATACTTATGCAACCACGGTCATTGCTGCTCATTTAATAGCCGGAAGTTGTAACAACCTAGATGTGCCCCAAATGAAGAATAGATAAAGAAAATGTGGTACATTTACACAGTGGAATATTACTCAGCTGTTAAAAATGGCACCATGAAATTTGCAGGCAAATGGTTGAAACTAGGAAAAAATCATCCTGAGTGAGGTAACCCAAACTCAGAAAGATAAATATGGTATGTATGATTATATTAGCCATTACATAACTGATAAACTGTAATCTGCAGTCTGAGAGAGGGTAGAAGGGGCTAGGGGGAATGGAATAGATTTTATGAGTGGACTGGGTGTGGAGTGCGGCAGATGGGAACAGGAGAATCAAGTCGGGGGGGGGGGGGAGGGAGGTAATGAGGGAATCCAAGGAGAGACAGCTACTATTGAGGGGAATTTGAGGAATGAAATAAAAACCCCGTTCAGTGGAAATGTCCTAAAATGAAATATATGAAGAGGATCCTAATGAAGTCTCCAAATAATGAGGGAAACACGGTCTTAACTGGCCATCTGCTGCCACTGAACAAAGCTTCCAGTACCAGTACAGGGTTACATCCAATTCAGGTGTTGGCCGAGAGGTCCCATGGAAATCACCAAACCGTTCTTCCCTAACGGACTGCAGGAACCCACTGCTTTAGACAACACCTGCACAGCTCATGACCACTGCCAGGCTGACGGGTGCCTACCCAGAACCTTCTCCCAAGGTTCTGGCGTCTTTGGTATGGAAACATACTCTACAGGCAACCAAAAGAGAAAAGTAAACGCCAACCAAGCCCCAAAAACTTTCATCTAAGAATCTGTCCTGCTGGCAAAGTATGCTAGGGCAATGGTGGCACAAAGCTAGTGTACAGGGGTAACCAACCAATGTCTGCTCTAACTTACGGCTTAAACCATGGGATAGAACCCGTACCCAACACGGTCTGAGTGACTGGATAAGCCAGAGCCCCCACCCCAAAAGTAGTGATAAAATGACATTCTACTGCATTCATAGATATGTGTCTGTTACAGCAGATAGAAACAAACGCATAGACTCACGGCCAGATATGGGGGGTGGGGGGGGGGGCGCAGAGACAGACATGCAGACACCAAGAGACCAAGACCTTAGAACACACAACTCTAAATGGGATTTCTCCATCAAATCCCTCCCCTCAGAGCTCAGGAAACCCCATGGAAGAGGCAGAAAGAGAGAAAGAGCTATAGGGAGGATGACGTCAGGAGAACAAACACAGCCAAATCAACTGAGCAAAGCTCCCATGAACCCACGGTCACTGAGGCAGCAAGCACAGCCTGCAGGGCCTGCACCAGGTCCTCTGTGTGTGTTAGAGCTTTCACTCTTATGTTAAGTGGGACTCCTGGATGTGGGAACTAGTGTGGCTCTGATTCCTGTGCCTTCCCTTGAGACTCCTTCTGTTAGTCTACCTTGTCCAAGTTCCACGTGACGATTTCTGCTTTCTCTTGTTATGTTTTGTTGTGTTGTGTTTTGTTGTTATCTCTTAGAAGCCTGTTCTTTCCAGTCAGAGACAGAAAGGGAGTGGATCTGGATGGGAGGAGGTGGGGAGGGACTAGGAGGAGTAGAGGGGGGGAAACTGTAATATACTGTATGAGAAAGAAATCTACTTTTAGAAAGGGAAAAAGATATAAAAACAGGACATATATTAATAAGGGAGAGCCGTTCTATGGAGGGAGAGGATGGTACAGTGGCATGCAAGGTGTCACCCGATGGGCACAGACAGATGGCGGAGTGATTGTGACAGGCCTGGCGTTACTTCCAGGTGTCCTCGGAGGTGTGCACCAAGCAGATGACTAGTAGAATGTGGCTGCTTTGTGTCTTTCTTTTCTTACAGCTGCCTGCAGACAGGAGGGAGAGTCAGGCCAGAACTTAACGGTGAACGGTGAGGAGCAATGAAACATGCAGCCACGCAGTCCTCCATGCTACACGAGGCCGCTTGTCGGGAAGCAGATCCCGGATGGTGGGGAAGCAGAGCGAGGCTCAGAATGACGGCCCCCACTTCCACTCGACTGAACTTTACCCAGCTCAGTGAAGCTGCCTGAGCTCCTCTGGGGACACCCAGACTTCCAATGCCTCCCCATCCCATCCCCAAGCTCCATGTGACCCTTTCAAGTTGTTTCCAAAGGAGACACCAATTCCCCTCAGTTACGGTCTCACTTTTTTTATTATCATCCCATAACCCAACTGAGCTTACGAAGAAGTTCAAGGTAACAGAGAACACACTGAATTCAACTTAGAATTATCATGACCCATTACAAGGCCAAGCGCACATACTGTTGATTTTTCTTCAATTCTTTCCCAAGAGTTAACTACGGTCACCTCAGAGTGGATATCCTCTGTAGAAGGGGAACTATGAAACCCTTCCAAAGGTTATTGGAGACCATCTCTGAACAGACACCGATTTTGGTGGACACAAAATGTATTCTACTACTCAGAGCAGGACTCCTAAAGATGGTGTAAGAGATAACGTTCGCTATAGAATCTTGGTGCGTCCAATGGAAATAGATTTATCTTGTGTCTGTTTGTTTCCCTTGTCCTAGAGTTTTGCTGAAACTTACATATGAGTAGCTTGCCAAATTGCCACAATGGATCCTTGTCTTGCCAAAAAAGCTATTGCGGAAGAAAAGAGCCTTGTAGAAACCTCTGACAAGCATCAAAAGAGTTACTCAGTTTGTCAACAGCTATTGTCCACTTGGTTCCTGGCTGACAGCCCTTCTAACCAACCACTCTACTCTCAATAACAAAAACCACTCTCCCTTGTGAGCTCAGAAACCGTATCACTACCAAAAAGCTGGTGGATCCTATCATATCTCCACTTAAACTGCCTGCCTAGCTGGGCAAGAGCCAAAAACATCGTGGGGCATGCGTATGGAGTGCCGACCTCTAACCAGGTGGTGGTGCTAATCCCAGATGCAATCCCAGATGAGGTATGTTAGGTCGGAGACTGTTAGGATAATCTCTGACGGCAAGTATACAGCTTATGACCTGATAACTGCCTCTTCTATCAGCAGTGAAAGACAAGGAGATGCTATCACATGACAGAAATAGCTGTACCTACTGAACACTGTCATACCAGAGGGCTGACGTGTGCACTGCTGTCAAAGTATGGTCTAGACTCATAACAGTGGTTCTCAACCTGTGAGTCGCAACCTCTCGGGTTGACCAGCTCTTCACAGAGGTCATGTATCAGATATCCTGCATATTAGATGTCTACACCATCAGATTCATAACAGTAGCAAAATTACAGTTATGAAGTAGCAACAGAAATAACTTTACGGGGGCTGGGGATTTAGCTCAGTGGTAGAGCGCTTACCTAGGAAGCGCAAGGCCCTGGGTTCGGTCCCCAGCTCCGGAAAAAAAAAAAAAAAAAAAAAAAAAAAAAAAAAGAAATAACTTTACGGTTGAGGGTCACCACAATGTGAGGAACGGTATAAAATAGTCAAAGCATTAGGGACCACGATCATGTTGACTCCATAGGCCACCACTGATCCACCACATTGACGACACTAGATTAATTGTCCCCAGTGAACAAGAAACAACAAACACTCTGGACACCTGTGCAAGCCACAGAAACAGGGGATGGGAGGAAAATGCCACAGAGGCTCGGGGATCTGCTATGCAGATCGTTCCCTAGGGCTTCGCTGCTCAGACAGGATGTCCTGTCTCAGGTGAGAGACGACATTGCCTCCACTGAGACAAGAGCAAAACAACCCAGGCTTCATGTCTGGATGTGCTTGTTCTGACCCACTTTCTGAGGAACCCGGAAAGGCTGCCAGGTTTTATCGACACCTAGTCTATAAAAAGGTGCTTAAAGATGAAAGCTGCCTAACCCCTGAGCCTCTGCCTGGTCACTCTCCACAGAGACAGAAATGACGCAGGGAGGTTTGAGGTGTCCCTGACAAGCGTCAAGAGTGACATCTACTGCCCCTTAGCATTTGCCGCAGCTCCTGCCCATTTGGTTCCCGTTTTTGGTACTCCATCTGGGAAGAGATTGGACAGTTCTCTGTGTGCATCCAAGAGACTGAAAACAGGAACAGGAAATGGACAGGGCACCATTTAAGTCACCAAACCACTATGTATGTACAACAGCATTCCACTTGGTATAATAAAGGCAAAAATGATTTCGGGCAGGTCTGGAGGGCCCAAGTTTATGCGCAGGGTAAGTGGTAGACTCCACTCTGTATAGATACTCTCTACAGGATCCTCAGGAACAAATGGAGAAGACTTGCCAAGTCTTATTAACTTTTTTGATTTGACATAGGGTTTTGTTATGATGCCCAGACTGGTCTTGAACTCCTGGGCTTAAGTGGTCCTGCCTACCTCAGCCTCCTAAGTAGTTGGGCCCCCAGGAGCCACCATGCCCGTCTTTCATGAACGCACATTTAAGTAGTCAAAAACAGAATTAGGAAAAAGTAACATTAATTTTTACTAGAAACTGAATTATTTATTCTATAAAAGCCAGGCAATCAAAAGTGTTCTCTGATCACACACTAAACAGCAAAATGAAGAGGTCTGTCCAAAAAAACAAACAAAAACCCCCCCAAAAAAAGGAGGGGTGGGGGAGTGGAAGGAGAACAGAAAAGGCTATTCTGGTCCTGCGGGGCTAAGTGCGAAGTTTTGGGGAAGTTCAACGGTGTTAGTTTTTCAAAAAATAGTATTATCAAGAACAGGAAAGGATGTGTCTGCACTCCACCAGCAGGACAGAGGACCATTTGCAGTTATTCTTGGGGGCAGCTGGCCTGCCCTGGCATATAAGACATGGCTACACTGTGACCAAATCATTAGATGCCATTCACAGCAGGACACGTAGGCTTACTATCCACCCATCAACAAGACACCAAGAAACGGGTCAGGAAAGAACGGTCAGAGACCAGCCAGGTCTGAGGGAGCACAGCCAACACAGCAGCGAAACATGGCGCTGGCCACTAGTACATCGCAGCTGAAGACACTTCTAGTGGTCTGCACGTGAGGGGATCAGGAATGACACTGAGCATGACCACCCCACAGCAAAAAAATGATCTGATCCGGTGTCAGTGCCGAGGTCATGAGACAGTGTTGGGGGCTGCAGAACGACCTGTGGACAATGCCCTTAAGTGTGAGGACCTGAGGGGAGTCCCCGGCACTATTCAAATGAAGGAGGGAGTGGTGATCTGACTGTAATTCCAGTGTTCCAGGGACAGAGATCTGACGCCAGATCTAATCCCCAAGCAAGTCAGGAGTGAGACCTTACCTCAGTAAACACGGTGGGAAAGGACTGAAGAAGGCTCTCAACCTAGCCTCTAGCCTCCACAGGCATGTGCACACTCACATAAAGAAACTGGTGCTTACTGGGCACTAACATAGGAACTGTTCTCAGTCCTCACGGCCATTTCTGAGGCAAATATCATTGTGCCCATTTTATAGATGGAGAAAAAAGCAAGCTAGGCTTTAATCACAGTTATGGGTCACAGCCCCCAATCTAAGAGTACAGAGCACCTACCACATCTCAGTTCCTCAGGCCCCTTTGTACTCAGCCTCTTCCACATCATCTTCAGAGACTCAGAGCTGAGATGAGTCCCGGGCATCTAGAAGGCAAACCTTAACAAAAAAGGCCATTTCTGATTCTGCCTCCGGGAGGGACAGAGATCAGGAAGCAGTGTCAAGACTCCTGCCTTCCCGCTCTGAAAACATGCCAAACACGCCAATATACCAAGAGCTTTGTACAGAACACGCTGCGTGCTGGCCTCACCACAGAGATGACCAAGAGCCAGGATGCCACCAAGAATATATCTTTCAGAAATTCGTGCTGGTCAAAAGCCCCTGGCTTAGACCCTCGGGGAGAAACTACTGTTGTTTCGTTAAGTGGGCTGTTATCAAAACGCTTTCTAAATATTCCCATGTAGGCTCACAGATGTTTGCTGTCAGTCTTGGTCAGAGAAGCTCCCATGTTCAGAGGGCAGCAGTTAATGCAGACTCTCACAGTTCGTCAAGGTTCGATACGGACTGTTGAATGATCAGCCCTAAATAGGACATCCAGATCAACCCACCAAAATACTCAAAGAACATCACAAAAGAAGAGGGGAAAGAATAAAAGAATTGGGAGCTGGAGGAAAGCTATGAAATGCTGTCTTCTGGATGTGATGTCATGAGCCCACAGCAGCCCTAGTTACATGCATAAGGCCTGAGGAAGATGAAGCCAGTCAACACTTCAGCATGGATGTGGGAGGAGTTCTGAACAAGACCAAGCCAGTCAACACTTCAGCATGGATGTGGGAGGAGTTCTGAACAAGACCAAGCCAGTCAACACTTCAGCATGGATGTGGGAGGAGCTCATGAGGCCCCACCCACAGCTCAGGACCTATTGGCAGCTGATGGCTGTTAGGAGACAACCATTTTCCTTTGGTAATATGGCCCCCTGCAGTACGGACAGCCACACATTCGTGTATATATTAGGTAGCACTAAAACAAATCCATGAAGTTAGAAGAGGGATGTGTTCGGAGGAGTCCTGGGGAAAGTTGGAAGGGAAAAGGATACGTAGATAATCGAAATACACTACGTACGCATGATAGTCTCAATAAAATCATTAAGGATCGTAAAGAGTAGGGTAAAGCAAAAAGATATTTTCAATAAGAGAGGTAGCTTATCTTTTTAAATTTTATTTATTTTAAAGACTTTTAATATTTATTGTGTACATATGGGTAAGACACTACAGTAGGAAAATGTTCAACTTCTTGCCAGGCGGTGGTGGTGCACGACTTTAATCCTAGCACTAGGGAGGTAGAGGCAGGCAGACCTGTCTCTGAGTTTGAAACCAGCCTGGTCTCTAGAGTGAGTTCAGTAACAGGGCTACAGGAGAAACTGTGTCTCGAAAAAACAAAAACAAAAACAAAAACAAAAACCACAAACAAACAAACAAACGAAAAACAAGAAAAAAAGTGTAATTTCCAAGTTAAGATTTTGTTCATCTAAATACTGCTCAAATGTATGGATGTCCATGTGAATTGATGTCTACACGCAGGTGAGGGCAGGCAGGAGATAGGCAAGGCTGGGCGGTGAAAAAGAAACGTGCCGGCAGAGGCTTGGAAAAGTGGAAAAGAAAGAAGAGAAGAAGAGAAGGATGACCCTCCCACCCCCGTGTGGCTTTAATTAGCCACAGGTAACTATGAATATTTTATAAGGGATGGATAACTAGGACAATTTGTCTCATCTAGGTGAGCAGTTTATGTCAATTGGCTCTGACTTTATTGAGTGGACGTTTTGTGGAGTGAGAATTTACTGATATAAATCCGATGGATAAATTACAAGCCTCTAGAGGTTTGATTTTACTGGGTTGCTGGGAATATGAACAGAGTCCACAGTCAGAGGGCCTCGAGATAGGCAGTATCTGTATGGGACTGGCATGGCAGCCACCTGCCTAGGGAACTAGATGGATGGTCACCGATGGGCTAGTCATGGAGAGACTGCCAGGGACAGAGAGGACGGAGAGGCGGGAGAAGCGTGCTTGGTCTCTTCTTAAACTGATTATTAATTACTACTACACATTCTTTTAAATTAAACGGTTTTAAGGCATTTCCTTTTTAGCACTGTCTCCATGTTCTGTCTATCATACACTTATGACTGTGCTGGTCCTCTCTGTTTTGTTTGAGGTAAGATCTAAAGATTATTACTTTTACCTCTAAGAGGGTAGGGACAGTTTGGGGGATGCAGCTCAGTGGGAGAGCCTTGGGTTCAGTCCCTGCCACTACTAAACTGGGCAAGGTGCTGCACTCCTGTAATTCCAGCCCTCAAGTGGCAGAGGTAGGAAGATGAGGAGTTCAAGGTCATTGAGGCTAGGGTGGGCTGGAGAAAAGCCCGCCCCACCCTCGCTGCCTTTTAAAGCCTAATTTGTCATGAACCTTAAAGACGGACTTGGTACTGCCTAGCAAACCATACCGTATTAGAGAGCAGACGTACTCAAGAACTGTCAGTATAGATTCTTCATGAAGCGGAGAGACAGAGACAGAGGCTCTCAAGAGGAGTCCTATTAAGGCAGAACCGGGAACTGGTATCTGAGAGCCACGATACCCAAAGGTAGGAGCTAAAAGGCCCAGGGTGCTACAAAAGAAACCCCATGGACATACAATGCAAAGGTAGAAAAGTCCTGGAAGATAACCTAGAAACCTGCATGGGCTCTGATACAGTGAGGACTCTGTAGATAAAACACCACAGCAGCATCCAATGATTCTGAAGACACGGAGAAGGTAAGCCGCAGCCCGGAAGAAAGCGTCTGCAAAAGCTCTCCGTGAAGGTCGACCTAACATATTCACAGAGTGCCTACAAAGGACTTTCTTAAAAAACACAATTTAAAAACTGGCCAAAGACCCTAACATCCGATCTCATCACATAAGGTTCCCATTGGCCAGCAAGACTTGCTGCCGAGTCTCAGGATTCCATTTCTGGGACCCATATGGTGGGTCACATACAAACTGTCCTCAGACCCCCACAGGTACAGAGTGGCACACAACTGCTCCCCCACCAAGACACACAGACAAAGATAATTTAAAAGAAAATGTACAGGTGGCAAGTAAGCACATGAAAGGAAGCTCTTCATGACGTATGACGTAAATTAAAACGAGATTCTAGGGATGCTACTGGGTGAAGTTTACCTACCACACTCAAGGCCCTGCACTCAGTCCCTACTACAGGGGCGAGGAAGAGGGGGGAGAGGAGCAGAAGAGAGAAGAGGTAAGGAAGATATACACATCTATTAGAATGGCCAACAGCCAGAAAACTCAGACCATCAAATGCTCTGAGGAAGGAGCATCAGGAACAGGAAGACAGTAAAGTCACTTTGGAAGACACTCTACCGGAGTCTTACAAAACTAAACCATGGTAGTTTAGAACACTTGCTCTTTTTTTAATTGGACATTTTATTTATTTGCATTTCAAATGTTATCCCCTTTCCAGGTTTCCCCTCTGGAAACCCCCTATCCCATAGAACACTTGCTGTTGTAGAGGACCTGAGTTCAGTTTCTAGCGCCTATGCTGGGCTGCTAATAACTGCCCACGACTTCCGTTCCAGGAGATCTGAAATCCATTTCTGGCCTCCGTACATGCTGCACACACATGTGCACAGACACCACACACACAGAGAAATAAATCTCTAATAGTGAGACTGATAAAAGCCAAGCCCCTTTCCCTCGCTGGCAGCATGGCGGCTGCACAATGCCTGAAGTTACTGTAAAAGACATAAGCCAGCAGTCGTTTGTCAGAGCTCTGGCAGCCCTTCTCACAAAGTCCAGGAAGCTGGAAGTCCCCAAATGGGTGGCACAGTCAAGCTGACTGAGCAGAAAGAGCTTTCTCCCTATGGCGAAAGCTGGTCCTGCACAAGAGCTACTCCTTACAAAGTACAGCGCCTATGCCTTCAGGGCAGGCTAGAGTTGGCTCCATGACCAAGAGAAAGGTCACCAGCAGAGGCTCCTGCAGAACTGAATGAAAATGGTAGACAAGGACCTGAGGGACAGAGAGATTGGGACAGAACCACCAGGCAGGTGACAGCTGCCAACAAGAGAACAAATAAAATGAATTAAAAATCAAAACCTAAAGAAGTTAAAATGTACAACCATACAAAAAACCCCCAGTACAGGGATATCAAAATAGCTTTATTCACAACTGCCCGAGCTTAGAGGCAAGCAAGATATCCTTCGGTGGGTGGTATCCTTAGGTGGGTGAACAGATTAACAAAGTGTGATACATACAGACAATGGAATACTCGTTAGTGATAAAAGAACAAGCTCTTAAGTCAAAAAGAGACGTGGCAACGACCTTAAACACACAGCGCGCTAAGAGAAGCGAGCTGAAAGGCTCCATTCTGTGAGATCTCATCTCACTGAACTTAAGAGTCAAGGCAGAGCTGCAGGACCATAAAAGATCAGAGGCTGCTAGGGCACAAAGGTACAAAGAGAAAGGTGGAGTTTGGGATTTTAAAAGTATATCTGGGGGTTGGGGTTTAGCTCAGTGGTAGAGCGCTTGCCTAGGAAGCGCAAGGCCCTGGGTTCGATCCCAGCTCCGAAAAAAAGAACAAACAAACAAACAAAAAAAGTATATCTGGATGATCCAAAAAGAGGAACACAAAATGAAAATGTGTCCATATTCATACAATGTATACCAAGAGAGAAACCTGAAATGTAAACTATCCACTTCAGGTCATTCAGACAGATCCATCAACTGGTAAGGGAACCTATGCTGGGAGATGGTACTAATGAGGGGTATGTGGACGGGTTAGGAACAAATGGAAAACCCTGGCACCTACTAGGAAGACTGTCTAACTAGGAAGCTCAAACTGGACACCGGTAGAGTGAGAGACCTAAAAAAATACAACCATATCCTAATTTACCTAGAAAATTGGCAAGGGAGGGGAGTAGGAAACAAGATGAGTGGCTTTTATAAGTCACATTTAAAGCACCTTTCCAGGAAATTCTAACCCTGAACCAACTGGAGTTCCGTGTCTTGAAGTCTACCGAAGAAGCATATAATCCTGCACTTACTTACTTCCACCTCTGCAGACGCTGGCTCCAAACAAACCGAAATGTTTCTACAGAAACAAAGGGAGTCTTTGTCTCATCTGTAAACTATGTTGGCCCAAACCTAACAGGATCCTGATGAAAGATACATAGTAGCCTTCTCCCTTTTCCCGGAGGTCACAGGATGAATCAGTTACAACCTTTCCTGTTTTCCCTGCTAACAGTATCCTTCCCCAGTGTCTGTTCCCCCCTCTTTGATTTTGCCCTGTCCTGTAATCACAGAGCTGTCCCAGTTTTTCCTAAACTTGTTACTATTTTCTTACAGGCACCTTTATTCATCCTGATTTTTGATAATGAGAAGTGATAACAGTTGGGACTAACATTGAGAAGTCTGCACCTATCAATTTGAGAGTGGTCCAAGAGCCTCAGCGGAAGCCATGTGAGCCTGCCTACTCCCTGAAACTATTTTACTAAGGACAGGTAGGGAGGGGAAATGAGTGAGGAGGCAAAGCAGCCACTAAGGGCCCTTTGTATTCCTTACTAAAACCAGAACTGCCAGATAAAGGAGGAAGGTTCTAAAGTTCTCCATAGTACGCATCCCCCACTTGATTCAGAACCCACAGGATAACTGTCACAGGCAAGGCTGGGCCCTGTCCTTCTGAGCCTCCCAAAGGTCACTACGTCTCGGGGTCTCAGTTTCAGTGGGCATGCACTGTTCTTCCATGCCTTTCTGTTCAGATGCTCGTCCTGAGCACATCTTGCAGGCCGAGGTGAACACACACAGAAGAACTTTAAGGGCACACCTGGCGGTCAGAGCCCAACCATTGGCAGAGTGGGAGGCCTGGTTAGTGACTGCAGACTGGAAGATTTCAGAGAGTAGGCGCACAGGTGCACACACCCTACATAAACCACAGAAATCCAACAATTACTAGTGGCGACTTCAACCTGCTACCCATGCTTCCACTCTAATCCTGCCTCTACGGCTCTCCTCCCTCATAGCTAGTGGCTAAACCTGAGGTATGCTCAGGCGTCCCAGCCCATCTAGTAACCAGAGCCTTGTAACTGCTTCCTCAGTCTTCCCGACCATCACTCTCCCCTAGTCACTCCATTGTCCCCTTCATTATACACGCCACTAGGCTGTGGTGTCTTAATAAACCCTCCCTTGAAGCACAGATTTACATGCATGGTGACTCCCGTGTGCTGGGGAGGTCTCACTCGTCTGCACCTCTGCTGTTATTTGTAACATTCTTAACAAAGGCACCTCAAACACAAGGAGTGTTTGGATAAACACAGGTGCTTATGTGGTACATAAGGGGAATTTTACTCCAAAACCAAGTATTTGCTTTCAAAATTTCTCCTGAAAGTTATCACATTTGAAGATATTCCCTAAAGCACACTAATTATAACCAATTACGTATCTAAATTATAATACTTAATGAAATTATAGCACAGGATTCTAGACCTGAACTACTAACTAAACTACTAGCAAAAGCAGCACATAAAATTTTAACTTAAAAGTTGTAAAAGGTCTAAAATCATGACCTTTATATACAGCTGCCCCTGGAAGTCTTTTTGTTTTAGTGACTACAAGCTTCATTCTAGAAATGGTTGAAGAAACTCAGAACTATGTCTGGCTACATATTTAAACACAAGAACAAAGTTAGGATGATGTATACCCCAACACAGGAGAAAAAAACAGTTCAGTTTGGGATGCAACAGAAAAACAGATAAACAATGAATGGCAGAAATGTTTGATATTCTGTAAAAAAAAAAAAGGGGGGGGGGAGAAAAAGAGAGATAGGGCCTTACTCAGGCTGGCCTCAAACTTTAGAGCTTCTTATCTCAGTTTCTTGAATAAAGTCACAATCAAGTTCATATCTGAAAGCATCACAAGAAAAAAAAACCATGCCTCAGTTGAATATGTGTAGAGACATTTTTAATGCAATTATAAAAAACTGTGTTAAACCAAATGTTCTGTCAAACAAAAAGAGCAAGCTTCATCAATACCTCCCATGAAGTAAAAACTCTGAGATGTATCTTTTCCACACGTACAAGAAAGCAAAGGAAGAAAGAGGTATGAACGTATTTTAAGATTACAGACGAGGCCAGACGTGGTGTGCCTGTAATCGCAGCACTCGAAGAGGATGAAGCAGGACTGTAACGTCAAGGCCAGCCGAGACTACACTGAGAGACCGTGTTTGAGGGTGGGGAGGAGACAGACAGACACAGAGAGAAATTACATTATGTGAAGTCAGAGCCAAACAGAAGAAGAGAATGTTCAGTCCTCTCCAGCTCAGAAAACAAAGCGGAGAAGCAGGAGGACTGTGTGTGCCTGGAGATATAAAAACAAAACCGTTTAGAAATAATGCTCCACAAGGAGACCCAAAGCTGCAGACATTGCTCTAGCACTGTCTGGTCCTGACACCTTCCCAAGTGTCGGCATTGCACACTGTTACAGTCATTTGGCTGTCTGTTACACATCAAGTATCCAGCCCAATCTACACCTGGTCCCTTAAAGACCTAGGCTCGAAGTTTTCAACTTTTTACTTCCAACTGAATTCCCCTACCCTTTCCCTACTCTCAGATCAAGCTGTGAAGCCCCGTCTTTAACGAGCTGAAGGTCTATTAGAACTTGAGTTCACACTGACTTAAAAAGCGGATACGTGGGTCTCGTGCACCCTCTAAAGGTAACTGGAAAAAGGTAAAGACATATAATATGGAACTTCTGTATGGGTAGTCCACGTCCTTCTCTTCAGATGCAGCGACAGATAAATAGAATCACAAGTCAAGGAAGACTGATCAATTTCTGAGAAAGCTAGCACCAGAACTCTGAGAAAGGACAAGGCAACTCCCAACTAAACTCATCCAGCATCTGGGGTGCCGTGGCATGAGGGGGATGTGGTAGGGGTGCAGGATAAACATTCTTATTCTGTAGCAGAGATCTTCAGCACAAGTGAAGAGCTAGTAGGTCAGTTCGTCAAAAACGCCTGCTCAACTGGAGAAAGCAGTCATTAATAAGAACAGGACTGTCACGAAGGAATCGACACCAATTTAAGGGTTTTTGCATAGCCACTGGAACCCTACTTTATTTCATATTTGAAAGCCTAAGTTGGGATCACTGTTTTCATCTGCAGGAGATACAGGCTGCAAAGACCACCATGTAGAGGAAGATGAATGCCCGCTTCTCTGCAGATGTGAAAGCCTTCAAAGGAAACTTAAGGGCTGTAGGTGCATTAGAAGGGCCAGAGGAAGAGGGCTTCACAAGGACCAGGGTGGCTTGTTTGGGGGAAAAAATTGATGAAAAAAACTTAGCTACTGGCCTGTAGAGTGCAAAGTATGGGGGACTTAAACTCAGACTCAAGGTCTTATTCCTTCCTGGGCAAGAGGGAGAAAGAACTGAAAGCAGAGGAACCAGGCAAGTAAGGCAACGTGTAAGTGCATTAGCTTAATTAATTGTTAGCTGGGCTGCTCATATCTGTGCAAAGCTACACAGCCAGTATCTTCCTGGGCCAAGTACTGTTTCCAGATACTAGGGATTTAGCAGGGAACACAGGTGGAAGCACCCTTAGCCACATGGAACTTACCCGCTGGTGGCGGAAAGCAGAAGAGTGATTATACCAACGGAGGACATATTATAGGAAGTATGGGGTTGTGTGCAAGCTTAAGTAAGAAGGAAACAACTGAACAAATACCCAGAGGTGAGGGAGTGAGCAACACAGAGCCAGGAAGTCAGCAACTTACACACCAGCTATCTCTAAATAATTTGACTGGGAAGGGCTTTTGAAGTTACCAGCTGTGTCGCCACCTCACCTCTCCATTCACATTTCAGGCTAGCGCTCTGGGTATCGCTTCCTGACCATATGTACAGTACTACCCAATGGAGAAAGCTTCACCAGTAACGCGGTGATAACAAACTGTGCGAGGTCAGTGTAATTATGTTGTTCATGCCTTCTGCACACAGAGAAACGAGCTGCATTTTGAAAAACAAAAGCAAAGCGCTGTTGGAACGTGTTTGTACAAAGTTCAAGACAATCATCTTGTTCTCAAAGCAATAGTTGATGCAGCAACTTCCAGACTTGTGATTTAAATCAAAGGTGCTGAAGAATGATTATGAATCATGCAATTAAATTACCAAGCAGGATGCTGCCGAGTGAAGAAACTCTCAGCACCGTAAAACTGTCAAAAATAAAAACACTGACTCCCATATTCCTTTGCTTTTAAAATTTGTTGATGAGCAGAGCTGAGTTAGTGGCTCTGCCATTTATTGGTTCTGGGTCTTTAGACACATCCTCATCTGTAAAGACCAGCAGGACTGGCTTTTCAGATTTGTTTTATTTATTTATTTGTTCACTTAACAATTTTTGAGACAAGGTCTAGCTTTCATGTATCTATTAAGCCCAGTCTGGCCTTGGACTTTCAGCAATCCTCCTGCCTCTGGCTCCTGAGTGCAGAAGTTAAAAGCATAGGCTTATAACCACATCCGGCTTCCATGTCTCTTCCGAACCTGTTTCTGTGTGGCAAGCCATGCTCATATGACGTCTGAAGGCTAGTTTATGCACTTTAGCAATAATATAGTATAAAATAAGCACTCACTCCGGAAAGCCAAGTTTTCCATCAAAAGAACTGCTTTTAAAGAAATCAACCCCGACTCTCAAAATGAGGTTACACTCACCCTAAAAAGTATCTTCTTCCACCCTTTCTTTAGAATAGTCTTCAAAACTAAGGTTTATGAGTTCAGGGGTGTAATTCATGGGCAGAGCATGTGCTGGGGGTGGATGGGCGTTTCCAGCCCAAGCACCATGAGAAGAAAAAGATGTTTGTAGCATTTAGGGAGGAACTGGTTTGAAATAAAGTGGTCAGCTCAGAGCACCCTTAGTACTAGAGGACTCAATTTAGGACTCAATTCGCAGTCTCAAAGGCATCACCCAAGCATTTCAGACAACAGCTCTAAGAGACTGGATTCCAGAAATGACAACCTTAAGAGATTCATGCTCATCAGAATGCAGAGCGAAAATAACCAACGTTCGTTGCCAGGCACTAGGTATTAACCCAATCTTTACAACAATCCCGTCAGATTACAAGAACCAGCACCACAGCTTTACATACGTGAAAACCATGGCGCATGGAGCCGAGAAACCGCTCAAGTTTTTCGGTTAATAAGTACACCAAGGGCTCAGGCATTCCAACTTAGAAACCTGTCCGCTAATCTCCAAGTCATGCTCCCTCCTGGAACCCTGGCGTCCTCCTAACAGTCCCTACTAGTCGCACCTTTCCGTCCCAGCAGGCAACCCAAAGTCTACGTCCAGAACCAAGTACCACCCATGTATTTTAAAGGAACATAAAAGCTGCACACTACCTGAGGTTTCCAAGGGCTGTGAAGGGTGCGCATGCGGAGCCACTCAAGCCTCCTCCCTCCCGAGCGAGCGAGTGCCTCGGCCAGCACCGCAGCTCCAGCCGGACCGGTGAGTGGTCTGCATCAGGTCCCGCGAGTGCCCACCCTGTTCCCACGGCGCTCCGAGGTGTGCACACTTACCTTCCGGGACCCTACCCTTGCGCGTGGCAAGCTGGAAGCGCCACTCTTCGGCGCCACCCGATCCCAGCGGGCCTCTCCACCTGCCCCCAGGGCGCCTGCCGGCGGGCGCCCCGCCCACATCGGCGTCCGGCCCACATCCGTGCCCAACCCCAACCGCCTGTCCTCGTCGTCGTCCTCCCCCCTATCCCCCCCCAACCCCCCTCACCTGGCGCCTGACAAAGGTTTCCGCAGACCGCATCCCGGGAGGTCCTAAGTAAATAAAGCCTGAGTGGGGGTTGAACCTGGGAATGTGGGGGAGGACACAGGAAGAGGGAAAAGAAGAAAGTAAAGAAAAAGGCTGGGGATGGCAAAGACAAGCTAAGCTCTCTCTCCCGGGTCCAGCTAAGGTGAGGTTTGACAAGGCACATTCTGCTACCTCAGCAAAGTAGGAGTCACACACGGATACAGTGTTCCACGTGCAAAGAGTCTCTAGGAATACTATTCAGAGGGGCAAAGAAAACAATTCCGGTACTAACCCCTATCTCAGCCCCTCCTGATTGCTTTTAAAAATGATAAGAAGGGAATGGTGTCCGCAGTCCGTCTGCAATCAGCACTTGAGAGGCCAAGGCAGGTTGGGCTACACAGTGAGGCCAAACTGGACTACATGTGTCCCTGCCAATAGACGGACAGACAGACGGATAGATAAATGCTGGTGGATAGGTAAAGTGGGCACGAGAGAGGCAGACAACAGGTTCACGTCATCCTCTGCTACATAGCTAGGTCAAGATCACCCTGGACTACTTGAGACCCTGGAGAGCAAGGGGGTTAAAAAGTAAAGGTGGGAATGAGGAAGAGAGGGAAGAAAGGAATTATGGGCACTGACCACAGGTAAGAATTCTCACCCCCAGTTTGAGTTATAACCATCTCCTCTCTCAGCCACATTTCAGGAGAGCAGAGCTGTCACACCCAGGCCAAGTTTGGCAGAGTTAAATAAAACCTGTACCAGGCAACAGCAGTCTGGACTAAAAATCAAATTGTATTCAATTTAGTACCATGGGGCTAAAATTATATCACTTTGTTGGACAGGAGAATGAAAAATACAGAAATATCCTGAATAGCCCAATAATCCTCCCATCATTTAAACCTTTAGCTGTTATTTTTAAAACAATCTTAGGTAATCAGCAGTTAACCAAAGCGGTTACTTTTCTATTATCCGGTTTCTCTCTCCCCACCACACGAGGAAAGCAAATCTACAAATAAGGAGTCCCCGTTTTTCTGTGACTTCCTTTCTTCCACTCTGCTCGGTCTATAAAGCCAGGGTCTTCTGCTTGGCTCACTGGAATGAGCACCCCCTTTCTTTTGTGGAGAAACTGGCTTAATTCTAGAACAACTCATTAAGATCTGTAAGTCGCTTTTATTTTTCAGCACTGGGGATTCAACCTGGAGCCTCATACAAGCAAGAAGAGCACAGGGGCCCCCTCCCAAATGTAATTCTCTTTTTGTGTCCACAGTGTCACTTCATGGTTTGGGATTAGGTATGTGGGTAAAAGAAAGCAAGAGTGCTTGAGTTGTTTTGTTTGTTTGTTTGTTTTTGTTTTGTTTTCCAGAGCTGAGGACCGAACCCAGGGCCTTGCGCTTGCTAGGCAAGCGCTCTACCACTGAGCTAAATCCCCAACCCCTGCTTGAGTTGTTTTAACCAGTAAAACATCTATCTACATTTGATGGATAGAACGAGAATTAAGGCAGGAAGAAACAAGGCTTGCTTTACAAAAAAAAAAAGAAAGAAAAGAAAAAGAAAGAAAGAAAGGAAGGAAGATGGAAGGAAGGAAACGGATGCACCATGACCTCTACTGCAAGAACTTGAGAAATGAGAGGTTGCTGCGTCCTAAGGGAAGTCACAAACTATAAAATCCTCAATTTGCATATGAGTCAAATGAAGGTGGCCTCATAATGTCTAAATGCCCTTCCAGAGTCTGTGTACTCTGGAAAACTAGAAGGGCTGGCCCATCAGTGTTCATAAAATAAGTGAGGCTTAAAATCAGAACAGAGTGAATGGGACCGACAGCCTCTGGGGTCTATGATGACACGGCATCACCATGTTCAGGCTGTTTCCCAATGTGTGGTAATGTGGGTGACCAAGCCTTTGTCCTAGCTTCCCCGAGGTCCCTAAATCCTCAATGTCCCCATTTCAGAGTCTCTTCCATTTTCACCGCCATCTCTGTAGAAAGTACAAATTCCTAGAGCTCAAGTTCTCCACTCTGACTCTAGTCTACTTTCTGGCAAATCCCTTACGTCCCTCTTGTGGACTGACAGACTGGATCATTTACAGCCTCACGGGCCCACCACTGCCTCTTAGCTCAGAGTATCCTTTTGTCCTGACACAACTGACTTAGCTGACAGATATAAATCGCAATGTTCAACATGGCACTTGGCTGGGCTACCTTGTATTCTTCTCTATCATTCAAAACATTTATCTCCAAAACTAAAATGTAAGCTGCCTAGCAAATGTCCCCAGAACCCAGAAATTGCAGGCAGAAAATCTGATTCAATATCTAGCTACAATTCCATATCCAAATACAGTTTGGCTTCTCAGGTTGCCAGCAACAAGACTGCAAAATATAAAAATCACATAGCATGTCTCAGAGTCTGACCAGGAAGGGTTTTGCATCCGAGAAATGAAGCTGCAGTTCACAGTACGATATGAGGGAGCACTGCACACAATTTGATTAATACCTTTAACCACAGTCTTACCCAGAAGATAACAGGACAGGAAACACTACCAAGCAAGAATGGTAACTTCTGCAACCTGTCAATGGCCCGTTGTGCTTTGAAAATTTCCCTGGCCCTTCTCAGGGAGTCCCCTGAGCTCAGAAACCTGGCCCAAATAATCTATAAATTACTACTAACAAACGGTTATATTGTTCTATAGATTTAAGAAGTATTCATCAGACAGCCCTAACAACAGTGTCCTTCAGTTTAAAGTGTGGGTATACTAGAGGCTATCAGATATAGATTTTTAGAACTTCCTCTAGTCAAAATGCAACGTGGCCATTAAGAGTAGAGCTTTGGGGGCTTCTGAATCTAGCTAATACAGGATAACAAGGACCAAGTTGCCCCTTCCACACAAACCAAAGAGGAAAAAGACCAGAAAATATATATAAAGCAACAGTGTCAAAGATACTAATATCAGACAATAAAGACACAACAATCAACTCTTCAGAGATGCGAAACAAACAGGGTTTACTTCAATTTAACTAAACAAGTACTAATCACCTACTATGTATGTAATACTCCATGCATGGGACAGTAGGTGCATGAAATTAGAAAAAAAAAAAACTTTCAGGCCCACCATCTATTGAATAATAGATGGTGAATAAGAAATAAAGGTTATTTGAAGGTATTTCTTTTCTTTTTTAAAGATTTATTTATTTATCATATACAAATACACTGTAGCTGTCTTCAGACACACCAGAAGAGGGCATCAGATCCCATTACAGATGGTTGTGAGTCACCATGTGGTTGCTGGGAATTGAACTCAGGACCTCTGGGAGAGCAGTCCGTGCTCTTAACCTCTGAGCCATCTCTCCAGCCCAGAAATAAAGGTTATTAAATAAAGGAATCATAAAATGACAGTTATCAAAATGTTGGCCTTTCATGGGGAAGAAGAGTATACTCAAGTTAAGCTCAAACCACATTTATTATAACTGTATTATTTTTAAGCAAATTATATTTAGTGTGTGTGTGTGTGTGTGTGTGTGTGTGTGTGTGTGTGTGTGTGTGTGTGTGTGTGTACACTCATGTATGTGAGCCTGATAGGGCAACTTCTGGGAGTCAGTTCTCTTCTCCTATTATGTGTGCTCTAGGGATCAAACTCAGGTCATTCAGCTTGGCAGCAAGTACCTTAACCCAAGCCGTTTTATCAGCCTGCAATTTTATGCTTAAAGGTTTTACAGGAGCTGGAGAGATGGCTCAATAGTTAAGAGCACTTAGTGCTCTTCCAAAGGATCTGAGTTCAGTTCCAGCACCCTCAGTTGCTGGCTCAAACCTCCAGGACTTCCTAAGAGATCTGATGCCATCCTTTGCCGTCTGAGGGCTCCTGCCCACATATGACAAACATAAATAACTGTTAAGAAAGAAAAAGAAAAGGAAAGGTGCAAAACTGAAACGAATATATACATTGACTGTTTCCATACACAGAAAATATTCTGCGAACTAAAAGAAGAAAGGGTTAAGGATGATTCCATTTCAAAAATCTTAAAGAAGGACTGTGCTTATTGCTACGGAGGTGGTGGGGCCTAGGAGAATGGGGCTGCTGAATGAGAAAGTTTCATGCAGTAGTCGCCTTTATTCAGAGCTTCGAACAAGTTATATTCTGAGGGTTAAGAGGAGTCACACGAGCGAAGTGTACAATCAAGGACAAGGACAAGGACATGACAGACAGCAGCAAGTGGCAAAACATAAAAGTAACAACTATAGCCCAGTAGCTCTCAACCTATGGACCCTTTGGGGGTCCAACAACCCTTTCACATGAGTTGCCAAAAGCCATTAGAAAACACAGATATTTGCATCACCATCCATAACAGTAGCAAAACTACAGTTATAAAGTAGTAACAGAAATAGTTTTTGATTGGGGCTCACTAACAACATGAGGAACTGTATTGGTAGGTCGCCACAGCAGGAAGGTTGAGAAACGCCACTCTAGTCAGTTGTAATGAATGGCGTAAAGTAAACTCTCCTATCAGCTACACCTGGGAGAGGCACAACAGCACATTCTAAGAATAATTCTGTGTTTCTCAAGAAACTGAGGTCATGAGACTCTTGGCTTGTTTTCCGGGAGTTTTCTCATGAGCACTCAGAATTCTCCTCACAGGAATCCATTCTTGGAACATGTTGTGACATACTTGATAAAAGAATTATTATAGGGCTGGAGAGATGGCTCAGCAGTTAAGAGCACCCGACTACTCTTCCAGAGGTCCTGAGTTCAATTCCCAGCAACCACATGGTGGATCACAACCATCTGTAAAGAGATCCGATGCCCTCTTCTGGTGTGTCTGAAGACAGCTACAGTGTGCTTATATAAAATAAATGAATAAATCTTTTTTTAAAAAAAGAATTATTACAAATATCTTAAAAATAGGCTGTGCATGGTAATGTATGCT
This sequence comes from Rattus rattus, assembly GCF_011064425.1. Taxonomy (NCBI): domain Eukaryota; kingdom Metazoa; phylum Chordata; class Mammalia; order Rodentia; family Muridae; genus Rattus; species Rattus rattus. The sequence continues at coordinate 144,590,698 of NC_046154.1, read as the reverse complement.
AGTAATCTCTAAAACTCAGGAGGCAGGGACAGGAGGATTGCCATGGGGTGAAGATCAGGCTGGTTTGCACAGTGAGCTGCAGCCAGGGCAAGATAGTAAGACTGTCTAAAATAAAATAATGTGCATTTATTAAGTTCTATTTATGTAATCACAACATTAGCGATGTGTTAGCACACTGAGAACTGCTTGTCCTACAGGATAAGAAAATACGTAAGTGCCTTCATGTCTTCAGCCAGCCATTTCAGCTGGGCACCTAGGAGCTCTTGGCGGTGAAAGCATAAGGTCAGTAGTTAAGGACAGCTCCAAGGCTCCAAGGGCCTGTCTCTGACAAAGGAACGCATGCAGAAGTATGTAAAGATGCAAAGAGATTCAGGAAATAACTGAGAAACTAATTTTGGATGGTACTAAGAACTAGATATCTTGAAAATTGATTATTAAGAGTAGAATCCAGACTCCATTCCACCTTCACCCCACAGAAGCCACATGAAATATCAACAACAGAAAGTTTGTCTTCCTAAAGGAAATGAAGTGAATGAATAAAAGAGAGGGAGGCTGAGTAGAAATCAATGGTAAGGGGTTGGAGATTTAGCTCAGTGGTAGAGCGCTTGCCTAGGAAGCGCAAGGCCCTGGGTTCGGTCCCCAGCTCCGAAAAAAAGAACCAAAAAAAAAAAAGAAAGAAAAGAAAAACAACAAAACGAAAAAACAAACCCAAAGCCAAACAACAACAACAACAAAAACAACAAACCAAACAAACAAAAACCTTTTCTAATAAATTAATTTGTGAACTACTGTAACACAGTGATCACCTTTTATATCTACTTATACTATAAAAGGACAGTTAATTGAACATCTTTATTTCCTAATTAGATAAAACATCAGTGATAAATATTCTTGCAAACATTTTGAATCTAAATCTCATTGAGTCTCTACATTTATCTTCCATTTTATAGAGTCACAAGAGAATGCTAAAAGACATAGAGATATGAGCAGAAAAGTTGGTGGAAAATCCTCCTGGTCAAATGACCTTGTCTCTTCTTCTTCTTTAATTTATATATACATATATGTATTATTGGATATTTTATGTATTTACATTTCAAATGTTATCTCCTTTCCTCCCTATCACATCCCCCTCCCCCCTCCACCTATTTCTATGAAGATCCTCCCACTCCCACTCACCTAATCCCAACTCAATACCCTGGCATTCCCCTGCACTGGGGAAATGAGCCTTCACAGGACCAAGAAATTCTCCTCCTATTGATACCAGACAATGCCATCCTCTGCTACATATGCAGCTGGAGCCATAGGTCCCTCCATATGTACTCTTAGGTTAGTGGTTTAGTCCCTTGGAGCACTGGGGGAGGGGGTTGGCTGGCTGATATTGTTGTTCTCCTTATGGGGTTACAAACCCCTTCAATTCCTTCAGTCTTTTCTCTAACTCCTCCATTGGGGTCCCTGTGCTCAGTCCAATAATTAGCTGCAATCAACCTCATCTGTGTCAGTAAGGCTCTGGCAGAGAGTATCAGGACACATTGATATATATAAGTTACAAAATCTTTTCTTCCAGTTTCTCCCTGTGCCTGGAGCTGACCCTGTGCCACAGCTCTCTGTAACCAGATCCCACTGGAAGAAAGCTGGTCTCCCAGGAGTGCTGACATGCTGGACAGCACAAGTAGGACCACCACTTCTGCTCTAAGAAACCTGTACCGATCGCTCAGGACACAGGAATTGAAGAGCAGTCTGGGACAGGATCCTTCTGTCTGCACCTGGAGTGGACCCTGTGCAACAGCTTCTCTGCCCAGATCCCACTAGGAGAGAGCTGGTCTCCCAGTAGTGCTGACACACAGGCTTAGAGAAGAGTCAAGCCACTGTCAGACAGCAAGACCAGATAAAACCAGAAATAAACACATGGCAAAACACAGGGTAAGAACCTAAGCAACAGGAACCAAGGCCACATGGCATCATCAGAGCCTGGTGCCCCTCACCACAGCAAGCCCAGGATACCCGAACACACTGGAAAAGCAAGATTCTGATTTAAAGTCACAACTCATAAAGATGATAGAGGACTTTAAGAAGGACATAAATAACTCCCTTAAAGAAATACAGGACAACACAGGTAAACAGCTAGAAACCCTTAAAGAGGAAACACAAAAAACCCTTAAAGAATTACAGGAAAACACAACAAAACAGGTGAAGGAACTGCACAAAACCATCCAGGATCTAAAAATGGAAATAAAAACAATAAAGAAATCACAAAGGGAGACAACCCTGGAGATAGAAAACCAAGGAAAGAGATCAGGAGTCATAGATGCAAGCATCACCAACAGAATACAAGAAATTAAAAAGATAATCACAGGGACAGAAGATACCATAGAAAACACTGACGTAACCATCAAAGAAAATGCAAAATGCAACAAGTTCCTAACCCAAAACATCCAGGAAATCCAGGACACAATGAGAAGCGATCAAACCTAAGGATAATAGGTATAGAAGAGAGCAAAGATTCCCAAATTAAAGAGCCTGTAAATATCTTCAACAAAATTATAGAAACAAACTTCCCTAACCTAAACAAAGGGATGGTCATAAACAGACAAGAAGCCTACAGAACTCCAAATAGAATGGACCAGAAAAGAAATTCCTCCTGTCACATGAAAGTCTAAAGACCAAATGCAGGAAAAAAAAAAAAAAAAAGAATGTTAAAAGCAGTGAGGTTCAAGTAACATATAAAGGCAGACCTATCAAACTTACACCAGACTTCTCACCAGAGACTATGAAAGCCAGAAGGTCCTGGGCAGATGTCATGCAGACCCTAAGAGAACACAAATGCCAGCCCAGGTTACTGTATACTGCAAAACTCTCAATTAAAATAGATGGAGAAACCAAGATATTTAATGACAAAACCAAATTTACACAATATCTTTCTACGAATCCAGCCCTACAAAGGATAATAGATGGAAAACTGCAACACAAAGAGGGAAGCTACACCCAAGAAAAAACAAGAAAGTAATATCCTCACAACAAAACCAAAAGAAGACAAACAATTCCACTTCTAACAATGAAAATAACAGGAAACAACTATCATTGGTCCCTAATCTCTCTCAACAGCAATGGACTCAATTCCCCAATAAAAAGACATAGACTAACAGAGTGGATACGTAAAGAGGATCCAGAATTTTTTTGCATTCAGGAAACACACCTCAATGACGAAGACAGACACTATCTCAGAGTAAAAGGCTGGAAAACAATTTCCAAGCAAATGGTCCCAAGAAACAAACTGGAGTAGCCATTCTAATATTGAATAAAATCGAATTTCAACCAAAAGTTATCAAAAAAAGGGGGGGGACACTTTATACTCATGAAAGGAGAAATCCACCAAGATAACTCTCAATTCTGACTATCTATGCTTGAAATGCAAGGGCACCTACATTCATAAAAGAAACCTTACTAAAGCTCAAACCACACATTGCACCTCACACAATAATAGTTGGGAAACTTCAACACGCCACTCTTATCAATGGACAGACCGTGGAAAAAGAAACTAAACAAAGACATAGAGAAACTAACAGAAGTTATGAACCAAATGGATTTAACAGATATCTATAGAACATTTCATCCTAAAACAAAAGAAGATACCTTCTTCTCAGCACCTCATGGTACCTTCTCCAGAATTGACCACATAATCAATCACAAAACAGGACTTAAGAGATAAAAGAAGATTGAAATAATCCCATGCATCCTATCAGATCACCATGGACTTCAGTAACAACAAAAAAGACAGAAAGCCCACATAAACATGGAAACTGAACAAAGCTCTTACTGAATGACAACTTGGTCAAGGAAGAAAACAGAAAGAAATTAAAGACTTTTTAGAATTTAATGATAATGGGACGCAATGAAAGCAGTGCTAAGAGGAAAACAAATAGCTCTGAGTGACTCCAAAAGAACTTGGAGAGTACATACACTAGCAGCTTTACAGCACACCCAAAAGCTCTAGAACAAAAAGAAGCAAATAAAACCAAGAGGAGGAGATAGCAGAAAATAATCAAACTCAGGGCTGAAATCAACCAAGTAGAATCAAACAACACAAAGAACTATACGAAGAATCAACAAAACCAGTACTTGGTTCTTTCAGAAAATCAACAGGATAGGTAAACCCTTAGCCAGACAAATCAGAGGGCACAGACCTGGTATCCAAATCAAGAACATCAGAAATGAAAAGGGAGACGTGACAACAGAAACTGAGGAAATTCAAAAAATCATCAGATCCTACTACCTAAGCCTATACTCAACCAAACTGGAAAATCTGGATGAAATGAACAATTTTCTAGACAGATACCATGTACCAAAGTTAAATCAGAATCAATCACATAACACCTAAAGAAATAGAAGCAGTCATTAAAAGTCTCCCAACCAGAAAGATCCCAGGACCAGTTAGGTTTAGTGCAGAATTCTACCAGACCTTCATAGAAGACCTAATACTAATATTGTCCAAACTATTCCACAAAATAGAAACAGAAGGAACACTTACCCAATTCATTCTTTGAAGTCACAATTACACTTATACCTAAACCACAAAAAGACTCAACAAAGAAAGAAAACTTCAGACCAATTTCCCTTATGAATATTGATGCAAATATACTCAATAAAATTCTCCCAAACGGAATCCAAGAGCACATCAAAACGATCATCCATCATGATCAAGTAGGCTTCATCCCAGAGATGCAGGGATGGTTCAATGTACGGAAATCCATCAAAGTAATCCACTATATAAATAAATTCAAGGATTCCTGCCTGCGACTGGAGCTGGAAGACAGTCTCCAGAAGTGCCGCCATAGCTGAGAGCAGAGGTAAGATCCACTTTTCTGCTAGCACATACCTGCCTGGTGGATTCAGGATACAAAGAGGCAGAAGTCCTCTGGATCAGGGCACTTCCTGTTTCTGGCTCTGCCTGGAAATGAACTGATACCATCCAGCAGTCCCCTGCACCCAAATCCCATGGGGAAAAGAGTGGACCACCCAGGAGGGCAGACATCCCCAAACAGCAGGACAGACTACCACCTCTGCACACCTTGGCCCACATCCCTGCTCCAAGGGGAAACTGCACAGAGTGCCTCTGGACACAGGGATATAGGAACAGACAGCCACCGGTACCCACGGTTCTGGTCTGTGCCCAGGACCGAAATGAATCAGCCAAACAGCTCCCTGCACCCAGATCCCGTGGAGGAGACAGCTGGACCCTCAGAAGTGTGGACACTCCTGAGAAGTGAGAGGAGAATACCCACAGCCCACAGTCCAGACCCAAGAGGGAATCACAGAGTGCCACCTGTGCCCACTGGGTGCAAGGACCTATATGAGCAAAGAGGGGCAGGACACTTTGATTCCTGTCCATGCCTAGAGCTGGAAGACAGTCTCCAGGAGCACCTACACACATGAGAGCAGAGCACCGGTTCTCAGGAGAGGCTGAAAGAAAACAGGAAAAACAGTTTACAGGAGGGCTGACACAGAGGCCTACAGCACCATCAAGTCATTCTCAGAAACAGCAAGACAAGCAAACACCTAGACAACCCAATGGTTAGAGGCAAGCGCAGGAACCTAAGCAACAGAAACCAAGACTACTTGGTATCATCAGAGCCCAGTTCTCCCAAAGAAAATACTGGATATCCAAACACACCAGAAAAGACAGATTAGATTTAAAATCTCATTTTTTTGATAAGGATGTAGGACATTAAGAAAGACATAAAGAGGGCTGGAGAGATGGCTCAGCGGTTAAGAGCACCCGACTGTTCTTCCAGAGGTCCTGAGTTCAATTCCCAGCAACCACATGGTGGCTCACAACCATCTGTAAAGAGATCCGATGCCCTCTTCTGGTGCATCTGAAGACAGCTACAGTGTACTTATATATAATAAATGAATAAATAAATCTTTAAAAAAAAAAAAAAAGACATAAAGAACTCCCTTAAAGAAATGCAGGAAAACACAAGTAAGCATGTAGAAACCCTTAGAGAGGAAACACAAAAATCCCAGAAAGAATTACAAGAAAACACAACCAAACAGGTGAACAAACTGAAAATGGAAATAGAACCAATAAAGAAAGCACAATTGGAGACAACTTCGGATATAGAAAACCAATGGAAGATACAGGGAGTCTTATCTACAAGCAACACCAACAGAATACAAGAGATAGAAGAGAGAATTACAGGGGCAGAAGATACCATAGAAAACATCGACACGACTGTCAAAGATAATGTAAAAAGCAAAAAGCTCATAGCCCAAAACATACAGGAAATCCAGGACACAATCAGAATATCAAACCTAAGGATAATAGGTATAGAAGAAAGTGAAGACTCCCAACTTAAAGGGCCAGTAAATATATTCAACAAAATCATAGAAGAAAACTTCCCTAACCTAAAAAAGAGATGCCCATAAACACACAAGAAGCCTGAAGAACTCCAAATAGATTGGACCAGAAGAGAAATTCCTCCTGTCACATAATAGTTAAAACAGCAAATGCACAAAACAAAGAAAGAATATTAAAAGCAGTAAGGGAAAAAGGTCAAGTGACATATAAAGGCAGACCTATAAGAATTACACAGACTTCTCACCAGACACTATGAAAGTCAGAAGATCCTAGACAGATGTCATACATCTGGACCAAAAATGCCAGCCCAGGTTACTGTATCCAGCAAAACTCTCAATTAACATAGATGGAGAAACCAAGATATTCCATGACAAAACCAAATTTACACAATATCTTTCTAAAAATCAAGCCCTACAAAGGATAATAGATGGAAAACTCCAACACAAGTAGAGAAACTACACCATTCAGAAAGCAAGAATATAATTTCCTTGCAATGCAACCAAAAGAGAGACAAACAAACAACTCAACCTCTAACAACGAAAATAACAGGAAGCAGCAATTATTATTCCTAAATCTCTCTCAACATCAACAGACTCAATTCCCCAATAAAAAGACATAGACTAACAGACTGGATACGTAAAGAGGACCCAGCATTTTGCTGCATGCAGGAAACACACCTCAGAGAGAAAGACAGACACTACCTCAGAGTAAATGGCTGGGAAAAAATTTTCCAAGCAAATGGCCCCAAGAAAAAAGCTGAAGTTGCCATTCTAATATCAAATAAAATTGACTTTCAACCAAAAGTCATTAAAAAAGATAAGGAAGGACACTTCATATTCATCAAAGGAAAAATCCACCAAGATGAACTCTCAATCCTAAATATCTATGCTCCAAATGCAAGGGCACCTGCATTCATAAAAGAAACCTTACTAAAGCTCAAAGCACATATTGCACCTCACACAATAATAGATTTCAAAACCCCAATCTCATCACTGGACAGATCATGGAAACAGAAATTAAACAGAGATGTAGAGAAACTAACAGAAGTTATGAACCAAATGGATTAAACACATATTTATAGAACATTCCATCCTAAAACAAAAGATATACCTTCTTCTCAGCACCTCATGGCACCTTCTCCAAAATTGGCCATACAATCGGTCACAAAACAGGCCTCAACAGATACAGAAAGATAGAAATAATCCCATGCATCCTACCAGATTACCACGCGCTAAGACTGGTCTTGAATAACAACAATAATGACACATAGCACACATATACATGGAAGTTGAACAATGCTCTACTCAATGACAACTTGGTCAAGGAAGAAATAAAGAAAGAAATTGAAGACTTCTGAGAATGTAATGAAAATGAAGACACAACATTCCCAAACTTGTGGAACACAATGAAAGCTGTGCTAAGAGGAAAACTCATAGCTCTGAGTGCCTGCAAAAAGAAACAGGAGACAGCATATGTCAGCAGCTTGACAGCACACCTAAAAGCTCTAGAACAAAAAGAAATAAATAAACCCAAGAAGAGTAGAAGACAGGAAATAATCAAATTCAGGGCAGAAATGAACCAAGTAGAGACGAAAAGGACTATACAAAGAATCAACAAAACCAGGAGTTGGTTCTTTGAGAAAATCAACAAGATAGATTAAACCCTTAGCCAGAATAACCAGAGGTCACAGAGAGTGTGTCCAAATTAACAAAATCAGAAATGAAAAGGGAGACATAACAGAATGTGAAGCAATTAAAAAAAATCATCAGATCCTACTACAAAAGCCTATACTCAACAAAACTGAAAAATCTGGAGGAAATGGACAATTTTCTACACAGATACCAGGTACCAGAGTTAAATCAGGAACAAATAAATCATCTAAACAAACCCAGACAATATTGATGAAGCCAAGAAGTGCATGCTGACAGGAACCTGATATAGTTGTCTCCTGAAAGGCTCTGCCAGAGCATGACAAATACAGAGGCGGATGCTAGCAGTCAACTATTGAACTGAGAATGGGGTCCCCATTGGAGGAGTTAGAGAAGGACTGTAGGAGCTGAAGGGGTTTTCAACCCCATAAGAACAACAATACTAATCAACCAGAGCTCCCAGGGACTAAACCACCATCCAAAGAGTACACATGGACAGACTCATGGCTCCAGCTGCATATGTAGCAGAGGATGGCCTTGTTGGGCACCAATGGGAGGAGAAACCCTTGGTCCTGCCAAGGCTTGATGCCCCAGTGTAGGGGAATGTCAGGGCAGGGAGGCTGGAAGGGGTGGGTGAGTGGGTGGGGGAACACCCTCATAAAGGAAGGGGAGAAGCGGATGCTATATGGTCTTATGGACGAGAAACTGGGGAAGGGGATAACATTTCAAATGTAAATAAAAAAATATCCAATTTAAAAAATTGCGAATCTTTGCTCTCTCCTTAGGTTTGGTCTTTTCCTTTCCTCTAAGATTTCCTGGATGTTTGGGGTTTCAAGCTTTTTGCATTTTCCATTTTCTTTGACTGTTGTGTCAATGTTTTCTATGGTATCTTCTTCCCCTGAGATTCTCTTCTATCTCTTGTATGACTTCTAATCTCTTTCCTAGGTTTTCTATCTCCAGGGTTATCTCCCTTTGTGATTTCTTTGTTTCTATTTCCGTTTTTTAGATCCTGGATGGTTTTGTTCAATTGTTTGTGTTTTCCTGTAACTCTTTAATGGGATTTTTGTGTTTCCTCTTTAAGGACTTCTACTTGTTTACCTGTGTTGTCCTGTATTTTTTTTTAAGGGAGTTATTTATGTCCTTCTTAAAGTCCTGTATCATCATCATGAGATATGATTTTAAATCCAAATCTTGCTTTCCTGGTGTGTTGGGGTATTCAGAACTTTGTGTTGTAGGAGAACTGGGTTCTGATGATGCCAAGTGGCCTTGGTTTCTGTTGCTTAGGTTCCTGTGCTTGCCTCTCACCATCTGGTTATCTCTGGTGTTAGCTGCTTTTGCTGTCTCTGACTGTAGCTTGTCCCTCCTGTGGGCCTGTGAGTCTGTGATCGTAGGAGACCAGCTTTCTCTGGGCAAGTTTTAGGTACGGAGTGCTCTGGGCACAGATGGAGACCGGAAGGCAACCCTGTCTCTCATTATGCAAATGGTAACGTGTGAGGAAAGGCAGTCAATTGTGTAAAAGTCTTTAAAAGGCCATGGCTTGTATTATTAGAAAGCGCTACTGCTTGTATTACCTGGTTTTACTTGGATATTGATCAGAATGAAAAAACAGAAAAAAAAATGAGGGAGTTGGAGAAACTTGAACTTGACTGGATATTTACCAGTGGCATAAGGAAGAAGTGATTTTCTGAGCATGGCACTATTTGAGAGTCTAGAATATAGAAATGATGTATAAATGTGGGTGTGAGGCAAGTATTAGCTGGATTATTCAAAATATAGTCACAAAATTTGGAAGGCCCTAAGACCTCTTCAGGGAGTCTGGAAAGTCAAGTTGTTTTTTAGAAATTCTAAGATGCTGTCTGCCCTTTTTCAATGTGTTGCATTTGCACTGGTGGTAAAACAGTAAGAACCGTGGCTCCCTGGCAAGAGTCTAGGCAGTAGGGTCAGTGCACTAATAGTCAGCAGACTCTTTCTGGCTGCATCCTTGCAGTGAAAAGGGTGGATGCTGGGCCAGAGAGATGGCTCAGCGGTTCAGAGCACAGAGCACTCTTGCGGGGGACCATCCAAGTTTGGTTGGATAGCACTCAGGTCAGGTGGCTTGCCACAAACTTCATCTCTAAGGGATCCAGTTCCTTCTTCTTCCAGCTTCCTGGAACACCTGAACCCATGTGCACATACTCACAAGCCAGCACGCATGTACTTGAGCCTGCACACACATGCACACACACAGTATAATGGGCATTAGCCAAAAAAAGTACAGAATACCCAGGATGCAATCCACTGAACTCAAGAAGGTCAACAAGCTTAAGGGCCCAGGTGAAGATGCTTCAATCCCGCTTGGGAGGGAGAAGAAAACTATCACAGGAACAAGAGGGAGGGAGGGGACTTGGATGGGAGAGAGGAGAGGGAAGAGAAAAGGGGAACATGATTAGATATGGGGGTGGGGACAGGAGGGAGGCCCTGAGGGCCAGAGAATGAATGGAAATATGCAAGGGGGGTCGTGAGAGGTGGGGGCACCCTCTAGAAAGTACCAAAGACCTGGGAGGTGAGAGACTCTCAGGACTCAAAGGGAAGAACCTTGGATGAAATGCCCAACAGTGGGGAGAAGGAACTCAAAGACTCCACCTCCAGTAGAAAGACAGGGCATCAAGTGGAGGGATGGGGTTGCCATCCCGCAGTCAAAAATTCTGACCTAGAATTGCTCCTGTCTAAAAGAACTGCAGGGACAAAAATGGAGAAGAAACTGGGGAAAGTCATTCCAGTGACCGGCCCAACTTGGGATCCATCTCAAGGGGAGGCTCTAAGGCCTGACACTCTTACTGATGCTATGGTGTGCTTACTGACAAAAATTAATCTTTTTTAAAGGCAGATTGTGGGCCTAAAGTTCAGTGGCTTAAGACTTGCCTGATGTGTATGAGGACCTGATTTCAAGCCTTAGCAGCACCATCTTAGAAAGAAAACCAGAATGTGGCTGATAGAGCAGTGTTGATTTTTAACCTGGATCTTAGTTCTCTATGTGACATATGGAATGCTTCTGCTAAGCACTGAAGTCTGATGACTGTGGGGAAAGCCCGCATGTGATCGTGGGCAGGCTGCACTACCTGCTCCAGCATACAACCCCATATTTACTTGAAAGGAGGATTGGCAGATGATGGCATTTACCAACTGGAGCATTTGGCAAATACTTTCTTGAAAATGAACCAATGAAGGCTGTCACATCAAGGAAAATAACGTGATGTGTTTGTTGGCAATGGCAGAAAATACATGAGCTTTCGAGTAAAACTTAGTGTTCTGGAAAATCTGTTTCTTCCACCATGAACCTATCGGCAACTCACACCTCACCAAGAGAAGTTTATTGATACACTCAGTAATATTAACTCAGTGGTTTTCAAAATATTTTTCAATGAAATGTATCAACATTAGAAAGATCTGCCTAAGTCAGTGAACCAATACTTTTGTTGGTATTCTGTCGAAGCTCCACCCCCACAGCTACCTGGGAACAGTCAGGTATGCTCCGCCCCACAGTCGCCTAGCAACAGCCAGCTGTGCCTGACACTATATAAGGGGCTGCTTGCCCCCTCTCCCTCTTACTCCCCTCTTGCTCTCTCTTCCGATCTGTCCCTGTCCATTCTCTCCCCAACCCCCCGCCCCTTCCCTCTACATGCTCATGGCCAGCCTTTCCTCTCCTCTCCTCTTCTTCTCTCATTGAACCTCTCCACATGGAACCATGTTGGCTTGGTGTGTTCTGTCCGGGCACAGGCCGAGATTTAAACAACAACAACTTTCCAAATGACTTAATGCATAAAATTATAGGACCACACTGACATCAAAAGTTACTCAAACTACAACGACTTAATGAGTTGGACAGTGGCCTTCAAAAGGATCAACTCATGAGACTGTGGCAGATTATCTCAGTTCTAAATCTAGTGACAAGTGTCCTTACAAGGTCTAGAAAAGGAGAAGACAGAGAAACACAGAGGAAAAAGTGTATGAAGACAGAGGCAGACAACCTCTAAACTCTACAAAGGACCGCATGATCCAGATCTACGCACACACACGTCGGTGTGTTTGAATGAGAATGGCTCCTGACCTCATGTTTGGATGATTGGTCCCCAGTTAGTGGAACTGTTTGGGAAGCATTGGAAGCTGTGACATTGCTTGAGGAGGCGTGTCACTAGGGGTGGACCTTGAGGTTCCAAAAGCCCAGGACAGGCCCTGTCTCCATCTCTTCCTACGTCTTGCCTGAGGATCAGGATGTTATCTCTCAGTTACTGCTCTAACAGCCTGCTTGCCTACCACCATACTTCCCACAGAATGTTCATGGACTAACACTCTGAAACTGTAAGTAAGCTCCCAATGAATGCTGTCTTTTATAAGCTGCCTTGACTGTGATGTCTTTTCACAACAATAGAACAATAACGAAAGACAAACATAATAAACTCAGTGTGACAGAGTAAACATCAGTTGTTTTATGTTATCCAATTTGGTCTTATTTGTTAAGAATACTAAAGAAACAACCCAGCAGTCGGTGATTTTAATGTAACTGAGTACGAGAGTATTTGCACAGATTAATGCTTTATGTTGGTTCTGATTTTAAGAAAATACTATTTATTAGCCATGGTGGTGCATATCTGTAATCCTAGCATCTGGGGACAGAGGCAGGAAGTTGAAAAGAAGCTTAAGTACATAGTAAGCTGGACCCACATTGCAAACTCTGTCTCAAAAAATTCAAGTAATGGGGCTGAAGAGGTGGCTCAGTGGTTAGGGGCACTTGATGCTCTTCCGAAGGATACAAGTTTGGTCCCCAGCTGTAACGCATGTCCAGGGATCTAACTTCCTCTCCTGGATCTCTCCAACACTGACACACAATAAATAAAATAAATCTTTAAAAAACTAAATTAAAACAACAACAGAAAAACCAACAACAACAAAAAACTAAGCCACGGGAAAATACCTACGATTTTATTAAAGACTTTAAAAATATTTCTGCATTACCAATTCTACATCTTGAGACGTGAACACTTTTATATTCTCCAGTCAAAACAACATATTGTAGTACTGTAAATACAAAAGCAAGAAGAATTCAGTAGTAACTAATAAACAGATATTAAAGGGATTTGTAAATGTCAATGGTAACCACTAATTTCTTTTAGCTTTGTAGCACAGTTATTTTTCCTCAAAATATAGTTTATATTAACAAGCCAGAAGACATTTTTTCCTATTGTAGATTTTGTATCTCTCAACTTTTTTAATGAAAAATCGAGACAATATGTTTTAATCATGTTTTTCTTCTCTCTCAATTGCTCCCAGATTCTCCTTACCTACCCAATTTGATGTTCTTTTAGTCTCTTTTAAACAAAGAAAACACACAACAACAACAACAACAACAACAACAACACAGAGAGAGAGAGAGAGAGAGAGAGAGAGAGAATGAAAATCAGAATAAAGAAGCAAAAGACCAATAAAAATTCTTTTCAAAGGCCTTTAGATGTTCCTCCCTTTAGATGTTCTGTTTGTTAACCCGTCCTCCCATGCCCTCCTGCTAATTTAATCCTCCTGTTCTTACTTCCCCTTCGTTTCTCCATAACATTATTCTACTTTCCCTTCCTTGGGAGATTCCCCACCCCACTCCAACCGGACTCTTACTTGCTAATCTTTGGGGCTATTCTAACTGAGACACACATGTCTAAAGCTTAAACGCTAACATCCACACAGGAGAGAAAACACTCAAGGCTTGTCTTTATGAGTCTGGGTAACCTCATGCAGGAGGATTGTTTCTGGTTCCATCTATGCACCTGCAGATCTCATAACTCATTTTTCTTAACAGTCAATCAGCGTTCCATTGTGTGAGGGCACCGTGTCCACTACCCATTCATCAGCTGATGGCTTTTAGGCTGTTTCCAGTTTCTGGCCATTATGAGTAGAGCAGCACTGACACATGAGCTAGTGTCTGTGTAGTGGGATACTGAGGCCTTGAGGTATATAAATGAGCATGGTTTTAGTTTAAGCACGTCTTGCTTTCCAATTTTTCTTACAATATCAATAATATAATTGGCATTGAAGCCAAAGGAAGTATCCAGAGAGTGTCAGCTGTATGTTTGATGCTGATAATTTTCAGATATTTTCACATAATGAGTTCTCATTTGATCACCTCAAAACTGATTTCCTTGCACTTCTCAAATTCTCCCCGATTTCACAGAGGCCACCATGTTTAAGCCTCCACAGTATCATCCATCCACAACCCCAAACAGCTGTGGTGTAGGCGACTGGCTCTCAGTGGGCCTCCTTAGCGACTTCCTCCTCGCTTTCAGGAAAAGCCACAATACTCCTCTGAAAACCACCTTCAGCCCTGGGTTTCCACCTGAAGTGCCCTCCTCACCCCCACACCCACACCCGTCTAACCCTGACTGCCCTCCACAGAGGCTCCCGATGGCCCCTAAGTTACGTCTACCCTACTGTGCTGGTTAGTTCTGATCGTCAGCTTGACACAGTATAGAATTACCTGGGAGGAAGAAACCTAAACGGAAGAATCACCTCAACCAGACTGACCTGCAGCCATGTCTGTGAGAGACTGATTAAGGACATGGGAGAACCTAGCCCACTGTGAGCGGCACCATCCCTAGCAGGATAACTAGCTGAGCATGAGCCATAGAGCAAGCCAGCAAACAGCATTCCTCCATGCTTCCTGCCTCCAGATTTTTCGCCTAAGTTCTTGCTCTGACTTCCTTCAACGACGGAGTATAACCCAGAAGTATAAGATAAAATAAACCCTCCCCTCACCAAAATGCATGTAGTCAAAAATGTTTTGACAGCAACAGAAAGCAATAGGACACCTACGTTGTTATTTAATAACTTCTGCATATCTATTTCCTTCATATCCTCAGAGCCTAATACACTGTCTCATCCATATGTGTCTAATTACCCTGGCTTATCAGGATTGAATAACTTCTATTACCCAAAAACCTAAGTCCCAGAAAACTTCCTGTAGTCTTAGGTGTGTGGACCCCATCTTGTATACTCAGCAAGATTTACTCAGTGATGAGAGTTCCCCGCCAACTTCTCTTCCATTTCCAACACTCATTCTTTGACCATCAACTTCTACTCTGCTGGCACATGGTGTCCTGTTCTCCTTATGGCCAACTCTATTGAACACTTGGTACTCCTTCATAGACCTTCACAATAAATGATATTTAACAATAAAAGATGGCTTTGCTATATTCTTTATAAAAATGAAGCAAGCCAGTATTTAAAATAGCCACGTTTGGTGGCACATAACTGTGGTTCTCATACTTGGGAGGCAGAGACAGAGGCAGGAGCTGATAGCCTGGGTTGCATAGCAAGATCCTGTCCTGAACAAACAAACGAACAAACAAACAAAGATCCTAGTTTTCATATATATACTAAACACAAATACCCTCTTTAAGTATATTCGTACACATACATTCGCAGTACCATCTCCAGCATTATTTGGCATAGTTCTAAATGTCATGACATTCTTATGACTTCACTAAAGTAATCACATGATATGATTAATGACTGCTAAATATTTTCTGAATAACAAGTTTCGGGAAAAGATAACTCATTATAAAACTTTTAATTATTTAAGAGCCAGGTATGGTGGTGCATGCCTTTAATATCAGCACTCAGGAAGCAGAGAAGGGTGCACCCTTGTGAGTTTAAGGCTAGCCTGGTCTACATGGGGAGTTCCAGGTCAGGTAGGATTACATAGTGAGACCCTTTTTCAAAAAACAAACCAAAACAAACAAACCCAACCCAAAACAAACAAAAAGTCACCAAGGGCTGGAGAGATGGCTCAGTGGTTAAGAGCACTGACTGCTCTTCCAGAGGTCCTGAGTTCAATTCCCAGCAACCACATGGCGGCTCACAGCCATCTGTAATGGGACCTGATGCCCTCTTCTGGTGCCTGAAGACAGCCACAGTGTGTTCATATACATAAGACAAATAAATCTTTAAAAAAAACAAATGAACAAAAAAGTATGTCAGGCACTGGACAGTAGAACACACCTTTAACTCCAGCATTCAGGAGGCAGGGGGATCTCTATGAATTTGAGGCCAAAGATGCCAAGACTGCCAGGGCTGTAACACAGAGAAACCCTGTCTCAGAAACCAAACCCAAACCAAAACAAACCAAAACAAAAAAGTATTTAAGGCGATGAGAAAAGCAGTTCTTTTTTCCATAAAATCCAAACAAGAAAAGTTTTTTCTTTTAAACTCTGGAAAAAGGAAGAAAGAAAATACATGTACCTCTAAATTCAGCATGTAAAGTACTTAAATTTATTTAGTACTTTTTAATGTAAAATAATGGTTTTATTTTTAATACATCAAAAGCAGAGTGTTTCCTCGATTCTCTCATTTCCGAAGACTAAATGTGAACAATGCATAACTAAGGAAAGTATCTGAGAACTGCTTGTTTAGACAGTCCTCCTAGGCTCTCTCGGGGTAGGACCAAATCTCATCTCTTACTGTGTTGTTAGCACTGGGACAGATGGATGCGTGGCCCAGATTAGGGCAGAGGTAAATGACGCAGGAGAAAGGGGCAGAAACGCAGCGTGCACAGCCATTACACAAACTAGTATAATAAACTAGTGCTTTTCAGAATAGACGGTATTGTATTTATTAGAAATGAGGCTTACTTACAAAGCAGCTTCACGTGTTTACAAAAGAAAGCACCAGAAATAAGTAGCGATTGCAAGGTTGACTCTGTGTGTGTGTGTGTGTGTGTGTGTGTGTGTGTGTGTGTGTGTGTGTGTGTGTGTGTGCGTGTGTGTGTGCGCGCGCGCGCGCATGTGAAACTCGCGTACAGCCAACCTTGGTATTCTGTGCTTTAGGTGCAGTTGCATTGCTGTTATAAATCTATTCACTTCTGAGACTTCTCCCTCCACAGACGTAACATATCCCATTGTTTAAGCTGAAACCCTAAACCGGCCAAAGGCGCATGGGATTCTAATAGACTGGCCATATTCTCTGTCTCATACTGTGAGTAGATGAGTGTTTTGTTATTCTTTGTAATGTCTACATTTGCTGTGAATGTTCCTGTGGTTTTGTTTATAACAGTTTTTTTTTTAAATTAACTTGAATACATTTTTAAACAACTGGGTATAGTGATGTGCTCCTTTAACCTCAGCACTCAAGGGTCAGAGACAGGTGAATATCTGCGAGTTCAGGACTAGCTTGTTGTAGGATATTAGATCACACTGTGAACCCCAGGATTGGGTTATTTACTGAAAAAAACAAAAACATACTGTTTCTAGTTGTGGGTGGCTCAGCCCTTAGCACACAGCTTTAATCCCCCTGGCTGGGGCACAGACACACCCTTAGCACACAGCTTTAATCCCCAGACAAAGAAGGTAAAGTTAGTTTGTAGAAGGATGCTCCCATGTTTTCCAGTGATGTCTCATTAAATGGCAGACAGGGACGGAGGAGAAGAAAAAGGGAGGGAAAGAGAGAAAGGGTGGGGGCAGGCAGGCAGAGACAGTTTTACTGGAAGAACTTTTCAGAGAACAAGCTAGACACGGGTGAAGACAGAATAAGCCGGAGGTGAAGAGCGAAGCCCGATGGAGTCGCCGGTCTGGAGAGGAGTTTGAGGCAGAAGAGGTGAGCTGGCCAGCCAACCAGAGACCGGAAAGAGTAAGAAAGAGCTTATCAGAGGCTGAGGACATTCCAGGCCTAAATTAGATTGTAGGGAGGCTAGAAGCTTCCAGGACTAGGACTGGGTTGACAGAAGGAGGCAGAGAGCCTCTGAGATGACAATAACTTAATGAGAATAAACGTTACATTTACACTGGCCTGGTCTACAAAGTAAGTTCCAGGCCAAGCCAGTCAGGGCTACATGGTAAGACCCTGTCTGAAAACAAAAGGAAAACAACAACAACAACAAAAAAAACACATTTTTAAAGAATATAAATCTAAGTTTGCTATATATTAAACATTTTCCGTTTAAAACCGTAAGTGGGGATTTTTAGTTAAATAAAACACATATCAATAGAAGAAGCAGGAGAGATGGCTGTGGGCTTAAGAGCACTTGCTCCTCTTCCAGAGGAAGGAGTTGGGTTCCCAGCAACCTAGTCAAGTTGCTTGGTGGTACCTTTCATTCTGGCTCTAAGGGATCCAACACTCTGTCCTGCCTCCTTGGGTACCCACACTCAGGGCATTCACACACACACACACACACACACACACACACACACACACACAAACTTAAAAATAAAAAAGGCCCACATAGCAACAGCATTACATAACATTTACCACTACAGTTTAGAACAAAAGTGTTCCAGATGCAAGAAACTCACACTAATTCTTCTATGACGAAACAAATCAACTTTGTCTGTTTTGCCATATGTTGACCAAAGGTGGTAGTCTACAAAAACATACAAGAAAATTACTTTCTGAATAACAGAAAATGAACCCACTTCTTACACTACACCCTTCCTCTTCACCATCTTCTGTAGGGACAATCAGAATGCCTAGTGAGTTCCTCAAGGGATAATTTAATGGGGATTCAGAGTCCCCGATGGCCAGGGTTGACATGACGCATTTCAGATTGATGAGTCTACTGTCTTCACAGAAGCGATCCAGACAAACGGATGGCAGTAGTGCATAAGCAATTTTCAGAATTAAAATTGATGAGCGCACTCCCTCTGCATGTCAGAGCGTATTGATCTCAGTATCGGTGCTGATAGGGGTACACGCAAGTCAGAGCGCCTCTGGGCTGGTCCTGTCAGACAGCGAGCAGGAAGCAAATCCCTGGATCCCCACGTGCTGCCTCAGTAATGGCAGGGAACACACTGCCAGGTCCGAGCAGGCGCATCGACGATGCGTTACCATCAGCAGCAAGAATCCACCAAACCTTGACATGTTTAAGAGTTCCCCTCGGCGACACCCAAAGTCTGAGTCACTTAGCAAAGGAATTATTTCAGAAATTCAGAATTTCCTCCCAGTAACTCAGTGTTGTTTTTGTAGGTTGCTAACTCAGAATCAGTCCTTTAGAAATCCTTCGGCATGAACAAGCATTAGTTTGGTGGTGGTAACTTTTAAAATTTGCCAAAAACTATTTCCAAATTAAGTTTTCAAAGACTCATGAGGCTTTATTTTATTAGATCGTGTAAACTTTTTACTGGTAGTCTTTGTTTTGTTTTTTTAAAATTGTTCCAAAAAAATTTGTTCTTTGAAGCGAAGTCCCACTTTTTAGTGAGACTTTTGAACTCACAGCAATCCTCCTGCTTCAGTCTCCCAGGTGCTGGGATTACAGCGGTAAGCCACCACGCCTGCTTTACAGGCAGCTTTAACTCAGCAGAATATGCTACATCAGCAAAAGGGGGCACCGTGGTCGGTATCGTTCATACAATGAAGAGCAATTGGTGCTGAGGACTGTGGACGTCATATAGTCCTTCAGTTCTCTGAGGAAAGCCTTGTGCAGCCTGACAGATGGAGAAAGAGAAGCATGGGTAAGTTGTTCAAACGCATGTCATTTAGTAAGTAAATCCCGGTTCATGAACGGAGCCCAAGCCTGACCAACACCAAGGCTCAAGTCCTGTCTGCATACTGTGTGGCACACTGAAAGCCCACTGTTGTGTCCTCTGCGTCCCGTGTGATGGGCCACAGAGCATGCTGCTGGCTTGCTTTGTATCTTTGTTGAGACAAGGTCTTACTATGAAGCCCAGACTGGCCCAGAATTTCCCATCCTGCCTCGGTTTCTCCAATACTGAGATTATATAGGTCTACGCTACCATACCTGTCCCGTGTTCGCTTTTAATGAATAATCTAAATAGATTAAAAACAAGTCTCTACATGACTAAAAGTTTAAACATGAAGGCATGTTTCAGCCTTACATTAAGACAGACAGACGCGAGAAGGAACGTGAAGACAACCATACACCAGGCCATTATTCCATAACACACTGGCCCATCAGCTCTCGCTCCCTCCGATTAGCCCTGGGAATTCTAAAACGGGTACCCTGCAATGCGCCATGAAAACTGAAGCTATTCACACAAAGATCGCCTTTTATTTGTAAGTAATTCATCTGTGTGAAGTTTCATAGAAATCACTGAAATGAAAAACCAGGGTCGCACGCTCAAAAAGAAAAAAATTAAACAGGGTTTGGAAAAGATTCTATTTTTAAAATCGGCATCACACCTGACTATCTCAAGAACTCGAAATGTACAGAAGGCCACCTTCAGTGTGTGTGGAACGGAGTCCTTCCCTGCTCTCAGAGATCTCAGGGTGTGAACCAGCCCTGGGAGACACGGTAAGCACTGAGCTGTCAAAATCCAACATCACAGGGTTCAAACCGAACCGTACTCTTCTGGAACTTAAATCTCTGTGAGATCCTTCCTACACCCTTAGGCACACCAGCAAATACCCCACGAAGTTGTCATAAACACATCGAGCTGGTGAATTAGGTCCCCTGCACTCCCAGATCCCCTCCTAGGGTTGGTTGGTTTGTTTGTTTTGTGAGTCCTCTCTGTAAAATGTTGTCCACTGAAAGTTTAAGGAAGGACTTCTTTGAAATAGCACTGCAAAGGTGTTTCCACGTTCCTCCTTTCAGAACGTCTCTCCAAACAGGGAACACCCGTGCTGTGTGGCTGTACCCTCTAGGACCAGAGTGACTGTGGTCCTACTCAGGACCCTCTTTTCCTGGGCCTGATAGCACTCCCAGGTAGCAGGAAGAGGAAAGCTGAAGAGGCCACTCCTCGGCTTTGGACAGAGAAGGCTGAGAAGAGCCACAGCAGAATGCTGGACAGTGAGTGGTTGGTGCTTCCACAAACACTAATGAGCTCACTGACTGACCAAGGTGGACACGGGCAGAAGCATTCGGGTGTGCCATCGCCTCTCTATCCAGGATGGCTACAAAGAGACTCCTCAAATAGTCCTGGGCTGGAGAGAGAGCTCACTGGCCGCTCTTGCGGACAGCTCAGGTTCGATTCCCAGCACCCACACAGCGGCTCACAACTGTCTGAACGTTCAGTTTCAGAGGATCTTCTGAAACTTCTGGCCTCTGCAGACACCAGTCACACATGTGGTGCACAGTCATATATGTAGACAAAACACCCGTACACTTACAACCATAATTAATAATTTTTTGAAAGTCACACTACATAGTACACAAAGGGCACAAGACAATGCTACGTGAAACAGGAAGCCGATGGAAGGCTGGGAAAGGTGCAGGGTAGAGGCGAAGTCTGGAGTAGCTCACCCCTTGCAGTCTCCTGCCGTGAAGAACAGTAGTGCTCTATGGTGGGGACAGAGCTCGCTGGCAGAGTGCTTGCTTACTTGCTCCCGTGAAGCCCTGGGTTCAGTCCCCAGCACTGGGAAAAAGGAAGAGAAAATTCTGCGGACGGCCACGCTGCTGGTAGGCACCTGCAAATTCCACAAGTTGGGAGACGGAGTGAGGAAGGTCATAAACTGCAGGCCAGCCTGGGCTGTGTAGAGAGAAAGCCTGTCTCAAACTATGATAGAATGAAAGACTGGGCGCAGTGTTACACGCCTTTAATCGCAGCAGGCAGATCTCAGCGAGTCTGAGGCCAGTTTAGTCTACAGAGTGCACTCCTGGACAGCCAGACTGAAGCAGTCAAGCCCTGGCTTAAGAATCAGGGCTTAAACAATTTTATAAAATTGGTCCAGTTCTCCAGAGGATGCAGTGCTCAAGGCGCCATCTTGGAAGTAGAGACCTGGTACTTGGTAAACATTAAGCGGCTGGCGCCTTGTTCTTACGCCGAGACTCCAGAACGGTGAGGTGAGCAGTAACCTTCTGTACTTTGCACATTCGCCAGTCTCCGGTATTCTGTCACAACAGCATGAAACTAAGACAAAGTACCATCCAGAAACACAAACATTTACTCAGTTCTCAATGCTCTCTTTTGGTTGAGCATATCATCAGGCACGCAAGGAAACAGATCACTAACAACAAGTGAAGTAAACTGGAATAAAGGCAGGAAACAACGTAAGGCCACGGATGGCTCAGCAATAAAAGCACTTACGGCCTTTCAGAGGGCGTGGGTTCCATGTCTAATTCCCACATGGTAGCTTACCATCACCCCCAACCACCGTCTCAGTGGATCCCACACCCTCTTCTGACCTCTGTGGGCGCCAGGCATACCCATCGTGCACACACATACACTCAAGCAAACGCTCGTACGGGAAAATAAAATGAATAAATCCGATTTTATCTTAAAAAGCTTTATTTACAAAACACAGTCGTATGTGTGTTCTTAAAGAGGTTGAAATAACATTGATTGTTTTGGCGTTCACTAGCTACACAGAAGCACAGCCCACATACCTGTGCAGATCCAGTTCCACACGAGGAAAAGTGAGTTCTTCCTTAATCGATTCCCAGATGATTCGTGCCATTCACCTCCTACCACAGAACCACCGTGGGTCTTCTGGGACATTTTCACTTCAATAAGCCTCTACTAGGAGTCAGCTTCCGGGTTACCACAAGGCCTCTCAATTTTGCTGACTCAAACAACTACAGTTCCAGTTTATCTCCTGGGCACGCAAGCAGTCCCATCTCAAACCCTGCTGGCTCAGCCTCTGCCAGTCCCGCTGCCCCATGAGGACCAGGGCTTAGAACATAAATAAGAAACAATGTTAGAGGACAGAAAGTTGTTTTGTGTGTGCAAGTGTGTGTGTGTGTGTGTGTGTGTGTGTGTGTGTGTGTGTGTGTGTGTGTGTGTGTGTGTTTCTCTCAGGTTTTTAAGACCTAATCAATCACTAAGACCTTGAGGAGTAGGCTAGGCTGCTGGCTAGGAACCAGTGCTAGGACTATAACGTGTAGCATTATGGGCCCCTTTTACATGGATTCAGGTCTCCATGAGCAGTGAGCACTTTACTGCTGACTGCCTGGTCCTTAAAAGTTTTTATCCTAAGAACTAAAAAAGCCTGGCCTGCTTTGGTACCACATGCACAAAGAACTGGACTCATACAGTGAGGATTGGCATGCTCTGCACAAGAATGGCATACAAACTCACGGAATGTTCCCCATTAAAACACAAGCAAACACACCCAAAACACCGTAGCCAGGTGGTGCGGTGCACACATTTAATCCCAGCACGCAGGAGGGACGCAGATCCCTGCACGTTTAAGACCAGCCTGGCCTACAGAGTGAGTTTCAGGACACAAGAACTGAAACAGAGAAACTCTATCTTGAAAAACAAAAACAAAAAAGGAAGGAAGGAAGGAACAAACGAACAAAACAACAACTACAAAAATAGAAATAAAAGATACATTCATGAAGCAAGAACTGGAGACTTTTACAAACGAAATAATGAAGAACAGAGAACAGCAACTCTGGAAACGAATGGAGGTTGGAACTGTAGAAGGTAAAGGTGAAGAAATCGTGCGTCGAACGGAACAAAAATACCAAGAGATGGCAGCAGGGGAGCAAAACGCGGTAAAGGAAAATTACAGGACCAATCCAAAATTTCTAATATGAACCCCGGAAAGCCATCTCTCGTAAAGTAATCAAACGGTGAGCGTAAAATTGTCAGAAATTCCAAGAACAACATGAATTCTAGAATCACTGCAGAGGAACGTGCCTCGTCATGAGACAGAAAAATTTCCGTGTAAAAGTTCAGGACAGAGAGTGTGAAAGGAGCTTGGCCGTCTCCAGAGAGGAAGAAAGCAGTCACGTGCGGAAATCGAGAAAAGATGGAACGAGCTCTCGATAGCAACAGTGGGAACTAGAGAACAGAGGAGCGACGGTTTTAAGTCTGTGGGAAGTAGTTCCCAGCTAGAGTCTGTAACCAGACAGGCTCGGTGTGAAGAGAGGGGAGGCACTTTCAAATAACTGTGGCTAAAAAGCCAGGGCTATACCTCAGTGGCAAAGAACTTGCCCCGCACGAATGCCCCTGGCTTAATCACATACAAAAAATTCACTTCCCATGCATGTTTTCTGAGGAAACTACTGGACTACACGCCTGGCCCAGAATGACAGAATGAGCTGAGGTTTCCGGGATGGCAACGTGAAGGCAGAACCCCACACAGGACCCGGAAGGTGGTTATCCCCAGAGAGAGCTCACCTGGGGAGAAACAGAGCGGAAAGCCTTCAGGCTGCTGGACCATGTGCAGGGCGCTAGGGCATGTCTACGTGTAGACACACACTCCTTTTTTTTTTTTTTTTTTGTTTTTTTGAGACACAGTTTCTCTGTGGGACAGAGCCCTAGGCTGTTCTAGACTCGCTTTGTAGAACAGGCTGGCCTGAAACTCGCAGATCCACCTAGAATCGTGTTTAGTTCCCTCGATAGTATATGTCTCAACGATGCGATGCGTCTCTGTCCCTGAATGTGTAATCTGAAGAGCTGGCCCACATGGGTCCACAGCTAAGCTACTCATGTTTCTTACGTGTTTTGATTGGCCGTGAAGGGGATGTAGGGAGCGGCTCAAGAGCAGGAAGACAAAGGTATGCAAATGCAGCGCACAGATGCCCAGGGTCAAACTGCAGTAAGTGCTACCGAGGAGGGGAGGAATCCACCCAGGTACACTCTGGAGTCTGCTCACCAGCCGTGAGGCCCAGGGTGGAAGGTGGGGGCCGCCAGCAAACCGCAGCAATCCTCTCACGGTCGCTTACTCCTGAGTTTTATGTGCACGAAAACTGTATACATTTGCATTTCGAATGTGAATCCTATCCTATAGCTAGAAATGAAGCTGAACCAATTCAAACTCCTTTTCTCCCTTTGAGCGTTCATCACCTAGACTTCCCACGACAGTAAAGGATGGATGGATTTGGACAAACGTGTCCCTCACAGGAGAAACAGCCTGAGATACTTCCATGTTCCTGGCACCCACCTGGACAGAGGGTTCAACAGGCAGGAGCTAGTACTGCTCTGGAAGAGGACCCAAGTCTGGTTCCCAACACCCACGCGGCCCAGCTCACAACTGCCTGGAACCCCAGCCCCAGAGGAGCCAACACCTCTGGTCTCCAGCAGCACATGCTTACAATTTAAAGCGCATTTTTCTTTTCTTTTCTTTTCTTTTTTTTTTTTTTTTTTTTGGTTTTTTTTTTTCCGGGGCTGGGGACTGAACCCAGGGCCTTGTGCTTGCTAGGCAAGCGCTCTACCACTGAGCTAAATCCCCAACCCTTAAAAGCGCATTTTAAAACACAGAGGCTGTCCTCAAATTAGAGTTTTGTATATGCTGGTCCTTCAACCTATATTGTACTTCCTGACAGCTGGTAGCAAATGTCAAAATGACAAAAGAAAATGTCAATGCAGAAAGACACCCAATGTCAACAGGGCCTCCTACACATTTGAAGAAACATGCATATAGGAGCATGAGCGCGCACACACACACACACACACAACTGGGTAATGCAAAGAACCAAGCATACGGCAGAGACTGGGTGGATTTTCATTACGGCCAAAGCCCCATTCACTGATACAGTGCCTTCCATAGTTGGCGCTCAATAAGTACTTTGTAGATATAAAGCCTACATTTACTGCCCCAAAATCCAAAGTTAGAGCCTATGCTTTGATCCTACAGCCTATATTTGAAAAGTTGGAGCCTACACTAAGCGAGAGCCAACCTTCGCTCTCTGCCTACTCTGCCTGTGAAGTAAACTGACCTACTAGTGCAGATGGGCTTTGTAGAAGGGCTGATCGGAAAAACTCAAATAGGTGAGGTACAGTGGAGAGTTTCAACTTGAACAAATAAAGAGCTATTGTGAGTTAAGAGAGGTAAGCATGCAATTAATATAGAGCTTAAAGAAGATTATTCTCTACTGGAATGTGGGGTAGAGCGGAAAAGTATTTTCCTCTCTTTCTTTTGGCATCCGTTTTAAGGTGTGGGCAGATGACCATACCAACATAGTCAACCGTGAACGCTTAGTTTGCAAGGTGAACTCTTGTATTCGTTGAGAGTTTTCCTGTGTTCTATGTGTTGAGCCAGGAAAATTAAAGAACCTCAGAGGCTGGAGGTACAGCTCTGAGGGCCTCATGCTTGATTAACACGAATAAGGCCCTGGATTCGACAGCAGGCATGGAAAAACAAACAAACAAACAAATAAAAAGCAGCAACAATTAAAAAAAAAAACACCCATAAAGTCGGACTTCACTAGTGACGAAAGGAGGCCGACCCATGACATTTGTGCCAGCATTCAGTGAAGGGAAATTTGCAATGTTTAAAACAGACAGAAGAGACTCCATTGAAAGTGCCTGAGCTTACTATCCTTGTAGAACCAAGTCATGTTTTCTGAATCCTTCTCTTACTCTGTTACTGCCTCTGAATAAATTATTCCAAAGGCAGCTGGGACTTCCACTTGTGGAGATAAGAAGTCTGTAGTGAGACTGAATGTGGTGCTGAGAAGCCAAAACTTTGTCATGGGTGCAAAAACTCCAAACACATCAGACAGCTCTGATTCAAGACAACAGTGTAGAAGGATAGAAATAGCCAGTGGGGGTGCTGGAGAGAGGGCTCAGTGGTTAAGAGCACTGGCTGCTCTTCCAGAGGCCCTGAGTTCAATTCCCAGCAACCACATGGTGGCTCACAACTACCTGTAATGGGATCTGATGTCCTCGTTTGGTGTGTCTGAAGACAACTGCTGTGTACTCCTATACATAAATAAATAAATAATTAAAAAAAATAGCCAGTGGATATAGTGGAGATACTAGAGAGAGCAAGTTTGTCAGTTTGAGGAAGCACAAAAGGAGGAGGAGAGGTGAGGGAAGGTGTCCTGAAGAAGGCGTCTCTTGTTGCCGTTACAGACCAGTAAGTAATTCACTGACAGAGATGTGAAAGTCATGGATACTGTGTGAGCTGAGAATATGAGCCTAGGAATCCCAGCAGAGTAAAGAAACCAGAGGATCAAAATTAGCCTGACAAACCAGATTTGATATTGAGGAAAGTAAGACTTCTGTACAGGAAGACAACGGTCACATCCTCATTTTAGATTATTAAAATCAACATGAAGAGGGCTGGAGAGATGGCTCGGTGGTTAGAGCACTGACTGCTTTTCCAAAGGCCCTGAGTTCAATTCCCAGCAACCACATGGTGGCTCACAACCATCTGTAATGGGATCCAATGCCCTCCTCTGGTGTGTCTGAAGAGAGTCATGGTGTACTCACCTACATACATAAAATAAATAAATAAATCTTTAAGAATCAACATGAAGGATGAATGTGCAGTTATCAATTTTAGATCTAAAGAAATCTCTTTCCTGGGAGCCACTTCCAAGAAGCAGAAGATGATAAGAATTTCGAGAGATCATAGTAGCGAGAGAACAGATGGAAATCTAGGAATGTTATAATTGGACTGTCTTAAGTTTATTTTTTGCTTTTAAGGGATGTCCACGCTGTGTATTATACAGTGGCTACATCACCTTACATTCACACCAGCAGTGAGTAGGGCTCCTCCCCCAGTCCCACATTAGCCAGCATTTGTTGTTTTTTCTTTTGATGATAGCCATTCTGATCAAAGAAAGATGAACTCTAAAGAGTTTTACTTCGCATTTTCCTACGGCTAAGGATGCTGAACACGTTCCAAATATTTATTGGTCATTTGCATTTCTTCTTCTGAGAACTGTCTTTTCAATTCCTTAGTCCTGTCATATAGTACATGGTTTGGGGTTTTGGTACTTAATTTCTGGAGTTCTTTATAGATTCTAGCAATTAATCCTCCATTGTGTAGTTGGTAAAGATCTTCTCCCATGCTGAAGATTTTCTGTTTAATGGGATCCTGTTTTGTTTTTGTTTTTTAAATTTGAGATGGGAGCCAGTATCCAAGGTAGACCCAAACTTACTACGTAGAATAACCTTGAACTTCTGAATCTCCTGCCCCCATTCCCAAATCTGGGATTAAACTGTTCTGTGCTTGCTGGACAAGCTTTGTATCAAACCTCCCCAGAACCTGCATTTTATTTCATACCTGTTCACAGTAAGTGACCTGTAAGGCTGCACTTTATGGAACGATTACCTAGTAGTAAATAGTTGGGCACATCAGTCTGGAGAAGAAGGAATACTGGCCCTGGTACAAGGCAGATTAGGGAGCTCTGGGATACAGGTGAACCCATGAAGAGTAGTTTTAATCCCATTCTCAGGTAATATCGCCCACAGAGAGGGCAGCAGATGCCTGGGTACCTTACATTAGGGGCACTGTCTCGCCATTTTTATGCTTACACTGGAACTCATCTTAAAGGAACCACTGTCCTTCCCTATATCCATAATAGCTTCATAGGACACAAAGAAGAAAAGGCTGGGCTCTGTCTTCATTTGCAACAGCAGGAAAAAGGCAACGAACAGAGAGCATTACTAGGTAGCCAGGTGTGATGGCCTGTGCCTGTAATCCCAGCTCCTGAGAGCCAAGATAAGCAGATGAATTCAAAGACATAGTTGGCTGCATGGTGAACACTGGCCAGGCTACACTACATGAGACCACGTCTCAAACAAAACGAAACAACACAGCATTACTAGGAAGTCGGGAATGGTTATCCTAGCACCCAGAAAGCTGTAGGAGGAGGGCTGCTGCAGACTCAAGGCCAGTCTGGGCACACGCCGATACCAAACCAGTCAGGCTACACAGCAAGACCCCATTTTAACTCTCCCCTACAAAAATATTATTAGGGGTTTGAGGTGTCGCTCAGTGGTACAATGGTTGCTTGGAATGTGCAAAGTCCTGAGTCTGATCTTCAGTAACACACACACACACACACACACACACACACACACACACACACACACACACACACACACACAGGGTGGGCTGGGAAGATAGTCTTCAGTAAACTGTTTACCTAGAAAGCATGAGATACTAACTTTAACTTCCAGAACCTAGTTTTAAAAGAAAAATTAAAAGCCCAGAACTGTGTCACACAGTTTGTTATCTCAGCACTGGGGAGGAAACACGTTGATCCTAGCCCAGCCTACTTGGTGAGTTTTAGGAGACTTCCTAAATAAATACAATAAAATGATGACAGCTTCTACACAGAGTGACATATGCCTGCAATTTCAGCATTGGGAGTGGACAGGCAAATCTCTGGGGCTGGCTGGACATACAGTCTCACCTCATCACCAAGACTGAGTGAAGGGACCTTGTCTCATAAAACAAAATGGGTAATTCCTATGGAATAATGTCCAAGATTATCCCTGGCTTCTACATGTAGCTGCACACGTACACATATGCACTCATATATACAAACACCTGAAGATACCTCTCACACACACAGACAAAGAAGCACACACGTAAACGCACATGCATACTCCAAGATTACTGACATTTACTGAACCCATCTATTGTGCCAAGTGCTTTCCAAGTATTCCTAATTGTAAACATGACAATCGTGCTAGCATGTTACATCACTGTGCCTATCCTACAGGTGAATAAACTTCATGAGAGCGGGGTGAGCCACCACTAAGCTAGCATCTTGGCAAATGTATCCCTTCATTCTTAATTGTGCTAAGGATAATAGAGCCGATCTGCCACAGTTGCTCATAACACCTCCTGCCAATGACATTCACTCCACTTATGTCATTTTACAGCACACATATTTTAAAAAGAATATGTTTTGGGTTTACATAGTCTTATGTAAACCAATGTTTAGACGCAAAGGCTCATTCATTTAAACAAGTGCATTACATTGTATTTATTTGGATTGTGCATATGCAAGCGTGTGGGTATGCGTGTGAGTACACTTTGAGTACCTAGCACATGTGAAGGTCAGAGGACAACCTTCAAGAATTGATTCTTTCCTTCCACAATGGAGGTTCCGGGGATCGAACTCAGGTCACCGGGCTTGGTGGCTAGTGCCTCCACTGACTGAACTATTGCCAGCCCACAAAGACTCATTCTTTGATTACAGGCAGAAGCTGAAGCCGGAGGGCTGAGAAGTAGTCAGAGGAAGAGCACACGTTTGCCCTAAGAGCCGGAGCGTCACCTCCGGCACACGTGTGCACAATGCTTTCCCCAGTGCCCCTCTGCTGCCTGCTTGAGCAAGTTCCACAAACACAATCTGAGTTTCCTGTACTTCCACACATGACGCTGAATCCCTTCAAATGAAGCGATGCCCAGACGTGCTCTGCTGTGGCCTCTGCCTTTGACCATTTACCATCTCGTCGCAGACTGTTGTTCAACCCGTCACATGGCTGAATCAACGCTCATACTGAACATGCACTGACTCTACGTACTTGTCACTAATCCCTGACAATGGAGCGTAACTACTTCGTGTGTGAATTCATTAGACATTATAAGTAAACAGTCTAAAGGTGATTTAAGGTCTGTGGGAGGGGCTGTGGATAGATCTGTTGCACAGCACTTGTCTAACACACACAGGGCCCTTGGCTCGATCCCTGGCACTGCATAAAATCAGGTGTAGTAATCCCATGTAATCCCAGCACGTAAAGGTACGAGTAGGAGAACCATAAACTCAAGGTGATCCTTGGCAAGACAGTGAGTTCGGGTTAGTCTGTGATACATGAAACCTGGTCAGCAATGAAGAAGTAAATAAAGCATATAGAAGGATGTATGTAGGTACCGTGCCACTACACACACACACACACACACACACACACACGAGAGAGAGAGAGAGAGAGAGAGAGAGAGAGAGAGAGAGAGAGAGAGAGAGAGAAAGAGAGAGCTGAGTCTTCAGACTTTTAACCACAAGAAGTCTTGGGACTGGGACTGGAGAGACGGCATCATGGTTAAGGGTATTCAATGCTCTTTCGGAGAAACTGGTTCACTCCAGTAACCAAGACCCAACACCCTCTTCAAATGCAGAAACACACGCGTATACATAAAACAAAAAATAAATCATAAAAACAACAACAACAAATGTTGTGTTTTAAAAAAAGAAAGAGAGCCGATAATAAATGTTTGATAGAAACGTGGTATGGTGATATGAAACGGGGTGCCATTGTGGGCCCATGCTGAGACATGCCTTCCCCTGAGGTACCAGCCATACAATGGAGATAGTATGGAGTAGAGTTCAATTGGGGCATGGGAAGGGGAGTTGAGGAGGGAGTAAAGACAGAGAGAAGCATGGGATGGGGAGAGAAAGGGGAGAAAGAGGAGGAGGTGGTAGAGAGAAGAGGAAGAGTGGGGAAGGGGATGGGGAGAGAGGAGCAGGAAGAGAAGAGGCAGAGAGTAAGAGTAAGAGGCTAAGAGAGTGAGGAGGGGGCAAGCAGCCCCTTTTATAGTGAGTCAGGGATACCTGGCTGTTGCCAGGTAACTGTGAGGCAGAGCCTAGAAGGAATGCTAACAAGTCTTGGAACCACCCTCTTCCAGACTACAGTATACACCACCTTCTCTGTAAGGATTAGAAAGCTGGCCTGTTAGGAAAGCTGCACCTGGTAGGTTCTTCTTAGTCTGTGCACGCTTGTGCAATAAATGCTAATGGCTCAGAACCACCACTCGTTACTTAAGTTCATGTTTTACAACCTGCTTTCCATTTCCCCCTCCTTTTAAAGCCAAACATGAAGCTGCACGGGATACTGTATAATCTCAGCCCTGGTACTTCCCGAGTAGAGGCAGGAAAATCGGGAGTTCGACGTCATATTCAGCTACAATCTGAGGCTGAGGCCAGCCTGGTCTATGTGTGACCTTGCTTCAAAATTTAAAAACAGAGAGGAGTGGCTAGGAAGACAGTGCAGTGCAACGGTAGAGCATGTGACCAGTCTGGATAAGACTCTATATTCGGGCTGAAGAGATGGCTCAGAGGTTAAGAGCACCAGCTGCTCTTCCAGAGGTCCTGAGTTCAATTCCCAGCAACCACATGGTAGCTCATTCCAATCTGTCATGGGATCTGGTGCCCTCTTCTAGCCTGCAGGACTATATACAGGCAGAAGACTATATACATAATAAATGAGTCTAAAAAAAAAAAAAAGGAAAACAAAAAAAGACTCTATGTTCAATCGCAAAACAACTACAAAATAAAATGTCTGAACTGTTTAAACAGTACATGTAGAACGATGGCCAAATACACTGGATAGCTTGCCCTCTGGTCTGCCCAGGTGATCACCAGTGTGCTAACTGTATTCTCACTTTTTTCTTTCAGACAAGATCATTCTATGCATCAAACACACTAAGAAGCTCAGCCTGTCCTCCAAACTAGCAATTCTCCTGCCTCAGCCTCCCAAGGGCTAGGGTTACACGCATGTTCCACCACACCTGACTTCAAAGGGAATTCTTTCAATAGGAAAAAAAAAAAAGGTTTGGGTCTGATAACTTCAACAATTTTTAAATAAAATATACGACCTATGTAAGATTCCATCTACCACTATTTGAAGACATCTGTCAAAAATAAAGACCATCAAACATGGTGATTCACCTCTGATACAACGGACATCTGAAGATGGGAAAAATTCTAAAATGCCTGCTATCATTGGCATTTTAATACCACACAGACTACCCTACCCAAGCAAATACACCAAGACAGCAGTTTCTCTGTCAGGTTTGGGTGACCTGACCCACACGTTTACACTCCTTTTTCACTAGGATTTCTACAGTAAGACCCTCCGGTACACTTTAGAACTTTGGCAGATTCAGAAGTGAACATTCCCCTCAGTCCATTGCTGGTGAATGGCTGTTTGGAACTCTGGATTTAAGTACAACTACATGACTGTTCTCTTGTTCGTGTAGAATAATTCTTGGATTCATGGCCCATGCCAAGCTAAATGACACTGCAAAGAAAGCCTTTGTTTTAGATAAACCAGTGCTCGGCTTCGGATAATGCTATCAAGCGTCTCATTCACGTAGCCTGGCCTCGTTGAAACAGCAACTGCGGAAAACAACAACAAAAACGTCCATCTTTGTTGAAAGGATAATCTTTCAAGTCTCTTAAGAAATGATTTTAATAGAACCGCAGAATTTGAGAGGTGGGAAAAACTTTGAATTATTTACCATCGAAGAAAATGAATTCTCACGCGCTAAAGGTTACTCGAGTTAGTGGCAGACAGAACATTAAGACCTGGGCGGCCTCATTTCTCAGGTGAGGCTGTTACACAGAGTGCAGCAGCAGGCAGGTTCGCCTCCACCGACATTCAGGAAGCACCATGGTCCTCCCTACGCCCAGCATTTCCACAGCACCGTCTCCTCCATAGGCCAGCTCACAAGTTAGAGCCACAGTCACGCCTTTTAGACGGTCAGTGTTGCCAAGTGTCTTGCCACGTGATCTAAATGGAAATATGTAATTCAGTTACTGTAGTAACCACACTACAGAAGAGGATGTGTGTCAACAGCCGGCTTCTCCCTCAGATGCTTCCCTTCCAGGGACAGAAAGAGATTTAGATTGCTTAGGAATGCATTTCTGAGTAACAGCCTCTGTGCCAAGACCCATAAAGATTTGCACGGCTACCTCCTGCTCTGTGTTCTATACCCTTCGTCCCTCTTCTAAGGTGCTGCCTGTTAGCTGTACTTTCTCCTAGGGTTTCTGCTCTATGTTGTGATTCCACATCTTTCATCAGGCCATGGCCTTCTAAATGATTATTGTTATAGGATAACTTAGCAACTAAAGCTCATGCATAATACACACATAGCTTTAAAAAGCATCAAAATGCAGATATTTGATTTTTCATAATTTCAAAACACTAGTCTACTTTTTAAATAAAGAATATTTATTTTGCAAATATTTTGTGTTGTACAAGGAAAAGTCAAATTATATATGTGTGTGTATTATGCATATATATTTATAATAAAACATATTTTTATAACTGCATTATTCATGACATTGAAATATCCAGGCCAGTCAAATTATATATGTGTGTGTATTATGCATATATATTTATAATAAAACATATTTTTATAACTGCATTATTCATGACATTGAAATATCCAGGCCGTTCTGGCCAAGGAAAGAAATTTATTATATTCAATACTGATTCATTATGTCCTCTCTTTAACAGTCAGATCTCACACAGCTTTTCTAACATTGAAGATTCAAAGACAAGCATTTCATAAAATGCTCATAGTTGCAAATCAAACAATGTCACAACGGAAAACAAATAAGAACACTTAGCAATGTATTAATATTAGTTAGGAAGAAGATTCTATTTTTCTAAAATGTTATCTTAACTAAAAACTAGATAAGGTGTATTTCAATACTTCACATTGTTAAGTTGATCAAAATAAGAATGCTAACTCATTTGAGATGGGTGTCAGTATTGTTTAAAAACATTTCCAGTGTATTTGACTAGCAAATCTTATGATATAGACACAAAATAACCACAAACCTGATAAATAGCACCAAATGTAACTTAGAGTCAAATTATAATATTTAAAGGCAAACTTAATTAATTACTGTTATTGTTGTTGTTTTGAGACAGAGTTTCTCTGCGTAGGTCTGGCTGTCCCTCTGTAGACCAGGCTGGCCTTGAACTCAGAGATCCATCTGCCTCTGCCTCTAAGTGCTTGGACTAAAGGCCCTAACTGCCTGGCTAAAAGTATCCTTTTTAAAAAATATCTCATGGAAACACTGTTAAGTTTGCACTTGAGCCTTTTACCTTCATAATGAATTTCCAGAGTCGGATCAATGAACTATTAACCAGTGCCTAAGAAATGGTAAAGGAAGCAATCAGGCAGAGGACCACCAAGTGAAGTCATGACTGAGCCGGAAGCAACCAGACCTAGGTGACATAAGGAACACCCCACCTGACGGCAGCGGAAGTCAAGCTCACAAGAAACATCTCCACAGCAGTCCAGATGTTAGGCCATAAGAAGGTTTTGTAAAATTAAGAATCCAGAAGCCATACAAGGTGCGTTCTCAGAGAGCAGTGTTAATAAATCGGCAAGTAATACAAAGAAAATGTGGTAAATTTACAAAATGTACTCTTAAGCAACAAGTGGATTTACGGAAGAAATCATGAAGACAACTGGAAAATACTTTAAATCACAACGTAACAAATTCCAGTGATGACTTAATAACATACTCAGAGGAAAGCGTGTCGCTATCAATTCCTATATTAAAAAGAGAGTTTTGAATCAGTAGCCAAACATTTAACCTTAAGAACTAGGAAGGGCGATGGGAGCTGGCTCAGCCAACATCAGCAGTTCCGGCATCTGCAGAGGACCTGCCTTTGCTTCCCAGCACCCATATGGCAGCTCACCACCGCCTGTAACTCCAGTTCCAGGGGAATCTGATGTCCTCTTTGACCTCTTTGGGTACCAGGCACATGGACACATAGAGGCAAACACATAAAATAAAAATAAATCTTACAAAACGTCAGGAGAGGAGAGCTAGGAGTGGTATTGGAAGTACCAGCGACTCAGGAGCCTAAGGCCAGAGCACCATTTGAGTCCAGGCATCTGAGACCAGTCTAAGATCTCCATTCCAAGAAAAGGAAAAGGGAACCAAAGACAGGAGAGTAAAGTAAACCACAAGTAACTAGATGGAAGGGAGTAATGAGATATAAGAACACAAATCAGTGAAAGAAGAAAGGTAAAAAACAAGACACACGATGACACGTGGTGAAGTCAAATGTTGGTTCTCAGGAGTGTGGGGTCAGGGGTCACCAGTGCCCTTTGGCTACGCTGATCAGAAAGAAGAGAGAAGAGACATTGCTAAAACCAGGCTTGGAAAAAGGGACATCCCTACCAGGCTCAAAGAAGTAACGGGTGCTTCAAAGCAGGCCAGGAGCATCTGCACAGCAAACAGTCAGATAACACAGAAGGAACACACAGTTCTGTAGAACACAGTAGCAAACCAACCCAGGGAGAAACAGAGAAGACATGGAAAGAGACTGACCTGGGAATCAGAATAATTTACACAAAGCAAAATCCAGATGTAATAGTCTTCAGTGATGCTTTTAA
This sequence comes from Rattus rattus, assembly GCF_011064425.1. Taxonomy (NCBI): domain Eukaryota; kingdom Metazoa; phylum Chordata; class Mammalia; order Rodentia; family Muridae; genus Rattus; species Rattus rattus. The sequence continues at coordinate 144,554,953 of NC_046154.1, read as the reverse complement.
AATGAACAATTCGATGCGGCCCAAATGAAGTGAAAAAGAGAAATAAAGCAATTTTCCAATGGACAAAGACTCTGGAGAGGTATCTATCCAAAGAAAACTTACAACTGGCCAAAGCCGAGCGTGAAAATGTTAATAATTATACACACACACACACACACACACACACACACACACACACACACCAGGCACACACACACATAACGGTAAGTGAAATTAAAAAAAAAAAAAAAAAAAGGGTTGGTGATTTAGCTCAGTGGTTAGAGCGCTTGCCTAGGAAGCGGCAAGGCCCTGGGTTCGGTCCCCAGCTCCGAAAAAAAAAAAAAAAAAAAAAAAAAAAAAAAAAAAAGAATTCTGAGCCATTATACACTAACAAGGAAACTATAAAGTCAAGCAAATATTCAAGGAAACAGTTTGTGAATTCCTCAAAAAAGTTAAGCTAGAGTGACATACGGTCCAGCAATTCTGCTCTGAGGTATATGTCTGCAGAAGGTGAAAACATATGGCCACACAGGATTTATTTATAAATATTCACAGCAACACTATTCCTGAGAGTAAAAAATGGCGACCACCCAGATACCCATCAGCGGATGACAGAGTACGCCAAGCACGGGTTAGTGCAGCTACACGGGGAATATCTGTTAGCACAGTCTGGAGGCTGAGGTCAAGACCAAGGTTCCTGATAGGAGCCTCCTTGCTGTGTCACCATTCAGCACACACAGCAGAGACGTACACGGAAGAGAAGGGTCCAACCCTGTATCTGCACTGGGCAGAAACGCACCAATCCTCTCCATGAGCCATATTAAAACAGCATTAATCTGAGCTGGAAGGACAGAGTCCTTTCAGTCTACACAACAGATTGTAGACCTAAAATGTTTACTGTTTTTCCTTCTTAGAGGCTCATCTCAATATCTGCCAAACTAATGCCCCTTCCCACCCCAGAAGGCAGAGTGAGGGCAGATATGAGTATACTGGCACCTGAGTGGCTTCAGAACACGGCCATGCCCACTGTTGTTTTCAAGTTTACTGGGCATTGGTTACTAACAGAGTCTGAAAAGTTTGGCAAATAACATTCAAATTGCGTTGGCTCAAGGCTTCAAACAATCAACTTTTTAAAGTATACAATTTTGAGTCCTTTTCCATTAGACATAAATTTTAATATACTTAACGCATCTTCAGCCAGAGTTTTTAAAACTTGGTACCAGTTCCTGAACTAAAACACTCAAACTATTTCAGAATGATAAAGTAGAAACACAGAGCCCATTTTAAAACCCACTTAACCACCTCATCAGCAGATGGCTATCTGGATTATTTGTAGGTTAATTCTGCCTGTGTTTGCTGAGACAGTCAAGTTTTAACCCCTTGTCAAAAGCCACAAAGGGACTAAGTAAAGTGGGGGAGACCAACAGAGATGGGCTCTGGGCCCATGTTGATATGAGTGGCAACCTTTGAGGCCTTCTGTGCTCAGTGTGTCCATCTACAAATAAAACTATCCAACTCATCCAAGCCATAGTTACTGTGGCTTTACATTTGTTGAAAAACAGACACCATAAGCAATGAAACTACAAAGATTCTGATGGTGGAAACGATACCATTCAAAGGGGAAGAAGAATTATGTCAATATAAGCACCTCCATTTTCCCACAACACCAAATCTATATAATCTTCAGTAGATCAACTATACACACCAATAACATCAGATGTCATGGGGAAAGATGACACGATTCTCACTGATTTTCACTAACTTTGGCCTGATTTGCAGTATCAGAATGGAAGGCCTCACGCTGAATTGTAGTTACAGCACCTGACAGCATGAAAGGGAAGTAAGCCTTGTTGACCCTTGGTCCCTGACTTCAGGGACTATTCTGAAGTGTGTGGAGCCTATAAGACATGGGGCCTGGCTGGTGGGGTAGCTCACAGGGACATCCCTTTAAAGGTTATAGCACTATCATCATCTTCTTTTCTTCTCCTTCTTCTTCTTCTTCCTTCTTCTTCTTCTTCTTCTTCTTCTTCTTCTTCTTCTTCTTCTTCTTCTTCTTCTTCCTCATTTATTTTTATTTATATGAGCACACTGTAGCTGTCAGACACACCAGAAGAGGGCATCGGATCACATTACAGATGGTTGTGAGCCACCATGTGGTTGCTGGGAATTGAACTCAGGACCTCTGGAAGAGCAGCCAGTTCTCTTAACCACTGAGCCATCTCTCCAACCCGGTTATGGCCTCTTCTAGCTCCAGCTGCTCTCTCTGCTTTCTGGCCTGCCAGTCTCTGAAGAGGTCCAACACATGCTCCTTGAACACCTCCTCTGCTATGACAGTCCAGAATCTGAAAGCAGGAGCCAAAACAAGCATTTCCTCTTCTACAATTTCTTTGCAGTTCCAGCAACACTGGAGGAAGTAATACACAAGTCAGGTGCTGGCAAAACACTACCAGTCCTTAGGAACATGATTACATATTTAGTCGATTCTCTTAAACAATAGTAACTTCATTAAGATCTATAGGAAATAAGATGGATGGATGGATGGATGGATGGATGGATGGATGGATGGATGGATGGACAGACACCAAGGTTCTGACTCCAAGAAACTGAAGAGATGGTTTTGTGGTTAAAAGCACTTTACTCAGGCAGAGGACTAGATTTGGTTCCCAGTGCTGACATCCACCTATAATCTCAGTTCCAGGAGAGCCAATACCCTCTTCTTTCCTATATAGTCATATTCTCTCTCTCTCTCTCTCTCTCTCTCTCTCTCTCTCTCTCTCTCCACATAAGGAGACTAATATATTTATTTAAAAACCTACACACACAAAAACAGAAAAGGAGAAATAGGAAGAAACAATGATAATAACAGTAGAAGCCAGAAGTAAAAGAATTCTAAAGAAAAAAATAATAAAATAAATTTAAAAAAAAAGAATTCTAAGACAAAAATCCAAAGAGGATTTTAGAAATACTAAAAACCCTCTGCTAAAACATTGGAGTACTTTATCTTTAGCTAATTAAAAAAAAATCCTCTTTCAAACAAGAAACTAAACCAAATACTGGTGAGAGGGGGAAAAAACAGATAAAAATGACCAATCGAGAAAGAGAATAATACTCATGTCCCAGTAAACTACCCACTGTGCAAGTCCACACACACATAAAAAACACAGCAGAGAAGCCAGGTAGTGGGAGGCAGAGGCAGGAGGATCTGTAAGTTGAGGCCAGCCTGGTCTACAGAGTGAGTTCCAGGACAGCCAGGGCCACATAAAAATCCTGTCTGGGGGGGGGGAGGAAAGCAGCCCCACCAAGGCTTGTGAGAGGGCTCAACAGGGAAGGGTGCCTGACATCAACCCTGATAATCTGGTTTTGGGTTCAGATCACACAAGGTAAAAAGAAAGAACCAACTCCTGCAAGCTGTCCACACAGGTACACACACCCTCCACACTCAACAAACAAACAAATGCTTTTTTTCTTTTAAGAAAGAACTGATAAAAAAAAATAGCAGTTTGACTTCTGAATGTATTCTTTTTTCTTTCTTTCTTTCCTTTTCTTTTTTTCGGAGCTGGGGACTGAACCCAGGGCCTTGAGCGCTCTACCACTGAGCCAAATCCCCAACCCCTCTGACTGTATTCTAACAATGTCCAAATAACTAAGATAATAGTTCATGTTTCAATTTTAGTAGCCTGTTGTTGGGAGGATGAATAAAAACATCTTTTAAAAATCTACTAATGTTTCTAAAAGGTAAGTCTCAGTGGTCCTCAAGCCCCTGGTCCAAGCACCTATGCAGGCAACCTGAGTCCGCCTGAGTCACCACCCTCACACTCATCTCCAGCAGAGACCTGGCACTGCTCGAGGAATTTCGCTGCTTCTCTGACCCCAGAGCATCGGCTGGACCCAGTGTGTACCTGTGATGGAAATCTGGAGGGCAAGCATTCAGAAACTGGATAGACCATGTTGCCTTAATCTTCGAGTCATTTGAAAACCAACAACAACGAAAAGTTGTTTGTAAGCCGGACACTTGAACGTTGGGTGCATTGTCTAAAGGCAATGTGTTGTACATCGGAGATGTCTTTCCAAGCCAAACACTCTATTTGACCCATTTATATGCCTTTTATAGGAAAAATTTATAAATAGCTTAAATATTTTAGGCCATGTCAGTGCTTATGGAAAGACAGCTTATTTAGTGACGAGGAGGAAGGTAAAGTTAGTGTGGATATTCTTAAAGGAATTATGGGGTACTCCATAAGGGTTTGGAGGTTGAAACCACTCATTCCTCATAATATCCACCTCTCCTTGCAAACTAAAAGCTTACCTTTTCCTTATTAAAGGCCGCCTCTTAAACACACCGCTATAATTAGTATCGTTTTTGTTCAAGTTCAAAGTGAGGACCCAACAGAGAAAATGAAGCCGGAGAGATTGTTTGATGCAAAAGCTAGGAAGAAGAGAAAGGAATGAAAAGAGAGAAAGAGAAAGGCAGAGAGGCAGAACTCAGCAAAGAGGAAGACGTGGAGCTGGAGTGGGGCAGAGTGGATCACTTCCGTACACAAACTGGTAACGCAGAAAGGAAGTGAAGAGATGTCAACACAGACGGCCGTCTGGAAAAGCTGGGGGTGTCAGGATGCAAGGAGGGGAGGTGTGTGTGTGTGTGTGTGTGTGTGTGTGTGTGTGTGTGTGTGTGTGTGAACTTTAACTAGGTGTTATCTCCCCCAAGGCAGCCTATCTTAAAGCAGGACCATAAGAATGCCCTATTTCCACCACTCAGAGCGGCGCTGTCAGACCAATTACTTCAATGTGCTTATGCTTACAAGACTATTTCAAATGGCTCAAGTCCAACCGCTCTCCTTCCTAACAACTTCACAGCAGCCAGTTTTCCCTTGGTTCAAATCTACCATTTCTGCTTCTCTTGGTGATTACAGCAAATCATCTATAAATGCCCCGTCATTGCTTTTCTTGATTATCGAGTGTTTTAATGCGCTGACAACACACACCACTCACCCACAAGAGGACATGTGTCCGATGCCGCGTGGGTGGACCTGCCAACCTGTGCACACACTCGCACGCATTCTCCTTATTAGCAGTCGTGTATGAATTTCCAAGAACGTCAGCCAGGTTTGAGGCATGGCGGCTGGCCAGGAAACACAGCAAATAACTGATTCAAAGGTGTATGGAATCTTTGACGTTCACTGGCTACGTAAGCATGGCTCTAACCAGCAAAGCAAGCCTGTCTGAATGTTTGTAAAATGGCACCAAGTGCCTGGACAATGGCTCGTGCAGGCAATCCCAGCTCTCGAGAGGTTGAGATGGAAGGTTTATCCAGAATTCAAGCCTAGTCTTGGTTTCATAATGGTTTTCAGAACAGCCTGAGCTGCAGAGGTAGACTCTTAAACAAAACAGAACCACAACAGCCCAGAAAATATCTAAGTACATGCACATAAAAATAGGAGCCTAGAAGACTATCTTTTAAGGGACTCTAGATCCTGCTAGAGACACACTTGCCCAGCCACGTTCACTGCTATTTCATTCACAACAGCCAGGAAACAGAAGCAGCTTAGATGTACTTTACTGGTGAGCGGATAATGAAAACTTAGTACATCTGCACAATGGAAGTTTCTATTCAGCTACCAAAAAAAGAAATGAAATGAAATATGCAAGTAAATGGATGGAACCGGAAAATATCATCCAGTGAGAAGCCACTGAGAGCCAGGTTAGACTCCGGGGAGATCGGAAGCCTCCAGTCTCCAAAGGCGCCAGGCCTCGGACCGCACATGTGCACAGAATTAAAAAACAACCAACCGGGTTGGGGATTTAGCTCAGTGGTAGAGCGCTTGCCTAGGAAGCGCAAGGCCCTGGGTTCGTTTCCCAGCTCCAAAAAAAAAGAACCAAAAAAAAAAAAAAAAAAAAAAAAAAAACAACTAACCTCCCTTCGCTCAGGCGGTCAATGAGACTCTCAGAACAAAGTAAGCTCTCGCCATCGGCCTCAGTTGCCTCCCAGAACATAAAGGAAAGTTTCGATCACTGAAGACAGAACAGCCTTCAGACCCAGGACTCGGAGGAAGCATGCCGGAAGTGACCCGGCACAGTCTTCAGACCGGGGACTCGGAGGAAGCATGCCGGAAGTGGCCCGGAAGCCTCCTCCCTGAGGCCGAGCTCTTACATATTAGAAGGTGCTGTGCAAGCTGGCAAGGGAAAAGCAATCCTACTGAGCTGTGAATCCTGCCAACTGCCAACAGCCTCCCCACATCCCCAGTTGGTGTAGTAGTGGTACTTGTATCTTTAGGTAACCAACAACTGTCTCGGTGGATTTATGGCTCACGCCCTAGGTGAGAATTCACGCCCAGTACTGTAAACCTAGTCAACTACCTTTGGCTGTTCAGACCACAGACCCCAGAGGAACCTACTGCTGCTCTGTTCCTAGACACAGTGTCTAACTATTTTCTAAATCCTTATATCCACAGACAAATGTAGCCATCACCTTCTCCAAAAGAGCTTCATTTTTGCAGCAAATGGAGACGACTACGCAGATCTTTAACTGGTCAAAATGCAGAAATAAATGAGCACGGAGAGCCCGTTCCTAACTGGTACATCTACTGTGGGATGATGTCACAGATGAGGCAGGTACAGGATAAAGGAGGCCCGTCATTGGACGAGAAGGAAGGATGGGCGGGAGAAAAGTTTGAAGGAAGAGGAGGAGACGGGAACGGAAAGGAGGAAGAGACAGGAAGGACAGAGGGAGAAGCTGTGGTGGGACAATATGGAGGCTGATGTTAAGATTCCACGCTGTACCTTTACAGGTTGTTACGAAAGGATGTGTACTGGGCTTTGTATGTTTAGGTGAGCAAATATATCTTACCAATTGGGCCAAAGGTTCTTTTTTTTTTTTCGAGCTGGGGACCAAACCTAGGGCCTTGCGCTTGCTAGGCAAGCGCCTACCACTGAGCTAAATCCCCAACCATATATCCCATCATTCCCCCCCCCCCCCCCCCCACCCACCCCCCACCCCCGCCAAAGGTTCTTGTGCTGTGTGCTCTTTCGTGTGTAGATTTAAGTGTAGGAAAGTGTGAGGCGGCTGGTCTGGGCTGGTCTGGGCGGCCACAGAGTTGGGATGTGTGTTTCTGGCATGGAAACCTGCCTTGGGAACTAGATAGGTAGGGAGATTGCTGCCAGGCTCAGAGAGAGGCCTTCGGCAGTGGGATATGGGATGGAGCAAAGCTGGTGAGACACTTTGCTGACTAAGAATTAAGATATCCAGCAGATATCTTGGGGCACTTACAGTGCCGGATCTAGAGCGACAGCCATTTTATTTTTTTATATTTTTACAACAACAATCTACAATGTAAGTTCAACACCCAAGGCTCAGGGAACATCATTGAAGAAGAAGAAGAAGAAAAAATAAAACCCATTAAAAGCCAGAAGACTCAGATGCCAGCTGTTAGACAGTGTCCTCCAGACAGAACAGGGATATTGTGACCATGAACTCTCAAAACATGGTTGCATGAACAAGACCTACTTACTGACCACACCAGTGGACAATATGGAAGCTGACGTGGATGGGGGAACTCTCTCAAGGTCCCCAAGCTAATCATACATCTCGTATCTCACACATGGGCATACTTTTTATGTGCCTGTCCTACAGCACGTGGTTCTCTGCATATGTAAATGCTGAATTTCAAACTCAGAAATTTAAAATCAATTAAGCTCTGTTTTAGATGACCTTGATACATAGCCCAAGCTAGCTTTAAGCTCCTGATAGTCTCCTGCTTCTGACTTCCAAACACTGGGGTCACAAGTACGCCCTACCACACCCAGCCCAAGTTTAATCTTTTATTTAAAAGCCAGAATACTGCCTGACACGGCGGCATGCGCCTGCAGTCCCAGCTACTCAAGAGACCTAGTCAGGAGGATCACTTGAGGCCAAGAGATGGAGGCCACATTAGGCAAAAGAGTGAAACCTTCCATCTCAAGAACAATTAAAAAGTAGAAAGCAGATGATGGCAGCAGTAAGTTCCCTCATTTTCAACTCAAACAAGCAAACAGTTCCAATGACATACCACTGAAGTTATAATCCTGAGTCTGGAGACTGACCAATCCAGTCCCAGTTGACTGTGGGGGGGCGCTGGAGCAAGTGCGAGAGAGACAGAGGCAGGAGGGGAGAGAGGGGGGAGGGGGGGGGGGGGGGGGGGGGGGGGGGGGGGGGGGGGGGGGGGGGGGGAGGGGGGGGGGGGAGGGAGAGAGGGAGGGAGAGAGGGAGGGAGAGAGGGAGACGGGGGGGGGGAGAGAGAGGGGGGAGGGGGGGGGGGAGAAGGGAGGCAGAGAGAGAGAGGGAGACAGAGACAGAGAAAGGAGAGAGAGGGAGGGGGGAGTGAGAGAGGGAAGGAGAGACAGAGAGCGAAAGACACAGAGAGACAGAGACAGAGGGGGGAGAGGGAGAGAGAGAGAGAAGCCAGAGCGCAGGCTCTGTCTTACTCTACTATTTCTGCCTTACTACCTTGAGGCAGAGTCTCTCACTGACCTGGAAACAGTGCTAAACGTTTTGGCTAAGCCAGCCTGTCATCCAGTCTCAGGACCCACCTGCCTCCATTCCCCAGTGCTGAAGTCACAGGGGTGTGCATCCGTGCCCACATTTTTGTGGGTGTTGGGATTCAGGCTCAGGACAGTATAGCGAGCACTGTTTACCTAACAATCTGCCCAACCCCAGAATCCCATTTTTACAGATGAGCATTAGGAAATACACTTTGACTTGATTACCCAGAGGAAACTTGGTTTTAGTTGCTTAACAAATACACAAGAAAACTGAGGGAACACGGAGATAGCTAAGTTGGAAGACCTGGCCAGATATGGGTAAGAAGCTGAGTTTGATGACCAGAATCTATGTCTAGAGCAGGGAATGCTGGTATGCACGTGTAATTTTAGCCCTGCAGACAGGTGGATTCCAAGAGGCTCACTGGCTTGCCGACCTAGCCTAGCAGGCAAATCCACTGTGTCTAAAACAAGGTGACATCTCCCAAGGAATAATGCCTGAGGCCAACAACTAGCCTCAAGTATATGGACACTCATCGGCCCATGTGAGCATACAGGAACTCTGCCCGTGGAAACTTACCACACCCGTAGATATTTCTAGCCCTTCCCAGGTGTCAGTCCCCTTAGGTCTCTCCTGTGTTTGTCGCCATGGTGGAAACCAGGTTCTCCTACACAGGAATCTCTCAGAGTCTGACTAACATCTCTTATTTCACGCATACAGCTTAGAAAAGATCAGTCCCTCACCCTGCAACAGCAACCCCACCCATGACCGACCTTACACTGGGGACGCATTGCTGGGTTTATTTTGTTTGGTTTGGAGACAGGATTTAGTTATGTAGTCCAGGCTGCATCAAACTGGGGATTCCGATGACTCGGTCCCATAAGCACTGCTTTTATAGGGATGGGATACCCTTTTATTTATTTTTATTTTTATTGTTGTTTGTTTAACTGATGACAGTGGAGATCATACCCATTCAGGCCCTCCAGAATACCAGGGAAAAACTCTACCAATGGAGCTATATACAGTTGGATTTTAAGAAGAATTGTGGATACCCAGAGATAGACTTGGGCATGTTTACAAGACCCTTGGGGAAACCAGGATGAGTTTGAAAAACTAAACGAATGCAAGGTTTGCTGCACACTGCCCTAATTCTCTCTAAAAGCCCTTGGCCTTGGCCTCACACAGACTGACACGCCGGGCTGGCCTTCAACATGTGATTCCACGTCTTCTCAACAACAGTAATTAACTCAGAGTTTCTGGTAAGTTAAATGTTGATGTGAACTACAAGACCGGGCCTCCCGGACCCTCCTTGATTTATCACTTTTCCATGAAATGGGGAGAGTGCGTCAAGGTCAAAGCTCCCACCAACAGAAATGGAGCAGGTAAAGAAAAACAGAGACACGTCCCCACTTAAGAGTGTGGGAGCCGTTTCTGTCAGGAATAACACGTTACATAATTTGACTCTCATGAATCAGCAGTTTAGTCCGTAATTTACATGAAGTTTTCAAAGGAAGAACACGTGAAGATTGATAATGGCAGTTTCTACAAGGCAGGTTAAAAGCACTTATTCCACCTCCACACAGACTGCTGACAGGCAACTGACTCAGATCTGCTTCATTAATGTTCTCTCTTCCTAAAGTCCCTGGTGGGAAAGGCCACGCTGCCTTTCGCCCGGTGGCCCTTCTCAAGTCCTCTCCAGGTAATGGCCACAGTGTCCTCTCTATTTAAAGGTAATCTATCTGGGACCACATACTTTAGGGTGCAGAGGTTCATGCTTAAAGGATATAAATACATGAAGGTTTTTTTTCCTTTTTCAGAAGATGCTTTATACTAAAGTAATTTGCTTCAAAAAAAAAAAAAAACACCACCATGTCAGACACTTCAGAAGAAAACTGAGATATACCTTTGATCATCATATTTGAACTCCCTCATAAATCTGCACAGCTTAGAGACATATGTAAAAAAAAAAGCTGTCAGCACAAGTACTAACAGGATCTGTCCAACCTAAAGCCCCTTAAAACCATACCCCCACCCCAAAAAATGGGTAGGATTTTTGACAGGGAAAAAAGAAAACAACCACTGCGTTATCTTTCAAAAGCTAGAGTTGATAAATCCTGAGTCCGAGGGGTATCTTTGTCCTTTTTACAGGAAAATACTGCATCTGATACTGTGTGAAACAAGGGAAACATCGGGTTAGGCCTCTCTTCAGCACAAATCAATTGCCATGCTATGTTGGGAGGTGTGTTTTGAAAGAGCATGCTTTCTGAAGTCATTCATTCCACAAATATTTATTACAGGCCCGCACGTGCCAGGCTCTGCCTGCTTGTACACTACTCCATTTGGGCTCTCGCTTCACCAGCTCCGCAAACAGGGCCACAGCAAATCGACAGTTTCATGCTTTGGTGTCTTCGCTTGTACAAAAGGGAGGTTTTTTTTTTTTTTTTTTTTTAAGATGTACTGACCTCACATGGTCTCAACGTAATTGTTAGATGTTAGATTTAGTTCACGAGTACCACCCATGTCTGTGGTGCCTACCATGAACTGTATCAGGGGAGGGAGAGCCTCCCTGCTTCATACCTAGTCCTTATCAACTCATTTAGTTACTGCCCAGGAAATGGACACTTACGGGAAGGGAAAGAACCAACAGAGACAGTGAGTATGATAAAAAAAAAAAATTTTGATATTACATTTATAATCACCACAATGACAAAACCTGTGTGGATGTTATTTATTAACCACTCTAGGTCTTTACCATCTAGGAATCAGCCCAAAAAGCTCATTTGAAAAGATCATTTTATCTGGAGGTTGGGGAGGTGGGGGTAAATTCTCTCTATATATAACCTGCAAGTCACAAAATGGACACCTTACAGGATAGTCAACCAACTCAGTGTTAGCAACAACCAGCCACAGAAAATTACCAAACCGTTTATGGTAATGTCTACAAACAAAAACGTTTTGTTTCGCAGTTCATTTCAAGTTTAATCTGATGCTCCCATCTGAGCCACGTCATATGAATTGTCAAACAGATTTGAAACAAAGCTCCCTTTAAAAACAAAACCAGTGCAGTGGCAGTTTAAAGAAAGGTAACTTCTGGTTTCTGAGCTGTCATACTTGGAATCCGAGAAACCACCTTTCTGAAGTTATGTGGGATCTGGCCTGAGACCTGCCAGCAACCGTCCTATTTCTCCAGGCTCGAATCCCACAGAGAATGAGGGGTAATAACTTGTCTTAAGGGAGTGGTAGCCTAGGGGGCAGAAGGCACACCCATTCCTAAAATATGTCTGAAACTTCCTCTAATGTTTCCAGTTCTTTGTATAACATTGGGGAACTAGAGTATTCATGGCCTCTTCGTGGCTACAACCACTATAACTTAATAGTTTGAGTTAAGAACTTGAGGCTATATTTATAATGCACTTAGGAAACAGCGCAGTTCATAGTAAGAGCTGATTTGGGTAAATAAAGCAGGCACTTTCCAGGCCTGTTGGGTAAACAATCTAGTAAGAAGGGAAAGAATCAAGCTACCCAGTAGGCGGTTTAGGGTCTTGTTTTGTTTGGTTTTGTTTTTCCTTTTTTTTTCACCTCGACAAAAGATTCAGAAACTTGAGTGTTCTGTGTTTCGTCTTGAATCCCCAAGTGCACCCTGCATAGTCTCTGCCTGCAGAACTACAGTTTAACCAGGCATTCGGTGCAGAATTAAGTCAAAGACTTTTGTTTCAAGACAAGAATCCCTTCTTTTCTACCTGTCCAAAGAACCATCCCTGAGCGCGCCTTAGAACCGAAAACCTTAGAGCGCTTTTAAGGCTGCGGCACACGTCGGTGCATAAACCGTGAGAATCGACCGAAAACAGACAGAAGGGTTCGAGTCTGAGAACTTGAAAAAAGAGTGGAGACGCGTTCTAGTCCGGTCGACCACTTCATCCCGCCGCCCCGGGCGGGTCCTCGCAGGGAACCCCCATCTCGCGTCAGGTGGGCTCCCCAGTTCTCCCGGCCCGCTGCCCAGCTCGGGGGCCGGGCGAGCCGCCCGCGTCCTCCCGCGCTGGAGCTCCACGCCGCGGCGCTGAGCTCCCTCCAAGGACACAAAGACCACGCGCCCGGCCGCGGCGGAACCCCGGCGCCCGGAGAGCCCGGCCCCGACCCCGCCACCCAGACCCGCACCTACCCGGCTGTGCGGCGTCCGGGCGCCTGGGCGCGGAGCCCAGCGCGCTGGCGGTTCCTCCTTCCCGGCGGCGCGGCCGGGCGCCGGCGTTTCCTCCCTGACGCGTCACGGCGGCTCCTCCCGCGGAGCGCGGGGCGGCGGGCGGGCGGGCTGCGCGAGGGGACCGCGGAGTCGGCGGGGTCCGGCGCAGATGGAGGGGCAGCTCGGCTGTCTGCGCTCGCTCGTCTCGCTGGGTGCAAAGTTCAGGAGGAGACGCCGCCGGGCTCCAGAGCTCAGCTGACGGGATGCGCGAGGGCAGCGGCGAGGGTGACCTTGGCCCACTCGGGAGCCCCAGCGGCCGAGCGGACCCGGGCTGTTGCAAGGGGCTGGTCGCTGCGGCTTGCTTCAAGCTGGACGCTGCAGAAGCCAAATAAGTATCCGGACAATCTGGGGAGCCCACTGTGCTTCGTTTAGCGTTATTTGGGCAGTTTTCTACACTTTTCCCACGTCAGCAGATTTATTTTGCCCAGTGTTTATGGATAGGCGAGGGTTCTCACAAATTGGCAGATGCCGTGTCCTGATAACATGCCTTTCTCTTCATCATTTTAGATCTAAGAATTATTTTTAAACTGCCCGACACACTCTACTGCTGGTGCTTATCCATTTAACTACAGAAGCTGCGTTTTTAAACCAGTTCTGTGAATGGGGAACTAAGAATTACACGATTCAGTGGTTATGGAGTAAAGATTTTGAACCAGAGAGCCACACCACCACTGTAATTTAGGTTTTATCGGATACCACGTGATATGTAGACCCACATAACTGTTTGAAAGAGTTCCGTCTGCATGCGGTGCTTCAGATTTTACAGCATTAATCTACCCTTTTAATCAGATGATTCCAGAAAATTCGCCACAAATCTGTGAACAAATAGAGGAACTGAGATCAATGAGTGACTTCCGTAAAATCAAAGAACAGTTCTTTATGTTTCAAAACGATAGTCAAAGATCTAGCCATGAGTAAATAAGAAAATGTATTTGTACTATCCATGCTGCAATATGGCCTTGTCCTTAAAATAGGTTGTGAACCTAAATTCTTTTATATTTTGAAACATACTATTCTCACAGAAGTTTCTAAATAGCGATTCTTCGTGGCACTGGGAAATGGACAGGAAAACACAGTTCATGGAACACAGCACATTGCTGGTGGTCATTTATGTGTTCCACTATGATCTGCTTACAAAGCAGTCACCACAGTAAGGCACACACTTTCTCTGTGACAAAAACCAACAAGTGATTAGTGTATCTATTAATTGAAGTCATGTTCATAATACTGAAAATTTTTTCTTGGACAAAAGGAAGTTTTATGTCAACAAACAGTAAGGGGAATGACATCATTCTCGATTAAAAGATAAATACCTAACTATCACCGCAGTTTGACGTTAGGGGAAAGAAACACATGGAAACCATTATAGTATTTCCAGGATAAAATTGTCTTCCCACTATAAAGAGCTTGTGTGTGTAAGTGTGTGTGTGTGTGTGTGTGTGTGTGTGTGTGTGTGCGCGCGCGCGTGCGGGGGTGGGGGATTGGGGGGAGAGGGAGAGGGAGAGGGAGAGAGAACCCACCCACATTTATGGACAAGAAATGAGGATGAACTTCATTTGATTGACAGGAAGTTAGGTATGGGCTGCTGTGCCTGTGTTTGTGCCTATGTCTTTGTTTGTGTGTGTGTCTGTGTCTGTGTGTGTGCCTGTGTCTGTGTGTGTGTCTGTGTGTGTGCCTGTGTCTGTGTCTGTGTCTGTGTGTGTGTGTGTCTCTGTGTGTGTGTGTCTGTGTGTGTGTCTGTGTGTATATTGTGTGTGTCTGTGTCTGTGTGTATATTTGTGTGTGTCTGTGTGTATATTGTGTGTGTATGTCTGTTTGTGTGTCTGTGTGTGTCTATGTGTGTGTGTCTGTGTCTATGTGTATATATGTGTGTGTCTGTCTGTGTGTGTGCCGGTGTCTGTGTGTGTGTGTCTGTGTGTGCGTGTGTATCTGTGTGTGTGTGTGTGTGTGTGTGTGTGTGTATATTTGTGTGTGTGTGTGTGTGTGTGTGTGTGTGTGTGTGTGTGTCTGTGTCTGTGTGTGTATTTGTGTGTGTCTGTGTCTGTGTGTATATTTTGTGTGTGTGTGTATGTCTGTGTCTGTGTATCTGTGTGTCTGTGTGTATGTTTGTGTGTGTGTCTGTGTGTATATTTGTGTGTCTGTGTGTATATTGTGTGTGTCTGTGTCTGTGTATATTTGTGTGTGTCTGTGTCTGTGTGTATATTTGTGTGTGTCTGTGTCTGTGTGTATGTTTGTGTGTGTGTATGTCTGTGTGTGTCTGTGTGTGTCTGTGTGTGGGCGCACACACGTGTAAGCATGTGTGTAGGGTGGAGATCAGAAGTAGTTTTCCTCCCCAGCTGTTCTCCATCTTATTTTCTGAGACGAAGTCTGGCTGTCCTGTAAGCTCCAGGAACCCTCCCCTCTCTGCCTTCCCAGCACTGGGATTAGGCACACACCATCACAGCTGGCTTCATACATGGCATCCAAACTCAGGTCCTCATGTCAGTGCAGCAAGCACCCTACGAACCGAGCCCTCTTCCCCAACCTTAACTAGGGATCAAATCCAGGACATCGTATGTGCATGAGGCCACTGCCACACCACTGAGATGCCTCCCCAGATGCATTTTAAGGGTGTGCTTTGAGTAGTATCCCTTTAATAATCATACTCTCTTACGGTGTATAGATCTCATTCCCACCAGCACGTTTAAGTTTAAACTATAAAAGTCGTTGAGTGTTTGGTAAATATTTCTGTCCTTTTCAAAGGCTTTCTGTAAAATCAAATTCTAAAAAGAGGTGAGGGTTTTTTGGTGTTGTTGTTGAACTGTGGATGTTAATATTTTCTTTGGAAGAATGGCTCTGTTCATGCACACAAGGCAAATATTTTGCCTATCTGTTCTATCTTTAGAGTCGAGATTGTAAAAACAAACTTTGGAGTCAGGCCCAGGGTTAATGCATATCTTTACCGCTTTGGACTTCGGGCCAACCATTCCACCTTTGTTTCAGGAGTAAGAAGAGGGTGATGGTTGTGCTTTTCCAGTCTCTAAACAAATATGACAGTGCATTATGACAGGTCGTAAAGATCAAACGAACTTAATAAAATGTCTACAACCCAGGATTGGTTGAGTGTGGTTTCACAGAGCTCAGTTGAGAAGTGTGGCCTGGCAGGCAGGGGATGAGATCATAAGGGATAAACCGTGAGGAATGGATGGACGGTTGAATGAAGTCCTTATTGGCCGTAAGCTACTGAGGGCTTGAATTGTTATACACACGAACCTGGGCCTCTTCTTACTTGCACCTTGGGATGACTCAACATGGAGTTCTTCACCTCCTGCTAACACTTTGGGCATGCCAGCTACAAAATCACGAGCCCCTAGATGTCTGTCCAATGCACATACCCATTCTGTGTTTGAGTCTTCTGTTTTGTTTGGGGCAAGGTCTCAGTATGTAGCCTTAGCTGGACCGGAACTTATTTGGTAGACCAGGCTAGCCTTCCACTGCCCAGTCTGGTATTCTTTTATACTAGCAGAAAATAGAAGGTATGGGATAGGTTCAGAATCTTAGAGAAGTAAACTGATATTATGAGTTGTTGACCGATGTATTTTTTAAAACTCCCTAACCACTTGCCCGGCTAACACATTTTTAAAATAATATATTCCACTGCAATGATCACTTGGGTCCTCATTACTGCTATTTAAGTAGAAAACTCTTTCTCTAAAATGGTGCCTTTATTAATCTTTATGTCAAAATAATGTCCTACGTTATTTGTAGTTCTTTTGTTGTAGCCTTCCAGTTGGTTAAGGGCATCCAATAAGAGAAAAATAATTTTTTTTAAGGAGGTCTATTGATTAAATGGCTGACAGAACCTGAATGATTTCTTTCCCTGAATTAAGTATTCAGACAGTCAGGGCCAGCATCGGTTCTGTAGAGAGGGATGTCCAATCAAGAGATAATCAAGGAGCGAGTTTCTATAGTCCTGTTTCTGTAGTCCTAGTGCAGACTCGCCGGCTTAAGCGGATCAGTCATCATGAATTGTTGGTGTGGTTTCCAGTCCATTCAACAATGGATACACTGGTTACAACACTCCACAGTCTCCAATAGAAGAAAACCATCTGGGGGAAGGTACTTTAAGTAAGACATGATCCCAACCAAGAACTGCTTGTGGATGCAGACAGAAGAAAAGCCTGATATAAAAATGGAGTAAGTATTGAAAAGGAATTAGCTTTCTGAGCAAAAACTCCTGGTATAGAACAGAAAGCAGCGTAAGATACAGCAAGAAAAACCTGCGGACCTGCGGGAGGGGAAACTGAGATCTGTTAGTGTCTCCTGGACACAAAGCAAAGTTAACTTGTTTTGTTGATCTGAAAGTATGAATTTGGAGTTGAAAGATGCAGATAAGAGACCCACAGCTCATCCTCGTTTCTTGGACCAAATTATCCAGCTTCAAACTCAAAATCTCATGTAAAGTGCCTGAAGTTTAAGTGTGCCTTATAATTAAGGGAAAAGTGCATTTTAAAGCATTTAAAACTCTATGTTATTTAGAAACATGAAAAACAAGAACAAAACAAAAACCCAAGGGAAATGTTAGAAGTTCAGAGCCCTTAAACTGCTCACAGCAAGATTCTGATAAACAGAAGCAAGGCATTACTTTAAATAATGCTAAGTTATCTAAAGGAAAACTATTATATATTCCCACAAGGAAAACCTTGTCTTCCAATCTGCTCAGAGCATCTCTGAGTCCGTTCAACTATGCTATTATGTACAAAATTTGGGTCTGTCAATAGTTGGTGGTAACTTATTTACATAACTCCTGTCAGCATTATTTGTGTTCAAAGAGTCATCAGTCCTCTGAGGTCCAACCTGCCAGTGGACTTTGAAGATAACTATTATTTTAGCTGCTTATCAGTGGGAAATAATAGCTTTTCTTAAGTGTTGTTCATTTGGTGACTCATTTATGTTGAATTGTCTCTAATTAATGATAGAACCCATTTCAAAACCAAGGGCTTACTAGTCTGTAGCTTGAAAATGTGCACTGTTGTTACTTCCCCAGCTAATTCCCTGAGCGGTCTGTCTGTCTCAACCGGACGTCAGGACTTAAGCAGACCTTAAGAGCTTTTAGCCCCTCATACATCAGAAGACTCTGATCCCTTATTTCAAGATAAAGCAGACTTTTCTCACACTTTTTTTATTTTATGACTCATAGTAACTTTTTCCTAACTTTCCACATTGCCGTCTGGATTGTCGATGGAGTGTCCAGTTGTAGGTCGTGGAAGTCTGTAAAAGATGGACTAGTTCCTTGTGTATAGTGAGGGTGATCTCTCACACCTCAGTCCACACTGATCATGCAGCCTAGTCTAGTGTTACATCTACAGTCAGACTTCATTACAGACTTTAATATCTGCAACCTCCTCTTATTTCTCGGATTATACTTAAAGAGTTGTCTAGATTGACCCACTGAATTCCTGTGGGCCTGTTTTACTAGCACCGTGTTTTCCCTGAGTTTACTCCATATTCTCCGTGTCTGATAAAGAATTTTAGCACATTTCTTCATGGGCAGAAGGGAGAAGGTACACAAGACAGTCTACTGCAGTTCAGGACTACACGTGACAATGTATGTTTTTCATCTAAACATGAAAATGAAGTGCCACTTCATTATTTAACACATTAGCTGAAGCGAACATGCTCACACTCCATGGGCCTTTGTCTGGTCATGCCGGCGACGTGAGGAATGGGCTCTCCACAGCTTGAAGGGTTTAATGAGGCACTGTAATAGTTATGGTTTTAGTCACTGGACTCGTGACAAAATTAAACTTAAGAGAGGGAAGGTCTTAGCTGGGCTCAAAGTTCAGAGAAATACAGTCCACCATGTCAAGGAAGCCATGGCGACATAGTAGCTTAGTCAGCCGGGAACACCAGGGAGCAGAGAAAGGAATGGTGCCATCCCAACTGTCTTTCTCCTTTTGTCAAGTAGAGAGCACCCTCCTATTAGGGCAGTGTTATCCCCATTCTGGGTGGGTTTTCCTTTCGAAAGGAAACTTTCTCTGGAGAGTGCCTCTCAGACGGATCCATAGGTGTGCCTCGTTGATGCCCCCGGATATATTCTAATCCAATCGGGTGGGTTGTGGAGATGAATCATCACCGACACCTTCATCCGTGAGCAGCAGATTGTACTGTTATGTAGCACAGGAGTGGATCGATAATTTTGTAAAAGTGGGCCCTTTCCATTGAGAGTTAATGCCTGTGGGTGAGACTGAAATTAATCATGAAAACTTTATCTCCAGCAAAACGCTCAAGGCACTTGTGATTGAAAAGAAACCGGGTTGGGGATTTAGCTCAGTGGTAGAGCACTTGCCTAGCAAGCGCAAGGCCCTGGGTTCGGTCCCCAGCTCCAAAAAAAAAAGAAAGAGAAAAAAAAGAAAGAAAAGAAAGCTACAACCTGGGCATGGCTCTCCCAGCGAACACCTGAGAAGCTGAGGCAAAAGGGTCGCAAGTAGCCTAGGACACATAGCAAAACCCTGTCTTAAAACAGCATAGGAGTGAATCTAAAACCCCCATTTCCTCATACACTCTGGAGAATACTAAAGGAGTAATAAAATTCACCTCTGAATCTCAAAAACAAAACAGAAAAAGTCTTCTGCATTCTGCGTGTGTACTGTGTAGCTGGGACTCCTGACAGTGGGAGTGGGGGTGACTCTTTCCCCTGCTCTTGGGACCCTTTTCCTGATACTGGGTTGTGTTTTCAGCCCTGTCTTATTGTGTCACGTTCTGCCATGTTCAGTTCATATCCCTGGAAGGCCTTCTGTTTTCTGAAGGGAAATGGAGAAGGAGTGGATCTGGGGGAGAGGAAAGGCCTGTGGGGGAAACTGGAAAGAATGGAAGGAAGAAAAACTGGTTTAGATGTATTGTGTGAAAGAAGAAGAATAAAAATAGTTTTTAAAAAAGACAGGCAAATGACAAAAGAAAAGCATGTATGCTGTTTGGGCCTTGGCTATATTTTTACCATCACCAGGTATGAGTTCCTAGGAACATTGCCGAGTTCACGTCAAACTGTCGTCTTAATTGTACAGAGTGATGTCAGCTGTCTGATGACGGAGTTAATATGTTCAGAGGGTCTTCTATGTCTACAGGTCCCACCCCTCTGTTCAATTGTTCCTGTACCAGATATGAAGACATTTTCTTGTCATCATTACCTAGACAGAGCAACTATCCGTGTTAAGTATTACAAGTAATCCAGCGATGCTTTCCAGTATATGGTAACATACATTTAGAGTGTATACAAAGCGATAACTTTAAAAGAATTGGGATGCTGGGAATCAACCCAGGCCTTGCCTGTTAGACAAGACCATTGAGCGTCAGCTCCAGCCCTTGTGTTTCTTTGAAACGGGGTCTCCCTAGGTAACCCAGTGTGACTTTGAACTCAGGGCCCTCCCTCCAGCCTCCTGAGTGCTGGAGTGACTGGACTGAACCACCATGCCCAGCTATGCCACTTCAATGCTATTTCGAATATCGTTTTCTATAAGGGAGTTGAGCATCTGCAGATCTTGGTATCCATGGGGGTCCTGGAGCCCATCTCCCATGGATACAGAAAGACAGCAGTATATGGAAATCTCTGTATAAAAGTGGTGCATACGCACTAGCTGTTATTACTAAAAGGAGGACTTGACTTTCAAGATGAATTATGCATTTTTGCTCTGACCAAAAAAAAAAAATCCAAGTAGTCAAAATTTCTCTACCTTTCCTCTGATGCTGCCTGTGGGGGGTTGCTACCTAACAACTAATAAATATGCATGGAATAGGCACATAGGCTCTCTCTCTCTCTCTCTCTCTCTCTCTCTCTCTCTCTCTCTCTGTAAAATTTTAGCAGTGAGTTAGAAACTAATTCCCTTCTTCCACCCACCTTTAAGTGTATATATATTCTGAAGGAAGTACCCTGGGGAAGAGCATTTTGAAAAGAGCCTTGTGTGCGCTATCCAAGCATTCTATCACGAAACTACATCCTCAGCCTTTGGTTTTCTAAGGAACCCAGCTTGGTCTCAAACACCTAGTCCTCCTGACTCCTCTTAAATGCTTGGGTCATAAGTGTGGGGGTCACCATGCCCTGCTCAGTATATATTTTCTTTGAAAAATAATTCACTGTGTGTATGAGAAAAAATTAAAAATTTAAAGAATCTGTTTTCTATTTATTTAAAAATTTCTCAAATAATGAACTTCAGTGGGTCTCAATCATATCTGTTGAAAAGGACATCTGCAATGTCTTTTGTTGGTGAGACTTACTGATCTGTAGCTGAAAGGTTGGAAATTTACTGGGGGAACTTCAACCAAAGCCTTCACAGAGTTGGGTGATAGAGTTGAAGAGAAAAACGAGTTCCTTAGCAGATACAGCCAAAAGCCAAACATTCCTACCGCTTAAATCAAAATAGTTTTCTGAAATATCTTTTCAGCAACGGGAGCCATTAACGTGAAGCATTAGAGTAAGGAAACCTGGATCCCGACCTTCAGTTCACTATATTCACAGAGACTGAAACCAACAGTAAGAAAACAGCGTGGATAAGTTTTGGGTTTTAGTCATTCGATAGATTTTTGCAAAAAGACTTTTCTTTTTCTTTTTTTCCAGAGCCGGGGACCGAACCCAGGGCCTTGCTCTTGCTAGGCAAGCGCTCTCCCACTGAGCTAAATCCCCAACTCCACAAAAAGACTTTTGTACTATCAATAAAATGCTATGGGGCAGGGTTGGGGTGTGTGTAAAGTTGAGGGGATGGTGCAGCCGTTCAGAGCACTGGTTACTCTTCCACAATTGTATCCTATAGGATACCTGCCACAGATTTCAGCCTCTACATTGCGGCTTACAGCCTCCTGTAACCCTGGGTCCAGGTTTTCCAGTGCCCTCTTCTGGTTTCCACAAGCACCAAGCATGCATGTGTCCACACAGGCGAAACACCCAGACGTGGAAGTAAACTTAAAAATATAAAACACATCATGTTAGTTAACTTCTGCATCTTAGCCCTTTAATTGCGAGTCATCTCTGGATACAAATGGCCTTTGTTCTCTCCCTTTGGTGAACAGCTGCTGAGACTTGATGTAGGCCAAGTAGCTTCAGGGTAGAGAAATAACAAATTTGATCATTACCTTCAAACCCCACTCACCATCATGTACAAGACGTATGCCAAGGAACTATACTTACAACCAAACTCCACAGACTCGTGTGCTTCTCGGCTCTGCCTCCAGACTCTACTCAAAGGACTTTAAACAACCAAGGCTCTGTGACTTAAATTCAAGGATTGGAATTTGAAATCTTTTTCAACGCTTACCTAGTTTTAAATAGCCTCAATGAAACATTGTGACCTTTTCTTTTTCTGGATATCTACAAAGTGGTTTATGACAATCATGTGGACAGAGGCATTACTGATCGGACAAACATTTCTTTTGCAAAGCACAAGGTACAAGGTACAGAGATACACTGGGTTTTCAAGAGGCGGGGGTTCTTTTCCTTCCTTACCTGCTGTGGATTGAACCCTGTGGGGACCAGGCACGAACTCTATCACTGAGCTACATCCCTAGTCTCAAAGGGGTTTTATGTCCTTGCCACATCGTGCACTAATTGAAGCAATGAGGAGAGCCCCTGCTTCTCCCTGGTGGTCTGAGGATTGTTTCCTCTGCCCAGTGTATCTGTTGCTACTTTGTGTTTCTAACTATTGTGTCAATTCCACCGCCCGGCTGTCTCTCCAGTCTTGGTGTTGTACTGTTTGGAGGTTTACGGCTTTTTTTTGTCAGGTGTCACCTCTTTCAGATGTCGTTTCCTTCCTTGTCATGTCAGCCAGAGACAGGCAAATCATGTTTTACTTCTATTTATTTGCACTGAAAAGCAGTCATCTGGGGAAAAAAATGGACAAGAATGCACATTTACTAAGATGGTGAGAAGAAGGTCCAGCATATGCACCACACTGGTCGGGATTGAACTCAGGGCCCTGTGAGTTATGGTAGAATCTCCCTGAATAGCCATGAAAAGTGGTGGTTTGGTGGTATTTAAGGCAAAAGACTGACCGCATGACTTCCTGTGGGTTTGTTTACTTTTAGATTGCAAATGAGCCAACCGGAAGCTCTCAGCTTTGGTTTTATTTATTTATTTTCAAAACAGGGTCTCTCTGTGTAATTACACTAGCCTAGAATTAGTGAGCCGCTCCTTTCAGCCTCCAGAGTGCAGGGATTTACAGGCCCGTACCACTCTGCCCGGACAGTTTATCTTTTTTAAATCAAGGAGTGACTAACCATTCAGAAACTTCAGACGCAGAGCGAGAAGGAAAAAAATCAGCTACTGATAGTGTCTCGTGATTCATACACTACAAGTGACATTCATGTTGTTCAGTGTGCTGTTCCCTTGATTTTCACTGACACTTCTTGCTCTATCCCTCCCACAAAATGCCTGTTTTCGTTACAATCACCTTCTGTTGAGAAATAAGAAGAAAAGCACAGTTTGAACCAGTTTTTAAAACAGCCCAGTGATGGAGGACACAGCTCTGGGTTTAAACCCCTCTGTATCACTCACTCACTTATCGGCCCTGGATCCAGACATGTTTTTAACTAGCCTCATTTCTTACAGTAAAAGTGGCTTTTACTTCATACGATTATTTGAGGATTAAGTGAGGCAAACATATATAAGGTTAAAAATTAAATTATCTAATCTGAATTACACGTATGAAGGATATACACGTTAAGGTTGACATGTGATTGGTGTTGTCTACCTTCCAGCCACTACTCCACAGGATGCATGTCATATGGCAAAGACCTAACTTTCCATGTGGAATCAAGCTTGTCTACCAGCTGTCCATAAGAAGGTGAGCCCAACGGCTACAAGGACCCTAAAACATAGAAAAGGGAACAAAAGGTCTGAAAAAGGAGATGTTGCTCTCTAAGAGTGAGGCCCTGTGTTTGATCACCAGCGCTGCAAAGGAAGAAAAAAGCAACATGCACTATCCAGGTTGTGGTGGTGCGTGTGCTTGCCCTGAATCCCAGCATTTAGGAAGCAGAGGCAGGCTGATCTGGTCTGATCTTGATCTGAGTTCAAGGCCAGCCTGGTCTACAGGGCAAATTCCAGGACAACCGAGGTTACAGAGAGAAACTCTGTCTTTAAAAAAAAAAAAAAAAAAAAAAAAAAAAAAAAAAGGCCAGTAGCCTTTCTTTCTTTTTTCCTTTGTTTCCTTTCTTCCTTTCTTTCTTTGTAAAACTATGGATAGTCAGTCAGTATGGCAGAAGCCTTTAAATTCCAGCGCCCTGGAGGAAGATGAATCTCTACGCTCAAGGTGAGCCTGCTCTATACAGTGACAGAGTGAGTTCCAGGACAACCAGAGATACAGAGAAACTCTCAAAAAACAAACAAACAAACAAACAAACACCTTCAAGAATGTTGGTTGCATTCTTGAACAGGGCCATACTAATCTCTGTGTTGTTGCAATTATTTTAGTATATGTGGGTAGCTTTTCTGTATGCTAATAATTAACTTGCTAAGCAAGAAGGAAAGGGGATTTGGGGAGCCTCACAATAGCTTTGACACACAAAAGCAGATCTGTAGACCATTGAGATAGAGTAAATGGCTCAGAAACCACACAGCTAGAGCCACCTTCTTGGCAAAGACATTAAAATACACATTGGAGGAAAAAACCATGATGCTTGAAAAACTGGACCCCTACAGGAATGAAATTAGATAAGTATCTCTCACCCTGCACAAAACTTGCTCAAAATGTATCAAATACTTTTTGTGATCCTAAATTTGAAACTGCTGGAGGTAAAAGACTTTAACATGTAGACACTCCAGGACAAAGAGACGGCTCAGTAAAGGTGCTGCCACCAAGCCTGACAACCTGAGTTTGATTTCTTAGGATCCACATGAAAGAAGCGGAGAACAAATTCCCACCAGTGGACTTTAAACCTCTCAAGTCCTGTGATATGTGAATGTGCACACACACACACACACACACACACACACACACACACACACACACACACAGAGAGAGAGAGAGAGAGAGAGAGAGAGAGAGAGAGAGAGAGAGAGAGAGAGAGAGAATGGTGAATGTAAAAGCTAACTATTGCCCCTATGCTCTAGCGTCTTTGATATGGGAAAGCACTCTGCAGATACTAAAAGAGAAATGCAAATCCCTTTGATCTACCATGGTGTACTATCTACAAAATATGCTAAGGTGGCACCAAGCTTGTAGGAGTGACTAACCAATGTCTTACCTGACTTAAGGTTCACCCCAGGAGACAGGATCCATACACAACATTGCTCAGGTGACCAAAAACCAGAGACTAGATAGCTGAGGGCTACGGTAAATATCAATCGAATACACTGGTCTAAAGAAAATGTGGGGATAAAATGACCCCCGATGATATTCTACTATTCTCATAAATCAGTGCCTCCCTCAGCTGGCACGAAAGAAGCTTCCTCCTGCAACAGATGGGAACAGATACGGAGACCGACAGACAGACATAATGCAGACAGAGATACTTTGGATCACACACTCCAAATGGGATTTCTCCATCAAATCCCTCCCCTCAGAGCTCAGGAAACCCCACAGAAGAGGAGGCAGAAAGAGAGAAAGAGCCATAGGGAGGAGGACGTCAGGAGAACAAAGACAGCAAATCAACTGAACAAGGCTCCCATGAACCCACGGACACTGAGGCAGCAAGCACAGCCTGCAGGGTCTGCACCAGGTCCTGTGTGTGTGTTAGAGCTTTCACTCTTATGTTAAGTGGGACTCCTGGATGTGGGAACTAGTGTGGCTCTGATTCATATATATATATATATCTTTACTTACATTTAAAAAGGGGAAAGGTTATTCCCCTTCCTGGTTTCCTGTCCCCGATTCCCTCCCCCTCCCCCATACGGGTATTCCCCATATACATCCCCCTTATTACCCTCCCCCATATTCCCCTGCACTGGGGGTCCAACCTTGGCAAGACCAAGGGCTTCCCCTTCCACTGGTGCCCCAACAACGCTATTCTCTGCTACATATGCAGTTGGAGCTCTGGGTCAGTCCAGTAGTGGTTTAGTCCCTGGAAGCTCTGGTTGGTTGGAATTGCTGTTCTTATGGGGTTGCAAGCCCCTTCAACTCTTTCAATCCTTCCTCTGAGTCCCCCCAAGGGGGTGTCATTCTCAGTTCAGTGGTTTGCTGCTAGCATTGACCTCTGTATTGGACATGCTCTGGACGTGTCTCTCAGGAGAGATCTATATCCGGTCCCTTTCTGCATGCATTTTTTTTCCACATGAAGAGGTTTAATGAGAGAAGAGTAGAAGAGCGGAAAGGCATCCGGCCACGACACATGGGGGGGGGCGATGGGGAAAGGGGCAAGAGCAGCGAAGAACAAAGAGCAAGAGAGGGTAAAAGCCTGCATGCATTTCTAGCTTCATCCATCTTATCTAGTTTTGGTGGCTGTATATATATATGGGCCACATGTGTGTCAGGCTCTGAATGGCCATTCCTTGAGTCGCTGCTCTAAACTTTGCTTCCATATCCCCTCCTATGAATATTTTCCCCCTTTTAAGAAGGAGTGGGAGCATTTGCATTTTGGTCATCCTCCTTCTTGAGCTTCCTGTGGTCTGTTGATTGCATCTTGGGTAATTTGAGCTTTTTTGGCTAATACCCACTTAACAATGAGTGCATACCAAGTGTGTTTTTCTGTGATCGAGTAACCTCACTCAGGATGATATTTTCTAGTTCCATCCATTTCCCTATGAATTTCATAAACTCGTTGTTTTTGATGGCTGAGTAGTATTCCATTGTGTAGATGTACCACATTTTCTGTATCCATTCTTCTGTTGAAGGGCATCTGGGTTCTTTCCAGCTTCTGGCTATTATAAATAAGTCTGCTATGAACATAGTGGAACATGTCTTTTTTGTATGTTGGAGCATCTTTTGGGTATATGCCCAAGAGAGGTATAGCTGGGTCCTCAGGTAGTGGAATGTCCAATTTTCTGAGGAACCTCCAGACTGATTTCCAGAATGGTTGTACCAGTCTGCAATCCCACCAACAGTGGAGGAGTGTTCTTCTTTCTCCACATCCTCACCAGCATCTGCTGTCACCTGCGTTTTTGATCTTAGCCATTCTGACTGGTGTGAGGTGGAATCTCAGAGTTGTTTTGATTTGCATTTCCCTGATGACTAAGGATGTTGAACATTTCTTTAGATGCTTTTTGGCCATTCGATAATCCTCAGCTGAGAATGTTTTGTTTAGCTCTATACCCCATTTTTAATAGGGAGATTTGGATCTCTGGAGTCTAACTTCTTGAGTTCTTTGTATATTTTGAATATTAGCCCTCTATCAGAAGTAGGATTGGTAAAGATCTTTTCCCAATCTGTTGGTTGCCGGTTTGTCCTAATGACAGTGTCTTTTGCTTTACAAAAGCTTTGCAGTTTTATGAGATCCCATTTGTCGATTCTTGATCTTAGAGCATAAACCATTGGTGTTTTGTTCAGGAAATTTTCCCCAGTGCCCATGTGTTCGAGACTCTCCCCCAAGTTTTCTTCTATTAGTTTGATTGCATCTGGTTTCATGTGGAGGTCCTTGATCCACTTGGACTTAAGCTTTGTACATGGTGATAAGAATGGATGGATTTGCATTCTTCTACATGCTGAGCTCCAGTTGAACCAGCACCATTTGCTGAAAATGCTATCTTTCTTCCATTGGATGGTTTTAGCTCCTTTGTCAAAGATCAAGTGGCTATAGGTGTGGGGTTCATTTCTGGGTCTTCAATTCTGTCCCACGGATCTATCTGCCTGTCTCTGTACCAATACCATACAGTTTTTTATCACTATTGCTCTGTAATACTGCTTGAGTTCAGGGATAGTGATTCCCCCTGAAGTCCTTTTATTGTTGAGTATAGTTTTTGCCCTCCTGGGTTTTTTGTTATTCCAAAATGAATTTGTAAATTGCTCTTTCTATCTCTATAAAGAATTGAGTAGGGATTTTGATGGGGATTGCATTGAATCTGTAGATTGCTTTTGGCAAAATGGCCATCTTTACTATATTAATCCTGCCAATCCATGAGCATGGAAGATCTTTCCATCGTCTGAGATCTTCCTCAATTTTTTTCTTCAGAGATTTGAAATTCTTGTCATACAGATCTTTCACTTGCTTGGTTAAAGTCACAACAAGATATTTTATATTATTTGGGACTATCGTGAAGGGTGTCATTTCCCTAATTTCTTTCTCAGCCTGTTTATCTTTGAGTAGAGGAAGGCTACTGATTTGTTTGAGTTAATTTTATACCTCGATACTTTGCTGAAGTTGTTTATCAGGTTAAGTAGTTCTCTAGTGGAACTTTTGGGGTCACTTAAGTGTACTTCATATCATCTGCAAATAGTGATATTTTGACTTCTTCCCTTCCAATTTGTATCCCTTTGACCTCTTTTCTCTGATTGCTCTGGCTAGGACTTCGAGTACTATATTGAATAAGTAGGGAGAGAGTGGGCAGCCTTGTCTAGTCCCTGATTTTAGTGGGATTTCTTCAAGTTTCTCTCCATTTAGTTTGATGTTATCTATTGGTGTGCTGTAGATTTCTTTTACTATGTTTAGATATGGGCCTTGAACTCCTGATCTTTCCAGGACTTTTTTTTTTCTTTTTTCTTTTTTTCGGAGCTGGGGACTGAACCCAGGGCCTTGCGCTTGCTAGGCAAGTGCTCTACCACTGAGCTAAATCTCCAACCCCGACCATATGGTTCTTATCTTTGAGTTTGTTTATATAGTGATTACATTGATGGATTTTCGTATATTAAACCATCCCTGCATCTCTGGGATGAAGCTTACTTGATCATGATGGATGATCATTTTGATGTGTTCTTGGATTTGGTTTGCAAGAATTTTATTGAGTATTTTCACGTCGATATTCATAAGGGAAATTGATCTGAAGTTCTCTTTCTTTGTTGGGTCTTTGTGTGGTTTTGGTATCAGAGTAATTGTGACTTCATAGAAGGAATTTGGTAGTGCTCTGTCTGTTTCAATTTTTGTGGAATAGTTTGGACAGTATTGGTTTGAGGTCTTCTATGAAGGTCAGATAGAATTCTGCACTGAACCCATAGAAATGTTGTGCCTTCATTTGAGTCTCCTTCTGTTGATCTGCCTTGTTCAACTTCGATGTGACGATTTCTGCTTTCTCTTGTTATGTTTTGTTCTGTTCTGTTTGGTTGTTATCTCTTAGAAGCCTGTTCTTTCCAGTCAGAGACAGAAAGGGAGTGGATCTGGATGGGAGGAGGTGGGGAGGGACTAGAAGGAGTAGAGGGGGGGAAACTGTAATATACTGTATGAGAAGGAAATCTACTTTTAGAAAGGGAAAAAGATATAAAAACAGGACATATATTAATAAGGGAGAGTCCTTCTATAGAGGGAGAAGATGCTACAGTGGCATGCAAGGTGTCACCCGATGGGCACAGACAGATGGCGGAGTGATTGTGACAGGCCTGGCGTTACTTCCAGGTGTCCTCGGAGGTGTGCACCAAGCAGATGACTAGTAGAATGTGGCTGCTTTGTGGTCTTTCTTTTCTTACAGCTGCCTGCAGACAGGAGGGAGAGTCGGGCCAGAACTTAACGGTGAACGGTGAGGAGCAATGAAACATGCAGCCACGCAGTCCTCCATGCTACACGAGGGCGCTTGTCGGGAAGCAGATCCCGGATGGTGGGGAAGCAGAGCGAGGCTCTTACTGCACTTTGTTGTTTGGTTGTTTTCTCTTAGAAGTCTGTTCTTTTCTAGTGAGAGACAGAAAGGAAGTGGATCTGGATGGGAGGAGAGTGGAGGGGAGGGGAGGAGGAACTGGGAGGAGTAGAGGGAGGGAAACTAATCAGAATTTATTAAAAAATAAAGAAAAAAGTAATAGGCACAAAGACTTTCTAATCAAGACTCAATAGCATGGGGGGAAGCTAAGAATGGACAAGTAGGGAAAACCAAGAGTGATTGAACGTATCTCTAGTTCCTGCACTCAGGACACAGATGCAGGAGGATCTCCGTGAGTTTGAGGCCAAGCCTGGTCTATACAGCAGGTGCCAGGACTACTTTGAGAGACCTTGTCTCTGACCAAAAAAGAAAAAAGAAAAAAAAGCCATGAATTAACTTCTGTCCAGTAAAGGAAACAATCACCCAAATGAAGAGACAGCCTACAGGATGAGGGAGAACATCTTTGTCAAGTGCTCATTAGACAAGGGATTAGTGTCCAAGACATATAAAGAGCCTCAAAATTTAATTGATGAAACCCAAATTATCCAATAAGTTACACAGGTTCACATGCAGGACCTAAATTTAAAAGTGTACACATCCATACATCCATGTCTGAGTGTGTGTGTGTGTGTGTGTGTCTGTCTGTCTGTCTGTCTGTCTGTCTGTCTGTCTGTGTGTATGGTGTGTATTTTTTCAAAAGACAAAATATAAATGATGAGTAGATACTCGAAAAGTGTTCAACATCCCAAGGCCTCAGAGAAATGCAAGTTATAACTAAGATTCCATTTTAGAGTCAGAAAGGCTATTATAATGAAAACGGTAACGATAACTGTACTGGCGAGGACATAGTGAAAGAGGATCCCTTATTCACTGCTGATGGAAACGTGAACTCGTGCGACCACAGTGGGAATTGGTATGGTCGCTCCTCAAGAAACTGAAGCTAGAACCCCATGCGACCCAGGACCTCCACTCTTGTATTTACCCAGAGGCCTCGAGTCAACACAGCAGAGAGTACGCATCCATATGGATGGATTCACTATTCACAGGAGCCGAAGATGGGGCCAGCTTAGATGTCCATCATCAGATGAATGGACACTGGCAGCTCACCAGAGTCTGCAACTCAAGTTCCAGTGGAGCAGTCTCCCTCACAGACATACATGCAGGACACACACCAATGCACATTAAATACCACAGGAACATCGAGTGAATTCACTCCCAGATCTTCCCATAAAGGAGCACAGCCCTGCCACACTGATTTCAGTTCAGTAATGCTCACACAGACGTCTCACCTAGAGGTAGGGTGGTTTTGTTGGTCTTGTTTAAAGCCTCTACATTTATGATCACATGTTGTGGTGGCAAATGAAAAACAAAGCAGCGTGGATGTATAGGTTTAGATATGTCAGTGTGTGCATATGTCTGTGTGCACGCTTGCATGTGCACACATACAGAAGCCAGAGATTGATGTCAGGAGCCCTCACCCCCATCTTCTCTTCAAGATAACCTAGCTAACCAATTACGCTGGACTTCTGGGCCAACAAGCCCCACTGGCCTTCCTGTCTTGACTTCTCTGGGACAATAGGTGCTGTCCACTGAGCCTGGCCTTTTACATGAGTGCAGGGAGTTTGGACTCAGGTCATCAGTTGCAAGCACTTTACGAATTGAGTCATCTCTCCAGCACTAGAAAATTGTGTTTAAACATTATTGTCCAGAGTGGAAGCCAAATCAATTCATCACATTTTGTTTTTTAAGTGAATTTGGCTTACCATAGCGTAAGATTATCATCTAAGTAGTAGAAGGCTACCACTTTACCAAACATTTTAACCCACGATAGCCTCTTGCTGGTGGGTCCTAACCCTTATAGAAAATAAAATGTTCTTAGATGATGTCTAGCATCATACCTTCTTCTTCCACGTATGCAAACACCTGAGAGTATCACACAAATGTGTTATGTGCTGACAATGCCAAAGTCTAACAGGCATGACCCTGCCTTTCCTCTGAGATCATGGGGTTTATCGGAGACTGTCACCTTCCCTGAGAGCTTCCTGCCTCCCTTCAGCCCTGTGTTCATCCTTGTCCTTTAATCCTCATAACTACCCCACCATTATCCTCATTTTACAGATAAAGGACCGGGAGATCAAAGAGATGGAAGGGCCTGACTCAGGCCAGTGAAGGCCCTTGTGGCTGAAGCTCAGCTCCCAGGTGCCCGGGACTTCCCACAGCAGTCAACAGTGCTGGCTGAAAGCCTTCCTATCAGGGATGTAGAAAAGTTTACACACTTAATGTTTTGTTGTTGTTGCTTTTAGAATTACTTTATGTATGCAAGTACATTGTCACTGTCTTCAGACACACCAGAAGAGGGCATCAGATCCGATTACAGATGGTTGTGAGCCACCATGTGGTGGCTGGGAATTGAACTCAGGACCTCTGGAAGAGCAGTCTGTGCTCTTAACCGCTGAACCATCTTTCCAGCCCCTACCCCCACACTTAAGTTTAAATGACCAAAATGCCTAGAATACACTACAGAGGCCTCATGTCAGGAGAGGTCAAATGAGATGATTAATAGCGACCAGATAATTAATTAGTCTCAAAGAATGGCAGTTGTGTGTGTGTGGGGGGGGCAGTTATTATAGAAAAACAAAAGTTCACACCTTCTGTAAAGGAAACAGCTAGCAACAGCTAGCAGCTAATTTTTGCTATGGACGCACACAGGCCCTGTGTTGCCATGGGTACTAGTTACTTTTCTTGTTGCTGTAAAATACCCAACAAAATGCTGGACAAACATGACTTAAGAAAGAAAGGATGAGCTGGGAAGATGGCCCAGTGGGTAAAGGCACCTGCCACCTAAACTCGCCTGATGAACTGAGTTCCATACCTAGGACTTACATGCTGAAAGGACTGACTCCTGAACGCTGTCCTCTGACTTACAGTCACACACACACACACACACACACACACACACACACACACACACACACACACACACACACTGCGGGAAGAGAATGCATATGTCCTTACTCCAATATACACACAGAGAGAGAATAAGTGTAAAACGATAAATGCAGAAATTTTTAATTAAAAAAGAGAGTTCAGAGCTCAGTTTGGCTCCTAATTTGAGAGTACAATGAATCTGGACAGGGCATGGAGGAAGGAACAATCCAGCGTTGGTAGCAAGAGCATGAGGTGGCAGCTAGTCTCATCTTAGTCGGGGGGGGGGGGTGGGGGTGGGGGGACGGGACTCAGCTTACTTTCGGGATTTCTGTAATGATACAAACTTGATTCAAGGTGAGCCTTCACCGCCCAGTGAAACCTCTCCAGAAATGCCCTCAAAGACGTGCTCAGTCGTATCTCCTAAGTGATTCCGGTTCCAGTCAAGCTGTCAATCAAATTTAATCATCACACCATACGTATTAATTTTTCAATTGAAGCCAAAATACACATCCTTATGTAAACATTTAAAATACTAAGAATGAATCCATATTTTTACTTAGAACACTGTATGGGACAAACTAAGACATTTATCAGGCCAGCGCAACTTGCCTATTTGAGACCACTATGCAGAGAGCGAGGAGTGAGTACCAATCCAGAAAGTGAGTCTGTCAAAGACCGGAAAAAGAAAAAAAATGGACCAAAATTGTTTTCCCTTCTCACCATATTAGGGATTGAACTTGAGACCTCACTTAGGAAGAAATGACATAAAAATTCGAAACCTTCAAAGTTATGCGATAGCAAAAGGGCAAACTACGGATAAAATTACTACATGCATGAGGGTAAATGCAGCGGCCTGTGCCTGTAATTCCAGCACTTGTGAGGCTAAGGCAAGAAGACTGCAAGTTCACCCTGTCTGGGCTACGTAAAAAGACCATAACTCAAAAGGAAAAAATAGCCAAAGACTCTCGCAGATAAGTGAGGGAGGAAGTTCCGGCTTGAGGAACGCAGAAATAGCTGGGAGAAGATGGATGAGCGCAAGTGGGCACCGTAAGTTGTACGGACGACGTCTTCACCACAGTAACCGGTCTCCAGCAAAAGCCCCTGAGGAAGCCGTGGAGGAGGCGCCCAGCTGTGTCGAAACCTGCGTGAGAAGCAGAGGTTTTGGCTCTGTGGAAGATCTCTTGCCTAGCACGGGTGAGACGCTGGTTTTGAACCCAGCACAACAGGAAAGTGATAACTGGCCTGTAGACTTTCTAGAAAGAACATGGAGCAAAGTAACAGAGGCCTAGCAGGAGGTGTGACTGGTCCCCGGGCTAGCACAGTGGGGCAGAAGACGGAGAGCTGACACACACAGTGGGAACAGCAAAAAGCTCAACGCACACCATTAATGATGTTTTAAGTTTCTCTGCAGTTTTACGGCATGTATAAATAAGCCCACTTTATTTTTTGAGCTGTGTCATGTTCATAGCACACCATTACAAATGGGTAAATAGCATTTGTCTCCATACACATTTGGTCCCCACACCACAGGCACTGCCTCCCCTAATGTGTTACAGCTGATAGACCTACCCTGAAACATTATCCCCAGAATCCCACATAGCACACCGAGATCACATGTATAATGACATGAACCGATTATGGCATCATGCAAAATAGTTGTATTTCCCTAAAAGTCTCCCGTGTTGTAGCTATCTGCCCTTCCCTCTGTGCAGCCCCCAGTCTTTTTTACCGTCTCTGCAGAGCTGAATAGCATACAGCAGGATCTGTATAGTAAATGGCCTTTTCAGATCGGCTACTTTCCCTTGGTAATATATAGCCTCCCTCCAATCGGCCCATGGCTTAAATGTTCATTTGTTCTCAGAGCGGAAAACATTGTGTGAACATGCCAGTCCGTTTACCCATTTACCCACTCTGGGCCCCTGTTGTGGTCGCCATGTTTTCTGCAACTATGAATAGAATGAAGCACCAGTTTACTTTTGAGTCACTGCAACCAAAAGCACAACAGAAGCAAGGGCGAAAAGTCTGGTTGTGGCTCAAAGATCCAGTCCGCCCTGTGGCAAGGACCGCCCCCCCCCCCAAGCAGCTCCGTTTGTAGCAGCGTGGTGGGGGCTTTCGTGTCGTGGGACCAGGGAACAGAATGACTGAAGCAAAAGCTGCCCACAACCTTTGACAGCCCTCTCCAGTCACCTGCTTCCACCAGCCTAAGCCCCGCCTCCTAGAGATTTCAGAACCTCCTCAAATTGTAGCACAGGCTGGGAACAAAGTTTAAAACATGAACATATATCAGGAGACACTTCAGATTTGAACCATAACAAGCTTCTGTAAATACTTTGCAGTTTTTTTTCTGCAGAGAAAGTGTTTTTGCCCACACAGTCTGAACGTAGGTGTCAGTTTTCTTGGCTAAATCCTAATGAGCCAAATGTAACCTGATTATTAATGAGTAAAGGTAGTACACAGTGTAGCCTTTTAGTATTTCACTCTTGTAAAAACACACGTGGACTGAGAATTTGGCTGAGTAAAGCATTTGCTGTGCAAGGAAGAAGCATCCTTAAAAGATAGACGTTTTAAAAAGTCAGGGCCACTGGCATTCACTTGTAATCCCAAGATAGAGACAAACAGGTTTCTGGGGCTCTCTAACCAGTTAGCCTACTTGGTAAGTTCCAGACAGTGACACACACACACACACACACACACACACGCAGAATGAATGCCAGCTATAGTGGCACACACTAGTAAACCATCCATTGGGAGGCTCAGGTAGGATGATGGAGAGTCCAGGGCTAGCCTGGGCTAGATAATAAGGCAGACATTGTCACAGAGAATGGGGAGTCAAGAAGAGAGCAGAGAGGAAGGGAGGAAGCAACAATGAAATAAAACTGTATCATCATGATGTTTCCAAGTAAAAACAGACCTTCTCAACAAGTTTCAAGAATTAACTATTTCCTTCTTCTTCTTCTTCTTCTTCTTCTTCTTCTTCTTCTTCTTCTTCTTCTTCTTCTTCTTCTTCTTCTTCTTCTTCTTCTTCTTCTTCTTCTTCTTCTTCTTTTCTTCTTCTTCCTCTTCCTCCTCCTCCTCCTCCTCCTCCTCCTCCTCTTCTTCCTCCTCCTCCTCCTCCTCCTCACATCCATCTTCACTTCCACCTCCCCAATGACTGACCCAGCATCAGACAGTCACACTGTCTAAGTGTGGTCAAAGTTCGTTGGTACTTGTTTTCTTTAGATAATAGGGCTTTGACACTTTGGACTATGTGGTGTGGACAAGCCACTGTGCTAGTAAATATAACATCACTATGCCTCTTCATCCAATCTGTAAAATGGGAGCTTTAAATATTTTTATCTCATGACTAAATGATTTTTTTTTTCTTTTTTTCGGAGCTGGGGATCGAACCCAGGGCCTTGCGCTTGCTAGGCAAGCGCTCTACCACTGAGCTAAATCCCCAACCCCGACTAAATGATTTTCTACCAGCCAACCGTTAGAATTATAACTGGCATATAAAGTTCCTTAGAAAGAATAAATATGTATGTGTGTCTCTTGTATACATGTTGGCCTCATTCTAGCTGAATCCAGGTATCAGGCAGGCAGTCTGATAAGATTTTACTTTCAAGTCCACAGTGTAGCCTTTTAGTATTTCATGGATGACAGCAGAAGGCACTGTCATCAAAGCAGGCCACGTGGTGTGCCAATCCCTGAGACAATGAGGTTTGGTGCAAAAGAAAGTTTATTCTCAGGACAGCTGAGCCTGGAGGGGTGAGCCCAAGTCCTCCAGGATAGGGTTGGGGATATTTATGAGATGAGGCTGCTGACTGGAGGGTTTCGCACCTGGAGATTGGCAGAGAAGTAATGAGAAGTCTGCGGATATGCTCGCAAACTCCCTGGCTCCTGAGGGTACTCATGGTCTGAAAGTGGTGACGTTGGCATGATTCCAAGGTGCAGTTAATGGCTTCCTGACATCAAATGCCAGGTATCAGACACTTAGTAAATAAAGTGGTGTTGTTATTGTTGTTTTAAAAACAAAAACAGCTTTCTAGTCCCTGAGGAGTAATCAAGGCCCCTTTTACCATTATAACAAAGTCAAAGGCCTTGTCTACTGTGGACTTGGTGGGAGGCTAAAAGTACTGCCTCGCTATGTGACCTCCAAAACTGACCAATTCTGAAGTCAAGTAAAGGCACACATCTGAAAGCAATGGGGTTACTGTTTCAATGGGAGGTGTCAGACATTTACCATTCATAGCACGGCAAAGCAACCAAGCATGAAGGCTGGTGTGCTCGTGTCCCTGCCTCCTGTTGCCTCAGGACTTCAGGGGAGACATAACATGGAGCAGACAGTGGGTTTTCTCAGCAGCATGAGCAGGAAGCATGGGGAACACATTGCTTTTGCAGCAGGTGAGAAAGCTTAGCCTGTCCTCTGTCCTAGAGAAACTTGTCACACATCACCGTTCACTCTATCCAGGGAACTGTGTTCTTTTAGTGCAGGAGTGTCTCTCAGTCTCTCTCTCTCTCTCTCTCTCTCTCTCTCTCTCTCTCTCTCTCTCTCTCTCTCTCTCTCTCTGTTCTGTCTCTCTGTCTCTCTGTCTCTCAGATCCCACCAAGAATCTAACACAACCTTTGTAGGTCAGACTACAGCATTCTTCGAAGAGAGGGGAACTGGCTTGTTTAGTGGCCGCTGCCCAAGTAGAAGGCAGATAGTGAAATGGAACCTAAGCTTGTGTGAAACTAGCCTTACCCACCTTGAGCGAGTGAGCGAGTGAGTGAGTGAGCGAGTGAGCGAGTGAGTGAGTGAGCGAGTGAGCGAGTGAGCGAGTGGAAGATAGACTTGGTTGAGGACCTTATACCAGATTTAAACATGGGAGGGGGCCACACCTCTGTTTGTATATACTGGGGAGCAAGGAAGAATTCTTTTTCAGTGTCAAATTTCTACACTGCATTCATTGAGCCAAATTATCCAGCTGTATGGTCTTTTCCGTATCCATTAGCTGTTTATTTGTATGAAGCAAGTGAAGTTTATGAAATTTTTCTGGTTTCATTAGTACACCAGGAATTTGAATGCTTGAGCCACGCTATTAAAAGGGAAAGTGCGCCCCCTAGAGTCCAGAGCTCCAACGTCTGCAGTCCTCCAGCCGGCTAGCTTAGAAAGAAGTTCCATGGAGTGCTGTAAACACAATACTTGTGTATAAAATTCTCACAAAAGATACAAATAGAATAACATACTTCATCAAAGATTAATAAATAAATATTTGGTAAACTTTTTAAAGCATTTTTATCTTAAAGCCCTCATTAAACTGGTGTGCAATGATTAAAGAATTAGAAGTACTTATTACTCTGATTTAATTATTATATACTACATATGTATACTAAATTACAACAGTGCACTTCATACACTAAGCACAGAAAGCGCAAATAGTATGTCTCAATAACAAATAAAATAAGTGAATGTGTATGGGAGCTTTATTTTTTAACACAATAAAGACATTTTCCCCCCGAGTCAGCTCAGGGAAGTGGGATGGCATATACTCTCATTTCCAAAATCTGGAGGCTGAGCTACGGGGAGATTGAGGCCAGTCTGGGTTATAAAAAAATAACTACAACAAAGGTTGATTTGGAATGTGACAGCTTTTCTTTGTTGGTCTGTATCTGGAAACAAACTTATAAACCTTACAAATGTCCACTTACAAATGTCCAAGTTTCACTGGAGTATTGTTTTATCTCTTACTGACTCAGGGTCTTGGTAGGCGGCCCTGGCTGGCCTTGAACCCCCCATCATATCTCAGCTTCCTGAGTGCTGGAAGTATAGATGGACACCAACGTGTCTGGCTATCTATCAAAGGGAACTAAGTGGGGTTTTGCATACAGTGTCCTCACCCTTGACAAGCTTGACTTTTCAGAGCCTCTGTGAAGATTTCTCATCACCATACAGGTGGTAATAGTATTTGAGATGAGAGTTTCTGTAGATATAAATTAGAATAGGCAGGGGAAAGGAAGACTTAGCTACAGGAAAACCTAAGAACATCTGTGAGGATACAGAGGAAACAAAATCTGTGAAAACTTCCTTTCTCTCTGCAGAGTGAATTCTCTGTTGCATTGTTGGTTGGTTGGTTTCTTTGGGGTGGTGGAGGGCATTTTTGTTAGATTTCTATTGCCGAGTTAAACAACATGGACAAAAACATCTTGGGGAGGAAAGGGTTTAAGCAGTGGCCTGGACCTGCCTATGTGAATGCTCACACTTCCAGACCATCGTGTTCTCCATAATGGGATTCTAGGCCAGTTAAAGCTACATATCAGGCCCTTTCTCTGAGGAATCACCAGCCCCCTTCTCTGCGGAATCACCATGGCGGCTGGGACCCTGTACACATACCCTGAAAACTGGAGAACCTTCAAGGCCCTCATCGCTGCTCAGTACAGCGGGGTTCAGGTCCGCGTGCTCTCCGCACCACCCCACTTCCACTTAGGCCAAACTAACGGCACCCCCCAAATTTCTCAGAAAATTTCCTGCGGGCAAGGTTTCAGTCTTTGAAGGCAATGACGGATTCTGTGTATTTGAGAGCAATGCCATCGCCTACTACGTAAGCAACGAGGAGCTGCGGGGATGTACGCCAGAGGCAGCAGCTCAGGTGATGCAGTGGGTGAGCTTTGCTGACAGTGACGTCGTCCCTCCAGCCAGCACCTGGGTGTTCCCCACCTTAGACATGCACCACAACAAGCAGGCCACTGAAAATGCCAGAGGAGGTGAAGCGAATCTTGGGGCTGCTGGACACTCATCTGAAGACACGGACTTTTCTGGTTGGTGAGAGAGTGACACTGGCTGACATCACGGTTGTCTGTACCCTACTGTGGCTCTATCAACAGGTCTCAGAGCCTTCTTTTCGCCAGGCCTTCCCCAATACCAACCGATGGTTCCTTACCTGCATTAACCAGCCCCAGTTCAGGGCCATCTTGGGGAAGGTGAAGCTGTGTGAAAAGATGGCTCGGTTTGATGCTAAGAAGTTCGCAGATACCCCGAGGAAAGAAAAGGGCTCACGAGAAGAGAAGCAGAAGCCCCAGACTGAGCGGAAAGAGGAAATAAAGGCAGCTGCCCCAGCCCCTGAGGAAGAGATGGACGAGTGATCAGGCGTTGGCTGCCGAGCCTAAGGCCAAGGACCCTTTCGCTCACCTGCCCAAGAGTACCTTTGTGTTGGGTGAGTTTAAGCGAAAGTACTCCAATGAGGACACCTTCTCTGTGGCGCTGCCATATTTTTGGGAGCACTTTGATAAGGATGGCTGGTCCCTGTGGTATGGTGAGTACCGCTTCCCTGAAGAGCTCACCCAGACCTTCATGAGTTGTAACCTCATCACTGGGATGTTCCAGCGATTGGACAAACTGAGAAAGAATGCCTTTGCTAGTGTTATCCTGTTTGGAACCAACAACAGCAGCTCCATTCCTGGGGTTTGGGTCTTCCGAGGCCAAGATCTTACCTTTCCGCTGAGTCCAGATTGGCAGGTGGACTATGAGTCATACATGGCGGAAACTGGATCCTGGTAGCGAGGAGACCCAGACCCTCGTTCGAGAGTACTTTTCCTGGGAGGGGGCCTTCCAGCACGTGGGCAAAGCTGTCAATCAAGGCAAGATCTTCAAGTGAACATGTCTTGCCAGTCGCCTAGCTGCCTGCACCTGCCCTTCAAGGGAGATGGGGGTGGTTAAAGGAAACTGAACATTGAAAAAAAAAAGCTATATATCAAAAAGCCAAAAGGGGGCTGGAGAGGTCGGTGCTTAAAAGTACTTCCCTACCAGAGGACCCAAGTGCTTTCCAAGAGTCCTTGTCAGCACAGGGCTCTGGCAACCCAAGATCCAGGAGATCCCGTACTTTCCTCTGATGTCTAAGCAGACACCTCTCCTCTCTCTCTCTCTCTCTCTCTCTCTCTCTCTCTCTCTCTCTCTCTCTCTCTCTCTCTCTCTCACACACACACACACACCCTTAAACAATAATAGTTTTTAAAGTAAACCAAGTATGGTGACACATACCTATGTTCCCAAAACTTGGGAGACAGAAGCAATATATATATGTTTATTCAGGGCTTCAGGGCATGGGGAAGGGAGTTAAAAGGGCAATAGGGGCAGAGAAAGGCAGAGAGAGAGAGAGAGAGAGAGAGAGAGAGAGAGAGAGAGAGAGAGAGAGAGAGAGAGAGAGAGAGAGGAGAGGAGAGGAGGAGAGGAGAGGAGAGAGGAGAGGAGAGGAGAGGAGGAGAGGAGGAGAGGAGAGGGAGGGAGGAGAGGAGAGGAGGAGAGGTCAGCCATGAGCAGGTAGAGAGAGAGAAGAAGGAAGGGAATGGGGAGAGAAGGGACAAAGAGGGAAGAGGGTAAGAACAAGAGAGCAAGAGCAGAAGCAAAGATATTAAAGATTCTTGGTTACACTGTAGCGAGAATTTTGTTTTCTTTAAAAATCCAGTT
This sequence comes from Rattus rattus, assembly GCF_011064425.1. Taxonomy (NCBI): domain Eukaryota; kingdom Metazoa; phylum Chordata; class Mammalia; order Rodentia; family Muridae; genus Rattus; species Rattus rattus. Next base: position 144,514,200 of record NC_046154.1, on the reverse strand, counting down.
ATGGCATATGAATATGTTTTTGTTTTAATCCCAGGTGTGGGATGAGAGGCTGCTTCCCAGCAGGTTATTATGATTTGCCTTGTGTACTAGCAGGGGTGTGATTTTTGCCAGCTGCAGAAGTTCAATTCTGGGAACTCTGGAGAGGATATAAGTGAGAGATCCCTGAGAGGACCTGTGGTGGTTGCTGCTCCCCTTGCTGCTGGTCCCGGCTGGTCCCAGCTGGTCTGCTGCATTTGGTGCTCTGTTTTCTATTGTTCTGGTTACTGGTTTGCTGAAATGCTAGATATTCTGACAACAAAGATTGTGATTGCCCCATGCCTTTATTCAGCAGGAAGTGGCCTAAAGAAGTTCACACCCCGGCTGGAGAGATAGCTCAGCAGTTGAAAGCACTGAGTGCTCTTCTGGAGGTCCTGAGTTCAATTCCCAGCAACCACATGGGGGCTCACAACCATCTGTAATGGAATCTAATGCCCTCTTCTGGTGTGTCTGAACACAGCTACAGTGTATTCACATACCTGAAATAAATAAATCTTAAAAAAAATAAAAGAGGTTCACACCCCTTTCCCTCTAACCTTCTTTTTCTCCTAACTAGTGTGGAGTTGGAAGGGATCAGGGTGGAATAAAGGTTCGAAGGGAGGTAGAGGCAATAAAATAGTAAATAGATACACCAACACTACACAGCAAGTTCAAGGCCAGCATAGGCTACCCTGTCTCAAACAATGGCTTACAAAAAGAATATCTGCAATTATGTGTAACAATGGATTCTTATTTATAATACATAAAGAATTTCTTTTATTTTTTTTAAATGAAACACGAGAAAATAACCAACAGGTTGGGAGTCAGAGAATGAGCAGGCAATTGTCCCAGCCACTGTCCTATTGCTGCAAAGAGACCAGGATCATCATGGTGGGGATCAAAGTAGCAGGAACAGGGAAGAGCTTACTCCTGATCAAAGGCAGCAAGCAGAGAGAAACTGAGATTAGGCCTGGCCTGAGCTTTTGAAACCTCAGAGTCCACCCCCAGTGACACAGTGACACATCTCCTCCAACCAAGCCACACCTCCAAATCCTTCCTAGACAGTCCACCAACTGGGAGTCAAACATCTAAATGTATGAGCCTAGGGGAGCATGTCCATTCAAACCATCAGAGCAGTTCACTAAGGATACAAATGTTCAAGGCTGGAGAGGTGGCTCAGTGGTTAAGAGCACTGACTGCTCTTCCAGAAGTCCTGAGTTCAATTCCCAGCAACCACATGGTGGCTCACAACCATCTGTAATCGGATCTGATGCCCTCCTCTGGCATACAGGTGTACATAGAACAGTCATATATTGTTTATCAGCTTTAGTAGTTCTCTGGTGGAACTTTTGGGATCACTTAAGTATACTATCATATCATCTGCAAATAGTGATATTTTGACTTCTTCTTTTCCAATCTGTATCCCCTTGATCTCCTTTTGTTGTCTGATTGCTCTGGCTAGAACTTCAAGAACTATATTGAATAAGTAGGGAGAGGCAGCCTTGTCTAGTCCCTGATTTTAGTGGGATTGTTTCAAGTTTCTCTCCATTTAGTTTAACGTTAGCGACTGGTTTGCTGTATATGGCTTTTACTATGTATAGGTATGGGCCTTGAAATCCTATTCTTTTCAGGACTTTTATCATGAAGGGGTGTTGAATTCTGTCAAATGCTTTCTCAGCATCTAATGAAATGATCATGTGCTTTTGTTCTTTCAGTTTGTTTATATAATGGATCACATTGATGGTTTTCCGTATATTAAACCATCCCTGCATCCCTGAGATGAAGCCTACTTGATCATGGTGGATGATTGTTTTGATGTGCTCTTGGATTCGGTATGCCAGAATTTTATTGAGTATTTTTGCGTCAATATTCATAAGGGAAATTGGTCTGAAGTTCTCTTTCTTTGTTGGGTCTTTGTGTGGTTCAGGTATAAGAGTAATTGTGGCTTTATAGAAGGATTTTGGCAGTGCTCCATCTGTTTCCATTTTGTGGAATAGTTTGGATAGTATTGGTACGAGGTCTTCTATGAAGATCTGATAGAATTCTGCACTAAACCCATCTGGACCTGGGCTCTTTTTGGTTGGGAGACCTTTAATGCCTGCTTCTATTTCGTTAGGAGTTATGGGGTTGTTTAAAGGGTTTATCTGTTCCTGATTTAACTTTGGTACCTAGTATCTGTCTAGGAAATTGTCCATTTCCTGCAGATTTTCAAGTTTTGTTGAATATAGGCTTTTGTAGTAGGATCTGATGATTTTTTGAATTTCCTCTGATTCTGTAGTTATGTCTCCCTTTTCATTTCTGATTTTGTTAATTTGGACACACTCTCTGTGTCCTCTCGTTAGTCTGGCTAAGGGTTTATCTATCTGGTTGATTTTCTCAAAGAACCAACTTTTGGTTCTGTTGATTCTTTCTATGGTCCTTTTTGTTTCTACTTGGTTGATTTCAACTCTGAGTTTGATTATTTCCTGCTTTCTACTCCTCCTGGGTGTATTTGCTTCTTTTTGTTCTAGAGCTTTTAGGTGTGCTGTCAAGCTGCTGACATATGCTCTTTCCTGTTTCTTTCTGCAGGCACTCAGAGCTATGAGTTTTCCTCTTAGCACAGCTTTCATTGTGTCCCATAAGTTTGGGTATGTTGTACCTTCATTTTCATTAAATTTTAAGAAGTCTTTCTTTTTTTTTTTTTTTTTGGTTCTTTTTTTCGGAGCTGGGGCCCGAACCCAGGGCCTTGTGCTTCCTAGGCAAGCGCTCTACCACTGAGCTAAATCCCCAACCCCTTAAGAAGTCTTTCTTAATTTCTTTCTTGATCAGGTTATCATTGAGTAGAGCATTATTCAACTTCCATGTATATGTGGGGCGTTCTTCCCTTATTGTTATTGAAGACCAGCTTTAGGCCATGGTGGTCTGATAGGACGCATGGGATTATTTCTATCTTTCTGTATCTGTTGAGGCCTGTTTTTTGACCAATTATATGGTCAATTTTGGAGAAAGTACCTTGAGGTGCTGAGAAGAATGTATATCCTTTTGCTTTAGGATAGAATGTTCTATAAATATCTGTTAAATCCATTTGGTTCATGACTTCTTTTAGTCTGTCTACGTCTCTGTTTAATTTCTGTTTCCATGACCTGTCCATTGATGAGAGTAGGGTGTTGAAATCTACTACTATTATTGTGCGAGGTGCAATGTGTGTTTTGAGCTTTAGTAAGGTTTCTTTTATGTATGTAGGTGCCCTTGTATTTGGAGCATAGATATTTAGGATTGAGTGTTCATCTTGGTGGATTTTTCCTTTGATGAATATGAAATGTCCTTCCTTATCTTTTTTGATGACTTTTAGTTGAAAATTGATTTTATTCAATATTAGAATGGCTACTCCAGCTTTCTTCTTCAGACCATTTGCTTGGAAAGTTGTTTTCCAGCCTTTCACTCTGAGGTAGTGTCTGTCTTTGTCTCTGAGGTGTGTTTCCTGTAGGCAGCAGAATGCAGGGTCCTCGTTGCGTATCCAGTTTGTTAATCTATGTCTTTTTATTGGGGATTTGAGACCATTGATGTTGAGAGATATTAAGGAATAGTGATTATTGCTTCCTGTTATATTCATATTTGGATGTGAGGTTATGTTTGTGTGCTTTTCTTCTCTTTGTTTTGTTGCCAAGGCGATTAGTTTCTTGCTTTTTCCAGGGTGTAGCTTGCCTCCTTATGTTGGACTTTACCATTTATTATCCTTTGTAGTGCTGGATTTGTAGAAAGATATTGTGTAAATTTGGTTTTATCATGGAATATCTTTTCTCCATCTATGTTAATTGAGAGTTTTGCAGGATACAGTAACCTGGGCTGGCATTTGTGTTCTCTTAGGGTCTGTATGACATCTGTCCAGGATCTTCTGGATTTCACAGTCTCTGGCGAGAAGTCTGGTGTGATTCTGATAGGTCTGCCTTTATATGTTACTTGACCTTTTTCCTTTACTGCTTTTAATATTCTTTCTTTATTTTGTGCATTTGGTGTTTTGACACTATTATGTGACGGGAGGAGTTTCTTTTCTGGTCCAATCTATTTGGAGTTCTGTAGGCATCTTGTATGCTTATGGGCATCTCTTTTTTTAGGTTAGGGAAGTTTTCTTCTATGATTTTGTTGAAGATATTTACTGGTCCTTTGAGCTTGGAGTCTTCACTCTCTTCTATACCTATTATCCTTAGGTTTGATCTTCTCATTGAGTCCTGGATTTCCTGTATGTTTTGGACCAGTAGCTTTTTCCGTTTTACATTATCTTTGACAGTTGTGTCGATGATTTCTATGGAATCTTCTGCTCCTGAGATTCTCTCTTCTGTCTCTTGTATTCTGTTGGTGATGCTTGTATCTACAGCTCCTTGTCTCTTCCTTTGGTTTTCTATATCCAGGGTTGTTTCCCTGTGTTCTTTCTTGGTTGCTTCTATTTCCATTTTTAATTCCTTCAACTGTTTGATTGTGTTTTCCTGGAATTCTTTCAGGGATTTTTGTGATTCCTCTTTATAAGCTTCTACTTGTTTATTTATGTTTTCCTGTGTTTCTCTAAGGGAGTTCTTCATGTCTTTCTTGAAGTCCTCCAGCATCATGATCAAATATGATTTTAAATCTAGATCTTGCTTTTCTGGTGTGTTTGGATATTCAGTGTTTGCTTTGGTGGGAGAATTGGGCTCCGATGATGCCATCGGAGTCTTGGTTTCTATTGCTTTGGTTCCTGCGCTTGCCTCTCGCCATCAGATTATCTCTGGTGTTACTTTGTTCTGCTATTTCTGACAGTGGCTAGACTGTCCTATAGGCCTGTGTGTCAGGAGTGCTGTAGACCTGTTTTCCTGTTTTCTTTCAGCCAGTTATGGGAACAGAGTGTTCTGCTTTCGGGCGTGTAGTTTTTCCTGTCTATAGGTCTTCAGCTGTTCCTGTGGGCCTGTGTCCTGAGTTCACCAGGCAGGTCACTTGGAGCAGAAAAGTTGGTCTTACCTGTGGTCCTGAGGTTCAGGTTTGCTCGTGGGGTGTTGTTTATGAGCTCTCCGTGAGGGCAGCAACCAGGAGGACCTGTGCCGCCTTTTCCGGGAGCCCCCGTGCACCAGGGTCCCAGAAGGCATTTGGCAGCAAAGTGCAGGTCCTGTTTACATATCTAGTTTGTTAGTCTATATCTTTTTATTGTGGAGTTGAGTCCATTGATGCTCATAGCTATTAGGGACCAATGATTGTTATTTTCATTGTTAGGGGTGGAATTATGCTTGTGTTGCTCTCTTCTTTTAGGTTAGTTGAAAGATTAATTTTTTTTGCTTTTTCTAGGGTGTAGTTTCCCTCCTTGTGTTGGAGTTTTCCAGCTATTATCCATTGTAGGGCTGGATTTGTGGAAAGATACTGTGTAAATTTGATTTTGTCATGGAATATCTTGGTTTCTCCATCTATGTTAATTGAGAGTTTTGCAGGATACAGTAACCTGGGCTGGCATTTGTGTTCTCTTAGGGTCTGTATGACATCTGCCCAGGATCTTCTAGCTTTCATAGTATCTGGTGAGAAGTCTAGTGTAATACTTATAGGTCTGCCTTTATATGTTACTTGACCTTTTTCCCTTACTGTTTTTAATATTCTTCCTTGCTTAGTGCATTTGGTTTTTGACACTATTATGTGACAAGAGGAATTTCTTTTCTGGTTCAATCTATATGGAATTCTGTAGGCTTCTTGTAGGCTTAATGGGTATCTCTTTCTTTAGGTGAGGGAAGTTTTCTTCTATACTTTTGTTGAAGATATTTAGTCGCCCTTTAAGTTGAGAATCTTCACTCTCCTCTATACCTTTTATCTTTAGGTTTGATCTTCTCATTGTGTCCTGGATGTTTTGGGTTAGGATCTTTTTGCTTTTTGCATTTTCTTTGACTGTTGTATCAACGTATCTTCTGTCCCTGAGATTCTGCCTTCTATCTCTTGTATTCTGTTGGTAATGCTTGCATCTATGACTCTTGATCTCTTTCCTAGGTTTTCTATCTCCAGGGTTGTCTCCATATGTGATTCTTTATTGTTTCTATTTCCACTTTTAGATCCTGGAGGTTTTGTGCAATTCCTTCACCTGTTTGGTTGTGTTTTTCTATAATTCTTCAATGGATTTTTGTGCTTCCTCTTTAAGGGCTTTTACTTGTTTACCTGTATTATCCTGTATCTCTTTAAGGGAGTTATTTATGTCCTCTAACATCATTATGAGATTTGATTTTACATCAGAATCTTGCGTTTCTGCTTTGTTGGGGTATCCAGGACTTGTTGTGATAGGAGAACTAGGTTTTGATGATGCCAAGTGGCCTTGGCTTCTGTTGCTTAGGTTCTAATACTTGCCTCTTGCCATCTGTGTATCTCTGGTGTTAGTTGGTCTTGATGTCTCTGACAATGGCTTCATTCTCCTGTAAGTTTGTGTGTCAGCACTCCTGGGAGACCAGCTCTCTTCTGTTGGAATCTGGGTATGAAGAGCTGTGGCACAGGTTCAGCTCTGGGTGTAGATGGAATCCGAAAGGATCCTGATACTATAATTTTAATCTTAGACTTTTGAAGACAATTCTAAATTAAGGGCACTAAAAGAAATTTGAGTAATGGCAGCATTAATGGAAGGACTGTGAAATCCCTTAGACAATCACCAAGAAGACATTTTAAAAATTTTAGAGAGAGAAAATTAATTTTTTTAAATGAGCCCAAATTTTATTTATTCATTTCTTACATTTGAAGTACTCCTCGACGACATCCTTGGCCTGAGATTCTTTGCCATAGTCCTTAACCACTACGCGACTGCAACCAACCACTCTCCGTGGTTTCCCCTCTCGATCGATTTTACAGAGGCCTACCCATTCCCCTGGTTTCCTGTTGTCATCAACCTTTACCTGGTTGATCTGGTGCTCAGCAGTGGCAGAAAAAAGGGAGAAAAATAATTTTTAAAATTACTTTAAAAACTACTTTTCCTTGAGGACTAGGGGTGTAACTCAGAGGTAGAAGGCTTGTTTCATATGCATAAGGCCCCAAACCCAGATCCTAAACCCAGAGAAAAAAAACTTTAAAGTAGTTGAAATTTTTCTTTTTACATTGTGTGTGTGTGAGTTTGTGTGTGAGTTTGTGTGTGAGTGTGTGTGTTGTCACATAAACACATGCCACAGAACACATGTGAAGTTGAGAACATGAAGGAATCTCTCCTACTATATGGGTTCCAAAAATAGAAGTCAGGTCATCGAGTCTGGTGGCATGTGTCTTTACTGGATGAGTCATCTCACTGACCAATGACATAGTGTTATGTCAAGAGGAGAGTTCAAAACAAAGATGACACAGTTGCCACGTGCTCTTTGCATTAGTTACTGTCCTTGTTGCTGTTATGGGTGCTGAGAACTGAACTTGGGTCCTCAGCATGAGTGGCAGGTGCTCTTACCTGTGGAGCATGGGTACCACGACAAAGTCAACCCAAGGCAGAAAGGGTTTATTTGACTCACAGTTGGAAGGTGCAGTCCTAGCAGCGGGAGCTTAAGTCATCTGGCCAGAAGAAACAGAAAATGACGAGTGCTGTGCTCGGCAGGCTTTCTCCTTTACATTTTGTCAAGGACCTAACCCATGGAATGGTGCTGTCCACATTCAGGGTGGGTCTTCCCATTTCAACTCTTATAACCTACAACATAGTACTTACAGACATGCCCAGTGGCTTATCTTCTAGATGACTCTAGAGCAGAGGATCTCAACCTTCCTACTGCTGTGACCTTTAATACCATTCCTCATGTTGTGATGACCCCAAACCATAAAATCATTATGTTGCTACTTCATAATTGTAATTTTGCTACTGTTATGAATCATTATGTAAATATCTGATGTGCTACCTACCCCAAATAGGTGTCAAGACATTGGTTGAGAACTACTATTCTAGATCCTGTTAAATTGACAGTGTTACCTGCAATACCCTATATGGTTATGGTATATAAAACAAAAAAAATTAATGTTGGTACAGTACTATTGACCAAACCACAGATATAATTGAGATTTTACCACTTTTTTCACTAATGTTCTTTTCTTTTTCCACCATTTGTTTAGAACACCATGTTGCATTTAGTCACTATGCTAAATAGAAGATATGTCCATTCATATGTGGTCCTAGAGTAGCCAAATTCATAGGCATAGAAGGTAGAGTAGTGGATGCTGGAGGCTGGGAGAGAGGGAAGAATAGCTATAAAATTGCTCAGTAGCTATAAAATTGCAGTTTAGTGAGATAACAATTATTCTGGAAACTGGGGACGTACTTACTACTAAACTATACACTTAAAAATAGTTAACAAGCGGGTTGGGGATTTAGCTCAGCAGTAGAGCGCTTGCCTAGCGAGCGCAAGGCCCTGGGTTCGGTCCCTAGCTCCGGAAAAAAAAAAGAAAAGAAAAAAAAATAGTTAACAAGCCAGTGACTGGAGAGATGGCTCAGTGGTTAACAGTATTTTCTGCTCTTGCAGAAGACAAAGGTTCAATTCCCAGTGTTTCATGGTGTCTCACAACTATCTGTAACTACAGTTCCATGAGATTTGACATCCTCTCCTGCCCTGTACAGGCACCAGGCATATACATGATGTTCATATATGCATGTAGGCAAAACATTCATATACATAAATCTATAAAACAAATCCTAGAGTTAAACCAATGAATTATATATTATGTACCTTATATTTTTAAAAATAATGAAGGGAATTGGGTAGATGGGTGAGCAGTTAAGAGCACTTTCTGTTCTTGCAGGGGACCCAAATTCAGGTCCCAGCACCCACATCTGGTAGAGGATCAATCCAATGCGGCTGCTCTCCTCAGGCACCTGCACACTCCCTATACATGTAATTAAAATGAAATAAAAATAAATCCAAAATGAATTAAACTTTGGCTCTAAAACTATCCTGGGGCAGGGTGACGGCTTAGTTGGCAGAGTACTTGAGGGTCCAAGTTCCTCCCCTGAGCCCACATAGGAATATTGAGCTTAATGGCCCATGTGTACAGGCAGAGCCAGGAGGATCCCTGGGACTTGCTGGCCAGCCAGGTGTAGTCTACTTGGTTTTGGGTCAAAGGAAGACCCTGTCTTGATGGAAGTAGATGGCTTTTTTTTTTTTTTAAGATTTGTTTATTTATTATATATAAGTACACTGTTGCTGTCTTCAGACACACCAGAAGAGGGCATCAGATCCCATTACAGATGGGTGTGAACCACCATGTGACTGCTGGGATTTGAACTCAGGACCTCTGGAAGAGCAGTCAGTGCTCTTAACCACTGAGCCATTTCTCCAGCCCAGTAGATGGCTTTCTTGAGGAATGACAAACATGCACTTGCATGTACACACACACACACACACACACACACACACACACACACACACACACACACACACACTTCTTCCTTGTCTCTCATTTATTTGGAAGTTATGTTTGACTGTATCATTTTGGGGTAAAACGTTGGAAACATTGCCATTACAGTCACATTATGTCTATACTACTGGCAAGAAGGAAAACCGCAGGCACTGGGAGGAAAGGTTTGGGGATTTTCAGACTTAGACAAGTCGCATTTTATTCTGGAATGAGTGGAGGACCAGCCTTGAAACAGAGTTCAGAAATCAGAAAGTCTTCCCCAAATTTTTGAAACATTTTGTTGTTGTTGTTGTTGTTTGTTTGCATATACAGAAGCAAAAAAAAAACAAAAAACAACTAGTCTAGAGCCTGACATAGTTGATATCCAAGGAATCATAGTAATTGTCCTTCCTCACTGGACTCCTGCAATCTCCAAATCCTCATGTACTCTTACTATTATTGAAGATTATTATATGTTAAATCCAGAAATTACTACGAATTCCACAAGGGCAGAGATAATGTCTTGTTACCTTCAAATCATGAGTCGTATCTGACATATAGGATATTCTCAGTAAATGCCTGGTGAATGGATGAATAAAGATTCAGGCCCATATTTTGTGATAATTATAGGATGAAGAGGTATCAGGCAATCTAATTAAACAAACATTTATCAATCTCTTATTGTATTAAAAAGCTCTGATCTAAGCTTAAGAAATTGAATAAATAAGCTGTGACCTGAGCTCTCAAGATAACTTCAGCGAGCCTGGGAGATGGCTTGGCGACCTTCTCTCGAGTGCCTTCTACCTAGTCTAATGGCCTTTCTTCATCAAACTGACTGCAGGCACGCCTGTGGGCATTTCTTGATTAGTAAGTGACGTTATGAGGGGGCGGTTCCGCTCCTAGGCAGGTGGGCCTGGACTGTAGCCGAGCACGGAGAATCAAGCCAGTGAGCAGCACTTCTCCGCGCCCCTCGCTTCAGTTCCCTCCAGTGGCCTGCCCTTGCTTGAGTTCCGGCTGTGGCTTCCTTCAGTGGACTGTGACCTGGGATAGATAAGACAAAAAATACCTTGGTTTCCCATAAGTTGTTTTTGGTAAATGTTTTATCACAGCAACAGTAAGTAAACTCAGGTCATATGACAACGTGTCGAAGCAACAGAACCAAACTCCAGGGCTCTGATTCTAGTTACGGCAGGCATGAAGACCTTGTGCCACTGACCTCAGAGGCCAACCACAGCAGAGCATTCTTTAGGGAGGACTTGTATCCAGTTGAAGAGAATACATTGTTTGCCCGGTTTCTTCTTGTATGTATATTCTTTTTTTTTTTATTATTATTAACTTGAGTATTTCTTATATACATTTCGAGTGTTATTCCCTTTCCCGGTTTCCGGGCAAACATCCCCCCCCCCCTTCCTTATGGGTGTTCCTCCCAACCTCCCCCCATTGCTGCCCTCTCCCCAACAGTCTAGTTCACTAGGGGTTCAGTCTTAGCAGGACCCAGGGCTTCCCCTTCCACTGGTGCTCTTACTAGGATATTCATTGCAACTCATTTAGGTCAGAGTCCAGGGTCAGTCCATGTATAGTCTTTAGGTAGTGGCTTAGTCCCTGGAAGCTCTGGTTGGTTGGCATTGCTGCACATATGGGGTCTCAGCTCCTTCAAGCTCTTCCAGTTCTTTCTCTGATTCCTTCAACAGGGGTCCTGTTCTCAGTTCAGTGGTTTCCTGCTGGCATACGCCTCTGTATTTGCTGTATTCTGGCTGTGTCTCTCAGAGCAATCTGCATTCACATTTTGATCATCCGTCTTGAGTTTCATTTGTTCTAGGCATCTAGGGTAATTCAAGCATTTGGGCTAATAGCCACTTATCAATGAGTACATACCATGTATGTCTTTCTGTGATTGGGTTAGCTCACTCAGGATGATAGTTTCCAGTTCCAACCATTTGCCTACGAATTTCACAAAGTCATTGTTTTTGATAGCTGAGTAATATTCCATTGTGTAGATGTTTGTATGTATATTCTTTTTTTTTTTTCTTTTCTTTTTTTTGGAGCTGGGGACCGAACCCAGGGCCTTGCGCATGCTAGGCAAGCGCCCTACCACTGAGCTAAATCCCCAACCCCTTGTATGTATATTCTTAAGGTAGAAAATCACTTGGCTTTTACTGATGCTACCTCCAGTCAACTATTTGTCATTTTCTAGTTTTAGAGATTAAGAAGACCAAGGTCAATGAACTGAAGTATCATCTTAATTGTCTTAAGAAATGCTTGTGAAGCTCTCTGCTATTTTCAGATTCTGGTAATTCAGTAACAGCTGGCAGACCTGAGGGTGGACGACAACATTAAAGCTTTGGGATGTGGGGGTGTGGCCTCATGGGTAATCTGCTTGCCTGGCATGCATAACACTCTGGATTTGGCCTCAGGTGACATGTAAATGATGTATGGTGGTGAGTAGCTGTCATTCTATAATTCTATAATTCGGGATGTAGAAGTTGAAGAATCAGAAGTTAAAGATCATCCTTGGGGGTTGAGGCTCACCTAGGTTATGTAAGAACCTGTCTCAAAAATATTAAACACTAGGCACATTCTTATTAAACAGCTTGGTTATAGGTGCCAAGTGTGGTGAGTTTTATGGTTCTTTGGGCTGGGTGTCTTGGATGCCAGATACTTCAAAGAACATTCCAGAGATGGTGTGACTTACTGGCAATTTCAAGCTAAGCCTCAAACTCTATATTTTGCTCTCTTTCTTCTCTTCTTTCTCTTCTCTACTTTTCTCCTTTTTTAATTAAGATACTATAAGACTATGCTTACAGGGACCATTTCTATAGTTCAGTATATTAAGGGCTTTTATTATGAAGTGCTGAGACATTTTGCAGAAAGCTCTAGTTTCCGTAAGTCAATGACATAAATCTTGAAATTGAGAGGTAGATGGGGAGAGGGGACAGGATAAAAGAGAATTAAAAGTTCTATGACATTATTTTTATCCTGACTGAACAACTATAAAAGGATTTTTTTAAGAAAATCAAGACTATTTGGTTATGAATGGGGCTGGAGAGACAGCCCAATGGTCATGAGCACTGGATAGTCCTCCTCAGGCTTTCTCTAGATGATACTTAGTTGCCCTAAGTTCTTAATTTAAGTTGTGGCTTAAGCCATTCTTTCTACTCTCAAAGCCATTAAAGATTTTTCCAGGAGCTGAAAGGATGGCCCAGCAATTAAGAACACTGGGTTCGGGCTGGAGAGATGGCTCAGTGGTCAAGAGCACTAACTGCTCTTCCAGGGGTCCTGACTTCACTTCCCAGCAACCACATGGTGACTCACAACCATCTATAATGAAATCTGATGCCCTCTTCTGGTGTGTCTGAGGACAGCTACAGTGTGCTCAATGCCTACATGGTGCTCACAACCATCTGTAACCACGAGTCCAGAGTATCTAATGCCTTCTTCTGGCTTATTTGGGCACCACATACACGCATACATGCAGACAAAACATTCACACACATAAAATAAATAAATCTTTTTTAAAAATTTAAAGATGAGCCTGACATGGTGGTATACATCTTTAAACCCAGCCCTTAGGAAGCAGAGGCCCTGTGAGTTCAAAGCCAGCCTGCTCTACAAAGTGAGTCCAGGATAGCCAGGGCTACACAGAGAAAACCTGTCTCAAAACCACACACAAAATTTCTTTTTGAAGAATATTTGCTAATGGAACTGGTATTAGACCTTATTAATTGCTGCTAGTTTTCTGATATGTTATTACGTTATATAAGAAAATATTCATATTTTATGAAGGTTTTTTTAAAAAATGTATGTATGTATGTGTATATGTATCTGTTTGTGGGTATGTGCAGAAAAATTGCAGGTGCCCCAGAAACCAGAAGAGGGCATTGAGTCCCCTGGAGCTGGAATTAAAGGTGGTTCCGAGCTGCCAGATGTAGGTTCTAGAAACCAAACTCAGGTCCCCTGAAAGAGCGATGGGTATCCTTAACTACTGAGCGACCTCGAAAGCCCCAGAAAATGTTTATATTATAGGGATGAATGATTAATACACCAGAGGACAAAATCCCACATCTTGAAGGTGTTCTGACATAGTTCAGCAAAGGAAGAAGACGAGGGCAGGCAGACGAAAACATCAGCATAACGAATAATCTGATTGTTCAGAATAAAAATGGTTAAGATAATTCTTTTCTTTTGCGATAGGGTCTCGCTACATAGCCCAGGCTGGCTTACTTCCCTGCGTCTCCAGGTCCTGGGATAACCCATGTGCCTCACCACACCTGACTTACAGAGGTTGTCACTTGGTACTTACAACTTCGTAAAGTTGTCCTGAGATGGATACTTGTCTCTATCCAGACAAAGTCACTTTCCACCCACTAGCTACAGTTATACTGAAAAAACAGAAACCCCTGTCACCTGAGGTCATGTGGATGTCTGTGTTCTGTAAAGGACAAGGAAGCTACTTTGGCAGTATTATCCATGACTGCAGACTCACAGTTAAGAGGGACATAGAAGGCTTCTATGACAACCCTTACCTGGCCCCCCAAAGTAACAGCCTAACAATTTCGATAGGGAGGCTGAAGTGAATCTCTCCACAATGGAAGGCTTCTGATGGAGGGAGGGGAATGTCGGGGAGAAGGACTCAGTTTTGCTTTGTTTTTTGTTTTGTGTTGTGTTGTTTTTTGCCACCACGCCGACTTTACTGAATCCAGTGTAGATTCACAGGTCTGTGAAGATAACATTTGCGTGTGTGAAGTGTAAAGGGTCAAGGCCTCAGTATGATGGGAGAGCCAGCTGTGGACTGGAGCATGGGACAGGACTAGAATCTAGAATGTTGTATCCTCTGAAAAAAGGCTTGAGCGACTGCCACAGAGGTGGTGGAGACAACAGTGATGCAGACGATGACCATAAGGATGTGACGATCGGGGAGCTGACGTTCTGGTACTTTCCAGTAGAGGCATAGGCCTGGGCTCCAGTCACATCATCTACCTTCTTCCTGTCCTTGAACTCCACAGTGAAGCCCAGGCAGTAGCCATTCAAGAATAGTAAGTTGGACAGGGACCAGACCACCTGGTCAGGCACAGAGACCTCTCTGGGTATGTTGATCATGGCGGTTCTCACAATGGCTGAGTTGTGGGGTTCCTCCCGCTTAGTCGTCCCTTACTCCTCTTTGATTATCTCATAGTTTGGAGAAAGTCTGGCACTGGTGGTCAAGAAGGCTTAGGAATTGGGGTTTATGGTGTTGACTCTAGAACAAGGAGCTCAGTTATCTTTCAGGACTGGCCACTGGGGGTTGGACCATGCTCCAGTGAGTATAGGGAGGGGCACCACAAATTGTACTTGTGTTTCTTCTCTGATCAGAGTTATGATGTGAAATTCCCAAATAACTAAAAATATTATGTTGAAAACAAAACACAAACCTTTTGTTTTATTCTCTGCTTAAAATCTTTCAAAGGATTCTTGTTCCTGAAATGTAACCAGAAGTTCCTGTGGGAGCTGGCTGTCTCAGCTATCTCCCTCACTCAGCCTGCCCTTGCTGGCTTCTTTCAGATCTTCAGGGCCAAGGTCTGTGTGAGCCCCTGACCTTCCCTGAGATGGTCATGGGACACCCTCCTCTACCCATTGTTTTCTCTGCTCTACGATCCAGTAACTTTTATCTGCAATTTTTAGAACTTGTTCTTTTGTTTCATGACTGTTTTTTCCACTTCTGAAATCTCTGTGTGTATTCTATTTACTACAGTACAGACACCAGCACTTCATTTTACGGAGTCACTAAGAAATGTGTTTTTCTAAACTTCAATCTTGTGTCACAGAAGTACACTTGAAGTGTAAGTGTAAAAGTGTTAGGAAGAGGGAATTTGGTGAATGCTATCTAAAAGGTTGGCTCAAACTTGAGAAGAAACAGGGCTGAGGAAAAATAAGGGGCAGCTGAATGAAGTATCGGAGGGCAGTAAGTGGTAATTAGACTCCTAAGTGAATTATTAGTAACAGGGACACCAGGCAACCACAGTGGTTCTCTGTGTGTCTCATTTCATTGATTTCTAGGTCTGTGATGCCCCATCTGCTCAGTCAGTGCCTGAGCTGCAGCTGAGTTCTCTGAAGTGCAGGGAAGGAAGCACAGACCCTCACTAATGGGCTGAGTCAGGGGACAGGAGGCACATGAAGGGCATGGGCTCTCCCTTGCAGCTGGAGAGCCAGAGATGAAGTGTACCACTGCACAAACAGAGAGAGTCGAACACCACGTTCTAGAAACAAGAATAGGCAAACACACAACATTCTAGTAAGGGAGTTAACAAACTGGAGCCTATAAACTTATGCGGAATTGCACAGTCATATTTAGTTTCAAAACTCACCACTGGTAGCGGCTATTCCTGGTTGTCAACTTGACTATATCTGAATGAACTACAATCCAGAATTGGTTTTAATTCTGATCTGGAGACTTGGACATACACGTTTCTGACTTGGATCTTGGTATGGAGATCTTGAGGCAAAGTGGCTAAGGATCCCAGGAGCTTGAGGCAAGGAAATCTCTGAGTTCCAGGTCACCTGGGACACAGCAAGTCCCAGACCCAGGTGTGGTGGTACACAATTTTAATCTGGGACACAACTTCTGCTGGAGATTTACATAAGGACATTGGAAGAAGGAAGATCTCTCTTTTTCGCCTGCCTGCCTCGTGAGACTAAGCCACTGCTAGGTCCTTGGACTTCCATTCACAGCTGCTGCTGATTATTGTTGGGGGGTTGGACTACAGACTGTAAGACATCAACCAATTCTCTTACTGTCGGTAGTTCTGAGACTCTAGAGAACCCTAAGACACCACTACGTAGCATTTATGGAGAGGGTACTAGAACTCATTTAAAGAGTTAGAGAGTGGGGTTGGGATTTAGCTCAGTGGTAGAGCGCTTGCCTAGGAAGCGCAAGGCCCTGGGTTCGGGTCCCCAGCTCCGGAAAAAAAAAGAATCAAAAAAAAAAAAAAAAAGAGTTAGAGAGTAACATTAATTTCCAGGCTCTATGGAACACTTTGAAAAGCACCACACACAATCTCCACCAGCAATTCAACACTGACAGGTCTAATGAGAGGGAGCTCAGACAATGAAAGCATGGAAGAGTGCTGTCCTTGACAAAGGAAAATAAATACAGGATGACAGAGACGACTGAGGAGGGGAGAGATGGAGGGAGGGAAGTGGGGGGAGAAAGAAATCAGAATTGAGAGACGTTCTACACAAGTAACTGTCTGGCACAATAAGAATGTCAGCATTGTGTTGTACATTGTGGTACACACACACACACACACACACACACACACACACACACACCCTAAGCACTTGGAGAACGAGACGAGAGGATTGCCAGTCCAAGGCCAACCTGAGCTACACAGCGAAACTCTGTCTCAGAACCACCAGCAGCACAAGGCCAAAGAAGATAAGGGCTGAGAAGCTGACTCCTCAGAATTTAGAAGATTAAACACACAGATCACGAAACAATGCCCGATCCAGGATCTTCTGTAGCCATGAAATAGACATGTTATTAGGACAATTGGTGAGCTTGTAGACTAGTCTTTTGTAAACATCGGCTTCCAGGATTTTAAAAATTGGTCTATGGTTATGGAGAAAATGCCCTTGTTTTAAATAAGGACTGGGGTACTAGGGGGTAGTATGCCTGTAAATAAGGTAGTTCAGAAAAGGTCTGTAGTACAGAGATGAAGACAAAATAAACAGGAGAAACTAACCTCAGGGAAACCATAGTGGGCAAAAGAAAAAATTTCATTATATTCCTTCAATTTTTCTTTAAAAATTTTAATATGCATGTATGTGAGTGTGTGTGTGTGTGTGTGTGTGTGTGTGTGTGTGTGTGCGCACTTCCTCCCCCACCCCCCAACACCACCCAAGAGCACACTGTGGCGCACTATGGAGTGAGAGAACTACTTCCTGGTGTCTCCCTGTCTCCTTTCACCTGCTTTCCTGGGCAGGGTCTGCCTCAAGGCTGCCGCGCTGGGCTTTGTATGCAGGCTAGCTGGCCCGGAGCTTTCTTCCTCCCTCCCTCCCACCAGGTGCAGGGAAGCTAGATTTCCAGATATGCACCATGTCATCTTTTTTACCAAGATTCTGGGGACTGAACCATGTCGTCAGGTTTGTACAGAGAGAACCTGTACTCATTGAACCAGTTCTTTGGCCCCTCTTCCAATTTCTCTAAAACTTTGAGATGGAATGAAAAGAAATGTATATATGTCAATATGCGTCAAAAAATTTAAAGTTACTGCATTCAAAGGTCTCAGTTTTGCATAAGTAGGTATTTTATTATCCCTTGTATGTTTCAAATATTTTATAATTTAAAAGGAAAAATTTAATCTTGCCATTAAATCTAGGCTTTGTTCTTAAAGGGACTGCCCTGAGTCAGAATTGCTGAGCGGTTGTCACCCCACAGAAGGTCACCTGTAGGTAGGACAAAGTGCCCTCTGGGCTGCATTCCTAAGGCTTTAAGCATACAGGATGTGCTGAAGTGACCTGTCCAGTTCAGCAGCTCTGGCCTGATATCTTATCTGTAAACAGTAGGGGCTCTGTTTTTCTCTTTATGTTACAGGATACAAAGGTAAAAACACTTAAAAAAAAAAAAAAAAAAAAAAAACCTTTTAAACCTGTTTACTCCGTCAGTTCCTGTGCGTTTGCCAGTCCAGTCAACATTTATACATCACACTGTAGCTGAAGCACTGTACTGATATAGACAGGTTATCAAAATAAATAAAAGGGGCCTTTGAGGTGGCCTAGCAGGTAAAAACATTTGCCCAGCAACCTGCCAGCCCGAGTCTAACCTCCAGAACCTGTGGTGGCAAGTCAGAACCAGGTCTTGGAAGTTGTCCTCTGACTTTCACACGTGCACTGTGGTACGAACATGCCTTCACACCACAAATACACACACACACACACACACACACACACACACACACGTACATTGAGTAAGCAATCAAATAAAGACACCGTGAGCTCTTACTCCAAATCCACAACCCAGGATAAGGGCCTGGAACGTGGAATCCAAAACCAAAAGTGGAGTCCAAAAGGAGTCAATCGTTCCATGGTACATACCTAGTGACTAAGAAAGACAAGATTTGCTGTCTTTCTGACTCCAAGCCTTCTGCACATCACAGGGCAGAATTTCACAGACCAGCTGCTTCTGGGGTGAGTCATGCTGGAGAGAGAAATAAGTGAAAAGCCACCCTCTGAGGAGCTACTCAAGGTGAGAGCAGAAACTTTAAAATCACCAGGGGAAGGTTTCACCCCTAAGTCACTGTTACTTCCTGAGATTCTGGGATTACAAGGGTGGCATAGCTAGTCTTTATAGAGAGTCTCCTTCAATCTTCCGGCAGAAGATGGCTAAAAAGCCCTTTAAACAGTTTTGTGCTCCCCCAACCCACATGAGACAAACTGATAGTCCAGTAATAGTTTTAGTGTATAAAAGAAGACAAGAACATCTGCAAAAACCCCCAACCAACATTTCAAACAGTTAGGTTTGCTGATCTGCCACACATTTTCCTGCATGTTAAACACCTTGAGGTGTTCCAGAGAGCACACCTGCCCTGCCCTGGGAGGGGATTCCAGAGAGCACGTGGTTCCATAGAACTGTCCGAGCACTTCTATATACATATACATACATACAGGCCTAGTTCGGTCTTGAACTCATGATCCTCCTGCCTCAGCCTCTCAGGTGTCAGAATTATGGCTATGTACTGCTGCTTCCTGTCTGATTAGTATTTTGCTGTTTCCTGGTCAGAAAACTTTAAGTATTTTTTTTTTTTTTTTGGTTCTTTTTTTCGGAGCTGGGGACCGAACCCAGGGCCTTGCGCTTCCTAGGTAAGCGCTCTACCACTGAGCTAAATCCCCAGCCCCGAAACTTTAAGTATTTACCGAGAGTCCTAGAAAGTAATCTAATGATTCACTCCACTCTTTGATATATAATCTCCCTGGTTGTAGTTTCCTTGTCTGTATAAAAAGAAATAAAAGCCTATCATTCCAGCACTTGGGAGACAGAGGTAGGAAAATCAGAAGGCCAGCCTCAGTTACATAAGTTCAAGGCCATCCTGGTCTTTGTGACATCTTATCTCAAACGACAAAAACAGGTGCCTCTTTTAATCCTAGCACTCAGGAGGCAGAGGCAGGCAGATCTCTGAGTTTGAGGCCATCCTGGTCTACGGAGTGAGTTGCAGGACAGCCAGGGCTACACAAAGAAAGCCTGTCTGGAAAAACCAAACCAAATTAAACTCTAAACACCAGAAACCTTAAATCAAACCAATTCAAAGAGCAACGGGCACACAAATGCAAACAACAAACAAATAAACAGAACCCTGAACTTATGAAGATCAGTGGGGAAAGCACACGGGTCTCTGATACACAGTGGGTACTCAGAAGCGCTTCTTTTCTCCACCTCTGCACACGTATCTAACGACAATAATGATCGTGTGACAACCCATCCTCAGCACATGGCCGATGCTGTTCTAAGCACTATCCAGAATCTCCCTAATTTAATCCTCACTGCAACCCTCAGAATGAGCACCTTTATTTTATAAATGAAAATACCGAGACACAGGTAGGACAAACAAGTTTACTGGAGTTCAATCAGGCACTAAACAACCGAGCCAGGACTTATTCTAGGCTCAGAACCAGCGTTTGTAATCACCACGTGTAGAAACAATTCTGCAGTCGGAGGCAACCCTCCACACTTGCTGTATACATCCTTCTGGCCCTTCTCCCCAAACAAGGAAACATCCGTGAAGGTAGATTCCTGTAGGGGAAGGAACAGCCAAACACAGCCATTTTTATTTTTTATTCTTTATTTTTGGCTGTTGATATTGTTGTTTGCTGCATAATATTTTTAAATTTTCAATATCAAGCTATTGAAATTAGAACCTTGAGAGGATTTATTAAATCTGCACTCTATCTATACAAACAAATATGTAGGCTGCTTGTGCAATTTCCACACCTTTGTGGATGATGTCTGTTAAGGCTTATAAAACATAAACAATTGAAAGTTTATGAATAACTTACTATAACTAAAATGACATAAACACATATACATAAAGTAAATAGAGAAATTGGTGAGTGAGTTATATATCATATGCTTTTAAGTATGAATTTTTTTTTAACATACCAGTCCCAAAAAATGTGTTTTAAATTGCTATTCTATGCCAAGGAGGATACAAATGCTTGCTCTCCTATTCTCAAGATAGAAATACCAATTTAAGCATCCTTTCTACAAAAACAATATAAAACTGTAACCTTTTAAGCTGTCTAGGAAATTTTACCCTAAAATTCTACTTTCTTAAAGGTTTCTTTTGAAGAACTGACAATGTAGAAAATAAACATAAATCATAGCAGAACTACAGAAGCAATTCTGGTGATAACCAATTCTTTGTACTGTATTTAATGCCAGCACTTGGGAGGCACAGGTAGAGGCAGGCAGAGTCCAGGTCAGCCTGGTCTGTAGAGCTAGTTCCAGGACAGTCAAGGCTAAACCAAGAAACCCTGTGTCTGTAGGGAGGAACTTGCATAAAAGAGGGAGTTATAATTTTAACGGCAGTATGTTACTTGGAAACAGCACTTTATTAGTAGTGAATGTTTTCCCATTATTAGGTAGTGTTTTAGAACATGTGATTGAGAGCAGGTATGGGCTAATTACGGTAACCCTGACTCGGAAGTTGTTTAACCGCCTCCTTCACTGCCTTCTTTGGATGTTTCTCATCTGTAAGCAGAGATCTTGCTTATCTATCAGTCAGGGTCACTGTAGACTTAGGACAATACAAGTAAAGCACTCACCCCTTCCTCAGGAGCACTCAGCAGTTTTCCTATTTCGTGCGTTTAATGGCTGAACAGTGTCTCTTAGGGGAAATACCCAGACACATTTAATCAGGCCCAAATCTGTCACCTACTTTCACTATTGGCAACACAAGTGAGAGCAACATTTCCCACACAGTTCCATTTATTATTTAGGATTAAATCCTCCTAGGATGATCACTGAAAACTTCTGACACATCAGAACTACCTATCAATATCTATTTACCAAGTTAAATATTCTCATGTTGCTTTAAATATCTGTTCAGTTCTGGCCCACGCTGGATTTTTTCTTTAAAAAAGATTTATGCTAACTTTTAAGGCAAAACCCTGCCCTGCTTTGCACATTTCCTTTTGTGCATCTCAGAGTTTTTTCTTTTGTTATACTCTTTAAAGTATGAGAATGGCTCAAAAAGAAAAAGGTGAAATAGATTTTTTTTTTAAAAAGTTAAATCTCTTCTTCATACTATCTACAATACAATTCATGTGAATTAAAACATTAGTGGGACAGGTTTCTGTGTAATTTATAAGAGAGTATGCGCCAGCATAAACTGGTTTTTAAAGGCTACTGATAAAAGTGGAAGCCATGAGCAGGGCGCCATTTGTACTTGGTTTTCCAAATGTGTGCTTCTGACATGGTTCAAAGCGGTTCAGTAGCTAAAGCTAGGGAAAAGGCTACTAATCAATCATGCCAAGAGGATGGCTTCAGAAACCAATACCACGATTGCCTCTCCCTCTCAGCAATCCAAGATCGCCATACAATATACACTCTACACAATGGAAACCCAGCAGAGTATCTAAAGGACATGGCCCAAAGCATATTGTGTGTGTGTGGGGAGGGGACAGAGATTCTCTGCATTCTCTAAGTACCCTAAACCAGGCCAGTAATCTTTATCTTTATCTTCCTTCCCCACCCTTCAGACAGTCAGGAGCAGCCACCACACCTGGTTTCTTAAAGGAGTCACATGACAGACTCCTGTCTTCAGACATTCTGGAGCCACCACTTGTCCTCTGCGAAATGAAAAGTCATCAGCACGGGAGGTTTGGAGAAGTACTACCATGGAAAACAAGTCAAACTAACTGCATTCCTTACTTTTGGTTGCTGTGATAAAATGCTATTATTAAAGGTAACCGTGGAAGAAAGAGTTTATTTTGGCTGGGGGAGGTGTGTGTGTGTGTGTGTGTGTGTAAAAGTCCATCATGACATGACAAGGGGCAGTGTGGACATAGCAGCAGGAGTAAGGAGCCGAGAGATCACGTCTTCAGCCATTAATACAAAGCAGAGAGAGCAAACTGGAAGTGTGTGGTAGGTAGCTATTAACTTTCAAAACCTGCCCCCAGTGACTTGCTCCAGCAAGGGTACACCAACAACTGGGGACCTACTGTTCCACTGTCTAAACCTACTGGGGACATTTCTCATTCAAACCACCACACTGATTTTGTCTGACTTGACTAGAGAATCTTTCCTTCACTTTGATGCTACTCACCTCCACATGAGTCATGGTGTACACCCTAAAACATACTTGAGTAGGACAGCGCAGTTCTTTGTAGGAAGTGCTATTGTCCCTGCATTGTAATCTTATTGATTGAGGCTCCATTTGAAAGACTTTCTGACATGCCCTGTTGAGACTCAGTGCTGATGTTGTAAATACTCCACATTAACTTGTTGCTTGCCAGAATAAGCCACTGCCTCCAGAAGATTGCTTTGGACTTAATTTTTGGCATATCATCATTTTGATATACTCACACGTTAAAAAATACAAAATGATTTACATTAGTAACCAACAGTTTTAAAACGTATTTTGAATTATACTCTTGCTCTTATCCATTAAAATATCTCTTATGCAAAGATAGATACAAAAAATCATGAAGTACACTTTGTTATGATCTTAAGTGTCGCAAAATTAGAACAAGGTATACGTTTAAGAAACAGAGCTAATGAGAGAGAAGGAAAAAGGAAGGGAATTGGAAGGAGAGGAGTAGAGACTAAGACCTTTGAGAAAAATGCAAGGTTATTAGAGTTAAACTATAACTGTTAAGTGACCTTGTAAACCTTATCTTCTTTCCTAACAAAAGTACATATTGTGTACCATGTAAAGTGGAGAGAGAGAGAGAGAGAGAGAGAGAGAGAGAGAGAGAGAGAGAGAGAGAGACAGAGAAAGAGAAGAGGAAACGAAATACAAGTGCAGTCACAAGCAGCCCTGGGGCACTGGTTACTTAGACTGGCTATTTAAATTAATATTAATTTGAACTGTAAAATGTTAGGTTTTATGCCCATTAAGATTCAACCTCAATCCAGGCACAATGATGCATGCCTTTAATCCCAGCAATTGGGAGGCAGAGGCAGACAGACCTCATAAGTTCTATGCCAGACTTGTCCACAGAGTGAATTACAAGTCAGTTATGATTACATAGTGACAGCCTGTCTTAGGAGGGAAAGAGATTCAACTTCAGACACATGTTGTATCTGTAATCAGAACCCACAAGGTGGTGGTGGGAAGATTGAGTTTGAGGCCAGCCTGAGCTAGGGGTCAAGAATGATAGCCTGTGCTACATAGAGAGACCCTGTCTAGCAAAACAAAATATGACAAAAACAAAGCAAAGACAAAGCCTATGGAGCACATAGTGTGTGCCTATGGAGCTAGTAATTGCAGCGAGCCCAGAGGCATAGACAGGAGAACAGAAATTTCAAGGGTCTATCTGGGCTTCAGAGTGAGTTCCAGACCAGCTTAAGCAACTTGGACCTTGTCTCAAAACAAATAGTAAAAAGAAACCTAAGGTTCAGTCGTACAGTTCATTTCTAGCTTCCATGAAGTTCAATCTTCAACATTTCAGATAAAAAGACAGGTTTGGAACAACTTCTTTACATTTATTTATGCATGCACACGTGCAGCATACATGTGGAGGTCAGAGAATAACTTACGGGGGTCTGCTCTCGCCTACACCATGTGGACACCAGGGATCAAACTCAACCTTGCCAGTGAGGGTCTTTACCCACAGCACAATCTTTCCAGCCCAGATCCATTTGTATCTTAAAGGTGTGTGATTGTATACCCAGAATCTTTTAACACATGGATTTGCTTTTAACCCTAATCATGTGACCAATGAGGAGTCAGACACTGAGTAAAGTACTTAAGTTCCTGTTGCTCAGTAGAGGAACAAAATAGAAATGATTATGATGGCACCTGTTTCAATGATATTTTAACATTAACTCTAGAAAGACGCTAATGTACAGTTGATGGGAGGTAGGCATTAATAGCTATTATTGTTGTTACTATTATTATTAAACAATTTTGATTCCTTTAAAAACAACAGTAAGGAAAGCTCATATGGCCTCAGCCCTACACAAAGAACTCCAGGCAGTTAAGGAATGCTGAGAGGAGATGAAGCAGTCTTCTAGTCTTATCCCATACCAAATAGTCAACCTTGAAAACATTCATACAACATTACACAGACCGAACAGGTTGTATCTATGTATTTAGAAATATGTAACCATGAAAAGTAATGAAAAAAGCTATTATTAATAATCAGATAACTTCAAGAAAACAAGTGGACAGAAATAAACATAGAGAATAATTATCCTGAATTTCAGAGAAAAGACAGTTTATTTAACACAAAGAACAATTATAGATCTACATATGTACACACACACACACACAGAGTTTGAAAAATGCATCAGTTGAGACCACAAATTTGAAAGAGAGCAAGGAGGGGCATATGTGAGGATTTGGAAGAAGGAACGGGAAGGAAAAATGGAATTTTATTACAGTCTAAAAAAATAAGGGGTTGGGGATTTAGCTCAGTGGTAGAGCGCTTGCCTAGCAAGGGCAAGGCCCTGGGTTTGGTCCCCAACTCCGAAAAAAAGAAAAGGAAAAAAACCAAACAAACAAAAAAAACAAAAACAAATTGAAAAGCTCCTACATATTATGCAAACTGGGGTTATATCTCAGTTAGCTTGCCCATCATGCACGAAGCCCCATGTTCAGCCCTTAGCACTGCATTTCCTAGGCGTGGTGGTATGCACCTCTGACTCTGACATTTGGGAGGTGGAGGCAGAGGACAGAAAATTGAAGGTCATCCTCCACTATAGGGAGTTTGAGGTCTGCCTGGGCTCAATTGCTGATCCATTTACTGAATGATATAGAAACACAAATGTTTTCTGGACTCAAGAAGGTAATTTGTCTCAAGCTGTTTTGATGTTAAAACCTTAAAAATCTAACTTCTTAGGAACTGTTGTTCACTTTCCAAACACATGTTTAACGACAACAACAACAACAAAACAACATAATAAATTTAAATTTCTTGTGATCCAACCAAAACAGCCAGATTTTGCCACTGACCACCAGTTGTTGCTCACTTCTTGTTAACTTTCTCTCACATTAGAGCAGTGGAGTACATGTAAATGTAGATTAAATTACGAATAAGGTAGAAGCTCAGTTATAGCACTTGCTAGCTAAGTGGTAATACAAAAATGATACCGTGTTTGAACAATAAATATACTAAAAAAAAAAAAAATAGCCTCATAGAAAACTCCCTCTCCCACTTTCTTAGGACCTTTAACCCGGACAAGCAGCGGTGGTGGACTTTAGACCCTCTTCCACGCCATTCCTTTTCAAACTTTTCTTTCCTCCAAGCACACTCCTTTCGGCGCAAGGAGAAAGTACGGCGGGACACTACCCATAGCATCCTAGGAAATGCGGTTTCTCTGACTCTTTCTCCTGGGCCATAGAATGGGGGACAGGGAAGGGGGGAGCAAACTACAAAAGGGATCCAGTTAAAAATACAACTACCGACAATCCCCGCGAGTCATCGACTTCCTTTCTGCCCCCACCTTCCGAGTGCCTTCCTCTTCCTCCTTCCCGCGTGCGTCGAGTTGCTTTGCATCACGGTATTTGAAGTTCTTTGTGGACAGAAGCGCCTAACACTCCTTCGCGAGAGGGGAGCCTGAAGACTCTCGTTCCCAGAGGGCAGTGCGGAAGCCACGCCTGCGCAGTCTCAGTGAGGGCGTGTATGTCTGTATCTGAGGGAGAGAGCGAGAGTGAGTGAGTGTGAGTGCGGGGTGGGGTGGTGGCCGTTACGTTCGGGGCAACGGCTAAGGCTGTGGAGAAGTGAGAAGAGAAACAACGTCCGGCGCTTCCGCCTTCGCCTAGGAGGAGGAGGAACTGGTAGGGAAAGGAAAGCCATTCGCTCTGGGCCTGGACTAGACCTCGTCGGGCCGGCGGAGGTCTGGCTATGTGCCTTTGAGGGTCGCTTGGGACGCAGAGCGAGAGCCGAGAGCGATGTCTCAGCCGCCGCCTCCTCCTCCGCTGCCGCCGCCGCCGCCTCCCCCCGAGGCTCCGCAGACTTCGTCGTCCCTGGCGGCGGCGGCTACTCCGGGGGGCCTTTCGAAACGAAGGGACCGGAGAATCCTTTCCGGGAGCTGCCCGGATCCCAAGTGCCAGGCGCGGCTCTTCTTCCCGGCCTCAGGTTCTGTCAGCATCGAGTGTACCGAGTGCGGACAGCGGCACGAGCAGCAACAGCTGCTGGGAGTGGAGGAGGTGACCGACCCGGACGTAGTGCTGCACAATCTGCTGCGGAACGCGCTACTCGGGGTGACGGGGGCTCCCAAGAAGAACACGGAACTGGTAAAGGTGATGGGCCTCTCCAACTACCACTGCAAATTATTGTCGCCCATATTGGCACGCTATGGAATGGACAAACAAACGGGCCGGGCCAAGCTTCTCCGGGACATGAACCAAGGCGAACTGTTCGATTGCGCGTTACTCGGTGACCGGGCCTTCCTCATCGAACCAGAGCACGTCAACACAGTGGGCTATGGCAAGGACCGATCTGGAAGCCTCCTATATTTGCATGACACTCTCGAGGATATCAAACGGGCCAATAAAAGTCAAGAATGCCTTATTCCAGTGCATGTGGATGGGGATGGACACTGCCTAGTGCATGCTGTGTCTAGGGCTCTAGTAGGCCGAGAGCTCTTCTGGCATGCCCTGAGGGAGAATCTGAAGCAGCACTTTCAGCAGCACCTAGCCCGATATCAAGCCCTGTTTCATGACTTTATTGATGCTGCAGAGTGGGAGGACATTATCAATGAATGTGACCCTCTGTTTGTGCCACCTGAAGGTGTCCCCTTAGGCCTGAGGAATATCCACATATTTGGCCTTGCCAATGTGTTACATCGTCCCATAATTCTCTTAGATTCCCTCAGTGGCATGAGAAGCTCTGGTGATTATTCAGCCACCTTTCTACCTGGGCTCATACCTGCAGAGAAGTGCACCGGGAGAGATGGTCATTTGAACAAGCCAATCTGTATTGCGTGGAGTAGCTCTGGTAGAAACCATTATATTCCCTTGGTAGGCATAAAGGGGGCTGCCTTGCCCAAACTACCCATGAATTTGCTACCTAAAGCATGGGGTGTGCCTCAGGACCTTATTAAAAAGTACATCAAGCTTGAGGAGGATGGTGGTTGTGTTATTGGAGGAGACAGAAGTTTGCAGGATAAGTACTTACTTAGGTTGGTTGCTGCTATGGAGGAAGTCTTTATGGACAAACATGGTATCCATCCTAGTTTGGTTGCTGATGTACATCAGTATTTCTACAGAAGGACTGGGGTGATAGGAGTTCAGCCTGAGGAAGTTACAGCAGCTGCTAAAAAAGCAGTAATGGATAATCGCCTTCACAAGTGTTTGCTTTGTGGTGCCCTTTCTGAACTTCATGTCCCTCCTGAGTGGTTGGCTCCAGGAGGAAAACTGTATAACCTGGCAAAAAGTACTCATGGACAGCTGAGGCCTGACAAAAATTACAGCTTTCCCTTAAACAATTTGGTTTGTTCATATGATCCAGTGAAAGATGTTCTGTTACCAGACTATGGATTGAGTAATCTAACAGCTTGTAATTGGTGCCATGGCACATCTGTGCGAAGAGTCAGAGGAGATGGCTCTATTGTATATTTGGATGGAGACAGAACTAATTCTAGGTCTAGTGGTGGCAAATGTGGTTGTGGATTCAAACACTTTTGGGAAGGTAAAGAATATGACAACCTTCCAGAAGCTTTTCCTATCACTTTGGAGTGGGGAGGAAGAGTAGTCAGAGAAACAGTATATTGGTTCCAGTATGAAAGTGATCCATCTTTGAATAGTAATGTTTATGATGTTGCAATGAAACTTGTTACCAAGCACTTTCCAGGTGAATTTGGGAGTGAGATCCTAGTTCAGAAAGTTGTCCACACTATATTGCATCAGACTGCAAAAAAAAATCCTGACGATTACACTCCTGTAAATATAGATGGTGCTCATGCTCAGAGAATTGGAGATGTGCAAGGACAAGAATTGGAGTCTCAGCTACCAACTAAAATTATTCTTACTGGACAGAAAACAAAAACTCTGCACAAGGAAGAATTAAACATGAGTAAAACTGAAAGAACTATTCAACAGAACATCACAGAACAAGCTTCTGTGATGCAGAAACGGAAAACAGAGAAATTAAAACAAGAGCAAAAGGGGCAACCCAGAACTGTTTCTCCAAGTACTATTCGTGATGGGCCTTCATCTGCACCTGCCACCCCCACGAAGGCTCCCTACTCACCTACCACTTCTAAGGAGAAGAAGATTCGCATAACAACTAATGATGGACGGCAGTCCATGGTTACCCTTAAGTCTTCAACAACCTTTTTTGAACTTCAGGAAAGTATAGCCAGAGAGTTCAACATTCCTCCATATTTACAGTGTATTCGATATGGCTTTCCTCCTAAAGAGTTAATGCCACCCCAAGCAGGAATGGAAAAGGAGCCAGTTCCTTTGCAGCATGGTGACAGAATTACAATAGAGATCTTAAAAGGCAAAGCAGAAGGTGGTCCATCCACTGCTGCACACTCAGCCCACACTGTGAGACAAGAAGAGATTGCTGTTACTGGCAAGCTGTCCTCCAAGGAACTTCAGGAGCAAGCTGACAAAGAAATGTACTCCTTGTGTCTTTTAGCAACATTAATGGGTAAGAGCAATTGAACTCTGATGGTATATTTTAATTGTGAGTATAAAATACTGAGTTGTTTTGTTGTGAAGAGGAAAAAAACCATGTTACCATAAATACTTGATTCTATAGAAAGGAGAAAGTTATTTTCCTTAGTGTTTAGTAGTAGATAATAATATGATTATTGAGTGAATATTAGAACAGCATGAAACTACAGAGTGAAAGTAGTTACTCAATTGTTATCAGACTAATTACATATATATTAAACTTGCTTTTAAAAAATGTATTTATAGTTAAAGCCCTTTTTCACCCTGTCTGAGCTCTTAGGTCTTTCTATCGTGATCCTTTTTCATTTATTTTTAATTTCATTTTCCTGTCTGTCATGTGATTTCAGGACTTCCTGTTTGATGAATTGCAGTTTCTGGTGTTTATAGTCTGACTGCACTCCCACCTACTAGCCTATCTCCTCCATTTCCTGTTCTTCCTTCATCATGTTTTTCTTACGTGTACGATAGGTTTTGTGTTTAGTTTTATGGTTCAGGGACTGCCATAATTACAGTGCATATCTCGGTAAGAAACA
Organism: Rattus rattus; assembly: GCF_011064425.1. Classification (NCBI taxonomy): domain Eukaryota; kingdom Metazoa; phylum Chordata; class Mammalia; order Rodentia; family Muridae; genus Rattus; species Rattus rattus. The sequence continues at coordinate 144,484,508 of NC_046154.1, read as the reverse complement.
AGAAAGATGACAATGCGGTTAGAAATTTTTTTGATAATTTAGTATAAATTGAAGGAAAATATATTATCAGCTAAATATGGTAACTTTAGTCTTTAGATGATTTGGGATCCTGCCTAGTGGTATGCTTTTTACATTATTTGCTTAACCTTTGTCTTTAAGTTGGTGTTAACATAAGCCTTATACAAGTTTTCAAGTATGAAGTAAAATTTAAAGGTTAGTTGTTAGAAGAGACTTAATTTTGTTGAGATTAGAATTTTTAGCTAGAAAAATGCTGGCTTTTGATTCTGTTTTCTCAGACTACTAAATAGTGAATTGGGCCTTGACCTACGATAATGATTTATTAAGTTGGAAGCCTACTAGTTTATGGGAAATATAAAAATGGTACAAACTTTCAACTTGATATTGTTGATTTTAATTTGGTATGCATAAAAACTGAATTAGAGAAACCAATGTAGGTATTTTCCATATTTCTGAGACATTGTGGTTTCTTAGAGACTTCATGGAATAGAGGAATGACTGTATGATTTTGGAAATCAGAAGGCACAATCTGACTTTAATATGGTCTAATACTTATTAGTGATTTCAGGGAAACTATTAACTCCCCAATACTTCAATTGCTTCTGTACCAAAGATGACTTGTAGTTGATTTGAGCATGGATAAAGTATTTCCAGGATTCTGAAAATAACATCCTCACAAAATGGGCAAAATTAGGTACATACAGAAGACATTTTAAGACTGGCAGTTTCTCAGGTTAAAACAGGATGATAATGTCTGTCTTAAAAGAGGATAAATGAACATTTTTGTGGCGAATATCTCCTATTGACTCTATATCCAGTAGCTAGTGCCTAACGAGTAGTAAGCAGTTTGAAGGGATTTGTTTTGTTTTTAACTGAATTTAACATGTCTAAAGAAAGACTGTATCTGCAGAAATGGAATGGATGGTCAGCACTCAACATTGAAAAAGAGTCGGAAAAGCAGAATTTGGCAATGCTTATGCACTGTCGTACAAAGGAGAAATATATCACCTGGGGTTCATGATAATTCTGGTAACTAGAAAGGTAATCTTTGCTGAAGAATAGGAATATTTTTGTGAGTCCTGGTTTTGGCCTCTCTGCCATAACACCCTCTTTATCTGATTCCATGACTCCATAAAAGGATTTACTTTTACCATTCATTTAGCTTCATTTGGTAACAGGTGAGAGAGAGTATAGGTAAGGAGTCCATTTACTCCATTGTAAATTAATACATTGGCATGAGTCACATTATAAATCAGTGGTCTTAAGTACTTGCTCAGTATAGTAATATGTTCTGTAACGAAAGTTAGTAAAAATATTAGCTTATAGTTACTTTAAAAAAAATTGATTTATGCTTCCTGCATCTAATTTTCTAGGAACTAGTATAAACTGAAATGAGTTCCCCAATATACCACCTTCTATTCTGATCCTTTGCCTCTTCACCTTTGATACTTACATGGCTGTCCATAAGCCAGAAGATTTTTTTTTTTTTTTTTTTTTTTTTTGGTTCTTTTTTTCGGAGCTGGGGACCCAACCCAGGGCTTTGCGCTTCCTAGGCAAGCGCTCTAACCACTGAGCTAAATCCCCAACCCTGAAGATTTTTTTTTTTAAAGATTTATTTATTTATTTTTTATATGTGAGTACACTATAGCTGTCTTCAGACACACCAGAAGAGGGCATCAGATCCATTACAGATGGTTGTGAGCCACCATGTGGTTGCTGGGAATTGAACTCAGGACCTCTGGAAGAGTAGTCGGGTGCTCTTAACCGCTGAGCCATCTCTCCAGCCCTAAGATTTTTTTTTTATATGTATCCATTACCAACACAAAATTTAAGTATAAAGGAATTTTGCTAATTTAAAGTAGTAGCATTTGAGAAATTTTTGCTCTAAGAAATAACACAAGCCTGGTATGGTGGGGTATACATGTAATCCTAGCATTCCAAGCTCTTGGAAACCTAAGGCATAAAGATGATGTCTTGAGCCTGGATTACATAGCAATGCCCTGTCTCCAGTGATGACAGCAACATTAAAAAAAAAAAAAAAAAAAAAATCATCAAAACCCCAAATAAGCAAAGTACTAAGACTGGCTGCGTTGTATATTAGTCTTCTCTTTCTGATTGTTTTTTAATTATGTAGAAGGTACTCTCTAAATGTAATGTGTTTGTAAAAATATTAGTTTTGGAATAGTTATATACATATGACTATATATATAGCAACTTGGTGTTTAGATTGGTGATGCTAAAAAAAAAAAAAGGAGTTATTTGGAAATTTGCAAATTTCAAAATGTAAAAATTAACTCCCGGGTTGGGGATTTAGCTCAGTGGTAGAGCACTTGCCTAGCAAGCGCAAGGCCCTGGGTTCGGCCCCCCAACTCCAAAAAAAAGAAAAAGAAAAAAAAAAAAATTAACTCCCTTTATGTTTGTTTAGAAATAGCTTGAAAATCAAGCTTTACAAAATTTATTTGCCTTCTCCTTTGTATTTAGTTTTGAATACATCCTCTCAAGTTTGACCAACTTCTGCTTACTATTCTAAGTAGATCCTCTTTATTTTATATCCTATTAGTTTTCCTTACAGTACCTATTGCAGGCTTAATGATCTTATTTGTTTATTTAATTATTTATTTGCCCCTTCCCCACTAGATTTGAAGTCTACAAACATAGAGAATAGAACCTGTTTTAATGGATGCCTTATCACCTAGTATAGTCCTGCCACATTTTATGATACCAAGCAAATGCTACTGAGTGAATGAACACTCAAAATTAGTGTATGCTGTGAGCCTGAGACTACTTCAGAGGTACAAAGATGAATAGAGACATAGTTCCTGCCTTCTGTGAACTTATGTGTTAGCTATTTATCTATTGCTATGCTAAAGCACAATGACCAGGACCACTTAATAGAAAAAGGGCTTATGGGTCTGGAGGAACAAGAGAGTACATTACCATCATGGCAGGAAAATGTGGCAATATGCAGGTATGGCATATGCAGCAGTAAACTGAAAGCTCACATCTAAAAAAAATGACAGCAGGAAGCAAAGAGCTTCCTGGGAATGGCATAGGGAGGCTCTGAAACTGAAAGACCTCACCTAGTTGACAGACTGCCTCCAGCCAGCCCACACCTAAATCTACCCCTAAACAGTACCACTGACTGGGAACCAAATAATCAAATGCTGAAGACTGGGGATGTGGGGAGGCATTTCTCATTCAGATCATCACAACTTGCCTGGCAGGGTCTCTGCTGAGGAAGTCTTCTGATTTTATAGCTTTTATCAAAACACGACCAACCTTCTTTTCTGTAGGAAAAAAAAAAAAAAGGATAAACCTCAAATATAGCCATCATAGCATTTTAGAAATATTTCCTATTCAATTCCACACACAAACACACACACAGATTGTATGTATTTGTGAAATGTTGCTGACTTGTCAGGGTTGTGTTTTTTCTTTTTCCTTTCTTTTTTTTGAGGCTGGTTTTGTTTTTTAGCTAATGGCTTCAGAAGGTTCAGTTTATCATGCTAGGGAGGGTGTGATAGAGCACAGTTTGTATCATGGAGGTCACAGGGCAGAAAAGGGGACTGTTTGAGCTTTTATTTGTTTTTGTGGTTCTAGGATTGACTTAGGACCTTAACTTTCTGTTGTTTTTAAGTATAATATTCATTAAATAGATTTTGTATTATATCAACAAAATAATAGCTTGGTATGGGGCATTCATGGAAATAGTCACAGTTGCTTTGAAATATATAACGATAGTACAAAATATAATATTTTTCCTGTGATATTTCACATGTACTTTTAATACATCTTATCCAGACCATTGGATTTTTTTTTCTTTCTTTCTTTTTTTCGGAGCTGAGGACCGAACCCAGGACCTTGCGCTTTCTAGGCAAGCGCTTTACCGCTGAGCTAAATCCCCAACCCCAGACCATTGGAGTTTATTTAACTTAGTTTTTACAGACTGCCATCTTCATTACTTATATAGTGTTTAAATCAACCCCCAACTATGGCTTTGCAAAATATATTAGTACAATTCCTTATAGATCACTTGTTTGTATTTTATTATATGGTAACTATGGTAGATATAATCTACCCTAAGAATTTGGCTCATTTCTTTTTTTTCTTATTATTTTCTGATTATCATAGCATTATCAGGAGGTAAAGATATGTTTAGTGAAAACAAAATTTGACTGTAGTTAAGTAAAAATGTGTTATTTATCTTAGTTCACTACCAACTTTTGAAAAATGGAGAAGCTTATTGGATTTTATTACACTGTTTTTCTTCCTGAAAGGACTGTGGCTTTTTACTATATACTTTTAAAATATAGGGCCTATTTGGACCAATCTCCAGCATCCAAAACCCTCATAACACTTGTAATTTCTTTTTTACTTATTGGTGAAGGTGGTATTGGTAGTTGAATCTAAGATCTCATGCATGCTTAGCAAACATGTTTCTACTTACTAAGCCCATCATAATAACTCAGGATTTTCCAGAATCACATTTGGAAGTCAGATAGATGGTTATTTTTTTAGGTGATATTGGATCTCTGTATTACTATTCTCTCTTTATATTTTTCTTCAAATGCTAGGTAAAAGTTTGAAATCTAGATTATGGCTTATATATACTTTATTCTGTATTGCCATTGAATGGTTTTACTTACATGTAATACAACTGTAGTGAGAATAGTCATAAAGTTGAATATAATGTTGATAAATGTCTTTACGCATACCTTACAGGCAATTTTTAATAGTTATACTTTGAAGATTAAGTTAATCACTTTCTACGATTTAGCCATTTGATACATTTTATTTTTATTTTCTTCTCAAGAATTCCAACATATGTATAAAATAACATGTGGTAGGTCTTCACTTTGTTTTTGCTTTTTGTTTTTTGAGACCGGGTTTCTTTGTGTAGCTCTGACTGACCTGGTACTCGCTTTGTAGACCAGGCTGGCTTCAAACTCACAGAGATCTGCCTGCCTTTCCTTAGGATTAAAGGTGCATACCACCGTACCCCACCTTGAAACAGAGTTTTTAATGTGAATTTAAAAATCGCTTCTGAAATAGAAAAAACCCTAGTAGATAAAGTAGAAGAAAATCATCTGTAGTACTTCTGCTACCTATATCTCTGTTTATAGAGCAGAACTGAAGGCTCTAGGAAGGATTCCAGAAGAAGACAGTGAAAAGAGGCTATTTATGGTGGTATATTTTCTATCTTCACACATAGTACATCAACTAGAAATGTTTTACTTTTGTACCATGAAAAACAGCTGATTATCAAGTAAAGCTAGTTGAGAGACTATCACAGGAAAATTGTTGATATAATGGAGATGTCACTATGATATTCTTCTCTTAAGAGTTTGTCCTAAACAGATGGAGCCATTTTTGTGTTTGCCGCGTTTGTCCTGAAAACAGGTGTTGCTATTGGTTAGGTTTTACAGATTTGGTGGGAGACAGTTTTGTTACTTCCATTCTTTCATTTGCATGCATGTCTGTACCATTTTTTTTTTTGCCTAGTGACCCCAAAAGCCAAAAGAAAGTGTCAGATCTCCTGGAACAGCTGATTATAAGTTACCAAATAGGTGTTGAGAATTGAACCCAGGTCCTGTAGAAGAGGAGCCAGTGCTCTTAACTGCTGAGCCATCTCTCTAGCCAGAAAAAAAAACCCAAAAAACAAACAAACAAAAAAAACAACCTTATTTGTGGTACTCATTCTATGTGTTTACTCAACCAGTATTAAAAATGAAGTTGAGGGGTTGGGGATTTAGCTCAGTGGTAGAGCGCTTGCCTAGTAAAGCGCAAGGCCCTGGGTTGGTCCCCCACTCAAAAAAAAAAAAAAAGAAAAAAAAAAAAAAAAGAATGAAGTTGAGTCTAATGAACTACTGATCTTTCCCTGAATCTGAAAACCTTTTAGTTTAAAAGAAGAAAAAAGGTAAACTAAATTAGCCAGCGGTATAATGGTGGTCTTGGTATTTCTGTAAATGTTGACATCAAAGTAAGTATTACTCAACCATTCAGATGAATTGTAGAGGAATTCTATACTTTATGGTTGTTGTATTTAGTCAGTGTGTGTATGCGCGCCTGCTTGTATGTGGAGATCAGAGGACAGCTTGAAGGAGTTGGTTCTTCTCCCACCATGAGGGTCCTGGGATTGAATTTGGATTGTCAGGCTAGGCAGTGTGTTCCTTCACCTACGAGCAATTATTGAATTTATCATAATTTATAAATTATAAATTTATTCTGTAAATTGCCTTTTAAGGAATACATAACAATTATTAGCCTTAGGGCACTGGAATAGTTTGTGTTGCATCATAAAAATCAAGGCAGAGGGGTTGGGGATTTGGCTCAGTGGTAGGGCGCTTGCCTAGCAACCGCAAGGCCCTGGGTTGGTCCCCAGCTCCGGAAAAAAAAAAAAAAAAAAAGAAAAATCAAGGCAGAGGGAACTGGGCTTGATGGTGCATGCCTGTAATTCCAGCACGCAGGAGGTGGAAGAAGAGAAAGGATGATTGGGAGTTCTAAGCTAGTCTCAGCTACCTGGTGAGACCCTGTCTCACAACAACAAAACAAAAAAAGTCAAGGTAAGGTGTGGTGTGAGGATGGTAGAGAAATACTAGCTCTTGTATTATATAAGAAAGGATCTTGGACTTTATCTATGTTCTTTTCTTTTCCCTTTTTTCCCCTTTCCTTTCTTTATTGTCCTATAGCTTACACTGGCCTTAGGACTCCTGTGTAGTTGAGGATTTCTTTTGGACTACTTTGCTGCAGTATGGGAGATTTAACTCTACATGAACAAGGGAGTTGGGGAGGACGGACTCAGGGAAAACTGTTGAGTGGGGGCAGTATTCTCATCAGGAGACCAAGACAGCAGTACTATAGATGGAGAAGGTGCTGTGGAGAGTTTATGTGACTGTGGTGGACTTGTACAGAGATCCTGACCTCTAGTCTCCTCTCTCGTTTCCCTTACCAACAAAGATAACTTATTGGAGGTATTTATATACCAAAGGAAATAATTTCTTCTTTCTACAGCCAGGTGATACCATACATATTTATAAAACAGGATTATGAATAGAGCATGTTTGTTTTAACATGATTTGCACTGTAGTAGATGTTTAATTTTAGTGTTATGTATAAACTTTTGATTGGTATAAAGATTCATACCCTATCTTGACACTTATTTGCTGCATGATCTTGGGAGAATTCTTTAATCATTGTTCTGAGCTTTGCTTGTAAATGAAGTAGAGAGAACTTGGTTGTGACAGTAGAAGAAGTGTTAACGGTACCTTCTCAGCTCAAAGACCGGTAAATAATAGCAGCTTAGATGATGTTATACTTCCTTTAACCACAGAGTGATGATGTAGTATTACCCTTCCTGGGGCAAAAATTTCTTGGGGGATAGAGAATGAAAAATTTTACCCTTAATGTATAAAATTAAGCACAAATATATAACATAAACAAAACAGTATAGTAGAGTATCTGCTGTTCATACTTTATGGGGAGTGCAGCTGATTTGGAAAGTGTCTGGAGAATCTTTATGTGGAGATGATGGAAATAGAGATCCATGACTGCTTAATAAGAAAAGACATGGTCTGGGTGTCAAGTGCTAAGAAATGTGATTTCTCTCACTACTCTCTCTTAGGCACCTGTTCACAGTATTACCCCAAAAAGAAAAACAACAACAAAAAACCCCAAACCAACCCCAAACCTTGCTACCCCTACTTTTTGATGTTTTCCAAAATAATAATATCCTTGAGTATTTTAGAAAAACTAACTATTGAGGATAAGAGTGACCATAATTAAATGAAAGGTTATCACCATAGAAATACATTTTCTAGATAAAATTTGATCAGTGTAGCTGTTATTAGTTAGGAGTTATTAGTATATTTGTACTTGTGGGGATTTGATATTTTAAATCAAACTTTTCTGCATGTCTTCATTTAAATAGAGCCATTTTGGTAATAGTACTGTATTATTAGTAAAAAGTGTTAGTGTAACTGAATGTTCTGGTTAGGCAAAGGTTTATGTGCCAAGGCTTTAAACATTTTATATTTTAAATTGATTGACTAAAGATAACTAGGTGAGTATTACACAGCTTCATGTCTCTTTGGTATGGGAAAGGATTGCAGACATATGATTAATTAGCATCACTTATTTCCATACAAGATGCAGGCCCAACAGTATACTTTTCTAGTAGGAAATGGACCCATTATTGCTCTGTGTTCTAATTTTCTATGATGTAATTTAATAATGATGAAAATAATGAAAATATAAAGGAGCATATCAACATAGTTCTATTCTTCCACTCTGATGCTTTCAAACGCTGTTATCTTTTTCCCTTTTGTTGGTAGGGATTGAACTCTGCCCACTTATGTTCTCCCTGGCTATTTCTTTTTCTTTTTATTCACTTTTAATACACACATACATAGTATGATTTTATATTCTAGTTAAAAGTGAGTATCTTTTCATAATCTTTTCCGTTCCTGACCAGTGTTTACCAGCAAATTTTCTTTGAGGTATTCTGAAACTTCAAATATATTTTGTTTAGTATGATTAATACTGATTTGTGCAGTTTTAAGGATTTTTTATTTTGGCTCCTATATTTAAAAATTGAGGGAACTTATTAAAAATTTAGGTTGTTATGGTGTCTTGAAAAGTGACATGGGCCTTCAAACACTAGGTTAGTCTCCTCTGTGATAGCAGTTGGCAGTAGCTCTTACCTTTCCGTGGCCCATCCATTTTCTGGAATGCCATTGTATCACATCTGTGTAGCACTCATTCTGGATCTGGGCCTTCAGTCTCTGTTCTAGGTTAGCTAACCTGGGTCAGCATAGTCAAGGATGGCAGTCTTGTGTTTGAGCTAATACTTTGTATGCTTTTGTCTTTCAGGAGAAGATGTGTGGTCTTATGCAAAGGGACTTCCTCACATGTTCCAACAGGGTGGTGTATTCTACAATATTATGAAGAAAACTATGGGTATAGTTAATTCTGATTTTATTCTTGGATAATGTTTCCATCTAAGCTGTTATAAATTTGAGAACATCCAAATAGGGGCCCAGTGAGATGGCTCAGTGGGTAGAGGCACCTGCTGACAAGCTTGACAACCCGATTTCCATCCCTGGTACCTACATGGGGGAAGGAGAAAACTGCTGCTGCACATGTGCACCATGGTACATATGTACCCATGCACATACACACACACACACACACGCACGCGCGCGCACACACACACACACACACACACACACACACACACACACACTAAGTAAAATGTAATATTATAAAAACAGTCATGATATTTTTAAAAAAATACTGACAGTTAGGCCTAGTACTATATGCCGATAATCCAAGTTAGGGTACTGATACTAGAGAGCCCCTTGAATCCAGGAGTTCCCAACCAACCTAAGCAACATAATGAGATACCACCTACCATCTGCCACCTACCACCACCTTTTTTTTTTTTTAAATCTAGTTTATTTCTTGGTTACACTTTTTTCCCCATAGTATCTTTATTGATTATTTGGGGATTGCACGTCATAAACCATGATCACACTTCCCAGTCCTCCCAGATTTCCCCCTTCTCAATCCTTGTGGCTTTACCTTCCACCCCCAAAAGAAAGAAGGAAAAAAAAAAAGAAAACCAAATCCAGTTTGCGTTGCCCATATACTCACTGGAGCATGATCAAACTGCCAGTGGTTAGCCCCTTAAAGAAAACTTGAGTCCTTCCCTATCCACACCCCTGCCAGAAGCCATAATTGTGGAGAGCTATACTTCAGCAATCTTTATCACAATTTTTGTGATTTCTTGTCAGTGGTTTTCTGTCTGAAACAGGCTCTGTTCTGTTTTTGAGGGAGGTGGTGTGGTAGGGGTAAGGGTTGTCATAGAAGCCTTCCATGCCTCTCTTTATCAACTGTGAGTCTGCAGTCATTAATAACACTGCCAAAGTATCTTCCTTGCCCTTTATAGTCAGCGGGAGCACGGATGATGGACTTCCACATAGTTTCTTGCAACACCATGGACCATGGATATCCACATGAGATGCCCCCCACTTCAAGATTTATTTTAAATTATATGTATACATATGTGTGTGTGCATATGAGTGCAGGTATCTCAGACACCAGAAGATGATGTTGGATTTCTTTGAACTGTCTGACCCTATGTGCTAGGGACTGAATTTGAGTTCTTAACCACTGAGCTATCTCCATTCCAAGAGACGGCACCCCCTATATTTTTTTTTTTTTTTTTTTTTTAATTATTGTTGTTTTTTTTTTTGGGGTTTTTTTTGTTTTTTTTCTTTTTTTTTTTTTTTAAAGATTTATTCATTTATTATATGTACACTGTAGCTGTCTTCAGATACACCAGAAGAGGGCATCAGATCTCTTTACAGATGGTTGTGAGCCACCATGTGGTTGCTGGGAATTGAACTCAGGACCTCTGGAAAAGCAGTTGGCACTCTTAACCGCTGAGCCATCTCTCCCTATATTCTTTTTATTTATTTATTTATTTTTCCTTTTTTTTTTTTCGGAGCTGGGGACCGAACCCAGGGCCTTGCGCTTGCTAGGCAAGCGCTCTACCACTGAGCTAAATCCCCATCCCCCCTATATTCTTTTTAAAGTGTGTGCATGTTTGTTGCTTTTTTTTCCTCTAGTGCTAGAGATTGAACCAAAGGCTTCACTCATGTTAGGCAAGTGCTCTACTACTGAGCTTCATGTATGTGGGTGTGTATATATGTATAAGTGTCCTACCACTGGGCTACACTCCCCCAGCCTTGTATGTATAAGTGTGTGTACATACATATATATGAATGTGCCCATGTGTATGAAAGCCAAACAGAGCCTCAGGTGTCATTTGTTCCTCATGTGCTACCCACAGGGTTTTTGGTTTTTTTTTTTTTTTGTTTTTTGTTTTTGTTTTGTTTTTTGTTTTTTTAAGCTAAGGTCTCTTACTGGCCTGGAACTTTCCAAGTAGGCTAGGTTAGCTGGCCAGGGAGCCCTAGAAATCCACTCATCTGTCTTCTGCATTGGTATATTAAACATGTGCCACTTTTTTTCTAACATAAGTTCTGGGGATTGAACTCAGGACTTCATGCTCACAGCAAGTGCCTTACTAATAGATTCATTCTCTCCTATGAGTGTGTGTGTGTGTGTTTATTTAAATATATTTTTTCTTTACCAATCTGACTTGTTATTATTCTGATGTGGTCAGGTATGTTTCTGTGGTGTAATTAATACATTTTTATGTTGCTTTCTTGCTTCTATTTTGGTCCCTTTTTTTTTCGTTTTTTTCCTTCAGAGCTGAGGACCGAACCCAGGGCCTTGAGCTTGCTAGGCAAGCACTCTACCACTGAGCTAAATCCCCAACCCCTCTATTTTGGTCCTTAATGATGAAAGAATACAAGCTATGAAATTAGAGGCAAAACTGATTACACAGCTTGTGACTGTCCCAGAACCAGATAATACAGTATTTTTATTGTTTTGTTTTAGTGGTGACTGGCATATATTACTGCTTTTTAGGTTTCGGGAAACAGCTTGTTTTACATTTAACTTCTTTGTTTATAAAGATAAATACAACTGTATGTAAGTGTACAGTTATACCTATAGAATTTAAAGATCTTGAGAGAGAAGTTGGCAGGGCATATATTTGACCTCATGTGTTTGCAGTGATGTATGATGAGTTTTTTTGGCTGCAGATTTGTCATTTCTGGTTTAGCTTATGTCTCCTACCTATCTTTACAGACATTAAATGAAAATTTTTGTAGTGTACACTTATTTTTTGAACTTTTTTTCTTCAAAACAACAAATCCCAAGTAGGCTGCTGTAGAAATGTTTAGACATAGAAAATAGCAAGGGTGTTATGAATCCCATGTACCTGTCACCTGGCTTCCACAATTACTAGTCCATTTCGACTTTCATCTCAGCTGGGCTGTTTAAGCTAATCTCATATATATAGTTTCAGAACTAAGTCCTTTTAGTATGTATATAAGTGTGAAATATTTTAAGCAGTGTTTAAATATCAAATGTTTTCTTTCAGTTCATTTGAGTCATGGAACCAAAGAATATCTTAAAAAAAGGGGGTTATTGTTGTTAAACATCTTAATTTTATTGATATTGTGTATAAAGTTGGTGTGTGTGTATATCTGTGTGTGTGTCTGTGTGTGTGAATGTGTCTGTGTGTGTCTGTGTGTGTCTGTCTGTGTGTGTGTGTAAGGGTGTCATATTCCATACCTGGTTGTTCATTTGTGGTCAGCAATCAAGTCTTTCCTTTCCCCTTGGGTCCCGGCATTGGTTGGGACATATATATGTAGGTCTCCCACTCTTGTTGTCAGACTTGTTTGTTAAGCACTTTTCATATGCTCAGTCATCGTGCCAGCCCAGAGACAGGTATAGACTAAGTATCATATGCCTGAAATATTTGGAACCAGAAGCATTCCAGTCCTTGGAACACTGTGCATATACATCATGATCTATTTGACTCAAGTCAAAAATTCATTTGTGTGTCCTACCTGCCTTAAACACATCACCTGCAGATAATTTCATATAATCTCCTTAAGTAATATTATAGTAACATGAAGTAATTTTTAAGTTAAATGAAGCCAGTTTCATAGTGTGGAGTCTTCTACTAGTGGCATTATTTTGTGCTGAGGAAACTTTCAGGTTTTGGCACAGTATGGATTTTGGATTGTTGGATTAGAGGTGCTAAGAACCTGTATATTCTTTAATACACTGCATGTGGATTTTGAGAAACATGCAGTCATGTATCAACCCCAATAAAAATACAGAATATCTTTCATGAGTCCGGATTTTTAGCCAACCCCCATTTCCCAGTCCCTATAAACTGACAACCATGGATTTGAATTCATTTATTTTCCTTTTTTATATTGCTGCATTAAGGTAACTTTTTGTGCATGGTTGTTTTGCTTAGAATAGGTGTTGGTAAATTAGCCTGAGGCTCATGTCGCATCTGTTGCCTTGTGAGATTTTGTTGGCATGTAGCCATATTCCTGTCTACAGTACAGCACTACCTTACCGTCCACTGTAATCAAAATGTCATAACAGGGTCCTTTAGAGAGAAAAGCCTTTTTATTTTGTTTTTAATTATATAAAGGATTTTTATTTTTGCACACGGAAGTCAAATGTCTATGGTCTATGTTCTGGTAAATAGCCTTCCTACTAGGAAAGTCCTGAGGCTGTATAGGACACAACGTGGCAGGAAACAGATAATGAATGCGTCTTATTTCTGTTTTAGTGTACATTGGCAGGTATCAGTAGTTGATTTCATTGTCATTGCTGAATAATATTTCATTGATTGAATCTATCACATTAAAACATTAATAATAGGGGCTGGAGAGATGACTCAGCTGTTGATTGGGCATGCTTTTTGCTCTTACAGAGGATCAAAGTTCATTTTCCACACCGACTTTGGGCAGCTCACAGTCCTATAACTCCAACTCCAGGGAAGCTTTTTTTGCCATGCTTTTCTGGCCTCTGCAAGCACCCTTATACATGGAATATGAGGTCACAGACATGCACGCATGCACACGCTTTTTAAAAAAGATCTCAACCCAAAGACATTTGAACTGTTTTCATTTTTTAGTTACTATGAATCTAGCCCTGTAAACATTTATCATGTATGTACAGGCTTTGTGTTCATGTAAGCTTTTCTTTTTTCATCCTTCCTTCTCTCCTTTCCTCCTCCTTTTCCTCCATCATCATTATTATCATTATCATTGTTATTATTTTGAGATGTCCTGAACTGACACTATAGACTGGGCTGGCCTTGAATTCAAAGGTCTGTCTGCTTCTGCCTCTCCAGTGCTGGGATTAAAGGCTTGGGCCACTACACCTGGCTTCATGTAAGTTTTTCATTTCAGTTTGGTAAACACTTAAATGAAATATATGGTCATATGGTGAGTATTCTTTATCTTTATAAGAAACTTCTATGCCTGGGGAAATGACTCCATTGGTGTAAAGTGCCTGCTACCTAAGAGTGGGGATCTGAGTCCAGATCCCCAGCACTCATGTAAAGGCAGAGCATGGTGGCATGTGCCTAAAGTCCCAGCAGAGACAAAAGTGTTCCTGCAGCTGGCTGCTCAGCCAGCCTTGCCAAATCAGTGAGCTGTGGGATCAGTAGAAGGAATCCTGTGGGGAATGAGAGGAAGATAATCAATGCTGACCTCTGGCTTCCACATGCACACATATGCACACACTCAGCCACCATGAACATATACATATATAGCATTCACACATACATTCATACACAAATACTCTCACTCATAGAAATTTCCATATTATTTTCCAATGCAATTAGACCATTTTTCTTTTCTATTAGAGCTATATGAAAGTTCCATTTGTTTTAGGTTTGTTATTGGCATTTGGTAGTGTCATTTGTATGTGCATGTGCTTGTGTGTGTATGGGTATGTGTTCATGCATGTGGAGACCAGAGGACAACTACTTGCCAAATGTTGTTCCTCAAGAGTTGCCTACGTTGATTTTTGAGATAGGGCCTCTCACTAGCCTACAGTTCACAGTTCATTCAATAGCTAAGCTAGCTGGCCTGTGATCCTTCTGTCTCTGGCTGGGATTACAAGAGCATACCACCATTCCTGGCTCTTTTACATGGGTTCTTTTTTCTTTTTTTCTTTCTTTTTTTTTTTTTTTTTTGTGATAGGGTTTCTCTGTGTAATAGACGGGCTCCTGGACTTGATTTGTGGACCAGACTGGTCTTGAGCTCACAGAGATCCACTTAACCTCTGCCTCCCGAGCACTGGGATTAAAGGTGTATACCACAATGCCCAGCTTAAGTGAAGTTATTATTTTAAATTACGTATATGTGTATGGGTCTGTGGATGTGAGTGCAGATTATTCAAATCCCCTGGAATTAGGATTATTGGCAGTTGTGAGACACCAATAAGGGTTTGGGAATCAAATTCTGGTGCTCTTGCAAGGGCAATTCTCACTCTTAATCACTGAGCCTTCTTTCCAGCTCCAGTTGTCTTTTGGTTTGGCTTGGTTTGATTTTGAGACAGGGTCTCACTGTGTAACTCTAGCTGGCTTGGAACTTGCTTAGAGAACTGTCTGGCTCTCTAACACTGAGATGCAGCTGTACCATTTGAGGTTTTGTTCATAAAACAAAACAAAAAAATCTTTTCATAGGTTTATAGCATTAGCCCACTGTGGTTTACTTGCATTGCTCCAGTAAAGTGATGTTGAATATCCTTTGATGTATTTCTTTTTTTTTTTATGTGTTTTATGTATGCGTCATTGATGAGTGTTTAGCAAATTTTTTTCTTATAGTCTATAACTTGTTTTTTCATTCTCTTGATATCTTTTGAATATGTAAATTTTAAAATTTAGATAAAATCCAATTTTATAATTTTTCCTTTTATACTTCATGCTTTTTCTTTTCAACCCAAGGTCACAAATATTTTATACTCTGTTTTATTCTATAAGTTTTATAGTTTTAGATTTTTATATTTATTTTCAGGTATACTTTGGATATTAATATGAAAAATGCCATAAGTAAGCTGGGTGGTAGTGATGTATGCTTTTAATCCCAGCAAGTGGTATACAGGGATAGGCTTTGTGAGAGTTTGAGGCCACCTCGTCTACAGAACTAGTTCTGGGACAGGGCTACACAAAGAAACTTTCTCAAAAAACAAAAAAAGAAAGAAAGGAAGGAAGGAAAAGGAAAATGAAAAGTTATAAGTATAAAAGGAAGCTAATTTTTAATGGATATTTTTTTATTTACATTTCAAATGTTATCCCCTTTCCTAGTTTCCTATCCATAAAACCTCCTATCCCATCCCCTCTCCCACTGCTTCTATGAGGGGGTGTTCCCTCACTCACCCAGCCACCCCTTCCCGTCTCCCTGACATTCCCCTACACTGGGGTATCCAGCCCGAGGGTTTCTCCTCCCATTGATGCCCAAAAAGGCCATCCTCTGCTACATATGCAGCTGGAGCCATGAGTCTGTCTATGTGTACTCTTTGGATAGTGGTTTAGTCCTTGGGAGCTCTGGTTGGTTGGTATTGTTGTTCTTATGGGGTTGCAAACCCCTTCAGCTCCTTCAATCCATTCTCTAACTCCCCCAGTGGGGGCCCCATTCTCTGTTCAATGGTTGGCTGTGAGCATCCGCCTCTGTATTTGTCATGCTCTGGCAGAGCCTCTCAGGAGACAGCTATATCAGGCTCCTGTCAGCATGCACTTTTTGGCATCAGCAATATTGTCTGGGTTTGGTGGCTGTATGTATATGGGCTGGATCTCCAGGTGGGACAGTCTTTGGATGGCCTTTCCTTCAGTCTCTGCTCTAAACTTTGTCTCCATATTTCCTTCTATGAGTAATTTTGTTTCCCCTTCTAGGAAAGACTAAAGCATTCTTGAGCTTCATGTGGTCTGTGGTTTGTATCTTGGGTAATCTGAGCTTTTGTGCTAATATCCACTTATTAGTGAGTGCATGCCATGTGTGTTTTTCTATGATTGGGTTACCTCACTCAGGATGATATTTTCTAGTTCCATCCATTTGCCTAAGAATTTCATGAAGTCATTGTTTTTGATAACTGAGTAGTACTCCATTGTATAAATGTACCACATCTTCTGTATACATTCCTCTGTTGAAGGGCATCTGGGTTCTTTTCAGCTTCTGACTATTATAAATTAGGCTGCTGTGAACATAGTGGAGCATGTGTCCTTGTTATATGTTGGAGCATTTTTTTTGGGTATATGCTTAGGAGTGGTATAGCTGGGTCCTCAGGCAGTACTATGTCCAATTTTCTGAGGAACCTCCAGACTGATTTCCAGAATGGTTGTACCAGCTTGCAATCCCACCAACAATGGAGGAGTGTTCCTTTTTCTCCACATCCAGATGCCAGCATCTGTTGTCACCTGAGTTTTTGATTTTAGCCATTCTGACTGGTATGAGGTGGATGTTTTGATTTGCATTTTCCTGATGACCAAGGATATTGAACATTTCTTTAGGTGCTTCTCAGCCATTTGATATTCCTCAGTTGAGAATTCTTTGTTTAGCTCTGTACCCTTTTTTAAATAGGGTTATTTGATTCTTTGGAGTCTAACTTCTTGAATTCTTTGTATATATTGTATATTAGCCCTCTGTCAGTTGTAGGATTGGTAAAGATCTTTTCCTAATCTGTTGGTTGCCGTTTTGTCCTAATGACAATATCCTTTGCCTTACAGAAGTTTTGCAATTTTATGAAGATCCATTTGTCTCTTCTCAATCTTAGAGCATAAGCCATTGGTGTTCTGTTCAGGAAACTTTCCCCGGTGCCCATGTGTTTGAGGCTCTTCCCCACTTTCTCCTTTGTTAGTTTGAGTGTATCTAGTTTTTTGTGGAGATCCAAGATCCAGTTGGACTTAAGCTTTGTACAGGGTGATAAGAATGGATGGATTTGCGTTTGTCTATATGCTGACCATCAGTTGAACCAGCACCATTTGTTGAAAATGCCGTCTTTTTTCCATTGGATGGTTTTAGCTCCTTTGTCAAAGATTAAGTGATCATAGGTGTGTGGGTTCATTTCTGAGTCTTCAATTCTATTCCATTGATCTACCTACCTCTTTGTACCAATATCATACAGTTTCTTATCACTATTGCTCTGTAATAGAGCTTGAGGTCAGGGATGGTGATCCCCCCAGAAGTTCTTTAATTGTTGAGAATAGTTTTCGCTATCCTGGGTTTTTTGTTATTCCAAATAATTTGCTAATTGCTCTTTTTAACTTTATAAAGAATTGAGTTGGAATTTTGATGGGGATTGCATTGAATCTGTAGATTGTTTTCCACAAGATGGCCATTTTTACAATATTAATCCATGAGCATGGGAGATCTTTCTTCTGAGATCTTCAATTTCTTTCTTTAGAGACTTGAAGTTCTTTTGATATTGCTTGGTTAGAGTCACACCAAGGGATTTTATATTATTTGGGACTATTGTAAAGGGTGTCATTTCCCTAATTTCTTTCTCTGCCTGTTTATCCTTTGAGTAGAGGAATACTACTGATTTGTTTGAGTTCATTTTATATCCAGCCACTTTTGCTGAAGTTGTTTATCAGGTTTAGGCATTCTTTGGTGGCATTTTTGGGTCACATTTTTAGGGTATACTATCTACAAATAGTGATATTTTGACTTCTTCCTTTACAATTTGTCTCCCTTTGACCTCCTTTTGTTTTCTGATTGCTCTGGCTAGGACTTTGAGTACTGTATTGAATAGGTAGGGAGAGAGAGGGCAGCCTTGTGTATCTAGTCCCTGATTTTAGCGGGATTGAAGAAGCTAATTTTTTGATGAGTTGCAAAAGCATAAATCAAGATTTGTTCTTAATTGTGGATGTTCATTTGTTCTTGTACTATTAAAAAGCCTATATTTCATCCATTGGATTATTCTGATGCCTTCTCAAAAATTAGTTAACAAGTTATATATTTGAAAAGTATAAATTATACCATATGCAAATATCCCACAGTAAATTTGCTTTAAAAGTCACTTGAAGCCAAGTGTGGTGACATAAACTTATAATCATAGCTACTTAAGAAGCTGAGACACTCAGGAAGTTGAGGCAAGAAATTATTACAAGTTCAAGGTCTATCTGGGAAACTTAGCAAGACTTTATCTAAAATAAAGAAAGGGTTGGAAATGTAGTTTAGTGGTAGAACACTTGCATGCATAAATGTGTAAGACTCTGGGTCCAACTTTTAGTATTGCCAAATTACCCAAACCAAACAACTCAAGCAATTAACTATTTTATATATACAATTTCCCCTTCTAGGAAAGACTAATATATATATGTGTGTGTGTGTGGAGGGGGAGGAGTGGTCTAATTCTAGAGTTTCTGTTTTGTCTTTGTTTTTCTAATGTCATGACTTGATTATTGTATTTTTATAGTGATTCTTGAAATAAATCACTGAATATTCCTTTGACCCCCAAATGTTGTTTGGGTACTTCTGGTCCTTGTTTAGCTGCACAAGCTTTAGGATCAGGTTGTTTATTTCAACAACAAAATAATCTCATGGGATTTTTTTTTTTACTGTTATTTCATTGAATGTATAGACAAATCAGAAATATCTGATAGATTAACAAATACCGTTTCATAATTTATGAAAATGTTTCTCCATTTACTCTCTCTTACCCAGATTTTATAGTTTTTTTTTTTTTTTTTGGTTTTTTTTTTCGGGGCTGGGGACCGATTTTATAGTTTTAGTATACAGATATAGGTATTTTATTTTTGGACTTATTAATCCTGTTATTAAGAGATGCTTCTTAAAGTTGTTGTTTGTTGTTATTTTTCACTAGTGACTAGAAATAAAATTGACTTCCTGTGTTAATATTGTACCCTGTGACCTTGGTATTAATAATTAGCTCATAAATACTGACTTTTTAGTAGTTTGTTTCTCGATTGTGTAGGACAACATGGCCTTTGTAAATAAAAGATCTCTTCTTTTCACCTGTCTTTTATGTTTTTCTTACCTTATTGCGGTAGCTAAGACTTTGAGTTCAATATTGAATAGAAATGAAGACCATGATGGTGTCTCATCTTGGAGAAGTCTTCTGTCTTTTTCACGAGTATGTCTTATGCTGAGGACAGTCCCTTGCATTTCCTTATTTACTGACGGTTCCTATTAGGAATGAGTGCGGAGTCATGTCAAATGTTCCTTTTCATTTATGGAGATAATTGTGTTGTTTTTCACTGTTTGTTGAGAGGGTGAGTTACAGCAACTGACATTTATTTATTTTGAGATAGGGTCTTATGTAGCACTGACTGCCTTGGAACTCGCTAGGTAGAGCAGGCAGACCTCATACTCACAGAGATCCACTTGCCTGTGTTTCCCAAGAGCTAGGATGAAAGGCACACCCAGGAATTGATTTTTTAAAGTTACTTATTTTCAGTTTTTATTTTATGTGTATGAGTGCCTTGCTTGTGTGCATGTATGTATACCATGTGTTTTGAGGAGGCCAGAAGAGGTCATTGGATTTCTTTGTACTGGAGTTACAGATGACTGTGAAATATATTGTGGGTGCTGGGAACTGATTTTGGGTTTTCTGCAAGAACAGAAAGTTCTTTTAGCAGCTGAGCCATCCCTCCAGTCCCAATGAAACGCTCAGATATTTGACGATGCTTTGTGATTGTTCAAGATGAATAATGATCTTTAGTTTTCTCCTAATAACTGTTCGTTTAATCAGAGTTACTTTGACTTCCTAAAATGGATTTAAAAAATACTTCCTTTTGTTTTCTTCCTTTTGTTTTTAGATTTCATTCTCATTTGATAGATGATGCTAGGTAGAGTTGATTGATCAGCGAGGTCATTATGTTTAGAGTTTTCTTTATTGGACAGTTTTTTGCTTTTTTTTTTTTTTTTTTTTGGTTGTTTTTTTCGGAGCTGGGGATCGAACCCAGGGCCTTGAGCTTCCTAGGCAAGCGCTCTACCACTGAGCTAAATCCCCAACCCCATTGGACAGTTTTTTAAATAAAGGATTTATTTTATTTTATAATTTAAAATTTTTCTGTATATATTTCAGTGTGTGTATGCCATGTATGTAAGGGTGCTTTCCGAAGCTAGAAGAGACATTGGATCCCATGGGGCTGGAATTTTTGGGTGTTGGTCCACCTGATGTAGGTGATGGAATTGAAAGGAGAAAGCACACTGAGCTGTGAAGCCATGTCTCCATCCTCCTGTCAGGCAGGCTTTCACTGTGAACTTAGGTTCTAGAATATGTAGTACTCGTAAACTTATTTCTTCAACATGTCTGTTCATTTCTTCCAATTTGTCAAATGTAGTGGCATGGGGTTGTTTTACGATATTCCCTTGTTGTCCTTTAATGCCTAACAAGGCCTGTAGCCATTTCATTTCTGATGTTAGTCATTTGTGCATCCTCCCTCCATTTTGCTTCTGGTCTGGCTAATATTTGGTTTATCAGTTTTATTGGTATTTTTCAAAGAAACAACATTTGGATTCATAGGCTTTTCTCTTCCCTTTTGTTTGCTTTAGACAGGAGATATGGAGGAAGATAGAAAGCTAATTGGTTTTTGGTTCTAATTCTCTTGTGGGTATTTTTGTTGTTGTTTAAAAATAAAATATAATCAATATTGAAATTGTAAAATTTAAAGTGAAGCCTCACAGCTTCTGTTTTGAATACCTATTCTGACTTTACTTCATTAAGTTGTATTTTTATTTTCAAGTTTTTCTTTAATAATAAGGTTTGGATTTAAAGTTTCTTTTCCTTCTGGTTCTCTAAGTAGAAGCTTAGGCTATTATAATTTATTTTTGTTTTCTAGTTATAAGCATTATTTAAGATCTTGTTTTGTGTGTTTGTGTGTGCACATGTGAACATGCATGAGTCACTATACATGTGTATCAGGACACCTGTTGGAAGTTGACGCTCTCCTTCCACAGTGGGATCTAGGAATCAAACTCAGGCCATGCTTGTGCGGCTAGTGCTTTTATTATCGTGCAGGACCTGAAAATTTTTTTAAATGTTAGGTATAGAATTGAGAATTGAAATAAAAGTCTATTTTTAAAATGGCATTGAGACAACTGGATGCCCACATAAATGAAAGCAGGGAATAGTGGTGGAATATCGAGTCTCCTGGCAGTTTTTTCAGGCAGGCCTTGAACTCCTGATCCTCCTGCTGAGTGCTGGGATTCAAGGCATGACCACCATGCCTTTTTTTTTAAATAAGTAAATGGCCACTTAGATCTGACTTGCTGTGTTCTTTCTTTCATTTGTGTGGCTTGGTTGGGCCTGAGGATGTGCACAATGGAAGTTCCGTTTTCCTGAGCCACAGCTCTGGCAGCAGCTACAGTCTTTCTGTCAGTTAACTATGCCAGAAACATGCCAGGAGAAATTTCTACCTGGAGTTTTATTAATTCACATTTTTTCTACTATTGAAATTAATATTTGTTTGGAATTATAATTTTAATTTTAATAATTTTATTTATTACATTTTCTTATTGATTTACTTTTTTTTTTTTGGTTTTTTTTTTTTTGGGTTTTTTTTTTTTTTTTTTTTTTTTTTTTTTGTAATTCTGTTAAACTTTTTCTTTTTTTCAGTTAAACTTCTTTTCCTAACTTATATATTCCTCATTCTCCGGGAGAAGTACTTTAAGGTCTTACTGATGCTTTTTTTTATTTTTTGGTAGTAGACTCAATTATTTTCCAGCAAATGGTTTTTTGATGTATTCTTTTTCTTTCTATCTTTTCTTTCTTTTTTCTTCTTTTTTTGGTTTTTGGTAACAGGAGTTTCACTGTGTAGCCCTGTAGACAGAGCTGACCTCCAGCTCAGAGGATCTACCTGTATCTGCCTCCTGTGCTGGATTTAAAGGCATGCATTAACACTGGCCAGTTGCAAATCATTTTTTAAAAGTTGTTTGTCAGTTGCATTCAGAAATTTTGTTATTTTGGACATAAATATCTTTGCTATGCATTTGATAGCATTGTAAACAAGATCTTAACGGAAATATCTTTCTTTTCTTTAGGCATGGCTGATGGCAAACATTGTACTTTTCCACATCTACCTGGCAAAACCTTTGTTTATAATGCTTCTGAAGATAGACTGGAGTTGTGTGTCGATGCTGCAGGACATTTCCCCATTGGTCCTGATGTTGAAGATTTAGTTAAAGAGGCTGTAAGTCAGGTTCGAGCAGAGGCTACTACAAGAAGTAGGGAATCAAGCCCTTCACATGGGTTATTAAAACTAGGTAGTGGTGGAGTAGTGAAAAAGAAATCTGAGCAACTTCACAATGTAACTGCCTTTCAGGGGAAGGGCCATTCTCTAGGAACTGCATCCAGTAACCCGCACATGGATCCCAGAGCTAGGGAAACTCTGGCTGTAAGAAAGCATAATACAGGGACAGATTTTAGTAATAGTTCCATTAAAACAGAGCCTCCTGTGTTCACAGCTGCTTCTAGTAATAGTGAGCTTATTCGAATAGCTCCTGGAGTGGTAACAATGAGAGATGGTAGGCAGATTGATCCCGATGTGGTTGAGGCCCAGCGAAAAAAATTGCAGGAAATGGTTTCTTCTATTCAGGCATCAATGGACAAGCACTTGCGGGATCAAAGTACGGAGCAAACACCATCTGATCTTTCTCAAAGAAAAGTAGAAGCTGTGAGTTCTTCTGTGAGGCCTGGGAATCTTCAGACTGGCTTGCCTGAATCTTTTTCTTTAACTGGTGGCACTGAGAATTTGAATACTGAAACAACTGATAGTCGTGTAGCAGATGTACTGGGAGCAGCATTTGCCACAAGGTCAAAAGCACAAAAAGAAAATTCCATGGAGGAACCTGAAGAGATGGATAGTCAAGATGCTGAGACAACTAACACAACTGAGCCGATGGATCACTCTTGATTTAATTTAGAGGCTAATAAAGGCAGATGTTTATTGTGAATATGTAATATTTGTTGGCTGGGCCACATAACTTGAGTAGTCATTAAAAATCTTGTACGTATATAATTCAAAGATTATATCTTGTTATTCAGTGCATGATAGCAAGTGTGTGATTGGCAATAGCTTTTAATATACTGCTGCCCAGGCTGGCTCTGAATTCTTGTAAATTAGTTTAGATCTTTTGAAAGGGTTTATTCCATGTATGTGGTTCATTGGAAGTTCTTTGTCATTTTTAATTCCATGAAAGTCTTAATTTTCAGACATGAAAATTCTCTTGCTAAATATTTGGTTTCTGCAGAGACCAGAATTGGAGAGGAAATGACAGTTGGTACACGTTGTCATCAAGGTAGCCATCCTACATTTCATGAGAATGTTGATTTCAAGTTTACCTGAACTAAATGTATCTTAAAATACATAAAATACTTTGACTACTTAAAAGTTATAACGTTATAGAGACAGCTATTGTTGGCAAAAATATTTTGACAGTTGAGAGTGACACATTTTCCCGAGTTGAGCCGAGTTGGGGAGAAGTATCTACCCTAGTATGATAAAGTCGGTGTGACTCAGTCCGTTGGTCAGAGCCAGTATGGCTAGTTCTATGCTCTTGTTGATAATATGTTGCCATTATTTTTTTAATCTTGGCCTTGTCAAGTTCCACCTATTATTTTTTAAATCTTACATAAAAGAGAATGGCATTTTGTTCTAGAATATTTAAAAATAATGGTAGCAGTAGTTAATTTCTAACTTTCAGAGTATGTCAGAGTCACAGAGAATTTATCTGTATGAATGGTTCTATAGTTTTGACACAGTGGTATGTAAGCCTGTATATGCTAAATGTGTCTAAGCCCCTTTCAACCAAAAATGTTTTCCTTTTTTCTTAGAGTCCGTAAGATTTTTTTTTGTCCGCTTCACTTGAGTTTGGATGCATAGTTTGTTCCAACATACCATTAGCATCTGCTTAAATAGTGCATTCATTAACTCTTCCGTGCCAGTTTCCTCCTCCAAGCAGCTTTGTGCTTATTTAGTAAACACAGTGTATATTCCTGAGATTGGTACTGGACTATTGTATTCTGTTCTGTAGACTTGTATTTGTAAGTGTATTTCAGTCCATCATCTTCCTTCATTTACTGAAATTAAGTTGAATTTGAATGAACGAATGACAAATGTATGTTAATATAATCTCTTAGAGCATTCAAAGCCTGGCTGTCTCTGTTTGCACATGTAACAGATGCAGAACTGTTTGTAATTCTACAAAAGTGTATGCCCGAAAATACATTATCAGGTGTTTAAAAATCTCTTCCTGTTCATTCAAAAGGGATGTTGTACTTTAACTTTTTCTAGATAAGGAGGTTTTGTCTTTTTTTCCTGTGACAGTATCTTTAACTGAGTCTACAGACTGATTAACCCACTTTGTTGAATGAGGAAGGAAGGAGAATCTAGACGTTTAAAAGTGTAGCTGAGGTTAAGATAATGTACACCACTACACACACACCTGGATTAGTGTTTATCATATCATACTTTGAAATATTTTATCTCCACTCATCCATTTATATTAAAGTACCAGGAAAATTTATAGCTTTTATATTCCATACTAATTTTGCATGAAGTAAGATTGCTACCAAATTCTTAACAATTAGCTGTGCTTTAAATAAAGAAAAAAATCCCTCCCAAGCCCTTCACTAACCACTATTAATTATTTTAGCCTAGTCAACTATTGCAATACTCTTCTTTAAATTTTTTTTCCTGGTTTAAGTACAAGAAAACTGCTCAATAAGCAGAACGTGTTCTGCTTCAAATAAATTATATAATCACCCTACTTTAACAGATGGTATTTGAAGTTAATAACTGGCAGGATCTCAAAGTAGCGATATCAGAAACAAATTTTGTTTTTCCCAGACACTGTTTTACTATATAGCCTTGGCTGGCCTGGAGGTCACTAAATAGACTAGGCTGGCCTTAAAGAGAGATCTGCCTGCCTCTGCCTCCCAAGTGTTGGGACTAGAAAGCATACACTACCATGCCTGGCTAGAGACAAATTATCTCCTATTAAATACCTGAATTTAGTGTAAATTATACACATGTGAACGTTAGAAGATGGATTTAAATCTGACAATACTGCATTGTCTCTAGTGACAGTAGTGGTATTTAGGGTTAGAAGCTTAATTGGGTATAAATAACAGTTTGGGTTCTCCCTAGATAGAAAACACAGACAAACCAACCAACAACCAAACAAACAGGTTTGAGAATATATCAGAATTCTTGAACATATTTTAAATCAGTTGAGATTTGAATGGAATTATTAGTGGTTTGGGGTAAGTTTTGAGAGGGTTTGTTTTAAACACCACTCGTGTATTTATGTGAGTGTAGATGCTTTTTTATTGTTATGAGACCACTGTGCTGCACCAGTGGAGCACAATAGCTTGTGATCTCCAGTAAAAATGGTTTTTTAGCCCTAGATGTAACATAACTAATTCAAACCTATTCAGTTCTATTTGCAGTGTTCACTGAAGACTGAAGTAATATTGTAAATATTTTTCTTCAGTAATCCATTTTGTAATCATACCAAGTTTGAGTTGATGACCCGAAGTCCAGGCAATTGAAGGTAGTGTATGTCCAGAAAGCTGGTAATGAACAGTTGCTCGAGTTGAAGGAACCAAGACACTGCCAAGTATTATGAATAGTATACAATTAGCTCCAAGGGAACGGTCACTCAGGAACGAAAGAGCAAGCCGAGACTGCCCATTCGTCTCCCACTCCTTAAACTATGTTTCAGGTGTTTATTGGAAATTATTAGGAAAGAGGCCTGAGAAATTTAGCAAATGCTAGTATTCGAAGTGCTTTATACCTTCCTATGGTTTTAGTTTTGTTTTTATAATTAAGCTCTACTGCTGCAGTGGAGACAGCATCCTGGAGTCACTTGTGAGACTAGCCCCAGGTCTGACAGGGACTTAGTGCCATTGTTTTAAGGATCATATTCTCTGCATATTAACAATGTCTTACATAGGGTCTCTTACCTCAGGGAAGACAATTGACTAGCAACTCCTGTTATTGACAGGGTTTGGAGAACTACTTTGACATATCCCATGTTAGCTACCAAATGCAAAAAAGTATTATTTTATGTAGTTACTCGCTGTCTGCTACTGAACATTTCTCTTGATATTTAGGACCCTATTATTAAGTTACATTTAGGTATGAAATAAACTTCTAGGTTCTGTCATTAGTTATACTTCATCTTGTCACTGTAGTGATATTATATTTTTTTTTTAAATTTCAGAACATTAATACAGTTTTGTCCTCAAACAGTATTTCCAACAGTCAGTTTAATTGGCCCAAACTTAAATACTCAAATACAAACAAATCTTGAGAATTTTATTTTTCTTGCTTTTTTAAAATGGATCTCAAAGCAAGGTCTCCACCTTAAGATTCTTATAAAATCAGAGCCCTTGCAAAATTGGTTTAAATTCCACTCATTTTAACATAGATTTGAAGTTAAACTTTTTATAACATAAGTAGATGGATATTCTAGGTTGGCTAGCTGTTCTGCTTTCCAAGACCTTAGCAAACTTGTACAACACAGAGGCTCTTCACAACTAGACTATTTTTTTCAAACAAGAACAACTCATGAAAATAGGCCATAGTAGTAAAATGTATTTAAGGAATAAAGTAACAAAGGGGAGATAGATCACTAATGTCACAGAGTTAATTGCAAGTTCTGCCATTCTTTGAGATGCCAAGTGTTTCAATTCATATTTAATGATACTCAAATCGTGGAAATTTTAACGTTTGTTCCAAAAATAGCAGAAACTGTAAAAAAAAATTGTGAATTATTGGAGAAAATACCATTACTTGTATACCGGACATTTAAAGTTTTCAATTATGGAGTTGACATGTTTTGTAGTATAATAATACAATGACTATTCTCTTGTAAAACAAAAGGAAAAACTAGTAAAGACAAAGTTTTAGTTGATGTTATTTGCTTGTATCAATTACTAGTATTTTAAAATTTAAGGTATTGCAAACTTTCCTTTAGAATGCAGAAACCCTTCCTGGAGCCTTTATGCCTGTTGTAGAGCAATAAAGGACTGAAAAGCTTATCAGTATTTTCAGGTTTGTTTGACTTTAAGTATTAGTGCTAAAAATTGGAGAGTATCCTTTTTGGAGGGAAATGCTACTTAGACTAAAATGAAGCCGTAATAGTATAAATATTTAGGCAAAAAGCTAGCAAGTACTTAACTTGGCAGTGAAGTAGTATAGATGCTGTGCCATCCACAAGGCAGCAGCTGTTAGACATCACTTTCTGGCTTCATGATTGTTTGTATATATTATGATTGAGAGTGAATTAATTGGTAACAGTGTAACAGTAGTGTTCTTGAGCACACTTCACTGTACAGTATTTGAAATTTTATATTAATAGTAAACTAAATTAATATATTACTGATTCCACCTCAACTTCACCTTGGCTTTTTTTTTAAAGTAATGTTCTTTAGTTTCCTTTTAATTAGACTTTAGTGCATGAGCAATTAGTTCAGTTTATAATAAAATTTTTAGCATAATAAAGTTGTTTTTAAAACTTATATGTGAATTATACAGGAACTACAGTTCTTAATGCAGGTTTTAATATTTGATGAAACATCCAATTATAAAAAATAAGCAAAGTTTCTTTAGAAATTTGGGTCATGTAATGCTTACTAAATATTTCAAAACAAGGTATGTTCTAATCAATTTGCTTTTGAGAAGGTACTAGTGATGATGAGCCTAAGAAGGGAAAATACAGAAAACAGCAGTAAAGTCCTCATAGCTCACCACTGAACTATCCACTTTGATTTATTATCCATTAGATCACAGTAGGCCGTTTATCTCAGTGGTTAGAATGCCCTAGACTCTAGACTCAGGTCCAAGTCAAGCATACAACCTACTGTGTACCTCTGTTTCACCTCTTCTTGGGAGGGTGGTAATGGCATTTATCCCTAGAGCTGTGAGGATTGAAGAGTTACTACCTGAACACTAAAACCATGCCTGGCACGATGTACACTCAAATACTCGATGTGGCTAGTATGCTTTTAAAGTTCAGCTGCCACTGACGTGTAATACAGCCTTACGTGTAGGGCATGTATCTTAGATCTAAACCAATGAGTAGAAACTGGATGTTTTTACAAATAGGATTTCTGTGAGGGCTTAATCTCATGAACCACCAAGAACCTGGAAAACTGACACTGCTGTATGATGGATGAGCTTCGGTGCCTTTAGAGGCCCCTATCTGCTGTAACTGAGGTTTGCACTTGTGCCTCTGTGCTCTGGACCATAGGTAGCTAGGCTTGCTGAGAGCAGTGCTGAGACAGCAGACACATGCTTGAGCTTGAGGTCATCTATGTGATGCCATTGGTCACGTGCCATCAAGATAGAACACTCAAAACTTCAGTCAATAAAGACGATAAACATTCCACTTAAGATAGCTCATTACTGGTTTTATTTCTATTGACTGTCACACCCCAGTAAATAAAATATGACTGAAAATTGATTGTTTCTAATAGTTAAAAATGTACAGGAAAAATTTAAGTCAATTGATTTTCTACACTGTGGCACATGAAAAATGGAAAATGGTCTTCAAATTTGTGCTTTTTGGATCTAAACCAGCCTTTTGTCCACTTAACATACTCGTGTATGTGTGTGTATGTGATTATTTCTGTCTTGGTTTTATGTATAGAAATATAGATGAGATGTAGTATGCCTGGTAAAATTACTAATTTTACATTTGATTTATGGAGCTAGGATATTGTGTAGTCATTCTGTAATCATTCAAAACAAGTATTTGTAAAAAGCCACACTTTTCTAGGAACTGGTGAAACAATTCTGAACAACAAATTTTTTGTGCTCTTGAGTGCCTACAGTCTAGTAAATGGTGCAGTCACGTAAAGACCACTCTTAACTCATTACAGTGATAAGTCACTACAACTGGTAGAGCGATTCTTTTTTTTTTTTTTTAAGATTTATTTAGGGGGCTGGGGATTTAGCTCAGTGGTAGAGCGCTTACCTAGGAAGCGCAAGGCCCTGGGTTCGGTCCCCAGCTCCGAAAAAAAGAACCAAAAAAAAAAAAAAAAAAATTTATTTATTTTATATATGTAAATACACTGTAGCTGTCTTCAGACACACCAGAAGAGGGCATCAGATTTCATTACAGATGGTTGTGAGCCACCATGTGGTTGCTGGGAATTGAACTCAGGACCTCTGGAAGAGCAGTCAGTGCTCTTAACCACTGAGCCATTTCTCCAGCCCCGATTCTTTTCTGTGTATTTAGACAACAGTTTACACACTTAGCACATGGTGATTAACCTAGATGTTTGTACTTAGCTGAAAATTTATACAGATTAGGTAGTTTACCCATGAGTGTAGAATTGTGTCTCGGGACATGGTCCTCGTGGTCTTGAAGTAACCAGCAGAAGACTAGCTCCCTCATAGAAATTGATTGGGTCTCAAGAACTCCTGAGATAGTGTACTGAAGGATACAAGGTCTCTCCCTTGGGGCTACGTAAGCACTTGGTATAGTGGCTCATGCTCCTGTAACCAGCTTTTTATCCATGTTCTTCTAAGTAGACCTGATTCATCTCTTTAACAAGCTAGACTTGGGTGGAATCCTTTCTTAGGTTTGTTGCTGGTGTCCTGTTTGGCGTGAATTGAATACCATTTTTTTCTTTCTTTTTTCTTTTTTTCTTTTTTTCTTTTTTTTTTTTCCAGAGCTGGGGACTGAACCCAGGGCCTTGCGCTTGCTAGGCAAGTGCTATACCACTGAGCTAAATCCCCAACCCTTTGAATACCATTTAAATCTAAAATTCATGTTCACCAATCTGTTGAACTCATTTCAAAGTATAGTACATGGCTTTAGTAGTTCCCATTGTTTTGAAGCCCAGTTACCTACTCAAGTTCCTAGTTTGGGCTTATTTTCCTGCCTCCAAATGTTCAGGTTCTGTAGAAAAAAGTCTCATATTTTCCTCAGTGACTAATTCGGGTAAATCAAGAGACATGAGATAAATGTCTAACAACCTTATTTCAAAGTCCTAGAATACTGATTTGCTAGATAGCTTTCTCTCTTTGGCTGGAGGGCTCTCTAAAGGTCATGTTTGTCAGTGTAGTTTGTGTACTATATGCACTTCTTGGATTCTTGTGGAATTATGTGTCAGGAACTTTGCATTAGTAATAGGTGTGAGGATGTGGCGTGGTTGGTAGATCTCTTACCTAGCATGCACAGAGCACTGAGTTTCAACACTAGATAGACTGGGCATGGTGGTGCACACCTGTAATCTCAGTGCTTGGGAGATGGAGTTAAGAGGATCAGAAGTGCAAGCTCTTCAGCTACATTGTGTCCTTGAAGCCAGCCTGGGCTACATGAGAGTGGCTGGAGCAGTGGGTCGGTTCTACATGTTGTGGTGACCCCCAACCACAACATTTTCATTGCTGCTTTATAGCTCTAATTTTGCTTCTGTTATGAATCATAAATACTTTTGGAGATAGAGGTTTGCCAATGGTTATAGTCCACAGGTTAAAAAACGCTGGTCTGGAGAAAAATGACAAAAATAATAAGCTTGTATGAGCAATACATACTCCGTTTTCATTATGCTCACATTTCTAGTGAAGGAAAGGGACAATAAAACACGTTAATAGACAGAGGAGAGGAGGTGCTGTGCTATTATACTACAGGAAGGAAGAACTAAGCTGACCTGCTAATGATTAGGGAATGTTTTTTGAGTCTGTTAGTTGAGGCAGAATTATTAGTGTACTTAGAAATCAGCATCAAGATTGGACACCTCCACAAAAATTCTTTACGAGGCCAGTCCAACAAACAAAACTAAGTGGAATCAGGTAGCTGTCTCAGAGGAGTAGGTACTGTTCTTGAAGACTGAGTTTCGTTCCCACCACCTACGCTGGATGGCTTATGGCTGTTTTCTGGCCTCCTCAGGTACTAAACTTGTGTATCTCTCCCCTTCCCCGCCCCCAATTAAAATTAAGTAAGATGCTTATGCTCACCACACTTCAGGTCCTAGTACTTCCTATGAGGAAGTAGTGATAATGGAGCAAGATGAGAATTTCGAAAGGCTTGTTGGAACAGTCTCTAGGGTCTGGCATGCTGACTCTGGGAAAGGTGTCTACTGCCAAGCCTGGTTACTTGAATTCAGTCTCAGGAGGTCACATGGCAGGTGGCACTGAGCTCTCCCCAGCTGTCTTCTGAACTTGGCACATGGACCATAGCATGTGTATACACACACACACACACACACACACACACACACACACACACACACACACACACGAGGAAGAATAAAAAGATAGTTGTCAGGAAAAGAGAAAAACTAACAGATAATGAGAGTTTGTACTGAGTACATGAAAACTCAGATGCATGTGCTTTGGAATCAAAAGCTGTCTCTGTTAGTAAATATATTCAATATATTTACACAATGCACACACAAGAATGTAAGCAAAGACATAAGGCAATCAAATTAGGGAATAGAACCCAACCCTCGTTTTTTTTTTTTTTTTTTTTTTTTTTTTTTTTTTTTTTTCCTTTTCTTTTTTTCCGGAGCTGGGGACCGAACCCAGGGCCTTGTGCTTGCTAGGCAAGCACTCTACCACTGAGCTAAATCCCCAACCCCATCAGTGTTGTTTTTCAAATGGTCTCATAGCTCAGGGTCAAGCTCAAAGGTGACCTTGAATTCCTGACCTTTCTACCTCCACCACCTCTATAGCAAGGTTACAGGCATGTGTCTGTTTTCAATGTTATGGGGAAGAACTAGTAGGGCTTCTTGATAGGCACACATTCTACCAGGCAAGTTGCACCCAACTTTAGAAACTGATCTCTTCTGATTTCTTCATCCTTATAGAAAGATTCTAGAAGGATTGTAGAGATTCACTTATGGCCCTGTGCCAGTCTCTCACCTTTTCATGCTTCTCTTAAGCAGTGACTAGCAAGTATCTGAATTCAGTTTCATTACAGAAATTCTTGTTCAATTTAATATTAAATGATATTTCTTATGAACTGTTGAAATATCCTCTGGCTCTTTAGTAAGTTACATTGTTATCAGTTATTTTTGGTTCAATTGTAAACTGAGCATGGTGGTTCATGCCTCCATTATCGAGCAAAAGGGAAGCTAAGTTAGGGAGGTCAGAAGTATAAGGTCAACCTGGACTATATAATAAGACTCCATATTAAAATATAAGAAAATACATTTAAAAAGGGCCTAGGGGAAGCGCAAGGCCCTGGGTTGATCCCCAGCTCGAAAAAAAAAGAAAAAAAAAAAAAAAAAAAAAAAAAAAAAGGGCCTAGGGAGATGGCCTAGTGGGTAAACGAGCTTGCTCTGCTAGCATTAGCATAGGTTTCAGTTCCACCATCCATGTAAAAAGCTAGGTATGGTTATGTCTACCTGTATCCTACGTAGTAGGCAGCCAGGTGAGTCCTAAGAGCTTGCTAGCCAGCCAGCTTAGACAAAAAGGCAGGCTTCTAGCTCATGAGACACCCTGTCTCAAATAATAAGGTAGACACTAGTAGAGGAAGATACCCACAGTTCTGGTCTGGCCCCCACAAATGCACACAGGGCTGAGTGCTTCTGCATACTCACATGTATGCCTGTACAAACATACACTACACAGACACATAGACAAATACACACACATAGTCCTCCTAATGGAAAACATCTGAAGCAGTAATATATAAAAGTTCTTATTTAGGTCTTAGCCTTTCCCAATTTAAAGGACTCTTTATCTATCTATCTATCTATCTATCTATCTATCTATCTATCTATCTATCTATCTATCTATCACAGTGGTTCTCAACTTGTGGGGTGAGACCCCTGCACCAGGGAGTAGGCGTAGAGGATGGTGGATGACCTATTTACAGAAATACAGAAAATTAGCATTTCTACCCAAATAGCCATTTCCAATTTATTTTCTAGCTTTTAACAGCTATATTACTTATCAAGATTTGTGATGTCAAAATGATGGTCTTGGAGCCATAATTGCTTTTAATAATTATTATTACTACTATTTATATTTTATGCGTATGTCTATTTTACCTGCATATATGTCTGTGTACCATATATGTGCCTGCAGAGGCCAGAAGAGGGCATTAACTCTCCTAGAATTGGAGTTAGAGATGGTCATGAGCTGCCGTGTAGGTCTGGGAATTGAACCCTGGTGTGGTGGTTTGAATATGCTTAGCCCATGGGAAGTGGCACTATTAGGAGGTGTGGCCTTGTTGGAAGAAGTGCATCATTGTGGGGGGTGGGCCTAGAAGCTCCACCCAGTGTGGGAGAGTCAGTTTCTCCTGGTTGCCATCAGGTTAAGATTCAGTACACTCAGCTCCTACACCGTCCATGCCTGTCTGGATGCTGCCATGCTTGACCGTTTGATGATGATGGACTGAACTTTTGAACCTGTAAGCTAGCCCCAGTTAAATATTGACCTTTATAAGAGTTGCTTTGGTCATGGTGTCTCTTCAGAGCAATGGAAACCCTAAGTCTTCTGGACCAGCATCCTTTTTTCTTAACCACTGAGTTATGTCTCCAGGTTCCTCCATAATTACTTTTTATTTGCCAGTCTGTAGTTGGACTAAGCTGACAAATAGCTGGAAGTGGTCTCAAATATTAAAATGAAAGGATCCCCACCCCACCTCCACCACACATATCTACTAGAAGTTGGCACTTTCCCAAGGCAGATTGATACCTGCTTATGCCTGGAACTAAATGAACTGGTAGTTACTCCACAAGAAGATTGTTGGACTCTGTTATAGGGGAGTTAACATAGCTGTCCCATAGACAATTCAGCCATTATGTTTTATGCCTCCTAGCATTCTTACCATTAGACCTTCACCTCTCAGTCTGGAGCCTTATGATCGCATTAGGAAATTTAGTTTCCACTTAACTGCTGTCTTCTGTATAGCATCTGAACTGTGAAAAAATATGTATGGCCCAGGGCTTGCATCCTAAGTGCAATTCTGCTGAGCTACATGTCCACCCTCAGTTTCAGAATGCTTTATACATCAGTATTTCCCGTTTCTTGTCTTCTAGAAACACATTAGTCAGAATATGTCCCTCCCTGCTTCTCTTAGATATTTTAGTTCTGGTTCCTTTATCTCCTTACTATAATAACATGAATTTGAGATAGAACATCAACTATAATGACCCAACAGCCAAGATTTTAAATTTATAATGAAATTCGTAGGTATAATTCCAGGTTTTTGTTTTGTTGTTTTTAAAAATGATGTCACCATTTTGTAAACCAAAAACATTTGATCTCAGAGAAAGGAAGAAATATTAAAAATTAAAATTACTCTTTAGCTGTTTTGTTTGTTTTACTTTTTTGAGACAAGGTTTTTCTGTGTAGCCCTGGTTGTCCTGGAACTCATTCTGTAGACCATGCTGGCCTTGAACACAGAGCTCTGCCTGCTTCTGCCTCCCAAGTGTTGGGACTAAAGGTATGTGCCAGCCCTCGCTGCCTAGCTACTCATGCGCACACACACACATACACACACACACACACACACACACACACACACACACACCAGAGAGCACGGTAGAGAGCAAGAGAGCATGCTTTTATTGTTGTTCAGTTTTTCTCTATCCCACCATTCTGTTTCATATCACAACTTACAATTTCAGCTGTGCTTTAGAGTTCCTCGCATGGCTGTTATTGAGAAAAACAGCCCTCCATAGCCTTCTTGCACTCCCACACAAATCTGATTGGCCAAGTTTGGTAGGCCCTGGCTATTACTTTACCTAGATCATTTCTATGAGTTGTTTTGCAACTGGTAATTTTGAAATAACATGCCACCCCAAACAAAAAGTAGGTTCATGTACTGCAAAAGCTGAAAGATGAGAGGATGGATTAAAAGTTTAAAAGCAATGGAGTCCTCTAAAGCTTTGTGTTTCTCCATTAAAGCACAAACTCCCTGTGTGTGCAATGCTCACCTGGGCCCATTCACTTACTCCTCACCTTGGAGGGCTCAGGGATCTGGCATAAGTATGCTGGTGCTTATGGTGTTGGAAGCAAATGTGAGCCGGTCACAGGCTGCCTTAGGTTGTAAATGATGTAAAATCAAGTCCTCAACTCGGTTGATCCTGGATCAAAGTGTCATAAATAAAGGGGATTCCTAGACATTATGGATCCTGAGATCCATTTTATTAGAAAGTTTCTACAATGTTCATTTTGGTTTTCAGAAGTTTCTGAATTTCTATACATGCATGTATATGTAAAAAATTCCATAAATTCAACTTTGATTGGAAAAGAGTGTAGTTCGGTAGTAAGATAACTTTGTAGCATGTGTAAAACCCTGGGGTCAATCTCCAGAATTAAAAAAAAATGTATGTATGTGGTTAAAGAGAACCTCGGAGGCTATTGGTTGGATGTGGGATTACAGGGGCGTTGAGAGCATTCACACCAAGCTGATCCCTGTCAAAGATTTCCAACCGTTTCCTTTTTATATTATTGGATAAAAATCTCTGAAAATGAAAATCTGAACGGTGATTTTTGTTTTAGAACTATTACTTGGTGTATGGAGAGATGGCTCATTTGGAAGAATCAGGTAAAAGAAGGTTAAATTGGGCTAGCGAGATGCCGCAGAAGAGTTGCTTGTGCACAGAACCTGATAACCTGAGTTTGATCTACAGATCTTGTAAGTTGACTGCCAACTACCAGAAGTTGTCCTCTGACTTCAACATGTGTGCCACAACATGATGCACATAGATAAACATTTTTAAAAACAAGGTTAAGTTATGTGGTTCTTATTTGAGAGGCTAGCTGGCAGCACTGTTGATTTAGGATAGGACATGTATGTAACTACAGTTGGTGGGTTGGAAGTGAGTTCTACCCTGGACATGGCAAACTGGTGTGTTTAGTGCTTCCAGAAGGAAAAAAATGAAGTTGAAGTGTGAGTTTGGGACTGAAAGAAAATATTTGTTAATCATAGACTCTAACTGAAGTCTTGAATGTGGATGAGACTTTAATAAGAAAGTGTAGGTTAAGAAAAGCTACAAATAAAATGTTGAATTCTGAGAAGCCAGGAGAACAGCCTTTGCAAAGGAGGCTGGGGGATGCAAACTATAGACGTGATATCACAGAAATCCAAGGGTAAGTGAAACTGAATGCGATCTGTGGTGGAAGTGTGCCACTTTGAGCGTGGGCTTTGAGACACTCCTCCTGGCTGCCTGGAAGACAGTTCCCTCCTTTCTGCCTTTGGATCAAGATGTAGAACTTTCAGTTCCTTCTCCAGCACCATGTCTGCTTGGATGCTGCCGTGCTTGCCGCCTTGATGATAATGGACTGAACTTCTGAACCTGTAAGCCAGCCCCAGTTAAATGCTGTGCTTTATAAGAGTTGCCTTGCTCATAGTATCTCCTCATAGCAACGGAAACCCTAAGACACTATACAAACTCCAAGTGAAATGAAGAGCCCCTCATTTTCTACAAACACTCAGATTGAGAGGATTTTGGCCACAGATGCAACTGTTTGGTGGTGTTAGAGTCACAGTGCTAGAGGCTGTAAGTTTGATGGGGATCGGGGTCAAGATGCTCTGTAGGAAAAGACAGGGGTGGCAAAGGCAGGGTCGACTATGATGCACTTCATGGCTACTTGAAACTTTTTTAGAGCA
The DNA here is from genome assembly GCF_011064425.1 of Rattus rattus. NCBI lineage: Eukaryota > Metazoa > Chordata > Mammalia > Rodentia > Muridae > Rattus > Rattus rattus. The sequence goes on along the minus strand of NC_046154.1, from coordinate 144,447,498 downwards.
CTTTATTTCTTGCCTTATTCTGGATATGCTTGGAATGTCCCTCAAGGTTTCACTCATGGAGGTTAGAGCCTTACAGTAGCTTTCTGGAAGATGAGGTCTTGTGGAAGTCTTCAGATTGTGCCATGTCTTCACAAGTACTCACGGGACTCGTCTTCTGACTTTCTGCTTTTGGTGTGATATTCTCGTGCTCCTGTGCTTGGCGTCCTGACCCTCTCTCTACAGTTAGGTTACTACCACGGGCCAAGTCAATGTTGTACTCTCTAGCATGATCTTGGATTCTGAAGTTCCAGAATTTTGAGCCAAATAAACCATTTCATCCCAGTTACAGAAGATGGGACTAATACAGACATCTGCCGACACTGCAGAGAAGAAATAGAAGGCCTCTTGCTGAACTTGGAACTCACCAATTTGTCTACACTGGCTGGCTAGCAAGCCCCAAACATCCTCTGTCTCCACGTCTCCAGCATGGCGATGGCAGGATTACAGATCTGCACTGCCATGTTTGGCATTTCGCTTGAGTGCTGGGATCCAAACTCAGGTTCTGAAGTTTACCCAGGAAACCCTTTGCTGAGGCAGTTCCCAGCCCCTTCAATATTAAAAAACCAAAACCAAAAAACCCATCTATTTACTTTTCTGTTTGCGTGTGTGTGCACCTGAGTACGCTATGAGCCATACATGTGTGGAAGTCAGAGGACAACTTGTAGGAGTTGGTTCTGTCCTCCCATGGGTTTCCGGATTAAACCGACATCCTCGAGCTTGGAGGCACCCTTAGCTGGTGAGTTATCTGGCTACTATGTTACAATGTAGTTTTAGGCAGTGTAAAAACCAGTCATGGACTCACCATGTTTATGTGTGAAAAGAAGTTAGGGCCTTGGCTTAAAGAAGTAATGTGCCAACACCACATCGGCCCTTCGAAGCAAGGTTTCCAACATGAGAAACACTGTCATGAGCATATGAGCTGCCTCTGTTCCATCCCAACCCCGAATGTTGTCACCTTCTGGTTTATCAGAGTCAATATTTCTTATTCCTTTTCAGCCTTGTCATCTCTATGGATTGCATGTCTAGGTGTTTCCACAGGAAACAGTGAACTTTGCAAACTCATTGGTTGGCAAGTTATTTCTGCTTCAAGTGTTGAGAGAGATTGTCTCTCCTGGCCTGGACTTCCTGTCCTCCATTTTCAAATACTGGGTAGTAGGATTACTTGTTGTAAATAAGTACAAAGCCAAAATATGAACACTGTGAAAGAACAATTTTTAAAGATTTGAAAGCACGATTTTTATTACTACAGATCAAACGTTGAAATGAATTAATTTTCTATTGGTGCAATAAACAGTTGCCACGAATGTGTAACTCGAAACAATGCAAATCTCTCATCCTGTGACTCTGAAGGCCAGAGAAGGATCCCACGAAGCTAAAAGCGAGGCACTAGGGGGACTACATTCTTTTCTTAAGTTCTGGGAGAAAATTTGTTTTCTTGCCTTTTCTGGTTTCTAGAAGTTGCATGAATTCCTTGATTCATGTGCCTTTCCCATTCCTTTACAGCCAGTGCTGTAACGTCTTCGAATCTCTCTCTTCTGCCTCCCTCTTTTACTCTTTAAGTACCTTATGATTAGTGGCTCGGGGCTAACAAACAATCGTGTCTGCACAGCAAGGTCTATGGAATCATCTCTGCAGAATCCTTCTTACCATGAAACAAAATACGTTCACAGTTCAAGGGACCAGGACAGGAATAGATCTGGGGAATTGTATTCACCCCCAAAATTTACAGTGAGGAGACATGGCTTGAAACTGGGATGCTTCAGACGTCTCTCTGCAACTTCTTCTTCTTGCAGTTCAATCACTTTTATTTTTAAACTTAAAATCTGAACTTAAAAAATTCTGTAGTTGCTTGTGTTAGACAGCACGATATCTATTAAGAGCCTCCATCAAATTTTAAATAGCACTCTAAATATGGGGACCAGTAAAAATATTGGTAGTGGGGGAGTCAGGTTGGAGCAAACATTTCTGTATCCAAGATCCAGTTCTCAGCTGGAGTTTTGTTTTCAGATGAAATATGTAATGTTTAGTAATGTATGTGTAATAAATTGTTGTAAGGCCCCATAGTGGCCCTACCTCAGGAGTGCCACCCACAGAGCACAGATTGACAAAGTGAAGACTGCAATAGCATGAGGGTATAAGGTTTTTAATTCACATTTGTGGGGTTGCTCATCCACACAGGGAGAGGCAACCCCAAACCCAAAAAGCACTCAATTTTTACTGTCATGGAGGGCAGACTTCAGCAACAGGGTTAGCTGGCCCATTCTCATTGGTGGTACACAGGACAAAGGATCTGGTCAGGTATTGACTGGCCTGCTCAAGGGGCTGTTCTTGGCTCAATTAGTATCTTTCCTTGTCCAGCCCTACACCTGGCCTTGGAGAATCACTGGGAAAGGGCTAAGTTGGCACGTCCCTTTGGATGTGTGTGTGTGTGTGTGTGTGTGTGTGTGTGTGTGTGAACTGGGTGGTCGGGCAGGGTCAGGTTGACATCTTGTGTTTGTTCTTGGAATTTATCACACAGACGGGTAGGGGGTCTTTCCGGGAACAGTTGTTTTTGTTTAATTTGCTTAGTCAGAATCTCGATCACCAAAACTTTATCATATCACTGGGTATCCTGACGTCAGATCTATCTCTCAGAAAGGTCACAAGTTTGTCATAGGCATCCTGACCACCAGATGTATTTCTCAAAACCTTGTTTTTACAACTTTGTTTCTCACATCTATGAAACTTTATTTCTTCAAAATATGTCTCATCCTTTCTGCTGGAGAACATTTCTTCTAGCATTATAGATGCAGGAGCAGGTGTAGAGATCTTATCCCCCTTTTGCTTGCAGTAATGAGATGCCCAAGAGGACTTAACAGTTTGGGGTTTCCAGTCCATGGGTTGCCCTTGTTTTTGGGTTGATGAAGAAGCACATCACAGCAGGAGAGCATGGCAGGAGAACTGATTAAGTCAGAGCTAGGACCAAAGGAGAGGAAAGGAAGGGGCCAGAATCCCAGAGTCTCCTGAGGTATACACCTCCAATAACCACCTCACAATGGCTCTACCGTCCATCAACAGTGTTGCTTTGAGAACAACACTTCACCCATGGGCCCTTGGGGACATCAGGATTCATAGAGTATGTATCACACCTGTGCTACTTCTAGGGTTTTCAGTTATTTTTTAGTACTTAACACCATGTTAAAAAATTGAACTTAACATATAAATTAATGTTTTTCTAAGAGTCAAATAATACAAGAATAAACAGTAAAAAAGGTAAGCTTCTTTTGCTTCCTTTGACTTTTTCCTTCACAGTTAAATATTATTAATAGTTTATGTAGTCCACAGGCCGTTCTCTAGTGTAATAGACACGTGCTCACTACATCACGCATGTCCTTGTAAATGATATCATACTTATTGTAAGCGCCATTGCTATCTCCTTGCTCCACACTATCTGTATACCCCATGCCTGCTGTATTTATAGCTGAACACCCATAGGCACTACAGGACTAGGAGTGGAAGCTTGGCTCTCATTCTAGTCTGCCACTGTATGCTCTTGGACAAATTAACCTTTGGGTGTCTGGTTTTAATAGGTGAAAATAAGAGCTACACTTCTTAGGGTTGTTAAGATGATCAAAGAAATTGTGACTTTTATCTAAGACAAGTGCATGTGAAAGGCTTTAGAAGAGAAAGAGCCATTTAGTGGGGTCTCAATTGTATAAGATTTTTATTAGCCAAAGAAACATTTAAACCAGTCTAAGTGTAAGTGTTTCTCACTTGGGGTTATGGGGAAATATAATACTATAAATATTCAGACACATTTTTCCTCAATTGAATTATGTCCTTAAGTTAAAATATCTGTCGAAGGCTGTATATGTATTTGTGGATATCGGTCATGATTGCTTTCTAAAAGAATTACATCAGTTTCAGTACTAGAATTAGGGAATTGCTTAGATGCCGTTCTCAGAACTTTTGGGAAATTTGCTGCTGCAGTAGCTGTAACGTGGCATTTCAAATATACTTAAATTATATTATTATCACACTTGTGTGCATGCATATTCAAATGCTTGGCTCTCTTTTGCTTGTCTTCATGTATTCTACAGAGATTTCATTTATTGATAGTTGCGTATGTCCCTGTTTCAAAGATCAGGAAGGTAGCAGTAAATAAACAGATAAAAATCTCATGGAAATTGTTGTGCACACATGTTTGTTAAAATAGTTTCATAGGTATTACATGAATCAACACTTTTCAAACTAGCAAATCTTGGGTAAACTTGGTCTTCCATCATAAAGGATGGGAAGAAGGTGTGTCTAAGGCACTGGTACATCTACAAAGGAGTTCAAGAAAGGGAATTAGTAAAGCGTGTGTGTGTGTGTGTGTGTGTGTGTGTGTGTGTGTGTGTGTGTACAGTGAAGGAACAAAGCTTCTCACATATTATAAGCAGCTGCTCTCTAGGTGAACTATGAGCCCTGGTAAAGCATTTAAACATTATTTTCATAATAAAAATGTCTGCCAGGTGTGGAAGAACATGTCTGCCATTCCAGGACTGGGAAGACTGAGGCAATAGGAGGCCAGCCTAAGTTGTCTCAAATGGCCAGCATGACGAGGACAACAACGACGATGATGACAACAACGACGATGATGACGACCACGACAACAACAACAACAACAACAACAACAACAACAGAGAATGGATAACAAAATACATGTATGATGGACTATGGATGTAAAGATAGCTTGAAGGAATTTTCTCTGGGAAAGCTTGGTGACCGTGATAGAAGCATTGGCTGTACAAACCATTCTCAGCTGCTGAGGAACATGAAGACAGCCAGCTGTCCCTTCTTGGGGGGAATGTTTGTTTGCTTATTTTTTTCAGACAGAGTCTCACATTGTAGCTTTGGAGTTCCTTATGTAGTTTAGGCTGGCCTCGAACTCACAGCAATTCCCTGGCTCAGCTGGGAGCAGAAGCCTGTGCCATCTTGCCTGGCTTATGTTCAGTTTATGATAGACACACACAGCCCCAGTTTTGCCTGTAGTGCAGTGTCAGTGGAAGCCAGAAGAGGGCATCAGATCGTCTGGAACTGGAGTTACAATCCACTGCGAGCTGCTTTGTGGGCTGGGAATTGAAACCTGGAAGAGTTCTTAACCACTGAGTTGTCTCTCCAGCCCCAGCTACTTAAAATTAAAAAATGAAGCCCTTATAAATGCTTTCGAAACGCTAAACCCACCTTTCCTATGAGCAAGCAGGAACGTTCTATTTGCTTCAGCATTTTCATCTTTAGCTCTTTCTTTTTTAAATGGAGAGTTGTATCTCATTACTACTAAATGTATGTGCTTTTATCATATGTTGTTAGGCAAAGTCTCATTGTGTCACTCAGGAGCCTCAGAACTCATAAGCCTTTGCCTCAGCCTTTATGGTTCCAGGGTTACTTGCGTAAGTGAGAGATTGTTACATGTGCTTTTCTTTTCTTCCCATACACGCCCCACCCCCCATTTCTTTTTGAGACAGAGTTTCTTTTTAGCTCAGGCTGGATTGGACTTGAACTCCCAACTGCTGGATTACTGCTGGATTACAAGTGTAAACCACCACATCCAGTTATATGCATATATATGCATATATATATATATGCATAGTGATCTAGTTCTAGTCATCTTTTGTAGACTTTAGTTGTTTTTATCCAATTGAATTTTGAGAGTTAACACTGTAAAACCTCTGAATGTTACGCTGTGTATTATCTAACAACACTGGGTGTTGATCCTTGCCTTCCACCCTGTGACAGTGTGAAAGTACAGGGCTTTTCTATGCCTGCCCTTGTTCTAAAATAATGACACGGGACCTGGTGTATTTATTAATAAATCTCAAGCACTATAGCTGGGCAGATATTAATTTATTCAACCTGACTTTGCTGCCTGACACAACCACATGACTCATTATTTGCCAGCTTACCCCCCCCACAACCCCCCCCCAGCTGCTCTTCTCCATCTGTGTCCACAAAGTCCCCACCTCTCTCTGTCTTCACCTGGGACGCCCTCACTGGGATCAGAAGTCTCTCCTTCACTCTCCTCCCAGCTATCTAAACCAATCTGAGGTGACGGGGAACAATTTTTACACAATATCAAGGCAGGAAATGCTTCAGTAGTAATGACACTGTCAACTCCATGGTCTGCCACCAGGTCTCCGGGGACAGTAAGCAGCATCTGAGTACAGAGCATAAAAAAACCATCCCCCAACAACAGTCTTGTTCAGCACTACATAAAGCAGTCCAGATGGTTGGAGAACTTCTAAGTCTTCTCCTTCATCTGCTTTCAGCTTTTTATGGGAGCTCTGGTCAGCCGTGGTATATAACAACACTGTATCTCGAAAAATATTAATTTCTATTTTCCTTTTTTTTTTTTTTTCCGGAGCTGGGAACCGAACCCAGGGCCTTGCGCTCGCTAGGCAAGCGCTCTACCGCTGAGCTAAATCCCCAACCCCTAATTTCTATTTTCTAATGTCTAAAAATTTATCTATTTAAATAAGTACACTGTAGCTGTCTTCAGACACACCAGAAGAGGGCATCAGATCTCATTACAGATGGTTGTGAGCCACCATGTGGTTGCTGGGAGTTAAACTCAGGACCTCTGGAAGAGCAGTCAGTGCTCTTAACTACTGAGCCATCCCTCCTGCCCAAATATTAATTTCTAAATTTGTCTCCATTTTTAGAAGTTACCAAGTTACCCAGAAAAGAATAATTTAAAAGTGGTTTTCTCTTTGAGAAAAAGGAAGTCTTTTTTTTTTTTTTTTAAAGTGACTGTTTCTAAAACATGGAGAAATGCATGTTCCTTGATCTTGCCTTACATAGGTCCTGGAGATCTGAACTCAGCCCTAAATGTTTTAGTTTTAAAGAAAACTCTCAAATCTGTTTGATACATTTGAGCTATTGTATGTAAATGGCTGTAAACTATTTTAATTTCCTACTTCATATTTCTTTTAAGATTTAAATAATTTGGGGTTGGGGATTTGGCTCAGTGGTAGAGCGCTTGCCTAGCAAGCGCAAGGCCCTGGGTTCAATCCCCAGCTCCGAAAAAAAAAAAAAATAGAAAAAAAAAGATTTAAATAATTTTGTATTTTTTAGATTTCTTAAACATAAATTATACAGTAGCATACAAAAGTAATATTATCTTTGGGAGAATGTTTCCATATATAAAACATTGAGAATAAATTTTACTTAAAAATCTGACTCATTTACTTTCAACTTTTAAAAAGGTAGTTTGGTTGTACAAAGCTGACTATAACCTAAGCATATCAGTTTTGCTCCCTGTTAGAATAAAAGTGGAATAATGTATACCCATTTGAAGACTAGGAGGAGCATTCTATCATCTAGCCCTGGGGAAGCTGAGGTAGATCATGAAGTAAGTCCAGTGAGTTCGAGGTCAGACTGGGGTAACATAACAACACCTGTCTCAAAATATTAATATCTAAATTAGTCTCTCTGTAGAAGTTACTATGGAACCCAGAAAATAATTTAGAAGCGCTTTTCCTTCCCAAAATCTATCTTGAGAAAAAGGAAGTTCTTTTAAAAAAGAGAGCGTGTGTCTACCTGATTGTAACGAATTGCAAGCTCATCTTGATTTGTATCTGCACCTGTATCTGTCTCTGATTTGCAAAAGACGATGCGTACAGTTTCAAAATAGCAAAAATGTCAGTTTGTTATAATATTAATCTGTGGTTCAGCATTCTATGCAGTAGAGCATGGTGCCTTGCAAATTTGGGCTCCTCGTCGTGTCTAATCATTACTGTAGTTAATAATCTCCTTGCTTGCTTCTTTAACAGTGTAATTCCAATTGTTAAGAGAAGTTGCAACTGTAAGAAGCTCCTTCCCCTACGCAAGATTCCAGTTATTCCAGCATTGAGGCGCACCTCCCCGACTCTGGGCTCCTCCCGCCACGCAGAGCATCCCGCCCCCTTTGTAGATGGAGTACGAGGTTGAGCTTCTTGAGCACTACCAACCCATTCCCGTTCCACCCATGCCTCTAGATAACAACGTCACCCTTGTCACACTGTTATTCATCTTTGGGGAAAACAAGGGACTTGGCCAATGTCCTTGTCATTTCTGCGTAGAACTAACTCACACATGCTTAAAAAAATAACGGTCTTGGCTAGAAGGTTAAGTAGAAGACCGCGCCCCTAAGTGGCGAGGCTCACGGCGCGCGAACCAGCACCCGCGAGGTCTTCCCCTGCCCAGAACCCGGACTGTCCCCGCCCCAGAGGCACGCTCCGCACTCCTCCCGAGGTGGCAGCGGCTGGGTCTGCCCGGCTCTTCTTCCGGCTCACTCCCCGGAGCGCAGAAACTCGCCTTCCCAGCAACCTCCGCGCGCCCCACTGCTGTGCGGCTGGCTCACACAGCGTTCCGGGTCCTGTCACCTCGGCCCGTGAACCGGCCTCGCGCCTTCGCCTCCCCACCCCCTGGCTCCGCGGCGCTCCCGGACTCCCGCGAGTTCCAGTCCTGGCTTCTAGCCCCGCCGACCCCGCCCTCCGCCGCGCGCGCGCTCGCCGCCCCGCCCCCGCCCCCCTGCGCGCGGCCGCCCCAGCCAATGAGGTTCGGGGCCGCGTGCGCAGATTCAAACGGCGGCTCTTGAGGGAGGCTGGGCGCGAGATTCGGCGGTGCGGACAAAACCCTGCAGGAGGCTGCGAGTGCTGCAGAGCTGCTCGCTGCGGGGAGAGGGCGGGGGTCGGCGCCCGTGACGGAGCCGCGCAGGGCCGGCAGCTCCGAGGCGGAGGCGGAGGCGGCGGGAGGGGCGGGCGGAGGGCGGGAGCACGGCTCCTGACATGTCCAGGGCATCCCTGGCCGGGCCGGGCCGCGGCTAGGAGCAGCGGGTCTTGGTCCGCCCCTCTGTCCCTCAGTCCCGCCTGGCCCTGACCTGTCGGGGCCTGCGTTCCGCTCTCTCGGCCACCTGAGGGAAGGAGCGGGGTAAGCGGCGGGTGGGTCTCGGAGAGGGCGCACTCGCCCCAGGCTGGAGGAGGCTGACCCGCGTCCCCGCCCAGCCCGCGCCTATGCGGTACTTGAAGGATGGCGAAGAGGTCGCGCAGGTGGGTGCCATCCCCTCGGCCCCGGCCTAGCGGCCCTGTTTCGGCTCTTGCTCTCTGTCCTTTCCTGCTGGTCCCCATTCAGGCCCTCTCGGGCCTGGGCATAGGTTTTTCTATTCGGTGTCCCACACCCGATTCGGCCGCGCTGGCCGGAGCGCATCCATCATTATTAGACTCCATCATTATTAGACTGCTGTATGGAGGACTCTAACAAATGCTCAGGTTGCTGCTTTGACGGACTCTCCCACAGCTCACGCCCAGACTCCTAACTTCTCACAGCCACTTACAGGGAGGTTTCTTGCCAAGTAAGTTTGTGCACTGCCAGGGGATATGCCACGCCAGGGGAAGCAGTTGTGTTTGCCTGGATGATTTGAAATGGGGTTCTCTCCTCTGACTTACGGTGCCAAATCAAAATCCTCCTTTGGATCTCCATGACAAACCTGGGCGGACATTTCTGTGAAATCTTGAGAAGGGAACCTGTTAAATCTCCCATGTGCACACTGCTGTTCTGAGATTTTTTTTCCCCTTATTATCTTCTGAGGACATTGTTACGTTGTTACCATCGAGTAAACTTGATCATAAACCAATGTGTTTGAGTTACTTTGTATCTCAAGTATTCAAGTATTCATTGTATCTGTGTTGTATTAAGTAGGACACAATGTTATTGTTTTTGTTGAAAGATGTGTATGCACCTAACTTTTATTTTATGCTATTCTAATAGCTACTCCTAAATTGTGTAGCATAATCGGATGACAAAAATCTACTGTCTGGATTTTCAGGTTTCTCAGTATTAAGGAAACCTGAAAAGCATTTGGCAGAATTTCCAAATACTTTCATTTATCTAGAAACATAGCCTCAAAATCTTAAGAGTTTTATTTCCTGAGCTGAAATTTAGTACTGGGAGTCATCCATTGCAGATTTTGATTTAAAATAACTATGCATAGAATACATGGCTTTATTAATTTATTAAGCATCTTCTGTATGTAGGTTGGTTCTGCAGCTATCAACATAAATTTAGTTATGACATAATTACTTTATGTGTAGTGGCTGCAGAATAGATTGAACATTGAAGTGGAAAAAGTGTGCATGTGTGCACACAGGCACCCTATCTTGGTCCTGTTATCATTTTGGATTAGGTAGTTGTAGGGTTTTTTAGCAGCACCTTTGTCTCTACTCAGTAGAAGACAGTAGCCCTTTTTCCTACAGTCGGGACAACCAAAACTGTCTACAGATGGTGGCACATATCTTTGGGGGGATGGAAACAGGACCACACAGGTAAGAAACTGCTGATCTACATACAACTTCAAAGACCTAACATTCCCATCTTCAGAAAACATGCACATTTAAAAATAAGATTGCTGGAATACTGCTTTAGGCTTTTGGAATTTTGAAGTTTAACAATGCTTTTAAATGTTGCAAAGTAACAAGTGAATGCACAGTTATCTACTTAGAATCATTGTTCATCTCACTTGAAACTTGGCTAATGCTGTCATCATCATTTAGTTAAAAGCTATTGCTAGAGACTGATATATGAATGTCAGATTCTCTCAGGTTTTTTTTTTTTTTTCCTTTTCATGTCACAGTTGATCTTGTTTCCTAATAGTAGGCTAAGAAATGATTTAACAATTACTTATAGTAAGTTATTTTATTAACAGTACTGTGAGTTTGACTGCTAAACATTAATTATACTGTTGACTTTTATTTCTTGCCAGATGTGTAAGTTAATTGAGGTAATATAGAATGGTATAAAAAGTTACAGGTCTAGAATATTGTGCTGCAGGGAAACTACATTTCTATGGGAGTGTATAGATAGAGGGTGTGGGGAGAGATCACCATTTCTGGTCTGTTTTTTTGGGTTCTCTTCAGTGAGTTCCATGTGCTGTTAAACTTCTTGTATATTTAAATATGATTCACATATTAGAAGATAATAGAATGTGAAATGTTTGAGGGTGAAATACCTTATTAATTGGGCTCTCTTTGAGAGTCTTAGTGTATACAAGTTCAATATATAATAGAGAAACAAAGATCTCAGCATACAAACACTAATGTGGATGCAATGTTTTGCATAAGGATACAGGCACAAATATAGTAGACCTTTTTTCTATTATCTGAGAAAAAACAAAACATCCTAAGAGCAGAAAATGTTTACCCTAAATAGGAAACAACTGACGATGTTGGCTCTTTTTAGTTTAATAGCTGTAGAGTTTGTCACTAAGATTTGCATATAGAAAAAGGTTATATAGTATTGTGACTTAAAATAGTTTTAGAATTTAATAGGGGTTTTAATAAATGATACAATTTACAGCTAATTCCTATATTAAGATGTCTATTAATACCATGAATTTGATTTTTAAATATTTTATGTAAAATAGGTATAGTGTTATTTCATACTTAAACTTTTAAAAAATCTTTTTCTGGTATGTGTGTGCTCATTCATGAATGCATGTGTGCCTGCATACATGCAGTTTTACCAGGGTATGAAAGCTGAAAGGACAGTTATCTGGAATTAGTTCTCTCCTGCCACGGTTGTCCTGAGGATCAAACCCAGGTTAACAGGCTTGGCAGCAAACACCTGCTGAGTCATCTTTCCTGCCCTAGTTTAGTTTTTAAAGGCCAATTAAACCCTTAAAAAAATAAGTTCACAATCATTCTGATGCTGCAAAGCTTACTTAACTAGGTACAGGTTAAGATATTTGTACTTAAAATGATCAATAATTAAATTAAATTGATAAGATGAAAACTAGGTTCTACATAGCAAGCTTTTTCCTTAATATGCGCGCGCATGCATGCGCGTGTGTAGCAATTTCACTGTTGTTTCCAGTAACATGAGTGGAAGTGAATGAATACAAAAGTATAAGAAAGGATTTTTTTTAGCCAGCTGTGTCTTTAACTAGTAATGTTATTTTGGGAAAGCAGATAAAATCTGTTTCAGTTTTTATTTGTTAATTTAAGGGATTTGGACTTTTTAGTCTGTAAGGTAGCTTATAGTTTTAGTCCAACTTTTTGAGGACTTCTGTGACTATTCTGTTTTGTTTAAAAACATACATTCTCTAAAAGAATTGTTTTTGTTTATGGATAATTACATAGATTTCTTTAAGTATTTCTTTCAGTGTTTGTAATATTAGTAGTCCTGATTATCTGAAGTCAAACTTTGTCTTTCTCTGATAATGTTAGTTTGCAGTCTAGAGGTGGAAGCCAATATTCACTATATGCAGTACAGCATATGAACCACTGGGTGGCCTGATTTCACTTTGTTAAATCAACTTGGTAAATGCTCATAAGTTGAGTGCAGTGTCTCCCTACTGGATAGTCTTAAATTCACTGTCTCACTGTGTAGCCTGGGCTGGACTTGAATTTGTGAAAAATCTTCTAGACTTAGCCGCCTAAGTATTGGAATTACAGATATAAGCCCTATGACCAGCCTTATATATTTTTATTATGATAAATATTTGAGAGTTAAGGAAATTTGGATTAAAAATGTGATCGAGTTGAGGCAGATTTACTAGAAATTTTTGATTTCTCTGATTTCAGACTAAAAGTTACTTTTTAAATAAATTATATTTTTTCTTTGTTTAATTCATCTTTATTAGGGTGTCTGTTAATCTGTAATTTTTCCAAATGTTTTATCTTAAAAACCAAGGGTAATTTGTGTATTGATAACCAAGTAAAATCATGACTATCATATCCTATTAGCTTATAGTACCCTAATATGTTACAGATATTTTTGTTGTTTCATAATCATCTTTACTACTTTATTTACCCATAGAACAGTTTTCATTGAAAACAATTTGCTTGGGTCTTAAGAATTTATAGAATTAACATTTTTCTGGTCAGGTGTGGTGGTGCACATCTGTAATACTAGCTGTTGGGAGACAGGAAGGGAGTTTATTAGTTCAAGGGCAGCCAGCTTACATAGTGAATTTAAGGCTACCTTGAAATAGTCATATATTGTTTGAAAACCAAACAAACCCAAAAGAAAACAACTAAGCCAGCAACACCAACTTGAAAAGAAAGAATTATTTTTCTTGACTTAAACAAGAACAGTAACAATGATTGTGAAAACCAAGCACCAGATTGGTGAGCTTTTGATTTGTAATTAGTAATGTTCTATTACTTCTGCTCTCCTCTAGATTAATTATGTTAGAGTAGAAATATGTCATTTATTTAACTATATTAGTAGAAAGTTCAAATTTATTAAATCATTACATGTTATTAGCACTGATTTTGGCAATACAAAATGCTCCCAAATGCTGTAAAACATTGAAAAATGATTAGATCTGTCTTGGTAGTTTCTAACTACTACTGTTGAGAGGTAGAATAATTTCATTGTTAAATAGTGAAAGCGGAACTTTGGCAAGGTTAGACATGAAGATTAATCCTATTCCCTTAAGTTTTTTATAGCTGTGTATGTGTATACTTGTGTATGTCTGTGTGTATATATGCATGTGCTGGAGCCAAAGAACAGTTCTGAGGAGTCAGTTCTCTCCTTCCCCAATGTGGGTCCTAAGATCAAAACTTAGGTTGTCAGGCCTGCCCAGCTGTGTCTGGATCATCTTGTTGGCCTGGTCCCTTCCCCTTCTCTTTAGTGAATCATAAGCATCCTTAGGCATCTTCTTGTTACAGTTAGTGGAATCGATACACTTCTAGGCTTCTTTGTTACATTCCTAGAAATTGTCTCATATTTTCAGCAATCAAGTGTATATGGAAATAATGTAGGACTAAAGACCTAGCTTCATAGTCTAGCTTGTCTGCGGTCAATGTGCATCCCTGAATGTAAACATCAAAACAAAAGACGTCCATGAACAAAAAGTTTGTGCCAAAATGAAGAGGTTAGTTAAATGTTAGGAAGTCCCAGTGGTAGAGATGAGTGTAAGATTATACTTTAATGTTCCCTGTGCTTACCCTCACCCACTCAACCCAGCTTCCTGAACATACAGTGGACTGTATAGTTAACCCTCTGAAACCGATAACCATGGTAAGTGTAAAGCAGAATACAACCTCATGTAGAAAAGGAAATTTCTCACAATGTATGCAGTCAACAGATTAAGATTTTAAAGTGAACAAGGTTTTAGAAAAATTATTCCTTGTGACTAGTCTTTTTGATTAAAGTAACAAATTTGTAACTCATATTCTTAAAATATTTTGATAACATCCTTAAGGTGGATTTTGCAGAGATAAAATGTGGTGTAGGTATATTTGATTATTAAAGATCTATACAGGCATATTTCTAAATTAAAATTTGTTTTGGCATAGATATAACCTAGTTAAAAATAGTTTTGAATGTGCTGTGATAGAAACTCTTGGGACCAGAGGAGAATAAGGACAAAGAACTTGTGAGACGCACGCCTGGCTGTGTTTTTTCTTTTGGGGAGGGAGTGGGAGTGTCAGGAAGTGGTAATGTTAGGGCATTTCTAGGAAAGGTTAGGTCAGATTGTAGATATTCCTGTGAACTCTTGTGTACTGAATCACCCTTAAGTTTGTTTCAGCAGGTTCTGCTTCTTAATTTCTACCACTTGGAGATATATTTGGATTTTAACAAAAAAAAAATGACTTCTCCCTCCTATAGCTGTGGTTCTCAATCTTTCTAATGCTGCAACCCTTTGATACATGCTTCATGTTATGGTGACCCCCTCCCAAAACGTAAAATTATTTTATTGCTACTTCATAACTGTAAGTTTGCTACTGTTGTGAATTGTAATGTAAATATCTGATATGTGACCTGGAGGGAGTCACAACCCACAGTTTAAGAACCACTGTTTTTGTTTGTTTTGTTTTGTCTTTTCTTTCTTGTATGTACTTTGAGATCACATTGGTATTGAGGAAGGCAGAAATTTTGGATAGCTTGAAATTGAATACTACAAATATTGGAGTATAAAGCAGTTAGAAGAGGAGGAAGAATAGGGAAAGTCATTCATTGATCTTACAAATATTTGAATGGCAGGTATCCTTGGTTTTGGGAGATGAACATAGTAACCTTGGTCTTTACACCATTGAGCTTCCTCTTTGATTGGAAGGTTGGCAAGTGAATTAAGATAATCTTAATGATTGACATAAGGTAGGAAAGAGCAGGTAGTCTGTAAACTACAGCATGGCGCTTTATCCTGTTAAGAGTGTCCTTTTATTTGAAATCACTAAACCTTGAAGCATCTCCTTGCTATTGTGTGTTCTTGGTTAATTCCATATTTATGATAGTTGATGTTGGCTGCTAAATAGGTATTTTCTTTTAACCCGTGTGTTGGTTTGAAGCATAGTTTGACCACAATATTAAGGTCTAGCAAATTATTTTTATAATATGGGCATTATAGCTAAGAGACTAGAGGAATTTGATGTTTTGTCTGCACAAATATGAAGAATTTTGATCAAATGGATTTGATAAGTCAGGAAATTAGGGGTTCCTATATGTATGTATGTATGTATAAAATCTAGAGCTTGATTTTGTAAGATTGAATTTGTATATTGCATTTAGATATTAAAAGTCATTCGTATATTGCACTAAGTATGGCCAAATCTTCAGATTTGATATTTGGGATTTGAAAGAATTTTTAGGAGCCAAATTTAGTAAGGCAAAAATAATTTTGAATACTATTAGACTGTTTATTTACATAATGCTGAATTGTTTTCTTAAAGGTAGGTAATAGGGGTTGGGGATTTAGCTCAGCGGTAGAGCACTTGCCTAGCAAGAGCAAGGCTCTGGGTTCGATCCCCAGCTCTGAAAAAAAAAAAAAAAGGTAGGTAATATATTCATCTTACAGTGGTGAGAACTTAGTATGCTTAGGGTTACACAGTTACAACTTACCCTTGTTCTCATTTCAGAATGCGCTTGAGGTTAGTCTTTGGTAACTTCATTTCTTAGTATGCTTTCTGCAGTTTTTAAATGTGTTCTCTTTATTAAAGTGGTTATAGTGAACTTTAGAAGTCAGCCATGCCATATTTGGTGCGACTTTGGGAAAGCAGTTACCTTCTAAGTCCAAGTTTTTTAACTTTTGGAAATGGCAAATAGCAGTAATGTCCCTCTCTTATAGTTGGGAAGTTTGTTTTCTTTCAATAGTTTATTTAAATTTTTTTTAGATAGGGTCTCACTCTATAGCTACACCTTGTCTGGAACTTCCTGCTTAGACCAGGCTAGCCTCAAACAGAGATCCAGCTGCTTCTGCTTCACGGGTGCTGGGTTAAAAGACCTGTGCCATCATGCCTTACAAGGTTTTTAAAAAAATATTTTGTGTATGAATGTTCACTTGCATGTATATATGTGCACCATTTATGTGCCTGGGAGGTCAGAAAAGGGTGTCAGGTCTCTGGAATAGTCAGTTGTAAGCCACTGTGTGGGTGCTGGGAACCCAACCCAGGCAAGTGTGTTTAACCTCTAAAAAGATCTCTTCAGCCTCTGTTGTGAAGTTTTAAGAGGGACATTTTATAGACTGTCACAATCTTTGGTACTTAAAAAGTTTTAAATAAATGTTAGAGAGTTATTTTCATCTAAATCATTATCATGGAGGCTTCATTCTTTAAAAATGTCCCTTCCTTCCTTCCCTTCTACCTTCCTTCCTCCCTTCCTCCCTTCCTCCCTTCCTTCCTTCCTTCCTTCCTTCCTTCCTTCCTTCCTTCCTTCCTTCCTTCCTATATTCCTTTTTTCTTTTTTTTTTTTAGCCCCATATAATTCAGATTCTGAACTTGAAATCCAACTTCGTTTGGAGTCAGTGTTCCTCACTGAACCTGTAGCTTGCTGATTTGTCTTCCCCCAGTTGCCTTTACTCATCTTTTTTCACAGGTCCCCTTCCTTTCCCCAAATAGTCTCTTTTTGCTTTCATTTCACATATATTCCATCTTCCCCTTTAGGACTTAATTTTATATATTCTGATTAATATTGAGACTGAATTCTTTATTCTGAGTAGCCTCTTTAGTCATGTCTGCGTACACAGACTCAGTGCTTTAATTAAATAATTTAAATAAAATTCTTTCACTTACATATTATATTCTTTTGTAGTGAGGATGAGGACGATGACCTTCAGTATGCTGATCATGATTATGAAGTACCTCAACAAAAAGGACTGAAAAAACTCTGGAACAGAGTAAAATGGACCAGAGATGAGGTAGTTGCCTGGCAAGATTACTAGTCTTATATTTATCAATTAATAATATTATAGTTATAAAGGGAATTATAAAAACAATGTGAGGAAAATTGTTAACTTAGTCGTGCATTCTTTTTTTTGAAAAATCAATGATATGAACAATAGTTTGATTTTCGATTGACTGAAGCAGTATAATAATGGAGGAATTTGTGTAATAGACTTTGATTCTTCCCCAAATGAGTAACAAATATGACTTAAGAGGATGAGAATATCATCTACATACTAGGGACGGAGGAAAGATTTCTAACTTTTATGCCTCCAATAGGATGACAAGTTAAAGAAGTTGGTTGAACAACATGGAACTGATGATTGGACTCTAATTGCTAGTCATCTTCAAGTAAGTGAAATGTCAAGTTGTATTTTTGTAGCAACATATCTTTATTTAAGGCATTAGTTTATATATTCTATTTTTTAGAAATGTGTCTGTATAATTTAGGTTTTTATTCCTTAAAACATCTGGTTAAATTATTTTCTGGTATGTTTTGTAGTTGTTTGCTAGTGGTTTAGAAAGTAATTTTCTAATACAAGTTGAGTACCTCAAATCCCAAAATCTGAAATCAAAAGTGCTTCAAAATCTACAACTGTTTGAGTACTGATGTAGAGCCACAGTAGAATGTACATCACAGTAAAAATGCCAGGTACGCTAAAATGTTACTATTACTAGATTATGTGTATAAAGTTGATACGAAACATAAATGAGTTTCATCTATGGACTTCTGTTCCATCCCCAAGATATATCATTTTATGTATATGTACATATTTCCAAATCTTCAGACTGAAATCTGAAACAACTTTAGCCTCAAAAATTTTGGATAATGGCTGCTTAACTTGTAAAGAATTTATCCAGGGGCCTAAAAGAACTTTTATTATTAAAACAAAAATGGCATTAACTTTTGGTAGACCTTCACAAATATTTGTGATAAGTGAATTTATTTTATTTTAATTTTTGTATGTTGGAAATTGAACCTAGGGCCTTGCAAACTCAAGTAAGCACTACTGATCTATATCCTCAACTGTGATATATGCGAAAATATTCTGAGAGAATTTTACTATTAAAACATTTTGACAGCTACTGAATAAGAAAAATAGTTAGGTTTACCATCTAATGCATATGCTTTTGAGTATTTTTATTGGTTCTGTCTATCTGTCTTTCTTTTTTTGAGATGAAATCTTACTATGTAGCTTTTGGTAGCCTATAAGTCACTATGTGAATCAGGCTGCCTAAAACTCATAGACATCTGCTTGCCTTGTTGTCCTGAGTGATGGGATTAAGGTTGTGAAGTATCACACCTAGCTACCTACGTATTTATTACTTTACATTATGCTTGTTCATCACCAGTATTCACATACTATTGGCATGTAATTTTATAAAATATGAAAGTACTTCTGCATGTATTCATTTGTTTCCTAGAGCATTGTGAGTTGTAATTTGCCTATATTTTAAATTTCAGTATTATTTCTTTGGTTTCACAAACAAGGTTGCCTGTGGTTTGTTTGTTTGTTGTGTTTTTCACATGATCATAGTATCTCTCAGTGTAACCTAAAAACTGAGAAAATAGATTATAGAGTTAGTCTAAATTATATTCAAATGTCAGCTCTGTTAATTTAGAGAATACTTCGTTGACCTGCAGCTACTTGCTTCTATAGTATCATGAGAATTACAAATATAAAGAAGGTTGGCACAGTTCCTGACATTTAGCAGATAGTCTGTAAAAGCAAACTAAATTGGAAGTTGTGTACTAGATTTAAACTGGTATTGATACAAAGTTATGTGAAAGTTGTTTTGAGGAAAGTAGTAGCTTTAAATGGATTAGCATTGATATATAGAAGCCATAATGAAGCAGCTCAAACTAAATAAAGTTAAGTCTGGTGGCATTAATAGACATGATGTTTCTCTGCATCAGTTATGTTTTTAGATGATCTATAGTCTTGCATATGATCAGATAGTTTTATAAGTTGTAAGTTGGTTAACAAAATAGGTGTGTATTATTTATTGTTATCTTAGCAATACTTTGTAGAACTTAGTCATAGACGTATTAAAATAAGGCTTCATTTATCACTTTTGGAATTTAAGTTGTTTCATTCTCTCTGTCTCTCTGTCACTGTCTTTGTGTGTGTGTCTGTGTGTGTGTGTGTCTGTCTGTGTGTATGTGTCTGTCTGTGTGTCTGTGTGTCTGTGTCTATGTGTATCTGTGTGTGTGTGTCTGTGTGTGTGTGTCTGTGTGTGTGTGTCTCTGTGTGTCTCTGTGTGTGTGTCTGTGTGTGTCTATGTGTGTCTGTGTGTGTCTGTGTGTGTCTGTGTGTGTGTCTGTGTGTGTGTGTTACTGGGATTAAGCCTAGGGCCTTGTGCATGCTAGTGGAACGCTACTCCAGAGCTGTATTTCCAGTTCATTTTTTAAAATTTCAACCTTTAACCTACTTAATTGAAGTATAATGTATATCTTCTATAAAAATGTTTCATGTTTTATTGATAATTTGAAAGGCATAATTTATAAATATACTTTTACTACCACATAGAACCTTTAAGGAACATAGTGATACCTTTAAGATTCATTTAAACTTGTACAGATTTGAGCTGCTATGTTTAAAGTCTTATATCTGCTTCATACAGTTTATTCCCCTCATTTATTTCTCAACTCTGGATTAATTTTTTATGAACTATGTTTTGCTGCTTGCTGTATTATGAGGATAGTATAGAGGTACATATCTTAATTCCAAATATATTGTTTTTAATTTGCAGTCTAAACCTGTGATTAATCGAAAGAACAGAATTGGAAATTTTAGGCATGTAAAATAAGCATTACATGTAGAAGTTCGATATTGAATATGCTGTTGATTTGTATTTTGTTCATATTCATGTAAATTTGGGCTAATTTATTTCCTGGGAGACACTTATTCAACAATAAAATTGTCCAAATTTTTTCAGAATCGTTCTGATTTTCAGTGCCAACATCGATGGCAGAAGGTTTTAAATCCAGAATTGATAAAGGGTCCTTGGACGAAGGAAGAAGATCAGAGGGTAACATATTCATATTCTTTTGAAAAATTCTTAAGTTACTTACTTGTGTGTATGTTTAGGGACATGTATGTTTATGCATCCTTATGACACAGCTTACATGTGGAGGTCAAAGGATAGTTTGTGGGAGCTAGTTTTCTCCTTCCACCCACCATTGGGTCGCAGGGATCATTTGGTCATCGGGTTTAATGGCAAGTGCTATGGGGTCATTCCTTACCCCTTGTTCATATCCCTTATCACTGTACCAATGGGTTAGATTTATTAGCATGGTGTAACACAGCTAATGTGTGATGTGTGATGTCTGTATGCTAGGGTTGGGGTGGACATACATATTGCATACATATATGAGGAGGCTGGAGGACTACTTTAGGTGGTGGTGTTTCTGAAGAGAGTATCCTCTGGGGTTTATTTTTATGACATAGGGTTTCCCATTGGCCTTCAGCTTGCCAAGTAGGGGTAGGTGAGTGGGCCTGTGAGCATCGTGGATCTGCCCTTCTGCCCTGCTCCCTGTTGCTGAGATTGCAAGTGTATGCCACTATGGCAGCTTTTAAAAATGCTGTTTGTGGGTATGAAACTCAGGTCTAAATGCTTGCAAGAAAAGCACTCTATTAACTGAGCCATTTTCCTCAGCTCACACTTTAGGTTTGAACAGTGAGCTGTTCTTTGGAGGTTATATGCATAAAAATTGAATGTTGAATGCCCCAAAAATAAATTTTAATTTTGTTTTCGTACTTACTAACCTGATATGTAAGGAAAACACTGTTAATATTTCCTCTTGACCTTAAATGAATCTCATGATTAAATAAATATCATTATTTCCAGACATCATGTTTCCAGAGGGTTTATAATAAAAAACAATTATTTGGGCAATACAAGTTGTTGAAGAATAGAAGCATCTGCTGTCTACTAGGAATTGCTCTGTAATTCATACCCTTAGCTTGCCCATTGCTAATGTGCCTGTGGAATTAGAACATCCTAATACCCATAAGAACAAACAAACCAAGTCACTTCATGTGCCTTGGGGCTGATCTGACTTTTCTTAATAGGCGATGATAAGTTTTGAAATGTAAGATCTGGGCAGGTTGTCCTGTCTTCTACACAGTCACCATGGTTTGTATATGTCTGTGCTCATACTTACAGGTCATAAGTATGCAAACAATAGTAATAAATGGCAATAATTAAGTAAAATACAGTGTGAGCTCTTTTAAAAAGATATTTAATAGCTGGATCTGGTGTACTGTCTATAATTCTAGCTACCAGGGTGACTTAGTGAGACCCTGTTTAAAAATAGAAATTAAGAAAAGGGCTGGGAATATAATGCATGGTAGAACACTTATTAAATATACCTATGCTGGGAAAAGAAAAACCGAAGAGCAGTAACCACAGCTGTACAGTTAACCTTTAAATCTTATTTTTAAAACTATGACAAGGAGATACACATTATGAAAAGAGTGATATATGTTAGATTTAATTAATCTACCAATATAGAATGATTCTTTGTGCTCCATATGATATTTGACAGTGGATCAAAGTAGCAGTGAAGTAAGTGGACTGAGGAGATGAACTGTTTTTAAATTTTAGTTAAACTAAAAGCAAACAAAATATAGTACAAATGTACAAACTTTTTTTAGTTTGATAAAAGAGGAAATGAAAAGTCAGTAATTATAGATCTTTCCTGCTTCCTAATGAAGTTATTTGGCTTTTTGCTGAAAACCACCCCCCCCCAGATGTAAGAGTAGAAAAGACAAATCTCAAAAAATTTTAGTTACTTCAAATTAAACTTGTATGAAAATGGTTTAACATGAGTAATTAGCCCCTTGAATTTTTTGATGCGTTGGGAATTGATTTTTGAACTTGCTGAGTGCTAAAGGATTAACTATTATTGATATTACCTTTTGTGAATTATAGTTATAGCTGAAATTTAATGCATTTATTTTAAATGGAATTCTTAATTTGGAGTTTTTTCTCCTTTTGTTGTTGTTACTGAGGTGCTTCAGATCAAACCTAGGACCTTGTACTTGGAAAAAAGAAAAACCAAAATGTTCTGTAATGAACCAACCTTGACATGCTTGAATTACATTTTAAAATTCTTTCACAGTAATGTTTTCTCAACCTTTGCTTCTGTTTCTTAGGTTATTGAATTAGTTCAGAAATATGGGCCAAAAAGGTGGTCTTTAATTGCAAAACATTTAAAAGGAAGAATAGGCAAGCAGTGCAGAGAAAGATGGCACAATCACCTGAACCCCGAGGTGAAGAAGTCCTCTTGGACAGAGGAGGAAGACAGGATCATATACGAAGCACACAAGCGCCTGGGAAACCGTTGGGCCGAGATTGCTAAGTTACTTCCTGGAAGGTGCTCACATAAGTTTCTGTGCTTCAACATGACCCTTACTGCCTTACTATTGAATATATTTTCAAGTACCCCTTTCTTTTATTTTAATTCAAGTTTAGGCTACATAATTATGAGCAACCATTTGGGTCCATTTGTAATTTTGTGGTAAAGAATATGGTTAATTTGTACAATAAAATGGTAAACCTTTAAGTTATGTAAACATTTCATAGAGATGTCTTACATACCGTGCACAAGGCTGGGGCCTGCAAGTACACTGACTGGAATTATTGTGAACCTATGTTATGGAATCTAGTTCTTGATTATGCCATACTTTAAGCTATGGGAGTAGAATATAAAAATCCATGTAACTGAAGTGTAGATTTTCCTCAGAGGCAGTGATGTGCTTAGTAATTTTGTAGTAAATAATATAATTTGTACAATAAAATGGTAGATTGTATCGTTCAGATACTTTGTCAGTCACTGGTACTGCAGATCTTTTCTCAGGCAATCTGATCTCTCTCTGAGAACATATCTCCTCATGCTTCATAACTGTAATCTCTATGTAGTACTTCACGGTAACTAATATGCTTTTCTATGCATTCCTGCTTGACCTTTGTATACTTTGGAAATATGTAAAGGAAACATTAATGTCTTTGTTTTATAGGAATTTAAGATGCAGTATTATATTTCTTTTGTCCAAGTTACTATCCCTGGGCTGTGAACTTCTGATATATTCAGTATTTTATGCACCTTTTTACTCTGTGTAGAACCCAGCTTAGTGTTTTAACAAAGTGGGTTTCTAGTAAGTGATATTTTATACAGAATAGAATTTATACTACGAATAGCTCTAGGTTTATCTTTTAAAAAAGAACCTTAGGTTAAAAGGGAGCTGACGAACTAATTTTCTAAAAATATAATATTCTGAGAAATAGTAAAGAATACTTGAAATCTGTAATTTGTAGTTTTCCTTTCTTTCTTTTCTTAATGGAATTGAGGATTGAACCAGCGCCTCACTCATGATAGACCACTAGACAAGCATTTTACCCCTGAGCTATATCTCTAGCTTGATTTTTTTTTGTTTTTTGATAGTTTTTTTTTTCCTTTTCCTGTTGCAAGGCCTTGGTACTTGGTATGCCTTTTATCCAGAGGCTCTTTCTTCTGGTTTTTGTTGTTGTTGTTGTTGCTGTTGTTTTTGAGACAGGCTCTTAGTATGTTGTCCAGGCTAGCCTTGAGTTCCCTTATCTGTTTGTTACCTTCAGGCTGATGATCCTTCACCTGCCTTTTTTTCTGTTCTTGTCCTGCCATGTCTTTGAGATCTCGTGGCTTCACTGTCATCTCAAGGTCCTCCTGGACTACCTACCTAACCAAACTCACATACTCACTTCTCATCCTCTTAGCTACCCACAACCCAGTGGTGATCTTATTTATTTCTTTGTTTTTGGTCTTTCTTCTCTGTTGCTGTGCTTTCACTGAGAATTTACCTCTGCGACACCAGGAACCTTCTAAATACTCAATTTTCCCAATCGTAAAAAATATGTCTTATATATTTTGTGCAAATTAGTGCTAAAATTTGTAGGATTCCTTCCCTTTTTTAAAATTATATACTTTCATTTCTTAGGACTGATAATTCTATCAAAAATCATTGGAATTCTACCATGAGAAGAAAAGTGGAGCAGGAGGGCTACTTACAAGACGGAATAAAATCAGAGCGATCTTCATCAAAACTTCAACACAAACCTTGTGCGACTATGGACCATTTGCAAACCCAGAATCAGTTTTACATTCCTGTTCAGGCACATATTTTTAATATCTTTATTATTTAAAAACAATTTCTTTAGTTTTTATATGGGAACTATTGGTTTGTTTGTTTGTTTTGACAAGTAAAATTTGTTTGGGGAGTGATGCAGATAGACATTTAAATTTCTAAACTGAAAAAGTAAGCCATAATTTTGATAAATATTTTAGTGTAAATGTGACTTAGGTTTCCAATGTGGTTTCCACACTGAGAAATGTAGTGTGTGCATGTAACAGTGCTCTCATTCATTGTAGTTATGGTTCAGTGGACATAGATGTGCTTTAACATCTATGGAACTTTCCTCAACCCTTGTTCTGTGTAAATGTAGTACTGACTATCTCACAGGTGTCACAGAACAGTGTAAAGGAGAAAGAGTAACGCGATCATTTAAACACTCCTGGGAACAGTAAATAGTTGATCTTTGATCTTGCTCTACTTTGCTCTTAAGTGATTTAGGCTTCATTTAGACAGATTGATGAAAGGTTACCTAAGTTCAAACTCAGGGAGCTCTGTCTTGTCCCCTACAACACACATTTACCTACCTGTAAGGATTTGCTTTGTTATCTTCATGAGATGTGCTTTCCCCGTCTGTGTGTCTATAATAGACAGCTCTTAGTTCTTTTCACATAGTGTAAAAGACTGTTAGGACAAGTAGTGTCTCACAGAAGATAGAATTGGGTATGGTGTTAAAAAGTTTGCTTCCTGAGCCTCTCGGGTGTTATTTCATTTTACATTTTATGCACATCACTAAGTTCTTTTAGACTTACTTTTAAAAGAAACACTTAAAATAGTAATATCTTAATTTATAAATAGGGAAACATGGACGATAGTGTAGTTAACTGCTGACACTTGACCTCAAGGATTTTACTGTTTCGTTTTTTAAACATAGTTTCTTTTGGGTCTTAGATTTCAATAGCATCAACAGCAAGGTTTTGCTTCTGTCTTAGAAAAATTACCATTTAAAGTTTTTTTTTTTGGCTTACAAAAAGATAATTTTAAAAATTACTTGTTGCCAAGGGAGTGTTTGATAGTCTCAACTAAAATATGTTAAAGAAAATAAGGATATTGTTTAAAATTTAAGAATTGTTTTCCATTTAATAATTTAGAAAGCTTTATATATTTAAATTTTAAACTATTAAGAAGATTATTCTAATTTTTCTTAAGAAGTGTGACATGAAGAAAAAAATATGTTGGTTTGAAATACCATGGCAGATTGCCATTGAAAAGTTTGAGGAAAATAAGTCTCAAATCTATTGACCTACCAAGTTGAGTGATAAGTGATCCTGAGTATTGTCAAAGCTAACCTCTAGGTTAGAGCTCAGATGGAATGATTTTGCATTTGATGGTGATTTGGGCCACAATAGAAGATAGATAGATTATATTTATTTTGTATTTGATTGCCAGATTTTTTTTTTTTACAAACATCTCATGTATTTTATTAGTGCCCCTAAATTCAAATAAACTTTATGATTTTTTTTTCCTTTTTTTTTTTTTTTTCGGAGCTGGGGACCGAACCCAGGACCTTGCACCTGGTAGGCAAGTGCGCTGCCGCTGAGCTAAATCCCCAACCTCCTTAAAGTATGAAGGTTTTTTTTTCTGTTTTTTTTTTTTTTAACTTTACGATTTTTATTACCAATGTTTTAGAAATGAGACAGTGATTGTCAGAATGTCTGTTATGACTACATGTGTAATTCTGATTGGTTTCTACATGAATAACAGAAAAGTCCTCTTTTCTTCTTAGAGATTGATATTAGGTGGTGATAAGACTATGAACACAGTTTACTGTGTTCTGTAGGCAGTAGGGCAGCCCTCAAAAGCTGACTTTTAAAAATATATTGTAGGTGATGTTGGTAACAGACCGATTGACTGATACAACCAGGATTAGAAGTAAGGTGTGGTGATATCCACCTGTAATTTCAGCACTGGGGAGGTTGAGGCAGGATTATTAGAAATTTGAGACCAGCCTCAGCCACATAGTTAGCTACAGTTGCTTGAGCTTCAAAACAGAACCCTGTCTCATGAAATGGAAAGACAAAGATACAAATCTAAATGTGGTTACTTCCTATACTTAGAGTTTATCAGTAAAGCCTAAGGACAGGGGATACAGTTATTAAATAAAAACTATTGTAGTTAGGAATTTTCAGAGTTGCTAGCCAATATCCAATCTCCAGGTTTTTGTTTCGTTGTTGGTTTTTTGTTTTGTGTTGTTTTTCTGAGACAGGATCTACCATCTAGCCTTGAGGTTTCACACAGAGGCCTGTGCTACCCTTCCCAGTGTTCCGCTTTTTAATGTTGACATTTTATTACAAGCTTTCTTGGCATCAGATTTGTAAAAATGTATAACTTCTAATAGTTATACTTTCCTTCTTTTTTAGATCCCTGGTTATCAGTATGTGTCACCTGATGGCAATTGTGTTGAACATGTCCAGACATCTGCCTTTATTCAGGTACGCTTAATTTGTAACAGAGCCACAAAGGAAGAAGTTATTATCCTTACATTACAGTTGCTTACCTGTAATCCCAGTTTTGAGCTGAGGCAGGAGGATAGCCACAGCTCAAGACAAACAGAGCTACATAGCAAGTATTAGGCCAGTCAGGGCTACAGAATAAAAAGCAAAAACAGCAAAAATTAAACAAATGAAATGAAAAACAGAAGAATCCCGTGGTCCCAGCACTTGGGAAGATGGACAGGAAGATACTGTGCCTCCTTCCACTAAAAACAAACAAAAAGCATTTGACAGATTCTTAGAAGTTGAATAGTACTCATTTCCTTATCTATTTAGGCTAAAGAACACTGCTGAAGTTGTTGTTGTTGTGGTTTTTTTTTTTTTGCGTGTGTGTGTGTGTTGTTGTTTTTTTAATTTTTTTTTTACTTTGAGTATTATACAACTAAAGGAAAATAAGGAAACTGTATAAAATGGATTTGAAAAATAAAATCCATAAAAATATGAGGTGATTGGCAACACCAATGTGGCAATTTGTTCAGTTTTAAATAATTAAAACAGCTGCTGAATTGTATAAAACACATTACAATGAATTTATCTGAAGTATGTCAGAGGTATACTTTTGATACATAGTTAATGTACTGTGGTTTTAGGTCCCTTCCCCACTGCTGTTCATTTGTAACAGTGCTATGTAATCAGGCTGGCCTTGTAGTTGATATGGAGCCTAAGATACCATGCTGCATGGTTTTAGGTGACGCTGGAGACTAGCCCGGGGCTTCTAGCATACTAGAGAAATTGCTAACTGAACTATATCATTACCCCTGTTTTTGTCTTTTTCTCTTTGCTCTGTTGAGTAGGGTGCTACCATATAGCCCAAGGATAGCTTTAAGCTTGAAACCCTCCTTTCTTTCTGTTTCTTGCATTCTGAGGGAATGGCAAGTGTGCACTACTGTGCCTGAAATAATGTCTTTCCCCCCATACATTCAAATTTTCCCATTTTCTTTTACAAAGTTGAAAATGTTTACAAGTACTCTTTTAGATTCCAGAGGAATTGTGCTATATTGATTCAGTAGCATTAAGAGGTTAGTGACATTTGGATTTAGTAGTGTTAAGCTTTTTTATAGGCTGCATAGAAGAAAATAAAAATGAAAACACTATTTTAAAGCAGTTGTGATGGTGCTTGTTTTTCTTTTATTTAACTTATTTTAGCAACCCTTTGTTGATGAAGATCCTGATAAAGAGAAAAAAATAAAGGAGCTCGAGTTGCTTCTTATGTCAGCTGAGAATGAAGTTAGAAGAAAGAGGCTTCCACCTGTAAGGATCGAGCGTACATGTCTGCATTTGGTCACGGGAGTCCTTCCATGGATGCTTTCCTTAGCTGTAGAGTACATTTTCCCATTTAATTTGCAGCTTTGATGTCGCTTGGTCAAGACTTACACCTCTTCCAGCACGGTTTACGTTGTTCTATACTAGGATACTTTTTTCCTAAAAAGAATGTTTCTTAAATCATAAATGATTAGAGTAAAATCTTTAATTAGTATTTTTGTGAATCTTGTAATTATGTTATATTGGGCTTTTAAAACTTGATATTACATGTAATGATGGATTAAATTGAAAAACTTATAAAATAAATATAGGTATAGAGAGATAAGCTCTAAATTATTTTTATTTTTTTGAAAAGTTGTCTTTCACTCGAGGATATGAATCAATAACTAAGAGCAGACAGGAACATTTGGTTCTTATATTCTCTAAATCCTCTAAAGAACTTTTTCAGAAGAAGAAGGCTGATATGGCTGTCTTTTATTTAGCTTGTCAGGATAACTAGGAGTATTAAACTAAGATAAATGATATAATTTCTAGTAGAATTAAACGTGTTATGCTAGATGGTTTAGAGAAAAGAGATGTACATTTATTCTTAGATGAGAATTTCAGAAGTTTAATTGATATCTGGAGTCTATCTTTAGAGCCTTTTACAAAGGCCTAAAGATCAGTGGCGAGCATTTGTCTAATATACATTTGATCTTGGGTTCAGTCTGAGCACTGAGAAAAGTTGCTTTTCCCTTCTTGACTTGAGACTTACTTAGAGAGCAAAAATATTGAGTTATGGGAACTCAGATAGCATCACTATGAGAGAATAAACTGACATCTTCAATTAGTATCATGAAACAACTGATATTATCTTCTATGATTTAAGAGTGTATTAAATGATATAATTATTATAGGTGAGATTTTACTATAGAAAGGCAACTTTTGTTTTGAAACGATATCCCATCAGTAAATAGTAAGACTGCAAATGTGCATATTTTAATGATAATTTTAGCTCTGTTAAAGAAATGACAAATAGTCCTTATTTGTAGATTTCCACTTTGGAAATTTTTGGAAAGATTTGGACTGGGATGTAGCTCAGTGGTAGGAGCCTTTTCCTATGTTTGAGGCCTTGGGCTTTGTCCCCAAGTGCTCAAAACAGAAATAAAGCTTCAACAAAAAGATAACATTTTTTAAAATTAAAAATGTTAATTTTCCCATTTTATTTTATGTGTATGGGTGTTTTATCTGCATGTCTATCTGTGTACTGAATGTATGAGGGGCCTGAGGAGGCCAGACGAAGGTCTCAGATCCCTGAAACGGCCATGTGGGTGCCGGGAATCAAACCCAGGCTCTTTGGAAGCACAGCCAGTATTCGTAACTGCTGAGCCATCTTTCCAGTCCAATTTGGTTTTTAAAAAAATAATAGTGGGGTTGGGGATTTAGCTCAGTGGTAGAGCACTTGCCTAGCAAGCGCAAGGCCCAGGGTTTGGTCCTCACTCCAGGGGGGGAAAAATAAATAATAGTGTTGGGGACATGTTAGGAGGGTGTGGGGGGATACAGAAGGGGATCAGGAAATGATCGAGGTACATTGTATACATGGGTGAAGTTATCAAAGAATGAATATTTTAAAACTAATAGCAGTACCTTAGCTCAGGACGCAGCATACCTGTCTCATTTAACAACAAAAACATTCTGGCTCAAGTAGTTCACATTTTATGTTAAAGGGGGGAAATTTGCTGACTTCTTTTTAAAACTTGCTGTCAAAGTGTGGCTAAATGGGCCATTTTAAATCCTAGAGGGAAGTTACTTTAGTTTGTAGTATAGATTTCATACAAATTTATTTGTTTTTTTAAACAGATGTATGATAATAGCTATTATTATTTTACTGAATTCTATTATGCTTAGCTATTTCATGTGTATTTTTGGTAATTCTCATATTAATTACTTAGTTAAAAGTACATGGAATGCATTAGAGATTAAGATTAGGTCTGTATATTTGCAATGCTGTGGTTTTTCTGTTGGGTTCAGTAGCTTCCCTCTTTGGTTGGTTGGTTATTTATTTATTTATTTAATTTGTATGGGTTTTTGCCTGCTTGTATGTCTGTGCTTCATGTGTGTGCAGTACACATGGAGGTCAGAAGAGCATGTTAGAGCCTCAGAAATTGGAGGTACAGATGGTTTTGAGCTCACATGTGGGTACTATGAACTGAACCTTGAATCCTCTGGAACAGCAGCAAATACTCTTATCCACAGAGTCATCTCTCCAGTCCTGATTTTTTAAAACAATAGAAACCATTTATAGAGTGATTTCTTTAAAATGGGCAGTACGTTCTTAAGAATATTGTTGCTACTAACTATATTTAATTTAAATATAATTTAAATTTCCTCATGTGCACCAGCCTCATTTTGCACATATGACTCCTGGCTCCCATACTGATTTGCTAAAGATAAAGAGTACTTTTATATTTCAGAAGGTTCTGTTGAATAGTACTATACGTGTTACAAATTTCCTTTACGAGTCTTTAAGATCTCATTATTATAAGAACAGGAAACGAGACTTCCAAGACAAGTAAAATGCCTTGGTCATAATTCTAAAGAGAGGAAGAAAACTAGTGTAGTCCCTAATATCAGAGTAACCCACAGTGAGAACAGAGATGAGGGATAGAATATGGTAAGACAAAGTAAGTTACTTGGTTCTATAAGAATTGAGGAATGTGTACTTCACATGCACAGTTGGGATATGCTCTTGGAAGAAGTCCTATGTGAATTTAGTCCTGAAACTCACGATGATTAGATATAAAATAGAGGAGTTAGGGCAGTATCGTAACTAGAAGAGATGAAAATATATTGTCAGTCACACGACATACTTCTTAATAGTTAAACTGTCTCTTAAATAAAGACTAGCACTTTTTGTGCGTGGTGGGTTAGGGAGGGTTCTAGGTAAAGAAAACAGCAGTATGTGAAGAGGCTCTCCAGAGTGAGAGCACAGCATCCAACAGGAGTTAGAATTGCTGTAGCTCGGTGTTCTCATGGAAGGACAGTGTGAGTGGAATTGTGGAATGGCGTTTGTAAAGAAACGAGGCCAGGCTTTAGGTCTTTGTTAAGTGCTAATTTTATTGACAGTGGCTTTATAGTTAAATTTATTTAGGAAAAGGAAATCTAGCCAAGGTATGAGATTTAGTGGAAACAAATTGTGTACTGATATTGAAGAAAGGCTACATTTGGGTACTATATATTTTAGCTAAAACGATATGAAGTGTGCTACTGAAATTTTTCATTTAAAATCTAAATTCAAGCCTACATTGAGAATGGCAAATAATACCCAAATTTCTTTTGTACTTTTAGCAACCTGGAAGCTTTTCTAGCTGGTCTGGTAGTTTCCTCATGGATGATAGTATGTCTAACACGCTGAATAATCTTGAGGAGCACACTACTGAGTTTTATAGCATGGATGAAAATCAGACTGTTTCTGCCCAGCAGAACTCACCCACAAAGTTTCTAGCTGTAGAAGCAAATGCTGTGCTGTCCTCTCTACAGACCATCCCAGAATTTGCAGAAACTCTAGAACTTATTGAATCGGTAAGTTTGAAATTGGAAATTAATTATGTAATCTCATAGAAGCGTTAATATTTAATAAACATTTACTAACTTTAATGTTAAGCACTGCCTAATTTTGATCTCTTTTGTAGAGGTTTTTGGTGAAAAAAATTAAAGGTTTAAGTTCTTAAGTATGTATCTTAAAAAGATGTTTTTACAATTAAAAACAATTCATTGTTTATTAGATGAATTACACAAATATATTAGAATGTTTGAAACTAGAGAAACTATAAAAGGAAAATTAAAATTCTCTGTATATTTACACTTGATCACTTGATGTATATAAACACACATATATAACTCATGTTATATTTTTATCTTTTACTTATATCATGAGCCTGTGTTTGATTTCTCAGCATACATATAATTTTTGAGTAAAGATCTCACTGTACATCCCTGTCTGGCCTGAAACTTGCTATGAGACCAGGCTGGCTTTGACCTTACAGAAATCTGTCTGTTTCCTGAGTGCTGGGATTTAAGTGTTTGCCACCATGCTTGGTTCGTAAATATATTTTTTAAACATGAATTTTATGTGCTTTATAGTATTCCATCATATGACTGTAAGGCAGCTTATTTACTCAGTGCACCACTGTAATTGTGTGTTTAGAGGGTATCTGGATTCTCAGTATCACCAATAACAAGTAATACTGATAGAAGGCTTTGTTGTCGAATCACGACAATTCTATACTTGGCTGAGTTGGATTTCTAAATCAAAGTCTATGTTCCATACATATTACCAAATGGTTATGTAGAGTTTCATGGTGTTTTCTGGTTAAATAGAATGGTTTTATGATAAATTATTTTTTTAATAATAGCCTAAAATAATCTGCTCTTTTCATGTAAATATTCTGACAGAAAATTTCAGCTACTGTGTTAGATGAAACATTATCTTGGTATTATAAAAACTGTAATATTTTCTTTTTTGTGGTCATGCTTAATTAAAGAAAAATGTTTAGACAAAGCTTGTTTTTACTGGTTAAATGAGTAACTAACTTGTTAAAAATTATCATGTGTTCAGATCATATTAAACTGTTATTTTTTTTTTTTTTGTAGGATCCTGTAGCATGGAGTGATGTCACCAGTTTTGATCTTTCTGATGCTGCTGCTTCTCCTGTCAAGTCTACTCCAGTTAAATTAATGAGAATTCAGCACAATGAAGGAGCCATGGAATGTCAATTTAACGTCAGTCTTGTCCTTGAAGGGAAAAAGAACAGTTGTAATGGTGGAGACAGTGAAGCTATTCCTTTAGCATCCCCAAATGTGGTCAAGTTTAGCACTCCACCAACTATCCTCAGGAAGAAGAAAAGACTGCGAGTGGGCCAGTCTGCAGGCAGTGAGCTTGGGGAAGGCTCGCTCAGTGAGGGCAGTAATGCAGCCCTGAAGCACACACCAGTGAAAACACTACCGTTCTCTCCTTCACAGGTACTAGTGCTTTATGTTTGCCAATGTTGGCAAGCTACACTAACAGATCTGTAGTATTTTTAAAAGCAATTGGCTGTTTTGTTAACACAAAAATATATGCTATGTTTAAATGTATACATGAGAGTGATAAACCCTGAAAGTTCCTCACAAAAGGTAATATTTGCATCATAGCACCATAGAATTTCAAGAGTTAAAAGGGAGGTTTTCTTTGTCATATTGTCCTATTTCTGGATAAGATTCCTCAGGAAAGTGGTCTCTAAAAAGTAAAATGATTTATTTTCCCACAGGTCTCTAGTGCAGAACTGAGACCAAGATCCAGGGTGACTCTTTGATTCTTGGTTGTCTGCCATATATTCCTGACATGGTGTAGAGAGACCTGTCTACATACAGCAATTTAGATTTTCATTTACACGGTGATTTCCCCTTTGACATTCTTTGGAAGAACTCTAGATAGCAGTTTACTCTAAGAATCTCCTGTTTTGATGCCCATGAGTACCTGCTTTACTCTTTAGTGATGTTCCAAGTAGCAAATGTACACACTAGGATTACTTTTTTTATTGGGCACTTGTTATATTCTAGGCTGTGTGTCTCTTTTCTTACAGCATCTCCTGTTAATCTTCTTTCAAATGACATTGGAAGTCAAAGGAAATAAGTTTTGAAATGCAGCACCTCCTGTTTGCTGAAAGTGTTTTGATTATCTTAATTTCTTTCCTGTTGCTGTGATGAACTAGCCTGACAAGCTATGTAAGGGGGGAAGGGTAGAGTTATTTTAGCCCCCAGTTCCAGGGGACAGTGTAGTGGAAGTCACAGTGGTAGGACTTGAGACAGTTACTCACATCACTACCCACAGCAAGCGGAAAGCGATGAATGCCTGCGTGAATGCGTGCTGCTGTTGCCGCTCACCTCATCTCTGAGACCTTCCAGAATCCGCTGCTGCTCGAGGAATGGTCCCTCCACGTTTAGGCTGAGATTCCCTACCTCACTTAACCTAATTAAGGGCCTCACAAGCTTGCATGAGCCCAGTTCTCAGATGATTCTAGGTTTTGTCAAGTTGGAAGCATTAATCATCCATCACACAGATGTTAAAAAGTTTTTTGAGTGGCTGGAGAGATGGCTCAGTGGTAAAGAGCACTGACTGCTCTTCCAGAGGTCCTGAGTTCAATTCCCAGCAACCACACGGTGGCTTACAACCATCTGTAATGGGATCTGATGCCCTCTTCTGGTGTGTCGGAAGACAGCCATACTGTACTAAAATAAATGAATAAATAAATAAATGGATAAATCTTTCTAAAAAAAAGTGTTTTTTTTTTTTTTGAGAGAAATAGAGAACTTCATGGTCAGATATGGAGAATTCTGGAATATTTTTGGAGGTATATTTTAAGGTTGGGAAGGTAAGTAGGCTGTGGTAGTACATAGCCACTGAGATCTAAAAATGTTTGAGGTAATACAGTTTGCATTACAACATGAACGATATATTTATTCTTCCTCTAGCTCTCACAGTTCAGAATTATCCCAGGGAAGATGAGGTTTTCTATTTCCAGAGCTTTATATGCTAGTAATTTTTACTGAAGTCAGTTCTATGCTAGAGAGCAAGTAGATAGTACTTATATCCCATGACATTTGGAAGAGTTTGATATTTAATTCTAGGTGAGGTGATTCAAATATTAGAAGACAGGAGAGCTGGAGCTTGAGTAGATTGCACTTGTAAGTGGCGCTCCTGAGGAAGCAGCTTCTACTTCCTCATATTACCACATTACCACTGCTAGTCTGCTAGCTGCAAAAGTAAATGAGGCTTTTTTTTTTTATTAACTTGAGTATTTCTTATTTACATTTCAAATGTTATTCCCTTTCCGGTTTCGGGCAAACATCCCCTCCCTTCTTTTATGGGTGTTCCCCTCCCCATCCTCCCCCTTGTCGCCCCCCCCAACAGTCTAGTTCACTGGGGCTTCAGTCTTAGCAGGACCCAGGGCTTCCCCTTCCACTGATGCTCTTACTAGGATATTCATTGCTACCTATGAGGTCAGAGTCCAGGGTCAGTCCATGTATAGTCTTTGGGTAGTGGCTTAGTCCCTGGAAGCTCTGGTTGCTTGGCATTGTTGTACATATGGGGTCTCGAGCCCCTTCAAGCATTTCCAGTTCTTTCTCTGATTCCTTCAACGGGGGTCCTATTCTCAGTTCAGTGGTTTGCTGCTGGCATTCGCCTATGTATTTGCTGTATTCTGGCTGTGTCTCTCAGGAGAGACCTACATCTGGTTCCTGTCGGCCTGCACTTC
Source organism: Rattus rattus (assembly GCF_011064425.1). Lineage (NCBI taxonomy): Eukaryota > Metazoa > Chordata > Mammalia > Rodentia > Muridae > Rattus > Rattus rattus. The sequence goes on along the minus strand of NC_046154.1, from coordinate 144,412,099 downwards.
TTTGCTTCATCCATCTTGTCTCATTGGATGGCTGTATATGCATGGGCCACATGTGGGGCAGGCTCTGAATGGGTGTTCCTTCTGTCTCTGTTTTAATCTTTGCTTCTCTATTCCCTGCCAAGGGTATTCTTGTTCCCCCTTTTAAAGAAGGAGTGAAGCATTCACATTTTGATCATCCGTCTTGAGTTTCATTTGTTCTAGGCATCTAGGGTAATTCAAGCATTTGGGCTAATAGCCACTTATCAATGAGTGCATACCATGTGTGTTTTTCTGTAATTGGTTTACCTCACTCAGGATAATATTTTCCAGTTCTACCCATTTGCCTATGAATTTCATAAAGGCATTGTTATTGATGGCTGAGTAATATTCCATTGTGTAGATGTACCACATTTTCTGTATCCACTCCTCTGTTGAAGGGCATCTGGGTTCTTTCCAGCTTCTGGCTATTATAAATAAGGCTGCGATGAACATAGTGGAGCACGTGTCTTTTTTATATGTTGGGGCATCTTTTGGGTATATGCCCAGGAGAGGTATAGCTGGATCCTCAGGCAGTTCAATGTCCAATTTTCTAAGGAACCTCCAGACTGATTTCCAGAATGGTTGTACCAGTCTGCAATCCCACCAACAATGGAGGAGTGTTCTTCTTTCTCCACATCCTCGCCAGCATCTGCTGTCACCTGAGTTTTTGATCTTAGCCGTAAATGAGGCTTTTATAGTAGTACGGAATAAGTGAAGTCTGCTTGAAGTTTCTGTGGTCTTGTCTAGACCAGGCAAGTTTGCCTGGCTGTTAACTTTCAATAACTGAGCAAAGCAGTGTCTACAGGTGCACATATGATGCAGTCTGTTATTCTCTTCAGAGTTCAAGATCCTCTCAGAGAAAAGTGCACTTGACATTCTTCACAGTTAACTTTTCAGTTGTACTTCTGTATAAGACTGGGAGATATTTGTTGTAATACCTCTATATAGTTTCTGTAGACCAGTATTTGATGCTATACTGTTTACATTTTTGTGCTGTTATAAAGCATGTCCATTTGTAAGTCAGGGTTTTTAATGTTTATTATGTGCTAATCTGCTCAAAGTGCTGGGAGGCAGCAGTGAAGAAAACAGATTTCTTGCCTTTTGAAGCCTAATTTCCAAAAAGTAAAATGTAAATGTAGTATTACTGAAGAGTCTTTTCCTAAAACAATAGAGAAGTCTTAGCAGTTTGATATTGTACAGGAACTTTGATGTTCTAAAAATTCTCTGAATTCCCTTCCTCATTTAGTTCTTTAACACATGCCCTGGAAGTGAACAACTTAATATAGAAAACCCTTCCTTTACATCAACCCCAATTTGTGGACAGAAAGTTCTCATTACAACTCCTCTTCAAAAGGAAGCGACCCCCAAAGATCAAAAAGAAAATGTAGGGTAAGTGTTTTAAATAACCATGTTTGGGAAAACAGAAAGCATGTCAGAAGTATGTCAGCATTTTATTCAAATGAATGATTTATCCATAATCTTTAAGTCTTTAGGACTTAGAAGTTGGTTATTATTGTTTTTAAAGTTACGTCTTCCTGTTTCTGTAGAATACTAGAAACTGGCTAAATTTAGCATAAAAACTTTATTACAAACAAAATATTCTTAGTACTTTTTTCTAAGTAATTTTTTCTTCTTTAAAATTATTCAAGTATAAACGATACCTGTAATTCATTAAAAAGCATATATCTATATACAAATGTAGCTATGCTTTTATATGGCTTTGCTTTTGTTAACATATATGAGCTCACATTGTGACAATAATACAAGTATCTGGATGACTGACTAGGTTTAGAACACCTACTATTAGAAGATCGATACTGGGTACCACACCAAGAACTCCTACTCCTTTTAAGAATGCACTTGCTGCTCAGGAAAAGAAATATGGACCTCTTAAAATTGTGGTATGTGTACTCTTTATTTTTAAGCACTTTCCTAGTTTTAATAAAAATCCTGGTTTTTACCATTTTGAAGTTTTCAGTATTAAGTGTTCATTGAAACTGAAACATATTTTACTTCTTAATTTATGACTATGAATTTGTGTTAATCTTCCTTGGCTTTTAAATAATTCTTTGCTTGGTTTATTTTAAATTTTTATGTTCTCATGTTAATTAGAAGAAAACAATTGTTAGTGGCAGCTTAATGTTAAGACAATTATGTAGTAGTTTCACTGCAGTAGAATTAATATTTTGATATATCTAATCTCTTAATGTTGCTTAGGAAACTAATGGGTCAGGGAATCCTCTTGAAGTTCAGTTTTCTCTTCTATGCACAAGTTATTAAGTATGCCCCAGTTTTTTGTTTTTTATTGTAAAGCTGAAAGAGACAATAGAAATAACAGGCTTGTCTCTAGTTTCAATGTAGTGAATGCTTAGTTGTTACTAATATTCTTGATTCTGTGGGAACAATAGTTTACAAATCTATACACATGTGAAATGTTTGTTATTTGCATTCTCATAAATATTGTTACCTTTAAAATACCTCAGAAAAGCCCAGAACATTCTAGACATGCACATTTTTTATAAGTTTATTAGAATTAAAAAGGCTACTTAAATTTGGTTTCTTCAATGGTGACTTAAATTTCATTCTATTTTTAGTAACTTTAGTGGGTGGATTCATTAATATTTTTAAGTAATAAAAAGTAAGTGATTTTTGCTATAAACTGATTAATAACTTATCTATAACAAGTAGGAGATGACTTTGTTATATTGGAAAAGTACAAAAGTTTAAAAACATTAAAAAACCAACTATTTATTATAATTGTGGGTGTGTGCACGCGAGTATGCTCCTGAAGAGGCCAGGGGACAACAGTTTTGGGAGTTAATTCTCTCCTTCCATCATGGATTCTAGTGATAGAACTTGGGATGTCTTACCAGGCCAAAAGACTGGTTTTATAAAAAAAGAAAAGGGCGGGGGGGATTTCTGGCAATTGCCTTTTAAAACCTTTTAAAAATAATTTAGTCCCAGCCACTTGCCTTCTTGGAAGAAGACATTCGAGAGGTTTTAAAAGAAGAAACTGGAACAGATATATTCCTCAAAGAGGAAGATGAACCCGCTTACAAAAGCTGCAAACAAGAGGTAATCTTGAGTGTTGTCTATGCATTTATTTCCAGAGTTAGTTAGAGGCGGGTCTTTATGTAATTTTGGCTGCCCTCAAACTGCCAAACCTCCTGCCTCCACTTTCTGAGAACTGATTGCAGATGTGCTTTTCCATGAGGGCTCTTCCAATGTTACTGTTAATCAGTGTTTATCACGTCCAAGAGACTTGGCTGTAATGTTACCTTGTAAATTATTTTTCTTAGCACTCTGCATCTGTGAAGAAAGTCAGAAAGTCACTAGCCTTAGAGAGCTGGGACAAAGAAGAACCAGGCACTCAGCTACTAACTGAAGACATTTCAGACATGCAGGTTTGTAAAGAACTCATACATGTTTTTAAATAGCTGTCCTAAGTCATGGTTGTTCTCATTTCGTATGGATTACTGGCCAGATCATTTAAAAGAGTCACAGAAAATTTTGGGCTGTTTTGCCTAATTCAGAGAGAGTCTATTATCTATGAAGAATATTTTGAGATGTTAGTTTTTTATATGATGTCAAAAAACAGAGGTCCACAAAGCTTTAAGTTTTAGTATTTTATGAATTACCGGATATGACTATAGCACTAGAAGTTTATTTTATGTAATTACCAAGATATTACTACAGAACTAGACATTTATTTTCTGTAATCAGTGAGATGTCATTGTAGCGTCAATGCTTCCTAGGAGGAAGATGAGCAGGGCCCCCACTGCCCTTTACTCAGTAGTATGAATTAGTTATTTTCCTCTTTCTTTTTTCTCTTAGTCAGAAAATATTCTTACAACATCTTTATTAATGATACCATTATTGGAAATACATGACAATAGGTGCAACTTGACTCCTGAAAAACAAGATATAAATTCAGTCAACAAAACATATACACTTACTAAAAAGAGACCAAACCCTAACACTTGTAAAGCTGTCAAATTGGAAAAGAGTCTTCAGGTATGGATTCCTAAGTTTCTTCAGTGATTTTGTTATTGTTTAGTCAATGATCACTTTAAACTTACTGATCACAGTTATACATTTTATTTTAAAGTTAATTTGACAAGAAAAATAAAAAATGATTATTTTGTCACTGCAAGCAGGTTTGGGTTTGAGAGAGGCTCATTCATCAGTGCACACAGCATCTACACAATTGGAGTTGTAGCCAGAGACGTTTTTGGCTAGTTTGTTTGTTTGTTGTTTTGGGTTTTTTGCTCATTTTTATTGTTGTTTTGAGACAGGATCTCACCTCATTATGTAGCTGGACTTGAACATATAGTCCTGCAGCTTCAGCTTCCTAAATCCTGGGGTAGAGACTTTGGCCCTTTGGTGATTCCCTAATTGTGTCTACGTGTGTGTGTGTGTGTGCGTGTGTGTGTGTGCACGGGTGTATGTATAAATATTTAAATCCACTTCTGGTAATTCTTCACCTGTAAAATAAAAATATCTAGCCACATTTGTTCTTCTGAAATGGTAAGTAATTGGAAGCATTTCAGCATGATTTTGTTTGTATAATGGCTCCCAATAAACTTTGTGGATTAAAGCTATAATACAAAAAAATCTCCCCCTATTCCTGTGTGGCCAGTAAATAGATGAAAATGAAGGCTGGGGAAATTCTTATTCTGTGATTTTAGGAGTTTGCCTGACAGGAAGATTAGAGAAGAAGATTTCTTCTTTATGCCACACTGTCTGCAGAGTAAACTCCTTGACATTCCAGCCTTCCTTGAGAACATCTTTGGCAATCAGATACAGTGGCTACTTGTCTGTGTTGAGCTGTGGCTTTCCCAGTGACATAATGCATGCCCTTAGTTGTTCAAAATGTTTTTAATTCCCAGCATTTAATTAACTTGGAGCTTCTTGGGAAAGTTCATTATGTAGTAGCTCTTACATGTACTATAGAAACCTTTATAAGGAAGAAAATAAAGAGGGTGCACTCCTGGTTCACATTTGACCGCATACCTTCCCTTTAAGTCTCTTTTCTTGGAACTGGGGTCCAAACCTGGGCTCCTACATGCTAGACAAATACTCTAGCAATGAGCTGCAGCTCCAGCTCTTCTCTTTCAAATGTTTGTAAAAATAGATGACAAGAAGGGATGACTTTCCCATTTGATTTGTGGGGAGTTGTTGGTAACAAAACTATTATACTGTCCTTATAGGCCAGTGAACAATATAATTATAATAATTACACAAAACTGATCATAAATATTTTAGAATCTGTTTAAAAATATAGCATACCATTTAAGATACAGTGTTATAAAAACATTTTAAAGCAATTCCTTATAAAATTCCTAGACAAATAATTGATTTTTAAAAGTCTAGTTGTATGGATTGGTGATGTGGTTTAGTGGATTAAGGTGTTTGTTGCCAATCCTGATGGCCTGAGTTTGGTTCTGCAGCCCACATGGTAGAGTGAGAGGACTAATTCTTGAAAGTTGTCCTTTGACTTCCACATATGTTGTGTGGCATGATGCACGCGCGCGCACACACACATACACATGCACACACACACATACACATGCACACACACACACATGCACACACACACACATGCACACACACACACATGCACACACACACACACACACTCTGTAATTATGAAGTATTTTGGGTATTTAATTTTACTAATTTTCACATCACTGTTGATGTTTCCTTTATAGTCAAATTGTGAATGGGAAACAGTGGTATACGGGAAGACAGAAGACCAACTCATCATGACTGAACAAGCAAGAAGATACCTGAGCACTTACACAGCTCCCAGCAGCACATCGAGAGCTCTGATACTCTAACTGTTACTGAAGCTGATGAAAGGCCCCACCCCTACTGTGCTTATGCTAAATTAGGTTGCAATGAAATTTGTCTCAATTAATTCTTTTAAAGGTTTTAATACATCCCTAAAATGGTTCGCGGTTTTTTCTATATTGAACAGGCAAAAACCTAATAAGCCACTTAAAGTAAGGGGTAGGCAAATTTATTATATATATATTTTTAAGAAATGAGAGTTTTAAAGCTTGTTTTTAAAGAACAAAGTGGGAAAATAAGGATGTTCATGGGTATTCCAAAGTCAATTCTCACGTTAATTTCTTTCCAGGATATATGTCGCTACTTTCTCAAGGCCGTAGTCTGTCTGTTATAAACAAGTTAGGTGTGTGTGGCCTCTGAAAGTCTGTGTTTAGGAAGCACAGAGGCTTTATGAAGTACTTTTGCATGTGTGCTGATTTACTTAGAGAAACACAGTGGGAAGGAGCCTCAAGGAAGCTAGAAGTTGCACTACTAATTTTGGTATTTTTCAGAAACAATGAAATTAACTACAGTGTTAAGGATATTTATTTGTGCATAGTACTAAAAAAGCATTGAAAAAAAAGGCTTTTTCTTACTAGTAAAGAGTCAGTATTTCTTCATAAGTCTCAGAAGAGCTGAGAATTTTGTTGAATGTATTGTACAGTATGTAGGAGCAAGAAAACTTTGTAAATTGGAAAGATGTCTGTTTTTATAACTTATTTTCATTTTTAAAGCTTAAATGTAGATATTTATATATATACAGGGTGTCTAGAAGCCAGTGTTGTTTCTTGCCATTACAGCTAACATAGTAAAGAATAACTTTGACTTTCAAGTATGAAATAGTTAAGTTATAGCTTCAAAGAATACAATATCTATACTGTATGTCACATCTACCTAAATATTGCACTATATCCTTTAAATCATGTTGGTTATAAAGTAGTTCTAAAATGTACTAAATAATAATTTAATATTTTCTTTTTAAATTATATTGGAGGGTCATATAAATTAATCTGGTGATTTGTATATGTGTTTGAAATTTTCATTTTGTTTAAAAAACAATATGGTACCTTGCTCCCTAAAACAGTCTGCACTTAGAAGTTTATTGTATTTACTCAATGTTTCAGAAGTAGAAAATATTATCTTTTATTTATACAAATATTTTGTCCTTTTATAAATGTTTTGTGTTTCCAGGTTACAATAGTTGCTTCAGTTGCCTGTTTAGGTGTTTGCACTTACTTTATCTCTTTTTGAAAGAATGTCTTTGCTTATGTGGTAGAGATTTATGTAATTTTTTGAGACGTATAATGGTGTGCTGTCAACCTAAACACTGACAGGCAGATAGAATTGTACACTGTAGTTTGAATTATTTATAATTGACACACTCTCTCCCTCTCCACTCCTGAAGTATGCTGCTATAGAAAGTAGCAGAGTCGGCTTGCTGCTATGAGAGATGGAAAGAGCAACCACCACTTGCACTGTGTGAAAAGATAAGCAAATGATGGCCAGTTCTCAAGTTAACTAATGGATTCAACGATTCCCAAGCAGGTTCTTAAAAGACCAAACACCACTGTGCCTCAAAACCAAACCAAACCGAACAGCTTAAGATTTTTTTTAAAACTCTATTTATCTGTTAATAGAAATGGGACTACTGAATATTTTAATGCCTAGTTCTTCAACAGTAGACCTAAAGGGTTTTAAGCTTTAAATCCAATTGCTAGTTTTTGCATACTATATGTTAGTGAGAAGTAAAGAATATGTGTGGTGGTACTAAGATTATGCCTCTTGATAACAAATAGGTAAAACAATTTGAATCTTCTTAGCATGTTAAATATGTTGATTTTTTTCTAATTAATGAACTTCTCACAGAAATTTTGCTTTGTAAAACCAATGATTGTGGAAAAAAAATCATACTCTATCATTTCAGTTACTTTGGGGTAATAATAGCACATAATTCTTTTTTTTTTAAAATAAAATGTAGCCTTTAGCTGCATTGGATATAATAATCTCCAGTTGCCAAAGTAAAATATCTCAGACACGCTACATATTTTAAAACATAATTTTTCTTGAGCATTAAGTTAGCACAAATGTTAATACATTGTCCATAAGCCTGGGCTTATGGGACATAGGACATATTTGGGTTGGTATTGGTTGAATCCTCCAGTTAACTGCTTTGTTGCTTTTTGCAAGATTTGTAATCATAAACATGTTAGGCATCTTAAGTCATCTTTTTTTTACTGTTCACTTATATTCTTCAGTTTTCTGAAGATGCCAAGCATACAGGTAGCAGCCATCCGTGCATGGAAACTGACTTCACACATACCAATACTGCATTCTGTTGTAAGGTTTTCACATTAATACAGCAATTACACTGACTAAATTGAGTTTTTTAATATATAAAAAAAAACTTTGCATTGTAAGAGAATCTTGCAGACAATGTTGAAATCTATTAACATCCAAATAAAAGCATCTGTGTACAAGCTGGCTTGGTGTTGCTCATTTCACTTTGGCTCTGTATAATGGATTTGATTGAACCCTTAAGACCTGAGTCCAACATTGAGTTCTTAGAACTCCCTTTACAGGCAATTTCTTCTATTAATATATGTGGCCTCTCCATCCACCTTCATGCAGAAACATTTTCAGCTTCCTGTTAAATACTTTCATGTAACTTTTATTGACACTGGAAATTGGATATTCAGAGAAGACACCTTTTTCCCAACCTGGACTTGCCCTTTTTTGTGGTGTTTTAAGGAATGGCTTTGCCTTTGTTCATTCACTGAATCATCTTTTAGCTGCTTCAACCCCCACATGAAATCTGTCGTAAAGACTGTGCATACAGCCACTTTTATCTCTTTATTTGAATTATTGTATATTGCTTTGAGCGTTGTTCTATAGAAACAGCAAGAAACTGCCCTGGCGTTAGAGTGTGGTCTGGAAGGGCCCAGCACCCACTAGTTAGGGTTTGGAAACACTGGTGAGTTCATCACCATTATTTAGTTTTTTAGGTTTAGCAATGTGTTGGAATTAAGTTGCTGAAAAATGAGTTTACCTCTCAGTAGAAGGCTTACATAATTTTTTTTAAGATTTGATACATGAAAGCAGAATTCTGTTTGTTTGTATGTAAAATACAACTGCAGAGGACTAGGTCCATTCTCACTTAGATGTAATTAGAAGGAAATAATAACCACGATTAGATGTGACCGAGTCTCTAGTGTTGTCTAACAATAATGATTCTTAGTTCAACTTGGGGCTGATTTCCACCTTCATTTCAACTCTTCTGGTGACTTGGCTCTCCCAAGACATCTATATACACTACTTTTTTCATGCCTGTGTTTGCAATGTTACCTTTTTTTGATACTGTCTCTAGAATTGTCAGCCATATAGCACAGGCCTATGAAAGTATTTCCTGAATGCTTCATAAAATGTTCCTACTCTTCTTCATGTTTCCGTGATTATTTTGTTTCTGAGCTTCAGTGAGCTTAGAAAATCTTGGTAAATGTTGAATTTTAACAATTAGTTATTACCAGGGAATACAGCAGATTTACAGGTAGCTTCGATTTCCTAGTTATTTACATAACACAAGTTTTGCCTTATATTCAAGAAACTTTCTGAAGATCTTTTAGCTCGTTTTTATAACTATAATTTACTGCTTTATTTATCAATTATGGAGTGATAAGCCAGCCAGGCAATCAGATCTTTATTTTCTTTTCTTTTTTTTTTTTTTTTTTTTTTGGTTTTTTTTTTCGGAGTTGGGGACCGAACCCAGGGCCTTGCGCTTCCCAGGCAAGTGCTCTACCACTGAGCCAAATCCCCAACCCCAGATCTTTATTTTCTAATGTAAAACAGATTATAGTATTTGAAGAGATACCTATTCTTTGAGGAATGAAAGCATATTAGAGAGTGGAGGGTAAACTGAGTCAGGAGAGATGGAAAATTAACTTTCCACTGTTTTGTTTTCATTAGTACAGATATGCTCAACAAAAATACGTGAGCTAGAAAGACAAGCTAAAATGTACTTGGAAAAGAAATTTTGTAGCCAGTGTGGTTGGAAACTTTATATCTTGGTGCAAGTACATTTAATGCTATTGGCTTTGAGGCATACTTAATTTCATGGAGTATATACTATACCCTTCTTTCTGAAGTTCCTGGAACTGGTGTGCTTATTCAAGAGCCAAGAAGAGAATATGTTTGAACCACTTGGGTACCAGGGATGGAATTCAGGCAAACACCTTTTACCCATGAACCATCTTGTTAGCTCTTTTCAGTTTTAACTATATCATTTTGCCTATGATAGCTCAAAGGTTTCAGTGTATTCTGACAATTTAAGTCCTAATACACTTAGCACTTACATATTCAACTTTACTAAGTACTTTCCATGCCCCTGTGCTAGATTTAGGGGATACTCTGAGAGGACAATTGTGACAGCCATTATGGTGTGTCATTAAGGGTCACCAGTAACAAAGAAGCTGGTATTCCAAATAAAGAGATTAATGTATAACAGAGATACTTTTTCTTCGGCTAACAATGTGAGCTAGAACCTGCAGCCATGTTTGTTATTACGTGTGGGTAGAATGTTTGGACTCAGTCCAGAGTGAACACCCTTCCTCCCCTGCTCACCAAACAGAATTAGATATATGGTGCCCTGGGGGCTTCTACAGACTAAGATTGTGAGTCCAGTATAGCAACTGCAGCCACATGCTAAGCATACTATGTTAAACCCTTTATGTACCTAGTCTCATTTTAATCCTTACAGCACTCTTTGAGATAAACACTCTTATGTCAACTTCTGTGGATATGGAGTAGGCTTATGTTAAGAGACTTGTCCAAACATCATGCTGAAGATGAACTTCAGTTGTCCATGGTTTAGACTGATTCTTTAGAATTAAGCATAGGGTGCAAAAATTAAATCATAGATGATTCCATTTATATAAAATTATAAAAGCGTAAAGCTGAGCAAAGCTAAATGCATGCTGTTAGAAGTTGGGGTGACGCTCACTCTGCGTGAGTGGCTGTGTAGGGTGCTACAATGTTCTTTCTTGCTCTACACGCTGACTTCATGGGTTTGCTCACAGCTTGTAAAAATACAAGCTGCAGTATTAAAGATGGGGGAGCTTATGTTTCAGTACATTGGAAAAATGAAGCCTAAGTTGAATAACAAGAAAATAGGAATGCTCAACCCGAGCAAATGCAATGAAATAGTCCTGGCACTGTGGACCTACGTACAACAAGGCCAACACCCAAGTCATTACTCCCCAGCATGTGCGCCAGGACCATTCCTCCTGCTAAACTAAACTCACATGAAGCTTCTGCATGGCATAATGACTTCTCCCTGGGTAATTACATAGCATGTTTTTGTAAGAGCTTATTCTGTTCCACTACATGAACCTTCGACAGACGCCATCCCTTCTAAATTCTCTGCAGGTGTTAACCTTTCCCCAGCTTTTCTCCTCAACCTGATGTTTGTACTTACTTGCCTTCCCACAGAAATACAGAAACCTCCGTACTCACCAAATCAGTGGTCACCAATAGTTATCAACCTAGCATGCATTACTGTATGTCCGCTAACTCGTTCTGCTTTGTCAGCTGCATTTCTTTATAACACGTGTGTTAATATCTTGTTTATCAGGAGTTGACGTTCTCTATCAACATCGTGTAACTCACTCATTGGATTAACCCCTAGTCTTTGTTCCCAAGGTCTCTGTTTACAGGGCTGAGCAGACTGTAGACCTCATTTGATTGCCGACTTTTGTTCTTACCTAAGCTCTGAAAGGAGAAAAGTTATCTAATTATTACCATTTAATGATCTATTTTGTTTAAATCAATATGTTCAAAAGATTATAAGTTTAACATGGGACTTTACAAAATTATAAATTGAACATTTTTTTCTTTTTAAGTCTTTGAAATCCAATGTTCGATACACTTCAAACAAGGGGCTGGTATCAGAATTTACGAAGAATTGCAGAAATTAGACAGCAAGGAAATAAAACAGCCAATCGACTAATAGGCAAATGAAATGAATGAACATCTAAAAGAAAAAATGACAAACTAAAAGAAAAAAGCCCACAAATGGCCAATAATTATTTTCAAAGGTGTTAAACATCCCTAGCTATTAGGGAAATGGAAATTAAAACTACACTGAGATAACCTTACACCAGACGGAATGGCTCCTGAGAACAGTCTGGCAACAGCTAGAGAGGATGTGGTGAGAAAGGCACCCTAGTCACTGTCTGGCAGTACAAATTGACACAGCCATTGTGCAAATCAGTTCAGAAATTTATCAAAATATTAAAACAGAACTACCATATGATTAGTTATTTCACTCTTGGCCATATACCCAGAGAATTCCATAGCCTACCATAAAGATAGTTGTGTTTGTTACTGCTTTGTTTACAATAACTAAGAAGATCAATTGATGATGAAAATTTGGTATGGATAAAAACTGGAATACCGCTCAGCTCTAAATGGAACAAAAAAACTTACAGGAAAATGGGTGAATTTAGAATTTATAATATTAAGCAAGACCACACAATTTTGGAAAGGAAAAAACCTACATGTTCTCATGTGCAGAATCTAATGTGTGCGTGTGTTAACGTGTGTGTGGGTGCAGTGTAACAGGAAGAAAAGGTAAGAAAGGCTAAACAGAAGTGGACAGGAGGGACTCTGTAGGTGGTGGATATGAGCTGTAGATGAGGATATCAAGTTAAGGTTTTCTAGTTCTAATTCTGCTATAGACTAGGTGTTTGTTTTGGCTTGTGGATAAGTACATAAAATACTGAGGTAAAATTTAACCCATAGCTCCTCAGCTTCTGTCCCTATGCCAGTATGTTATATGGAAACTCATAGGTGTAGGAACTTTGGCTCTGCTACTTTCAGTGTATGGTGCTCTTTTTTTTTTTTTTTTTTTTTTTTTTCCGGAGCTGGGGACCGAACCCAGGGCCTTTCGTTTGCTAGGCTCTACCACTGAGCTAAATCCCCAACCATGGTGCTCTTTTTATTTGCAAGTGTTTCTTTAAATAATGAAGTTTCTTAAGTTAGGGAAAAGATGTCCAGTCTGCACATAAAAAATTCAGACAGCCACATTTCATGAACTTAACGGCTACGTGTGGTAAGTGACTATTGTACACCGGTCAATGCATTAACAGATCTGGGCAATTCTAGATTACAGGGCATTAACAGGAGAGGTTACTGTAATTTAGAAGAAAGTTCAGGTCACAACAGATAATTTAGTAAGTTACTGTCAGTGTCTTCTTCTCCTTGAATCTTTTGAGTTTAATCTGAATTAAACCGTAACTTTGTGGAGAATCCTGGCTTTGGTTTCTTCATTAGGAAAACAGAGAAAAATCACCTTTTCGGCCTCTTCCTCTCTCAGCGGATCGTGAGGTCCCTGAAGCCAGCAGTTGGCCTTGTTCTGCAGGATTTCTCCAGCGCTGAGCAGACAGTCAAGGATGGCAGCGGTGCGCAGAGATGACTGGCACTGCTGGGAGAGCAGAGAGACCACTCTGTCTGCCCAGCGCTACGTGGGAAATTACTGCTGTTGCAAATGAGAGTGCCTGTGACAAAGAAAAAGGATCTCTTCTCCTTGGGAGAAAATTATGTCTGAAGTGTTGAATCTCAGACTGATTGGCCTGAGCAAACAGGAAAATAGATTGGGAAACACTAGGTCAAGACTTGGGGGAAAAAGTCAGTTCCATGTTTAAAGACCTGAGTAGACCCATAGCAGAGCGCGCCTTTAGTCCCAGCATGTGGGGAGCACAGGCAGGCAGATCCGCAGTTACAGGACTATACGGAGAAACCCGGTCTAAGAACCCACCCACACCCCAGATTCAAAAAACAAAACAAAACAAAACAATGCGGGGCTGGAGAGATCACTGCTCTTCCAGAGGTACTGAGTTCAATTCCCAGCTCACGACCATCTGTAATGGGATCCGATTCCCTCCTCTGGTGCATCTGAACAGAGTGACAGTATATTCACACAAAATAAATGAATTATAAAAACAAAACAAGAAACAAAGAGCTCAGTCTAGAGGTATGAGTGGAGGAATTGGTGGTGAAGTGGTTCCTGAAGTAAGCCTACCCTGGTAGGCCACGCATTCTATGGGAAGCCTGCGGGCAATGCGTAAGGAGTTAAGTCAACAAGTTAAACAACCGGCAGGCAGAAGACCTCTGCTAACTCCACGAGTTCTCTGAAACTCAATGGCTCTTCCAGTTGTCCACGTTGAGGTGAGAAGAGCAGATCTTTATTTCATGTAAGCCGTCTAGAAGTGAGATTTGCCCTTGGGGAAGGACATGTGTCAGAAGATGTGGTTCCTTAAAATGTTCATTCGTTCATTAAAAAAGACTGCAGAATCATCTGCTGCAGGGAAAAGGAGGAAATACTGCTGCGGGAGACACTGTCAGTGATCTCAGTGCTTAGTGTAGCCACTGGTAAGTTGTCTTTGCTTAAATAAAACTCCACCCACGCTCTTGAAAGCCATCCTAATTAAACGGGCCATATGTCAAAGACAAGAAAGAGAACAAAAGGAAGGAAGACTGGGGAAGAAAAAGGGACTTGATGGGAGGGGAAGAGAAGAAGGATAGTGGGCAGGGCTATGTTAAAGAACATGTGAACTAAATTGTGAAAGAATGAAAAAAGGTAGTTCTCTAAGAGAACAAGGAAGAAATATGATTAAGGAAATACTAGCTGCCAAGAACACGGAGGGCTTGTTTTCGTTTGGTAAGCTTGAGTCCAGGCCCAGTACTGGTTCCCTAGCAATGCCCTTATGCCAATACAGCTCTCCCTTCCCTTTTGGTACAAGCACAGGAAGAGGAAGCCCTGTCTGAGCGTACAGCGACACAAGCCTCCCCTGCCTTTGGGATGGTCCTCCAGGCAAGGAGCAGCCAAAAAGGAGGCAGACAGAAGGCCCGATACAAAAGGTGGAGAAGCAAAAGGGTGTGGAATATTACCAAGAGGCATGGTTCACAGATGAGGCAGGACAGCTCTGTGTGTGTGTGTGTGTGTGTGTGTGTGTTATCTCATTTTTTGGGTGTCGTTCTAGGAGTCATAAGATAGTTCAATTTTTAGGTTTATTTTTTTCTCTTAAAGAGACTATTTGGTTTATGTAGTAGTAATACTAACTCCCGTCCCTTCCAGCAATGGTAAAGATTCCTTCTCCCAACGTTTCTCTCAGCATTTACAATGCAATATTTTTGCTTTCTTGATGATGACCCTTCTAATGGGGACAGGTTGACATTGTAATATAATTTGAAATTGCATTTCCTCGATGACTAAACATGTCGAATATTTTCCCTACATCGTTTACTTGGATTTCTTTTTTGAGAAGTGTTTGCTTAGTCTTTTAGGTCATCTATTGATTGAATAACTATTCCACTGAGTATTAAATTATTTAGAATTTTTAATGTAATCTGGGCATTAATCCTTTATTGGAAGATTAGCCAGAATTTTCTCCCATTTTTTAGGCTATCTTGTCACTTTGTTAATTATTAGCTTTGCTAAACAGAAATATTTATTTATTTATTTATTTACCTTCATGTAGATCGAACTCAAGGTTCTGTGCATGTAAAGAAAGTGTCCGATCACTGACTGTACATTTCAGAAACTTTTAAATTTGATAGCAACTAGTGTGTTTGGGTTCAGTATCTCAGGAGGTGAAATCTAAGGTTTTCCATAGCATCAAAAGGTAATAAATCAAGCAGGTGCTTTTTTGTCTACTTTCACAAATTTTTAATTTAAAATTAACTAATTTATTAAATTTAAATTTAAAAATTCAAAAATTTTAAATGTAAGTAGTGGCTAGACATCTAGACATCTACATCTACCACTGAGCCAAATCCCCAATATTCTCTCTCTCTCTCTCTCTCTCTCTCTCTCTCTCTCTCTCTCTCTCTCTCTCTATCTCATCTCCAAGAATTTAAAACATATTACCTCACTCCCCCTCCTTTTTTCCTGTGCAATGTCTCATAGAGTCTAGGCTGGACTTGTTATGGATGTGAGGAAGACTTTGAAATTCTGATCCGTCATTCCCTCCCTTCTAAGTACTGAGATGGTTGTCATGTGCCAGCAAAGCCAGACCATGATGTGGTATAGGACTCGAGCCAGGACTCTGCGCATGCTGAGCACAGAGCTACATTCCCAACCCTGCTTTGTTTAACATGAGAAAACCAGTAAAGCATAGAGCAGTCACGGGGAGAATGAGCAAACGGCATGTCCCTCTCTGTGACTTGCTTCCTCTTCTAAGGCTACAGGAAGCTGTGTTCCTCCCCTGTCACCCCAGATATGTTTGGGCTAATATCTCCTACTCACTTTATACTGACCCTTGCATCCCTCCTATGGTTATTACAGAAAGAAAGCTAATTCTGGGCTGTGGCTAAGGAAATTATAATTGCAGAAGCATTTAGTGAACTGTGGAGTAGTGACCGAGGGACAATTTTCATTGGCCACTGCCAAAGGTTATTTACCTTAAACCAACCAACCAACCAACCAACCAACCAACCAGCCTGAAGTTTTTATACCTTTTTAGATCAGTCACCAGAGGGAAGTGTGTGTTTGGTGAGAAAGCAGTTAGCAGAAATAGCTTATAGAAGCCTTTAGGGTTATGTTAGGCTCAGAAGATGGTGTTGCAGCGGGAAGACAGTGGGAAGTCTGTGCAGCCCAAGCTGGCTTTCCCCCAGAGTGACTGTAAAAGGAGCTCACAGAGCCCTGGGTCTCTGATGAGCTCAGGCCACCAGAGAGGCCAGCGCTGGGCGGTGTGTACCTCCAATGGGGCGTGAAAGTGTCTCCAGGCTTTTGTTCAATAAGCAGACCAGCTTGGGCAGGAAATCCACTGGAGATGGCTCTGAATTAGAGACTACAAACTTATGAATGGCCCGTCTGCTTCCAGGGCAGAACCGTTGGATTTCTTGAGTCCTCTAACCCCATTTCTAGATGCTTCAGTGCTCGGGGGCGGGGGTGGGAGTCCGATCGTATTATGTATTGTTTCAGAAGGAATAATCAAGGGGAAGACCCAGATAATTTTACTGAATTCCTATTTGGACCCTTCATTGCTAGTGAAGCGTTGGTAAAAATGCGCAAAGCCTGCTCTTCTAAGAACAAAATCCATTAAAAGCGATTTTATAAAGGTAAAGATTGTTTGCTGAAAACTGACAATAATTTACTGGAAAGGACCTCTCCAAGCTGCAGCACACACTGCTGGGTGGGTTTAGACAGCACTCACCAGCCGGCCTCCAGTACTAGAGGATACTAACTGTCTCAGTGAAGTCCCGAGCTTGCCAACACTACTGATTTACACGCGCCCAGCACTGACCTCTGAGCCCGTTTGATGACCAAGCACACTGAAGACTGGAAGTTATTTCAGGTGCTCAAGACCATACTCATTCATTATGAACTGACTCCACTCACACTTGCTTGCTGGGTGCCGAGTGTCTCAGGGTATAGACTGCAGTCATTGAGAGGTTCCAGCTAAGCACTCCTGGTAAGTTACCTAAAGACATCTCAGAAAGGGAGATCGGAATCTTGGTGTCTCCAGATGTGTGTTTTGATTTTTTTCTTTCTTTTTTTTGCCATTGAAAAGCAATAATCAATCTCATCTCTACTTTTGTATAGTGTTGGGTCCCATAAACCTTCCCACGTATGTAGTGAGCTACGGAGATAGGTTTCAATTTGGGTCTTCTGATGCAGAAACCTAAGTTTACAATTTTGTAAAAGAAAAAAATATAAATAGGACATTGGGTTGAAAGTATGGAGGTGGGAATTACAACCAAAACCCTATAAAACTCTGTATTGAGTCAGAGATAAGGAAGGACATTTTTAAGCTGAGGGCAGTGTGTTAGAACCTGTGGATGAGTGATTGTTCTGCCTTTCCTTGACGGAAATGCTAAATTACTTAAACAGTATAGACAAGACTGGAAACACAAATTACTTACATTTAAAACTTTTACCATCATAACGAATCATATTGATAATTTTTAAAGCTTTAATTGATCGTAAAGCAAATTTTAATAAACTCCGTCAATGTCGGATGTTGAGAGTTTAGATTTATATTATCTTGGTCAAAACAATAAGATAGATTTTTATTTCCATACCAGTGATTTCAATTATTTTCAACATGTCTCTGACAGCTGTCTGTCTGTCTGTCTCTGTCCATCCATCCACCCACCCATCCATCTGTCTGTCTATCCATTTTTTCTTTTAGAAAGTAGAGATGTTGTCATCTTCCTTTCACATTAAGCTCCCTTCTCATGACAGAGATGGTGAAACTGGAGGAGGAGTAGAAAAAGCCAGGAAGCTCTTCCTTGATCAGGTACCAGCCTAAGTTGGCCAGCTTAACTCCTGGGATGCTAGGCTCTCCTTTTAGAAGAAGGAAACAGAAAAAATTTGGAGTTAGGATGAAATGAAATAACCTACAAACAATGGAATTGTACACAAAGGTGAAGTGTTCTTATTGGCCAAATGAGTTCATTCATTAAGAAAGCGAGCTATTGTAAATAGATGGCCAACTCACACTCTTTGTACAGATGGTCTAATTAACACTTACGAGGATGATTAAGAGACAGGAAAACATGTATTTTGTCTACAACTGTTGTTAAAGCACATATACTGAGCATTGAATGTAGCAGGTGTTCAGTGGATGTTTGTAGAATAATGTATACACGATTTATGCAAAATCTATCAAGATTTGGCTCTACTCCAATACTGGCTTCTGATAGTAGGGTAATTTTGATCAGTAGATATAGTGGGATTTAGCCAGAGAGAACAAGAGTGGACAAAACTACAGAATGAAAATTTAAGGGCACACTGGGAATGACAAGTGGTCCACTTTGCCTTGAAGAAGCAACACTGTGAACATGTCTCTGGGAGCCAGATCATAAATGGTATTAAAAATCCTGATGAGAAATTGAACTTTTGTCCTAAAAGCACCCAGGAACCTATATCACTTCAAACATCATAGAAAAATTATTTTTAAAAGACCCAGTGCGACGAGTGTTTTCCTTTAACTCAATTACTTCATTACTTCAAACGAAAAGCAGTCAAGTTGGTCCTGACACAGGGAGACAAGACATGAGGAGTGCTATGCGTCAAGACCCAAGGCTTCGAGTGTAATACAGTTAAACAGTGAAGGTTGTTTTCCAGTCAGTTTAGCAAGAAGAGACACCAAGAATCTCCAGTGTGTAGATATCATGGATAGCTATCACAGAAGCTGATGGGAATGCTTGGATTCAGTGTTTAAAGTTTCTTGAGAAAGACAGACATATATACATGAACATTTAAAAAACCTTGGCAAAGGGATTCAGTCAGAGTATGGAGGCGGTTGTGTGGGATGGCTGAGAAAGGAAATAGAAGAAGTTGGGCAGATAGGAAAGGACTAGGTGGAGCTGGGGAAGGAATCGACGGGGTCTTAAAAAACACTTCTTGCATGAAATTTTTAGAGAACTAAATTCTTAAAAAGGGAAAAGGGCTTTGGGTGAGGACATAATCTTGTTCAAGGAAAGTTGACAGGTATAGTTTGAAAAAAATAGATACATATCTTTTGTTTTAGTAAGCAGACACTGAAATTCATGACCTAGGTACTTAGGTCATATCCGAGATCACGCAGACATGAACTGACATTTTTAAAAATACAGCTCAAAACTTGAATCTTCTGACACAAAGTCTGTTATAGATTTTTATATTTTCAAATTTTGTATTAGCATGTGTTGGCTATGCATCATGGAGGAAGATCACACAGAAAGGGAAAGGGACAAGAAGCATAAGGGAGGGGTTATAGGAGGGAGAGCTAAAACTAAGGGCCATCTGAGGAGTTGCATGGAAACCTAATACAGTAGACACTTCTCAAAACATGCACACATATGAAAGGAACCCAAACAGAATCACCGAATAACAGGGAAGATGAAGTTCCAACTGGACATCTCTTGGACGAAACCTCCAGTGGTGGGAATGGGTTATGCCCCAGTGAATGGGTGAGTGTCCACACCAGTGTGCTTCTTGTACCTTTTCTTTTGTTCTTTTTTAATTTTTTTGTTTGTTTTATCCTGTTCTGGTTTGTTTGCTTTTTATATCATCATCATTGTCATTATCATCTTCATCGTCATCATCGTCGTCGTTATTAGATATCTGTTTTCTAATGAGAGGAAGAAAGGGTGTGGATTTGGATGAGTGGGGAACAGGGAAGATCTGGGAGGAGTTGAAGGAGGGAAAACTGTAATCAGAATATATTGTATTAAAGTTTGTTTTCAATAAAAGTAAATGTATGTTAGCCTATATTGATTATGCTTATTGGGATTCACTACGGTATTTTCATGGAGCATGTAATGCATTTTTATCCTCATTATTCCCGTACCATCTCCTGTTCTCATCGATCCTCTCCCTCTTCCTGAGTAGTCTCTCACGCCCCACAACTACCTTGCCTTTCTGATGACCCAATGAGGTTCTTGAGGGTTTCTTACAGGGTTCTGGGTAAGGGATTATTCATCAGAACATAAGCAGCTTACAAGTGGCTGCACTACTGAAGAATTTATACCTCCTTCTCCCGGTTACAATTAACTGTCCATAGCTATTCAGGGAGGAGTGTGGGTCTCGTGAACCTCTCCCTCTATCTGCCATTATCTTTTCGTAGGTCTTAGGGAAGGGGTGAGTCAAGGACTCTTCCGTTTCATATAAGGGAATGCTGATAGTTCCAGTCTTGTGTGTTTTCTGGGCTGTTAGTTACAACTGTACAGGATCAAGAATGCAGTGACCATGTCGTGCTTGTCTACAATCTACTTCCTCTAGCTTTGACATTCTTCCTGACCCATCTTCTATGATATTCCCTCATCCTTGGAGGTGGTGATGTAGAAGCCCTAAATATAGCGGAGTCTCTCATTGTGGCCAGACAAATAACTCAATAGCTAAAAATCACTTGCTAAGCAAGCCTGATCACCCGAGTTCAGACTCCTACAGACATGGTGGTAAGTGTTTGTAACCCCGGCATCCTACAGTGAACTGGGAACTCCATGGCCGCTAGACTGGAACACACAGTGTAGTGGCAGACACAAGGGAGACCCCTCTCTCAGACAGGATGGAGGGCAGGGACTGACACCCAAGGTTGTCAGTTGTTTTATGACACACACCCCGTGGCATGCATATGCCCTCATACATGAACTTTGTGTGTGTGTGTGTGTGTGTGTGTGTGTGTGTGTGTATGCTACACATAAACATATACATAAGTAAACAAACAGACACATATTTTTGAAACCAGTCCCTTCCTCTCCGTGCTTTGGGCAGTTCTAAGTCACTACAGTTATTGCTCCCCATTGCAAAACTGAGCTTTTGGGCCAAAGCTGGTGGCACCAGTAATCTATGTGTATAAACATAGTCCCCCCCCCATAAACGTAATCCTTTAGGAGGCAATTTGAAGATATATCAAGTTTATTTAGTGAAGCAATAGCAACAGCTTCTCCACCATGGCCTGCGATGTGTCCAGCACAGGCTTCTGATCAAGTTTACAGGTATGAACTGGGCCTCCAGTCTAATCAGAGAGCGGTTGGTTACGAACGCTCATGAACTGACTTGCCACTCTCACACCAGGGGCACATCTGTCCTGTCTAGTTGCTAGTGTAAACTCAGGGTCACAGCCAAGTAAGACTTTTGATGATAACTCTCCCCATAGAAGTCCTAGGCCTCTTACATCTCTTAAGTTCTAAGATTTTTATTTATTTATTTATTTGTGTGTGTGTGTGTGTGTGTGTGTGTGTGTGTGTGTGTGTGTACAAAGAGAGGGTTGGGGAGAAGGAGGGAGAATGGGAGGCAGGGAGAGGGAAAAAGAGCACATTTTATGTGTTTGCCAAGGTGCAAGTGTGGAGGGGGCTGAAGGACAAAGCTTTAATGTCAGTTTTTCCTTCCCTTTGAGTCAGGGACTCTGTTGTCTTCCTGCTGGGTACCAGGCGAGCTGGCCGGTGAACTTCCGGGTACTCTCTGGTCTCTGCGTCCAATTCCCCCATAGGAACACCATGACGAGAGACACTCCCATTGTGCTTCTAGCTCTCCTGAAGTTCTAGGGTCTTGAACTTGGGTTTTCTTGCCTGGGCAGCAAGTGTCTTTACCCTGAGTGCCATCTTCCCAACCTGTTTTCGAAATCACAGAATGAAATCCAAACTTCCTCCGGGTACCACTTGAGCCTCTTACGTAAGAAACTTCATCCATGTAGCTTTTTGCTAGAGAGCTTTAGGAAGACCTCTTTTATTTCTTTCTGAGGACTTCTGGTATTGTTATATTGCTCTTGAACGGCATGTCATGAAACCTGCTGAGACGAGCCCATGTTTCCTTGGCACTTCGATATCAGAAACCTCATTTTCTTATCCTAGTCAATTTCACAATGCTAGGCAGAAGAACGTGGCGATGCTATATTTCAATTAAAATTATCGGCACTGTAGTCAAGATGGCATTTTGTTAAGGTCATTGGTAAAAGAGAAGTAGATTGGTGTTTTAAGATCTATATTCTCCGAAGTACACGGTGCCAAGGAAAAACAGGCTCATTGCTTTCCCAGCAGCTGCCCAGATTTTCTTCTTATAATCCAGAGCAAATGGCAGTCAATGACAAGGTGGGACGTCTAAGTAAAACCACAAGGCTGGGGGTTGTATTGCTGGGGTCAGGATAAGAGGAGCCTTTGGCAGGCAGCATGGCTCTGGGCCATCAATTAAATCATCATATGTCAGCTATCAACTTTCTCCTGTAGTGTAAGGAGAGAGCCGTCTCCTCACTTACGATTATTTTCTCTTCTTTCATAAAAATAGAAGGTGGAGCATGTCCTCAAAAGAGCTATCCAAACGGCATCACTCCCAAGAACATGGTTATTGTGTGAATCCCTTTACTTTCCTAAGAGGTGAAATTGTTTACTGAAACTGACGTAAGTTACTTAACAATGACATGCTGAGAGAAAAGGAAAAAAGAGTTAGGGATACATGTTTGGGATGGAGTTATAGATACTAAGCAATTCATTTCATAAAAAAAATAAAAAATAAAATTAAAAACCAAACAAACCAAAAAAAAAAAAAACCTAATGATGGGCCTGACTTTAATTATATGAATAAAATTAATATGAACCCTGTGGTATGTGGTACAACTAAAATTTTACTAAAAATTGTTGAGCACTTAAAGTTAATAAATTTTATAGTGTGTAGATTGTATTTTTTTTTTTCGGAGCTGGGGACCGAACCCAGGGCCTTGTGCTTGCTAGGCAAGCGCTCTACCACTGAGCTAAATCCCCAACCCCTGTAAATTGTATTTCAATAGCTTTATTAAAATAATTGCTTAAGGGTGCTAGATCAATAGCCCAGTAGCTGAGCTCTTGCCTAACACAGAGAAGGTTTAAGTCCTGGTTTAAATCCTCCTCCTCTTCCTCTTCCTCCTTTCTCCCCTCCTCTTTCTCCTCTTCTTAGGGTTGTTTGGTGTATATAGCTAATGAAATTGTAACAAAAAAGCAAAAGAAAAAAACCAAAAATCATTTAAGATGTACAATTTCTCGTCAGCCATGGTGGTTCACATCTGCCATTCCAACTCTTGTGGGCTAAAGGCAGGAGGATTGCTGTGAGTTCAAGGCTAGACTAATCTAAATGTTTGGACCAATGGGACTACCCCAGTCCCGTTCAGTACTCAGCCCGCTGACAGAGCCATCTGGGTGCTGAAGTAACTATGGGGACCTGTGATTTTGGGAGAATGGCTCGGAAGATCCTGGTTAACATGAGAATAATTATAACGGAAGAGAACACATGACTTACCTAAATTGGGGACAGTTTGGAGCTCAAAACATGCTTCTATTAATAACGATGTTTAACAACAGACAAACACATCGTAGTCTCTCTAATTCCAAATATTGTCTAATGATAAAGCCAATGTTTATTTGCAGCTCTTGGGTGTTTTATAAGCAGGATTCAAGCTGCAGCTCCATGGCAGGGCACGTGCCTGGCACACACGAGGCCCCAAGTCCTGATCTTGGCACCACAAAACCCCAGAAGACCTGCTTAACTTCCGCAGTAACAAATACGGAGACCCGCCACCCCCTTTCCAGCCCTTTTCACACCACACGGATTTATGGAACTCCTGTTTTTTAAGTTCCACACGAAGAAGCTAAGAGCTAACAATAAAGACTGCATTTTGGGGCCTCAGGGAGCTCTGGGTCTAGTTTTAGAAACAGACGCCTTCATCCAGTGACACTTCCTGCCCTCGGTGGCAGTCCTCCCTAGCTTCCTGTGGGGTGTGACCCCCCACATTAAGTCTTGAAGTCAGAACACATTTCAGGCAGGGGTAAGAAGCTGATCCTAGTAAGGAGGAGAAGGGCGCCCCAACCCAGAACTCCGCTTTGAGAAACAAGCTGGAGGGCGGCCTTGTCTCCACCACTACGTGCAAGTTTGGTGGTGGCCCCCTAGTGAACTGAGAGAAAAAAGAGGTCCCCGCTGACCGGAGCAATCCATTGTGTTTGCCTGGAACCCCCTCCCGGCTCAGGGGCTTGTTCTCGTGTTCTTATCTTCCGATTCATATTGTATACGTGGTGCAACAAACGCAAACCTCAGTCCTATCCCCCACGCACCCGGCAACTTCCCCGGAGTCACGCCCACTTTTGCTCTGCTTTCTCTCCTTGGCGAGAGTGGACGTCATGGTTCAAGCTCCATGTAAGCCAGACCACCCCGCCACCCAGCCTGCCTGCCCGTCTTAGTGTCCTTGCTCTCCAGCATCGTGTCCCTACTCTCTCCACCTGGTCATTTTCGTTATACCCCAGTTCCCCCGTCTCTGTTACTCTTCACAGCCAACTCCATCCCCTCACTTACACAGGTACCTTGATAAGGTCCTACCCACAAACGAGTTTCAGGGGTGGAGCTATTCGGGCAGGGCCGAGTTCCTTCTGTCTTTGCCTCCTCCCAGGGGTTCCCACAGCCAGTTTTGCCCAGCTCTCCCTTCACCTGCCTGGGCTCTGAGATCCCTGCTTCCTGCTTCCTGCTTCCTCTTCTCCTGGCCACTCTTGGTTTCCTCTTGTCTTTGTACTTCTGGGTCTAACTTGTAAATACGGAGTCCCCAGGCCTCTGCTGGGGCTCCCTTCATGTTTCCACAGAAAAGAGGATCAGCGACATCATTATTAACAAGTAAATGATCTGTACCCACAGATAACGTCATTCCATCCATGGCTTTATGTGACAGCGACACAGAAACACAACACTCCTGGAGTTTATTTACTTATAGCTAGAGAGATCAAAGCAGACCCGAGTTCACCACCTAGAAATGATCACGTTGAACATCTTGCTGAATACACTTTGTGTTGGCTTACCTACCTGTGTGCGTACATGCGAATGCAGTAATATTGTAACAAGTTCTTTTAGTTTGTAGCAGCGAGCCCTTGTGCGTGTCCTTTGATCCCAACAGGCCTCTGGCATTACTTTTGGTCAATTAGACTCTATTTTACACTGATGAGTGCCCCCTATGTAACCCGTACTATCCACTCTTTTCTCTCCTGCTTACTCTTCCCACCCTTTTCTGCATTAGGGATGGAATATAGGGAGTGGCTCATAGCAAGATGGGCTAGAACTGAGATGGTCCCTAACCCAACCCAGCCTTGTCTGTCTGTCTATCTATACCTCTCTCTCTCTCTCTCTCTCTCTCTCTCTCTCTCTCTCTCTCTCTCTACTGTTCTATTTATTTTAATACTTTGGTTTCAAGCAGCTTCTTTGTAGCTCAGGGCTACAACTTAATATGCAGCCCAAGATGGCCTCAAACTCCTGGCAGTCGTTTTGCCTCAGCTTCCAAATGCTTGGATTACAGGCAAGAACTATCACATCTGTCTCCCTCGTTCTTAGTTAAATTGTGTGTCCAAAGTTTTACTAGTACACAAAAAAGGTAGTGCGGCGCACATACCTGGCAGCACTGTCCATAAATCGTTGTGCGTTTAATCCCGGGAAATTCCTAGATTGAAGCACTGAGTCAGACTGAGGAATGCTCACTAAGGATCTAAGGGTTCCTAAATTGCCTGCCTCTTGCTGAAGGCCAGGAGACCAAACATCCCCTGCTCAGGCCTGAGGCTGACCAGCTGTCCTCAGCGAGGCCAAGGAGCAGGGCGGGGCCCAGGGCCTTTGTCTGTCTGGCCCAGTGCTCCCAGCCCACACGCCTGCCAGAAGGGAGTCGCGTCGGCTTGACGCGAGGCGGCTGTGGCCCGTGTTGCACAAATGCACAGCCTGACCCGCAGCGGCTGCCAGCTTTTGTGTTTGCTAGACACCAGATGGAGCAGAATTAGGGATGGCACCGGCAGGTCAGATGGCAGGTGTCCCCACGGACCCTCTGCTGTTGCTGCTGCTGCTGCTGCTATAGGCATTTTGGCGGGAAAAGAAAATTAGAAATGAAGAAAGAAGTAAAAGAGCTGTTTTCTCTGTGACAGGCCCTTTGAACAAATGTCTTTTTGACTTTGTGTGTGCTGGTGGGAGGAGTTGTAGCTCAGAACTGCCCTCTTACCTTCTGAGATGAAAGCCAGTTAGTTGCTTGTGCGATCTGGGCCAACGACTGCGGGGGAGTTTCCATCTGGCCTTTGGGGGCAGAGACCAGGGAGATGTTTGCACTCCAGCGAGCACCGGCTGGTCCCATGGGTCATTGTTAAGAACCTCTGAATGCAAACATAGCAGAAATGATGGATTATGGATTCCTGCTGAGTCCACGGCTGCCCCAGGAGCTCCTACAGAGTGTGCCCGTGCAGACTGGAGGACTGGCAAGGGAAGGGGGAAACATTGAGATCTGCAAGTTTTCCCCCCAGTACATCTGGACCAGAGTTTTTGGCAGGAAAGGGGAGATGGGCACCTTGAAAGTGGGCTTATAGTTTGACAGGAGAGGTGGATAGGGACCAGTAGAATTCTGCTCTGCCTATAACCATCTACTGTGGTTCTGGTGAATACAACTTACCCAGGCCTGTGTGACGACAGTTTAGGCAGTGGGAATTGAATCGTTTGGGATTTGAGGACTTGAACACGAGCAGTTGGCTGCAGAACACTCCTGCCCTAGGTCGGAAGCTTTTTAAAAAATTTTAAAATTATTTTAACTTTTAAAACTTATTTATTTTTTGATGTCCATCCTACCGGATTGCCCTCTTCAGGTGGGTGTTTGCTGTAGAAGGACCATCATAGATGGCAAGAGGATCTGGTCACTACAGCACGCTCCTCTCCTCTCCTCTCCCTCCACGCTCATGATAGGTTTATTGTTCCTGGAGAGAAACAGTCAGGTGATACAGGGGGTGATACTCAGCACCAAAATAAACTCCTCGTGTGTGAGACCGGGAGAGAGCTTGAGTGCCCAGCAGAGGGTTCCTATTATGAAGCTAAACGCCCACCCCAGACCTGAAAAGCTGCTTCTGGCCTGTTTGCTCAAGGTTGCCCACTAGCTCCTGCCTTCCTTGCTAACTGATTTTGAGACTATCCCAGAGAACAGGGACAGGTGTGTGTGTGTGTGTGTGTGTGTGTGTGTGTGTGTGTGTGTGTGTGTGTGTTTGGGTGGTATCACTGATCTTCTAAAATGGCGAAATCTGGGCATGTGGAAGACTCAGGCAGGAGGGTTGCTCTGAGCTTCAGGGTGTCCTGGGCCTTAGACTGAGACTCTACTAAAAAACACAAACAGAACCCCAGACGAGCTGAAGAGTGAAATCTGTGGAAAGAGATAGAACAGCGTCACGGAGATGTCTGGGGGGGGGGCTGTGTCCTGCCCACACTGTACCCCACATTCACTGGTACATGGTGTGACCTTGGATAAATCCTTAATCTGCTGATGCCCTGTTCTCCTCCTCCTCTTCACTCCCATCCTGCGTTCTTTATGGGTAACCGGAAAGGAGTCAGTCATACCCAATTTGCAGCCTCGGGCTGAAGATGGAAGGAAAAAGGTTTGTAAAGATCGAGGCAGCACGGGATAGAGATGACTGTGACCATGGTGACCATGGCCTTCTCTGTACTTATGGTGGCTCCTGCCCAGAGTTTTAGCTACTCTCCTCTGCTTTCCCCTCCTGAAATAGGCAGCCATTTTAAAACGTCTCTGTCAGAATAGAGTGTGGTTATCTTTCCTCTCATGTTTACTTCTCTGACTCAGAGATTCAACAGAAGCTACTTACCTCAACAAGCCATTCGTCCCTCAACACTGACGCTGAACTGGAGTCTTATCTATGGGCAAAAAATATACCATACCAGATTTCCAAGATATTTATAAAACAAAGAACAAAACAAGACAAAAACGTAAAACACGTGTGTGCGTGTGTGTGTGTGTGTGTGCGTGCTATATTGAAATGACCATATTTTGTACACACTGGGGTAAGTCAAATTGACTTAAAAACTTAAAAATAAGCTTATGCGTGTGAAGTACAATAAAAGCCGATCCTATTATGAAAGTTAAGAAACCTAACTGTTTACTGTCTAGCACTCATGCCCCCTCAGAAAGCTGGCTGGGCACCGTGGTGGGCTGGGGTGGCAGATGAGAGGGCAGCAGCAGAATGCTTTGATCTGTTACTGCCTCCGCCTTGAGAAGTCCAGTCCTGGCTTCGGTGTTTCCGGGAGGCCACAGTGAGACTGAGCTCAGGCAAACCAGATCTGTTCTGAAATGGAAGATCTGGCTCAAGTCCCAATCAAAAGGTGGAGATGATGCCCGTTGTTCTTGTTTTGAATTAGGCTAGTATGTCAGAGACTAAGGTGGTCTCAGGTTCTCCATCTCGGCCTCTTGTGAGCTGGGATTGCAGGGTGTGCCCTGTTGTTGGCTCTGCAGATGACTTCTAATTTGTTGCATTACCTCACTGGCTTCTTGTTTCTCCTTTATAAATTTATGTCAAAGTCAAAGGAGACTAAAACCTTGCAGTGATTTGACCGGGGAGATCTGAGGCCATGTGGAGAAGGAGGCCTCTCTATTTCTCTGAGCAGATAAGATCTCCAAGCCTCACGAGGAAGGACTAACCTCACACTTACTTATGTGATTCTCCACGGGGATTATGAACTAAGAGGAACAGTTCCTCACCTTCACTGGGAAGCAACTGAACGTGTCTCACTTTGCTCCCCGCTCGGCAAGTGATTTCACACCAACCTCTTTGTACTTTGGTCTAGGCCAAGTGGAACATGTGGAATTTTCTTAACTTAAAACTCTCTTCTAAATAGTTGAAGAATTCACTCCATTTCTGTTTCTAGGAGTGAACACCAGCACTGTGAACACTAGCTGAGGTTTAGTAAGGGGTCAGGATGTCCTGACTGCGTCTCAAGTGCTACCTGCCCTGGCGCTTGGTGTATGTCCACACCCAGCTGGCCTGCAGGCCACCATGAGGCCAGAGCTGCCATTCCTAGGGATGACCACAGCCCCACAGGAGTGGGTGACAGAGAAACTCCCACTCTCAAGAGTGGAAGGAGGTCAGACGTTTTCTTCCAGCTTCATATTGGATATGTTTTCACTAAGGTCATACCCTAAGCTTGGCCTATGCAATCAGTAGTTCATTTGTGTTCTATACTAAGCCAGCCAGCAGACAGGCTCATCGTGCGGTTCTGTCTGACATGAGAAGAAAGAGCAGGTCAGGGGCTTAGCTTCATAGAAAACGGAGGCAAGCATTTCTTGGAGCAAAACACCCTGAAGCAGCTCCAGTGAAAGGCGACTACTGTCAAATGGCTTCCTTGTCTGATGAGCGTGCCCAGTGTGGTGGCTTGAATGAGAATGTCCCCTACTTGACGCACGGTCCCCAGTTGGTGATCTTTGGGAAGGCTTCGGAGGTGTGGTCTTGCTGGAGGATGTACGTCACTGGGGAGTATGTGGCTGAGGTCTCAAAGCCTCTGCCACTCCCAGTTTGTTCCCTCTGCTTGCTGCTTGGAGTTCGGTCTGGGAACTCTCATTGGTTCCTGCCACCATGTCTGTCTATGGTCGTGTGTCTTTGATGTGATGGTGACAGACTCCTAACCCTCTGGAACGGTAAGCTCCAAGCATCGATCTTTTCACAAGTTGACTTGGTCATGCTGTTTTACTCCAGCAATAGAAAAGTAGCTAAAACACGAGCATGAGAAGCCAGTTTTGGTAGGCCAGAGGCTGGGTTGGTTTTTAACTTAGACAAAGCCTACGCGGGGGCTAGATGGAGCCCCGGCCCCTGAGAACGTGAGTGCTGAGCATCCGATGACTGTGGGTTGTCACGCTCTCCCTCCGCTCTAGGTATCGTCAGACCTTTCAGTTGATGCCAGAACTTGATGAGTCAGCTAGTCTAGCGGCTTGTTCCACGTCTCTGCCTCCTGAGCACAGGCCGCGTGGCCTCGATGCTCACCTGGCATTGGTGTGGTTGTCGATGACTTGAGCTCCCATTCTTACGTTGTATGGCAAGAACCTTCCCTGCTGAGCCATCTTGCCAGATCCACAACCAGGTTCCAGCTCCTCAGAGAAACTGGTCATCTTCCCAACCCCCAGTGATTTGGTACAACTGCCCCTTTTAGGATTTAGTTAATTTTTGTGGTGCTATACGTGGAACTTAGGGCTTCACACATGCTAGAAAAGTGCTCTGTTCCTGAGTTACATCCCCTACATACCATAAAACAACGTGCTGAGGGGCTGGAGAGATGTTTCAGAGGTTAAATAGGCTTGTTGCTCTTGCAAAGGAACCAAGTTCAATTCCTAACATCTGCATGAGGCAGCTGACACCTTGTCTGTATTCCATGTGTACCTGTATCTAAATAACACACACACACACACACACACACGCACACACACACTCACAAGCATACATCCTTAAAAGTGAAAATAAAGCCCAAGAACAATGGTTAGCAACCTGTGGCTCTCGATCCCTTCCACGGTAGTCACATATTAGGTATCTTGCATATGAGATATTTACATTACAATTCACAATGGTAGAAAAATTACAGTTATAAAGTAGCAAAGAAAATGGTTGGGGTCACCACAACATGAGGAACTGTGTTAAAGGGCGTCAACATTAGGAAGGTTGAGGACCACTGCCCAAACTCTGCCACTTCCAATTTTTACATTCAAGGCTTGGCCACTTTTGCTTCCTGCATGAAGCCTGCCAGGGTTTCCTGAGCCAGGACCTCTGGTGTCTGGGCACTTGTCCTCTTTGCTTGCTACCTCTCTTTTGCTAATATTTGCTTACACTCATTTCAGCAATCACTAGATGACATCATTAGGTACCTCAGAGCGTTAGCTCATGCAGTGGATTGTTTGGTGGACATGTGCAGTGAGCTGGCACACGGATCTGTATGGCAGGGTTGATGTGGCAGGGCAACAGGGCAGCTGGCAGACAGGTGCAACGGAGATGTAAGCTCCCGTGCCCGCTGACCACCTCAAAGCTCACAGGAGTCGTATTCTAGCACCGAATCTGCTGGTAGGTCGTCAGCCTGCTCTCCTTCCCGGGGAGGGCCAATTTTCCTCTTCTCTTTTTATCTTTGTGCACCGCACACCTGCGTGCTTCTCAGGAGGAATAATGTACGAATTAGAAATACAAGATGCACTTGAGAGAAAGAGGTACTAATTTTGAAAGATTATATGGTGGTTAGACTAATCTTACCATAATGAGTGATTTAGTTTTGATCACTTTTTGTAAGGACTTCATTTAAAATGAGCTTTAATATCTCACAAGCTTAATAAAAGCATACCTCAGGCTTGAACACACTCCACCAGAGAGGTCTTAGGGAAATACAGATCTCAAGACAGTAGATCTGGGCAGACACTGTAGTTCTACACTTTTAACAGGCTCTAGATCCGTGGACTTTAAATCAAGAAACAAAGACTTAAGCAGCTTTTGAATTGTGTCCTGTTACTACAGCTTTTCTTTTCTTTTTAAAAGATTTATTTATTATTATATATGAGTACACTGTCGCTGTTTTCAGACACAACAGAAGAGGGCATTATATCTCATTATACATGGGTGTGAGCCACCATGTGGATGCTGGGATTTGAACTCAGGACCTCTGGAAGAGCAGTCAGTGCTCTTAACCACTGAGCCATCTCTCTAGCCCCACTACAGCTTTTCAAATAACTTAAAATGTCTATAGGGGTTGGGGATTTAGCTCAGTGGTAGAGCGCTTGCCTAGGAAGCGCAAGGCCCTGGGTTCGGTCCCCAGCTCCGAAAAAAAGAACCAAAAATAAAAAAAAAAAAAAATGTCTATAGTATCTCGTCTGTGCTGCTGTGAAGGGCCATGTTGCTGATCTCATGTCGTTGGAGCTATGCCACACCCTAGACGCACTCT
This sequence comes from Rattus rattus, assembly GCF_011064425.1. Taxonomy (NCBI): domain Eukaryota; kingdom Metazoa; phylum Chordata; class Mammalia; order Rodentia; family Muridae; genus Rattus; species Rattus rattus. The sequence continues at coordinate 144,380,058 of NC_046154.1, read as the reverse complement.
TGAGATTGACGCCATCTCTCCTTGTTTTCTCTGTATTCTTATAAGCTTTCGATTGCTCAACACGAGAGACCTTGACAAATGTCTTACAAGTGGATTAATGGGGAAAAAAAAATCTGGAAGGTACTCCTCATGTGTCCTGTATCCTCCAAAGAAGCCCTGTCCAGCAAAGGAAACCATTCTTTGGGAGATGTCCTTTCTCAGGAGCTGACCTCCTAGACAGGAGGTAGTCATTTTTATTAACAATTTGATGGAACCAAGTGTCTCACTGTATCCCTTATACTTCCTCAAGTGATGGTTGGAAGATGAATGAAATGCCCAGATTCGGTTTTGTTCTGCTCTACATGTGGGCTTCCACATAACTCTCCACGGCTAACCACAGTAAGACACAGGACTCAACATAGCCTTTCCCTCAGTGCTTCCAATGATACACTCTTCTTGTTTTTTTCAGAGAAAGCATATTGATTTTAGCCAGCCGATATTCGTATTCTATTAACTGGGCTATTTCCCTGCCTCCTAAGAGTACTCTCAGGCCCCACTGGTTTTGTTTCACTCTTCATTTTGTCTAAAACTCTTTCTATTTTGTCACGAAGCACCTCTTTCTCCTGGTTCTTCAGCATCGCAGCTTCCCGTGGGCTGAACGGTCAAGTCAGTCCTCCTCTGCATCCCTGCCTCAGCTCCTCCTGTGTCCCAGCATGCATCATACCCACTGCTACCAAAGACTCATCTCCACCCACCCACCTTCTCCCTGTGTCCTCAGCACCCAGTGGGTGTTGAACTCACAAAGAATGAAGTCAACGGAGATGCACTTCAGCTGAATACTCTGTTTAGGACAGTATTTCCCTCTTCTTCTGACATCTCGGGGCGAAGTCAGATTAATTCCGCACCCGTTATTGTCAGCTTCATGGCTTCCCTGACTTATTCATGCTATTCTAGATTCTTTTCTGTTGCTTTGATAAAATACCCAGAGAGAAGCAACTCCAGGAGAAATAGCTTATGCTGACTCAGAGTTCAAGGCGCAGTCCATCATGCGGGGAGATGTCACAGGAGCGGGTGCTCGAAGCAGCTGCCACACTGCACCCACAGCCCAGGAACAGAACAGTTCGCCGTTCAGCGTGATGTCTCCGTTTTATCCCATCCAGGCACATTAGCATTGGTGCTTGAGTCATCCATTCTTGAACTAAGATTTTAGACTCAATGGAATCCCCCTTTCTCCAGTGCCTGCCACACTGACATGACTCAAGCCAAAGGCACATAAGCTAAGAGGTCACCGGGAAGTATGACACTGAGGGGTGGGGCAGGATTTCTAAACCACAAGTAGCCAAATTATTTCCTTCCTCAAGATGGTTATTACCCGTCATGCTCATGTAGCCAACAAGTGAAAGCATTTTCAAAAAGGTTCTGCTTTTTTCTCAGCCTGTTAGATGAAACACGCTGCGGCTGTTAGGTAGGTAACCTGCCCTCCAGAACCAGAGTGGAGGCGGACACCTGTGGTGTCTCTGCGACCTTGAACAAGCGGTTGAGCCTCTCTAAGCCTCAGGCTTCTCAAATGGAATACAGCTGCCGGGAGGGTTCCATGGGAGGATCTGTGATAAAAGAGAGGAGCCGCTGGCTCTGTGAGGTCCTACATCCTCACTTTCTAAATTCACCTCGCGTCTCAGACCTGCTCAGGCAGGGACCAACTTAATGATTTCCTGAGACAGATCGGGTGTAAGTGACAAGGAAATGCCAATGATGTACAGAATATCTGAGCAAGAGTCCCCTCGTAGGATTCCATTTTCTCTGCCGGAATGCGGAGGCTATGGGAACACGCAGGGGACCGGAAATGAAAATGGAGAAACCCGCAAACAATTGTGGGCCAATTGCCCCGCTGTCATACGGATGCCCTAAGGTTTTAATGTAACTGATAACTTCTTAAAATGTTGTTCCTAAATCTATCATAATCTCCTGGTGAGAGCCTAGGTAGGAATATGCCTCTGTACACACTCAGTGGGGGATTTTAGGAGATTAGGAGTTTAAGTAGACGCTCCACTTCATCCTGGAAAACTGGTCTGTGAAACACATCAAACATGGGGGTGGGGCATAGTACACGTGGATGACAGTGCCTCTCTGCATGCCCGGGCTTGCTGGAGTCCGTCACTTTGCCACTCGTGCCACATGAGGTGGACGGGCTCCTCCTTCAGGACAAACCGATTTTGTCATTTCTGCTTTGCACACACACTGTTGAGATATATATATATATATATCTCCTACAAAGTTGAGTTGAGCCTGAGCAGTTTTATTTTTAAAGTTGGCTTTACCACCAAATGAAACAAGGGGGTCATTCCTCTCAGTCCTGACCAGTTCTCCAGGTTCACCTCTGTCCTGATGCTTCTGACACTCATCTTCTTTTTCTTTATTTACATCTCAGATGCTGCTCTACCTCCTGGTCACCCCCTTCAGAGTCCTTCCCCTTTATTCCTCCTTTCCTTTTCCTTTGAGAGAGGGTGGGCCCCACCCCCACCCTGTATCCCCCTACCCTGGCGCATCAAGTCTCTTCAGGGTTAGGCACATCCTTGTCTAAGGTAACACAAGGCAGCCCTGTTGGGGAATAGATTCCACAGTCAGGTGACGGCTTTAGGGACAGTCTCTGCTCCAATTGTTGGGGGTCCATATGGAGACCGAGCTGCACATCTGCTACCTATGTGTGTGTTGGGGTTGGGGGGGACTCGGTCCAGCCCGTGTATGCTCGTTGGTCATGGCTCTGTCTTTGAGAGCTCCCAGGGGTCCAGGTTATCTGTTGGTCTTCCTGTGGAGTTGCTATCCTGTTCAGGGCCTTCAGCCCTTCCCCCAGCTCTTCTATTAGAGTCTCTAATGTTCACCCAATGTTTGGCTGTGGTTTTCTGCATCTCTTTCAGTCAGCTATTGCATAGAATCTCTCAGAGGACAGTTATGGTAGGTTCCTGTCGGCAAGCATAGTAGAATATCAGTAAAAGTCGCTATCAAACAAGTGCTTTACTGGACGACCGACCTTCTTCTGTGCCCCTCTGCCCCGGCCTGTGTTTGGAACTGGTCATGCCCCCTGTTGGTTTCTGCAAACTCAGGCCAGAAGGTGGTTAAGGGACAAAGAAGACTAGAGGTATTTAGTTAAGCTGTCATTCCTCGCTCAGCACCACGAAGTCTATCATAGCTTATAGTGAGAGCCACTGGGAGAGCCGATTTGGACAGTCCCGAAGTTCTGGTAGTGACTAGTGAGAGCAAAATGAAGGATCTTCTTTGGTGAGAAAGCACTTCATCCTGGTAAACTGGTCTGTGAAACACATCAAACATGGGGGTGGGGCATAGTACACGTGGATGACAGTGCCTCTCTGCATGCCTGGGCTTGCTGGAGTCGATCACTTTGCCACTCGTGCCACACGAGGTGGACGGGCTCCTCCTTCAGGACACATCGATGTTGTCATTTCTGCTTTGCACACAAAAGAAGCCTAAAAAGTTGAGTTGAGCCTGAGCAGTTTTATTTTTAAAGTTGGCTTTACCACCAAATGAAACAAGGGGGTCATTCCTCTCAGTCCTGACCAGTTCTCCAGGCTCACCTCTGTCCTGATGCTTCCGAGTGCCCCAGAGGTCAGGTAGGGCTAAGGTAAGGATCAAGGAGAGAGGTTAAAATGACTCAGGTTGCCATGCTTACAAGGCAAGTGCTTTAGCCACTGAGCTGTCTCCCTGGCCCCTGCCCAAGTTTCATTATTATATCAGAGGAACTAATTTTAGACACTTGACACACCACTGCCTGTCCATAAACATACTTAACCATATTTCAATAGTTTTCTTAACATATTTTTATTAGCATAACCTAATGTTAAATCCATTTATGGGTATGGGTTGAAGGGAGTCTCTGAGAGGCTAAGTTAAGTTAGACTTAAGGTTTTAGATGCACTTATTTTATGTGTATGAGTGTTTTGCCTGCACGCATGTATGTGTACCACATGAATACCTGGTACCCTGGAGAACAGAAGACGGTATTGGATCTTCTGAAACTGGACTTACAGATGAGCTCTCATTTGGGTGCTGGGTTCCCTGTAAAGGCAGCAAGTGCTCTTTAACTACTGAGCCATCTCCCCGACTCCTTAAAAACTTGTTTTTTTTTAAATAAATAAAAGTCTTTTGTAAAATAAGTAAAGATGTAGTTTAGTGGGGGAAAAAAAAAAACAAAAACAAAGGCAAACAAACCTGTACAATCCAACAACAGCACAACAGAAGTATTCCCTAAGCAAACAAAGGAAAGTACACACTAGGAAAACCATCTAGTTGTTGCCAGGGTCTCTGGAGGGAGGAGGAGGGAGGGAGGAGGGGAGGGAGGGAGAAGAGAGAGAGAGAGGGGGCGAGGGGGAGAAGAAGGAGAGGAGGAGGAGGAGGAGGAGGGGAGGGAGGAGGAGGAGGGAGGAGGAGGGAGGGGGAGGAGGAGGAGGAGGGAGGAAGAAGGAAGATGGAGAAGAAGAAAGAAGGAGGGAGGAGGGAGGAGGGAAAAGGGAGGAAGGAACAGGGAGAATGTAGGAGAGAAGAAGGAGGAAGGAAGAAGGAGGAAGGAGAGGATGTTTAGGACACTGAGACTATTTTGAGGTTCCAATCAATGGGAGTTGTATGTCTTTACACACCAGCCGAAGAGACATTACTAGAAGGGAGTGCTAAGGTAAGTGAAGGCCTTGGTTAATAAAATGCCAATCAGTTGTAACACAGTTAAAGTTAGGCTGGAATGGGGAGGGCGAAGATGGGAGCTCTCTGTAATCTGACCATTTAAATTCTTTATAAATGTAAAAGTGTTAAAGACTAATCTTAAAAAGCAATTTAAAAATTAATATGCATTTTGTTCAAGCAAGAATTCAAAAGGCAGTGAAAGACCCCCTCCCAGAAAGGGAATTGTACAAGCCCAAGGCCCTCAACTATAAAAGTAAAAAGTAAGTTTTTAGATACACAGACTCAGAACTAAAATAAGCCTGGGAAAGTTCAGATGTGTCCAAGCTTTGTGGGACAAGCTGACCCATCATTTAAACGAAACAGACCATAAAAGAAAACAAAATACAGAAACCAGTCTAAATTATTGGTATTGCTTTATGGGCCACCTAACAAGAGATAAGCCCCTAGCCCCTGACATTCCAGATGCCCCAACCTGCACGTATTCTCTTGCTGTGTGACAACCTCATTTGAATAGCCAATTGGGTGTAACCATACATCCTCGCCTCACTTGAATCCACCAACCATGCATCTGCTTCTGTAAGCCTGCTTCTGCTCCCCAATACCCTATAAAAACCCGTCCCTGGTTCTGCTAGGCGCGCCAGTCTTCCGAATTGACTGGGACGCCCACAGGTACCTGTGTATCCTGATCAATAAAAATCCTCTTGCAGATTGCAGCCTGTGGACTCGGACTGGTCATTGGGCTTGAGGATCTCCCTCCTGAGGGAAGATTCTCTCTGAGAGTCTTACAGCAGGAGATATGAACTGCCATTCCATTTCTTCCCTTGAGTCCCAAGGTCCCACCCCAGAGGCCCTCTTAGTTTCTAAAGTATTTTTCCAGACACGTTCTGTTCAAGTACAATCTCATAAGCACACAATAGCCTATCATCCCCTACAAAAAGTGCTCTTTAACTACTGAGCCATCTCCCCAGCTCCTTAAAAACCTGTTTATTACTTGATTATTACTGGGATGATAGAAAGTAGAAGAGGACTGTGTAAACAGGAGAGAGAAACCCAGTAGCAGAAAAGTTGGGGAAGGGTGAGGGATTTTGGTTAAAACACTGAAGGGAGTAAAGATATGCAAACGTATGCTGTATAACAGTCATCTCAGGAGGCTGAGGCACAGAACCCTGCAAACCAAGACAGCCCGTGTTCTTCAGGACCCGGGAAAGCGAGAGGGAATAATCAGGGCGGAAGGGAAATAAAGAAAAGAAAACCAAGGCGATGTACGGCAAGAGTAGAGTGGGCTGAGATGGCTGGGCATGAAACAGCGGTGAGGCAAGTGGAGGGGACAGGGCTGGGTAGAGGCAGAGGACGGAAAACTGACTGGCCTTATTGTTGGCTCTTGTCTGGACGCTCTCCCATTTCTGCTCCACCACTGGGAAGTTCTCCCCCCCTCCATCTCTCTGTCTCTGTCTCTCTGTCTCTGTCTGTCTCTGTCTGTCTCTGTCTGTGTGTGTGTGTGTGTGTGTGTGTGTGTGTGTGTGTGTGTGTGTATGTGTCTGTATGCTGGGATTTCAGGTGTATGTCATCATGCCTGGCTTTAAGCAGTGCTCTGGATTGAAACCAGGACTTTGTGCATGCCAGGAAGGACTCTATTAACTAAGCCTTGTCCCCAGCCCACTCAAGTGGGTGCTCCTAAAGGGAGTACTGAATCCCTGCTTTTGAGTGACGATTACATTATGAGATCAGGAAGGGAGCTGGGAGCTAGGAAAGGGAAGGTCAAGGAGACAGAGAACCCAGGATTGCTGGCGACAGAAGGCGTGTGTGTGACCATTGGTTATCACTTAGCAGTTTTGAATGCCCGTTGTCGCTCAGGCGAGCTGTTGGATGGGTAGTTGCCAATGGAGGTTCTCCTTGCTGAGGCTTTACTGATTGGAGAGTAGTAGGTTGCAAATCACCCAGCAGTTCAGTCTTCTTTGGACATTTTCTTTCTCAAACTCATCTCTGTTGTGAAGTAAGTTATTATTAATTTCTGCTTATAAAGAAAAGGATGTGTGATTTTGAATCACTGAGTGTGAGTTACGTTTCATTGTTGCCAAACTCAATTATTAGTAGTCACTACTTTCTGAAATCTTGGCTTTCCTTACAATGTAATGGAGATGCTAAAATCGCTTTCAGTTACTAGAGTGAATGGATCGCTTTGGGCCATCCCTGACTGTGCTGTGTCCCTCTCTGGCATCCTGTCTGGATTAACATTTACCTTAGATTTTCCCAAAGAAGGCATTCTTATTGCTGTCCTCGAGGTAATAACGAATGTACTTAGTGGGCTCCATTTTCAGCTGCCTGTCCTGTTGAGCAGGATGTGACACCAGTGTGGTGGCTGGAGTTTTCCCTTCAGCCCCTGGTTCCATGTGAAGTGCAACTGGGAGACACTGTCACGCCCCTGGTTGGGGACAATATGAGGGCATTGGCTGATAAGGCCAAGTGCTATTAGACAGGTGGGACAATTGACTTCTAGCCATGGGTAGTCAGTTGCTGCTGCTGTTCTTGCTGGCAATAGCCATTGGTGACTTGAGTGTGGCCAGTGTTTTGGGCTGTATGACATCAACTGCTCAAACTGCCTGGCTGTCAGTCAATGGGTCAATACGAGCCGTGGGGAAGCACAGTTAGAGACACTTGCAGGTTCTTAGCACTTCTCCTTGGAGCCCTTTCTAGTTGACTTTTGGATGTCCTTCGGTCCTCACTCTTTCTTTTCTTGGCAAAAATGGACTCGTCTTCCAATACCCAGATCAAATGTTTCCTTCCTCTGTCACTCAATTTTTCCCCCTCTCCTTTTCTTGTAACTACATATAAATACCCACACAGGTCCCATAGCTTTCTAAGTTTCTTATGCTGGTACCGTCCGTGGACTGCAGCACAAAAAAGCAATCTTGGTCTCTGCCCACCTGGTGTCCAGTCTTGTAAGCTGAAAAGTGAGTTGATCTTGATTTCAACGTCGAAATGATTTTGCTTACCCACTCTTGATCTGCTTTTTAGAAACAAATAAATATGTATTTATTTTTGTGCCACATGTATGTATGTATATCATGTATGTATACCAAGTACATGCCTAGTGCCTGTGAAGTCAGAAAAGGGTGTGGGATCCCAACATGTGGGTGCTGAGAACCGGACTTTGGTCCTCTGCAAGAGCAGCAAGTTCCCCCAAATGCTGAGCTGTCCCTCCCGTTGTCCCTCTGAGCTTCGATCTGCTGTCTTAGACTCCCACATCTCTTTCTCCATTTATTTCTTTTAGGATCTGTGTCCTGATCATCTCTTCTCACACTGCTAAATTCTATTTCAAGATGACGCTTGCTTTTTGTCCTCTTTGGGGGAAGGCAGGAGGATCTGCATTGCGAAGTGTAGCATTACATTGTGGAGGGGGACATGTTTCTGAAACCTTTGACACAAATACAAATTTCTTGGTGGGAGGAGGCCCTTCCTCCTGGAGACGGCCTCCACACAGGTCAGTGGTTTTATTTTCTGCACAGGCACTGCCAAAGCACAGCGGAGAGGCTAGAAGCGTCCCCAGGTGGAGGCACATTCTCACACCAGCAAGAAGCCTACCTGCTTTTCCTGTACCCTGCCCCCTCTCACCACATGCCACAGGGCATTTTTCTTATGCCAGGGAGGCCAGGGCATTGACCTGTGTTATGCATACTGTTTGTGCTGTTGCCCTGGACACTGGGATGACAACTGAGCCACTGTCTTTCACAACTAGCTTACCTGCTGAGTAATGGGTTGGCTGAGGGCCCTGCTTGGCCTCCTTCCTGGGCCTCCTGCCTTCTGGAGAAACCAGCAACACATTTTCTTTCTAAAAAGAAATTGAGGCTCCCGTCAGGAACATGACGGACTTTCTGTGCTTCTAATCTTGTATTGGGAAGATAAAAGCCTGTCTTGTCTTGGATGGAGGAGCACACGAGCTGAGTGAGGTACTTTAAGCACTTAGCTCAGAGCCTACCACATGTAAACTACATACATCAGCCCCTGCTAATTCAGCTGTGTTTGTCTTCACATGCAACAGCCCACTGAACGCACAGTGGAAGCACGGAACACCTGCGGCTTCAGCCAGAGGATTCAGAGGCTAGGAATAGAGCCTTTTACTCTCCTCCTTGGGCTGGGAGAACAGAGAGTCAGTAGCTGGAACAGGAAGCATCCTTCCTCTTCCTCCTTCCTCTAAGCTCCATCTCTAGCCCAGTTCTAAGGAAGAGCATACCACAGATGGGGAAGTGTAGTTTACAATAGCGTCCAGCTCCCAGCAGCTGCAGGGCAGTCTGCTATCAAGAGCTTAGATATGCCCTAGAGGACCAAGATGACAAGTCGCTTGGACTTCCTTTCTGGTATCTTTACAAGGTGACAAGGGGATAGGTCCCTGGGGGTGAAAAGTGCCTTTTCATTCCTGAGGTTTTATCCCTGTAGATAAGAGGGCTCTATCCTCCCTGCTTCTACACTGTACCTGCTCAAGGACTTTTCATGGAATAGAATCTCCTGGCTTTGTGGCTACGGGACTTGTGTGAGAGACTACACCGCCTGCTTTCCCGGTGAGGTCACTGTTTCTTGAGTTATTGTCTTGCTTTCCTTGGCCTGAATGAATAACAGGAATGTGGTGCAGAGGGCTTATTTATGAAGCACCAAATCTCTGCCTGGTTATACCTAACCAAGCAAGCTTCCCAGCAGATCTGATTCCTCAGGAGCACTTCAGTCCTGGGGTCTGCCTTGAAGGCTAGTGAGGCTAAATGAGTAGGGGAGGACCTTCTTCCTCAGAGTTGGAGCAGCCAGGCAAGAGCCTGTGGTCTCCTAAGTTAATGCACTCTGTAGGTTTCCGCTGAGGACTAATTTTGCTGGTAGGGAATGCGGGCAAGAGGCCAAAGGCAGCAGTTGGCAGCAAGTAGACTCTTTTGAATTCAAAAGAGTAGTCACCACCCACGTCTTGCTTCTGAGCCAAGGGTCACTGGCCTGTACTGACCCGGCACGCTGTGACCACCTGGGGCTGCAGTGTGGAGTGGAGAGCCTTGCATTCAGCCAGATTGGAGCCCTTCCCCTGCCCACCTTCTTCTGAGAACCCTGGACCCTGGCTCAGGAAGTGATTCTATTTTCAGTCCCTGCTTAATGTTCAGTCCTGACGCCTGCCTGCCTCGCTGTCTGAGTCACTCACCGATCCCCACCCGGCTCTGCTTCTCCTGAATGGGGCGGATTATCACAACACCATATGTTAATGCAATTCACAATTTGCAAAGCCCCTTAGGCTTGGGCTCTGTTGAGTCTTCATCAGCCTGTGAGGTAGATCGGGTAGGTAATTTAATTTAAATGCAAACTAGAGGCTCGGTAAAGTCCGGCGGCAAGGAGACTCCCCACTGTGAGGTGGGATCTAGCACCTTGGCTTCTAACCCCGAGTCTGCCACTCATCCAGTTTCTATGCTGTCAGTGGTCCACAGCTATTGGGCTGAATGGCAGGGCCCTGCTAACAGTTTCTTTTCTTTATAGAGGACATGCGCTTCTAAAGACTGTTACACTGTGAGTGCAAAGACTTTAAAATCTTACCTTCCAGTCTCAAATTGCGTCTCATATGCATTCTTCCAATCACCCTAAGGTTTATATGACCTAGAACAATGTAAAGGTAATTATATGGCCCATAACGATGTGAAGGTAACCCCTCTTGATCAGGTCCACTTCATCCTTACATGGTCTACACTATAGCCTAGAAGACAGCACGTTCTAATGCATTGTCTTTAGGACAGTCCAGGTTTAAGGACTGACAGAACCTGGGCAAATGACTGGCGAGGATGAATCCTGGTCATAATACTAACCAAACCCATATCCCTCTAACCTCTAGGGCATTGCCGTGACTATCCCTCAAGTGGTGAGAACACCAAGGGAGGGGCTCAGTAACCAGGGACAACATGGCGGGAGGCTCAGGGCAGGGTGGACCCTGGCATCTTCAGTTACTGTGGAAGTGCTCCAATAGTCTCCCTTGAGTAGCCACACTAATACAAATCAGCTACATATTGGCCCAGGAACTGAGACATGGAGGTAGGTGGGACATCTTCCTTCCTTCCTTCCTTCCTTCCTTCCTTCCTTCCTTCCCTTCCTTTCCTTCCTTCCTTTCCTTCTTTCTTTTTAATGATTTATTTATTATGTATACAGAGTTCTGCCTGCGTGTATACCTACAGTCCAGAAGAGGGCATAGATCTTATTACAGATGGTTGCAAGCCACCATGTGGTTGCTGGGAATTGAACTCAGGACCTCTGGAAGAGCAGTCAGTGCTCTTAACCTCTGAGCCATCTCTCTAGGCCCCAGACATTTTCTTTTTCAGCCAGTGAAGAAAGTGAACTCAGAAATTTTCATGAGGGTCTACAGTCACCCAAGTTCTCACTGTCAGGATTTCTGTCAGTTGAAAGTGCAGAGCATGGGGTGTTCAAGACTTTGGGTGGAGGAGAGGAGAGAGTACTGGCTGGCCAGAGAGAATTGGGGTCTCAGGCCCTTCTGGAGGTCAAGGGGTGGGGGTGGGGAATTCAAGGAAGGAACTGGAAAAGTAGGTGTGTGTGTGTGTGTGTGTGTGTGTGTGTGTGTGTGTGTGTGTGTGTGTGTGTGGAGAGAGAGAGAGAGAGAGAGAGAGAGAGAGAGAGAGAGAGAGAGAGAGATTATGAAAAGTTGCTGAGCCTGAGGCAACAATATAGAAAAACAGAACAAGTTTGCCCTCACTGTTTAGATTTGGTCTGAACTAGTCCTGGGTGGTTGGTACCAAGAAACAATTTGCTTCTGGAGAATTCATGTGTTCTTGGAGCATTACCTGTAGAATCTAGTATGTTACAAACAGCTGTGTCCTATTTAGTGAGAGCTCCCCACGTTTTCCCAACCCTCTGCCAGTGCCTCCATCTTCTGGCTGGGTAGAGTGCTTAGCTCCATGTAGTGTGATGTGGGACACAGGACTTGAGGTGAGCCTCTCCCTGAATCGAGCCCTGGATTCAATTCAGGCGATTGAAAAGAACACTTACTTTGTTTCTTTGTGGGTAGGCCTCCAAATATGCGTCAGCATTTGCTCAGCACTCCAGGGACACCTGGTCTACTTGAAAATGTAGCCCCCCCCAGGTTGACAAGCAAAGCTGCAGCCACCTATGATAGGGGAATGGCAAATGTGATTTCTGGCCCAGAGCTTGAGACAGTGACCCCTGCTCATAACCCTGGCTATTTGGAAATCCAGTGAAAGAGGACTGCAAGTTTGAGGTCAGTCAGGTAGCTTAGTGATTCAAAATAGACATTAAAAATGGGATAGGGAACACCAACGCTTGCCCAGTGCCCGAGGACCCTGGATTAAATCCTAGTACTGAGGAAAATGGGAGGAGTGAGGTATGGGATGTGGTATCCCAGAAAGGGCGCTTGTGTTTGGCCTGAGAAGTCTGAGAGACATGGGAAAAACAGAGCTGTAAGGTCCTCTCATCTTGGATGCCTCTACAGAGCAAGGTGCAGGAGGGTATAGCCTGTGTAAGCTTAGCCACCCTGTCCAACATGGTGCTACGTCAGGTTCCGTCTGCTGCCATTTCTCTACTTCTTGCTCCTTCCCAACAGAGGGTATTGGTAGACAAAGAATGGTGTTCCAGGTTCCATGTGACAAAATAAAAATCAAATGACCAGTTGTGGGGTTGGTCTTTAGAACAGTCTTTTCCTTGTCCTTTGAGAGAGACAGGGATACACTTGTCCGGAACTCCCTGGACATCCTGGTGGAGAATGACATTCTGGTGACATTAGAGATGGAGTGCAAATTCTAATTCTCCAGAGAACTCTCTTTGCCTACGTTCTTTCTTGTCTATCTATCCCTTTGTCCCTGCCAACTTTGTGTCAGAGACGACCTGTCACATGATTCCTTTTTAAAACTGGTCTTGGCTGCCTGCTTTTCCTACCCACTGCCCATCTGCCGGTTCCAGGCAACCTCGGTGCTGGGTGGGGTGGGGTATCTCCAGAGTGAGAACAGAAGTATGTGACTGGCCTCTGTCCTGACAGAGGCCGTTTTATTACCCTACATGTCCTGGAAACCAGGCCTCTGGTTCAAGCAGACTCCAATCTTGGTTATTGCCAGACAGGAGTCTGCAGTCAGCCCTGGCATCTTGCTGTGAGTGGCTGTGCCATGAGTCATGGGGGCCGTCTCCAGCAAGAGGCATGAGGTGGGCATAGAGAAGGAAGTTAGGATCTTTCCAAGCCAGAGGAGAAGCCAGCAAGCTGAGGATGGTCACTGGGAGCCTGGAATCTGTGGGTGGTACAGAAAGGCCGCAGCAGCAGGGAGAATGAGAAGCCCTGGGATGATAGGTCATTCAGCCAGTCCCTTCAGCTGAGGCCCTGGTGCTGTCTGGTGGCAGTGTCTGTGATACCAGACCTAGACATTGTCTCAGGATGGAAAGAACATCCTGGTTTCATATTTCTCTCTTATTTCAAGGAGCAGTGAGGCCCACGTGCATAATTCTTTCCCATTTTGCAAAACCTTCTCTCATTGAGCGAGGGAGCCTCAGACACAATCTTCAAGTCACTTCATGTCACTAACGAGGCATCCTTTGTTTTTTATTTGAATTGGCCAAATGAAATGTTCTACACAAGGCAAACATTTCCCCATGAAATATTTAAATCAATGGTAAATAAATGAGTCCCAGTCTACATGTAAAATAAATCTCCAGGTGCCACACACACATTTAAGACATCGCTTTTAAGTTAAATAAATTCAATCGTTGGAGACTCTGTGACCTGTTTGTTTCCTAACTTTGTTGTGGATCCCAACTTAATATCATATGTGACACTGGATGGTTCACTGGGACACAGCACTTGATGCTCAAGTGTCCAGACTATGTTTGGACACGAGGGGTCAGGTGCTGAGGGTCTAAAGCAGCGGCGGAAGAGCAGCAAACAGCAAGAACCTAGAAGTTCATCTTTGACCTACTGCCATTTTCCAGTTCTCCCAGAGCATCGGGAACAGGAGAGCGGAGTCCACAGAGCATCAGAAGCAAGCCTGAGACCCGAACAGTTAAACTCCTTCTTGTGCTAAGACCTGGTGATTCTCAACATAATCCTAGGGTAGAGTTTGTCACAGAGTTTCTGCTTTCATTAAGCAGATTGGATTAATTTAAACCTCTGAATTAGGGAACAAAACTTCCAGGGGCGGACTTTAAGCCACAGATGAGAAATATATAAGGTCTACGTTACCGACCACTCCACAGGCAGATACCACTAATCAGTGTCCGTGCTTTGATACCTCATCTCCACACTGTGATCCAGGCAGCCTCTCCCAGGACATTCAGATGACGATTCCTTGCTGATTTCCTTCCTTCCCTGTCCCCTATTTTGTGTGAAGGAGAAGATGTAGTATGGGCATGGAAGTTGGACACCTAGAGTGTGGTGACTTCAATCTAATCACTTAATCTTTTTGAATTAGTATCAACATATACAGTGGGCAAATTCACCCAAGTTAGCTGTTAGAAAGTAGCTTAATTCATGCGAGGTGTTCAACATTGTGCCTGGCATAGGGCAGGTAGGCATTTAACAAAGAATAGTTTCAATTACCGTTATTCCTTATGTGATATTTTTAAATGATAGTAAACATCATTGGTTTGAGCCATAGGGAATTGATTTTTCAGCTGTTTCAATCTACAAAAATGGCGGTTTCTTCTGGTTTCATTTAATCTCTCTCTCTCTCTCTCTCTCTCTCTCTCTCTCTCTCTCTGTGTGTGTGTGCATGTGTGCTTCGTTTTGTTTTTGAGTCAGGGTCTTGCTAGGCTGCTCAGGCGTGTCTCAAACGTGCGATTCTCTTGAGACACAGGGATCCCTGTTCTCTGCGACTACACCTGTCTTAATTATCAAATGCACAATGATGTATTTCATTCAAATCACTTCTTTGTTCCAACATCATCAGATTCTCCTCTCCATTTAAAAACTTTCTTAAATTAGTTATTTTAGTGAAGCTCAGATCCGGTGACAGTCCCACAACCTGCTGTCACATACTACCATCCAGATGCTCCAGAGTCCTCATCTGTAAGCTGGGGACCACAGTGCTTTCTTAGCAGAGGTTTTGTAATAGTGCGAAGAGACAACAATGGGAGAAAGCTCTCTGGGTGAAAGTCGTTATACAAAGCTGGTCAATTGTACCACGTCACAAAGTATTGAACATTAAAGTTAACATTGACATTTTAGGTGCTTTTCTATAAAAAAAAGAACACACCTAAAAGAAGAGAGCTCATGCAGTCGTGCCCACGGTTAGCTAAGCAGAGCGACGATGGCTGCCATTAAGTAGATATTAGAACAAAGTAGAGATGAAGTGTTTCATTTTTCACCAAGGCAAAACAGACATGAAATGGGCAAAGTAAGAACCACTGTGTTCCAAGTACCTCAGAGTCAAACGTTTACATTTATACCAGGAACCATACATCTTGCAGAAACTCACAAAGAAGACAGCTCAACTGCCTTCTGTTTTCCTTGGAGGGCTTTCAGAAAGCCCAGGAAGCTTTGCTTTTGGTACGGTTTTGCCTAAAGATAGGGTTATAACGTTTGTATCAACCAATTTGACTTTAAGACCAACGGCTTTAGTCGTTCTGAGGAATGGCTTTCCTACTAGCTACTGAGGATGTTAACTTTCCATGCCCCATGCCAGAGTGTAAGGAATGATGATGTGTTTGGACCAGCAACCAGCAGAGGGGAGGGTGGTTCAGTCCCAGTCCTCAACTCTAGTATCTTCCTGTGAACCTGGGCCAATGCAAGGCGCCCATGAAAGGTCGCATTTAGTCGGCTTCAAAGGCGCTGTTGGTGGCTCCCACATATTCAGACTTCTTCTTGTGCCTGGTCCACATTTTTCGCAGGATGCCGGGGACACCACAGGAAGCACTGCCTGTTAATGGCAGGGAGGCTTCCGCTCCCTGGGGAAGGGCTGGGTACTCTTCTGTTATCTTCTTGAGGTGTCTGGATCTAAATGAAAACCAAAGAGTGGGGCGGGGATCGAACAGGGAAGGCGATTACTGCACTGAGTCAGACTTAAGTTGTAATTTTGAGGAGAGTGTCCAGCCAGAGCTCTCCTCTCCTCCTTCATCCTATGACCATGCCCTGCATAGCTGGAGGGTCAGTATACAACACCCACAGAAATGGCTCTGGGTGTGCATCTAAGATAGGGTGGGAAGAGACGACCATGGGCCCCTGTCCTTCTGCGTTGAGTCTTGCTTGCTTAACCAGTAGGAATAACTGAGGAGTGGGGTGGTAGAGTGCTTATCAATCTCTAGCATAGATGGGCAGGTAAGGTAGGGGAGGGGTGGCTGGGTTTAGAGAAGTGGTGCAGCACAGTGACCTAGAAAGCTTGACTTCTATCAAGGTATGTTGTACTGTCTTTCTGGTCTACCTGAGCAGTCTACAACAGTCACTGCCCCCAGGTAAAAACATGCTAACAAATCCAAGCCAAATGAGTTAAAACAAATAAATAAGCAAACAAGCAGACAACTTCTGCCTGTTAAATCCTAATACATCAAATGGCATACAACTTGGTTTTTACAATCTTTCTAGGGGAACTCCATCCTTAAGGTTCCCACTTTAACTCCCAGGGCTTTACTTCCTTTGGTCAATATTTGCTTTTCAACAACTAGTCTTGAAATCTAATCTCCATTTGAGATATTAAGAGAGCAGGGATCACATTGTATTTTCAACCCTTGGGAGGCAAAAGCAGCAGTTCTCAAGTTCCAAGCTAGCTTCTATGCTTTATGTGCTGGTGAGTTTTATGGCAGCTTGAATAAGCTACAGTCATCAGGAAGGAGGGAACCTAAGTGGAGAATAAGCTTCCATAAGATCTGGCCATAGGGCATTTTCTTAGTGACTGATGGGGGATGGCCCAGCCTATAGGGGTGGTGCCCTCACTGGGCTAAAGGTCCTGGGTGTTATAAGAAAGCAAGCTGAGCAAGCCATGATTGGTAAACTAGTAAGCAGCACTCCTCTGGGCTCTCTGCATCAGCTCCTGCCTCTGCTTCCTGCCCTGATTGAGTTCCGTTCCTACAGTGTAGAGGTTGCTTCTGGGGAGTTGCTCATATTATTTCATTACAGCAATAGAAACCCTAAGACAAGCTCCACACCTGATCTATACGTGCTTTCCTCTGTTTCTTTTCAGACAAGGTGTCGGGAACTCTAGGATAGTATTAAACTCACCATGGTAGCCAAGATGACCTTGAAATTTTGGTTCTCTTGCCTCTGGAATCATGGGTGTAATCTCTCTCTCTCTCTCTCTCTCTCTCTCTCTCTCTCTCTCTCTCTCTCTCTCCCCCTCCCTTCCTCTTTCCTTCCTTCCTCTTCCCTTCCTCCTTCCTTGCCTCCCTCCCTATCTTCCTTTCCTTTCCTTCCTTCTTCCCTTCCTTCCTTCCTTCTTTCCTCTCCTTCTTTCTTTCTTTGGTGTGTATTTTGAAACATGACCTTGGTGTGTAGCCCCGGCATGGCTTTGGACTCTTGTCACTGCTTCCTGAGTGCTGGGATTATAGGCACAGACTCTCACATCTGTCTCTACATATGACTTCACCTAATTTCCATTACGGCCATTCAAGAAAGCTTATTTTGGGAGGGGGAATTTAAAGCAAGCATTTATTAAATATTAAATACTGACATAGAGATGGACTTAGGTCAGGACCATTCCTGGAATTTCCTGCTTGAGAATGGCCAAGAAAGCTTCTTTTATCTTACTTGTATATATGCATTTTTCTGGGACAAGGTTTTGATGAGTAGCTCAGTTCATCTTGAACTCTTGGTCCTTTGTCTTTACCTGTCAAGTACAGGCTTACTAGCATGCAGCACCATGTACAACTATGGGTTTCTTTTTCTTTTTTTTAAGATTGACTTTATTATTTTACTTTTAATGTGCCTGTGTGTATACATGAGTGGAGATTCTTTGGAGACCAGAGGCATCGGATTCTTCGGAGCTGAAGTTCCAAGTAGTTATGAGAGGCCTGGCCTGGGTGCTGCCAATCAAACTTGGGTCCTCTGTAGGAGCAGTACCTGTTCTTAACCCCTGAGCCCTCCCCCAACCTCTCTGTTTTTAAATAGATGAGGATGATTTGCTCAAAGCCAGCGCCAGTGGAAGTGCCAGGCTAGAAAGCAGATTTGAGTCCAAAGCCTTCATTTTGCACCATCACCTTAACTCCTTGTCACAACCTGTAGTGTGGAAGGTGATTATCCAGACACAACAGTCCATGTTGAATTGCAGGCTCTGGCTGTCTTCCTGCACTGAAGGCCTGTGGGTACTTTCTTGCTATCTTAGGGTGGAATAACCTTCTTGTTATCTTAGGGTGGCCATTTACTGGATGGAGCTAACAGGGGCCCATGTTATATATTTAAAAACCTGTACTTTATTGTTTGTTTTGCAGCATCGGGGGTGAAAGCCAGGACCTCATGCAAGCTAGCCAGGTGCTGGACCATTCTAAGAGAGTTCATGAGGCATTCCTGACGTCATCTACAGAGGTTCTGGATACGACTTCTGATTACATTCATCTAATTAAACAAAGCCCCAAGAGCAGTGTTAATGAGGTGGAAACCATGACAAGTACTTCAGCTTAATCCCAGGCAAGCAGTTGATGTGTAGATAGCTGGACATGGGATTGCAGGCCTCATTACAAGATAATATGCGGCTGCCATGGGTTTTGTTGTGCATAATAAGTGTGTGAAGAGTTGACCACCTGTTCCTCTCCTGCTCCTGATGGATGGATGGGTGAAGAACCCTGCAGGCAGCACAGCTGGAAAGCAGTGTACTTACCCCCTTCCCAGAGCAGCTCCATTTTCTGAGCCCTTGGCTGTCACCTCCACTCCAGCTGGAGTTTTCACTGAGATCCTGGCCACTGGAGGAATCTGAGGAAGTGGGAAAAGAATTGAGGATGGCACCATGTTCCCACTCTGGCATTTATTGGAGCCATTTATAAGAGGGCTGCCTAAAGGTACCAACCCACCTGGGCAAAGGCCTCCCCTAGTCAGCATCAGACATGCTGGAGGACTTTGGTGGTGCCAACCCCACACAGCGTCTGATTTACCAGGCCGGACATTGCCTGGAGTTGCTGGATTGAACAAGGTCTATGAGACAGTTGACCCTGGGACTCTACTTTAAGAACCACTAGCCTATAGACACATGAGACAGAGCCATCATCTTCCAGGAGACCTGTCACCCTTTCCCTTCCACTGCTGGTGTCTCATTGTTAATCTTGTAGAGTCTGTCTTCAACCATGCTGCCCACACCAGCACGAGCGTTTCCTTTTGCTCTCTTGCACTTTTCAAATAATGGTCCACTCAGACTTTGTTTATGCCCAGGCCTGCTACACTCTCCATGTCCTGCTTGGACTCTGGAACCACCCCAACCCAACCTGTCAGCATGGAAGACTCAGGCCAACTCTGCCTCTTTCTCCTTGAGGCATTGCAATGCTGACTTGCAACTTCCTTTATGACTGACTGCGCAAGTCAGCCGATCCAGGGCCACTTCCGAGAAACTCCATGCCTTTTCTACGGCTGACCTCCACGTCTTAGGACTTCTCTGGATCATTTCTAACAGCCTTTCAAGGCCACTTTTACCAGATCTGCCCTGGGGCTGTGTGCCACATTCATCTTTGTCTGTCCCGCTGTCCCCAGATCACTGTGTAGACTACATGATAAATTGTGCCTTCTCACTTTTTATTTTTCTTTCCCTAGTTCTCTAGTTGCTATCTTGGTCCCTAGACAAACTGCATGACAAAGAGTCTGGGACTTGGCCACATGTTGAACTGAAACTTAACTGATGGCCTAATCAGGGCTAAGTCCAGCAGTTGCTTCATCAATGGGCATACACTGTGCTTTCTTCTGTTCCGAGCCTCATCAAAGCGTTAAGTCAGCACATTTCCGGAAGTCTCTGGAAAAATTCCAGGTCAAGGACACCATTACTTACCCCTGTCCTGGGGTGGGGAAGGTTGAGGGCAGAGTTACTGTGCCACCTTGTGGCCTCTCCTTAGCTATTCCTTCCCAGCATGCCAATGGCTGGATTAACATAGTCCATAGCTCCTTAGCTCTCGAAGGGAAAGTCTGGTTCCTGCCCCTTCCTTAGTCATACCTCATCTATGTCAGCACTGAATCAGATTTAGATGGGCGGGCTCTGGGTCTCTCTGGATCTCTCTCCTGTCTCTGCACGAGCATCGGATGAGGGATGGGGCATAGCTCCATTCTTTCCAGACCCATGGAAATGCTGCTTGTGCCTCTTCACCCCTGCCCCACACAACCCCAGCTTTCTTTGGTTCCGTGGTACGGCTGCTTATCTGCCAAGGGCACAGTCTAAACCTCCCCTGATGCCTGGGAGCAGGAATCCCAGGCTACTAGATTCCCTTTGTGTACTTTTCCCAGTACTATTACCTTGCTAAAATCCTTGGATTAGCTTTCCTGTCCAGAGCGTGAATACCCGTATCTGTCTAATTTGTTCCACAAGCATGAAGGGCTGGCCCAGAATGCTTCTGACATCTCTTCTAGTTTTTATGTTGAACAGCAGTTGCTGCAAGAGCCTGGTATGTCTGAGGTAATCTCTACTCCTTCCTCCTTAGCCTTGACCTCCCCGCCCCCATCTCAGAACTCTCAAGACAGTCTTCCTTCCCCTGCCAGCTGCCTAGTCATCCTAGTTTCTGCATGTGGGGTTGGAGAGGAGACTTCCTTGACAACGGTTTCTCCCATCCCCGCCCTTCTTGTGCTTTTTCCAACACAATGACCTTATTAAAATCCTTGGATTAGATCTCCTGCCCAGAGTGTGAATACCCATATCTATCTAATTTGTTCCACAAGGATGAGGGGCTGGCCCGGAATTTCTTCTAGTTTTCCTGCTGAACAGCAGCGGCTGCAAGAGCCTGGTATGTCTGAGGTAATCTCCACTCACCGCTCTCCGGCGAGAGGGAGCCTCATGCTCATCTCTAGAAGAGAACTAAGGAGACGTGGAGATAAATCTGGGGACATGTCCCCAATCCCTCTCTAAGATGGCACGAGCTGTTCGACTTCAGGGTGGGTAGAGGGTAGTAAAGTGTCTCTCTGCTGCAGGCCGCCTTGCCCAGAGTTATATGCTTGCTGGGATAGCCCACACACCCTAATGGAGTGAGGAGGGAAGACAAAGGGTGAGCCATTTGCACCCAGTTGAAACTCATCTGTGTGGGCAACTTGAGCCCTAGAGCCCACACATGAAAGTGCGAAGCCTGGGTCTTGTTCAGTTGCTCCCTCCACCTAAGCTACCTCTCTTCTCTCAAGACTGGTATCGATCGCTAATATATGTCTTACTCTTCAGTCTTCAAATCTCAGTGAACCTGACCTCTAAAGGGGTGCTCCCAGAAGCACCGTGTCCTGAAATGACTGCTCGTTATGAACTGAATGTTTGTGCCTGACTTAAACTCATCTGCTAAGGCCCTGCCCATCCCGTAGTGGGGTGCTGTTTAGAAATGGAGCCTCTGGGCAGTAACTAGGTGTAGATGGAGATAGCGAGGGTGGAACATCTATGATGCTATAAGAAGATAAGAGATTCCTGCAGTGCCTCTATTTGTATGAACAGATTGCAGTAAGCAAGAAGAAATCCAAATGCAGTGCAAGAGGAGAGCCCTCTCCAGACACCAAGTCTGCTCTAAGCAAATATTACAGTGCCATAGTCTATGGTGTGTAGCAGCCAGGCTAAGACACTAGGGTTTGGGGCTTGTGATACAGCCCCTCTTAGTGCTGGAGAACTTTACATCACTTTACCCAGAGCTGCACTTGGAAATTAATCGGGTATTGCTGTTTGGTCAGACCCTTTGGGTCTTCCCCCATGCATGAGATGATAACGAGTCCCTGCTTCTGTTTGCATATGTGCTGAATTCCTGTTGAGAAAGAGGAGCAGCCATAGGTATCCTAAGTACACAGAGTGGCATCAATGGCTAGTTCCAAGAGCAAAGAACCACAGGGCTGTTCTCCTAAAAATCCTCAGCCCAGGGCAAAGAACATGCTCTTTCTGGCACCAGAAAGACGTATCGGGAAGTTTCAAGCACAACGGAAACAATAAATCTGGCTTATTTTGCTTACCAATGACTTTCCATATGCGCGATTCCCACACAGATTCGATGCTTTGGGTTCAGAAATCCCCACTGTGGGATTGAACAGACGAGACATTACTCAGTTGTACTCTGCGTTCTGTCTCCCTCTGCTTCTGAATCAATTAATCAATTATCCTGCTAGCCATCCGGTTGAAGAGTGAATTTTTCTGGGCTGTTATACTGAGCACTGAAGGACTGTGATGCTGGGCAGGCAATGCTAACTGCCAAGTAGGGTCACCTCTATCCCTGACACTCTTCCAGGAAGCTGGAACTAAGTTCAGTGCAGTTCAACAGCTATGACAAGCATGCCATTGAGGTAGGGATGTTCAGAGTGGAGGAGGCCATGTATGTGCAAGCAGGAGGCAGATACAGGAAGTATTCGTGCTTTCAGCTCAGTTTTGCTGGGAGTCTCAAACTGCTGGAAAAAACTAAGTCAATTAAAGCAGAGCATTTAGCACCGTGTCTACCTGTAGTCGGTGCTCACAGAATGTGGCCTCAGCACTTCCTCCTTTCCTAAGACCTCAGCTCTCAAGAAATTAGTTAAAAGGTAGAGTCTCATTATTACAGTATTTTCAAGTGTACTATGTTCAAACCCATCCTCCTCTTCCTGCTGGTCCCCCTCTCCTCCATCATGGGCCTGTTTGCTTCTGTTTCACAGTATTTGCCTGCCCTTTTTTCCTGTTCCCTCCCTCACTTAGATCTCACCTCCCTGTCTCATATTCTCTTTTCTAATTTCATCACGTACATGCCTACATAGGAACTCGTAGGAGCTGGGAGATGGCTTGGTTGGTAAAGGCACCTGCAGTGCAAACCTGATGTCTGAGATTGGATGATTGACATGGGCTATGGCAGATCTGTAAATTTGTAGGTGGCCTTAGAGTGGATCGGGTATGCCCAAACCCAACCCAACAGCATTTCATCACAGTGGCTGAGCTTAAAGGATTCCACATGTCCAATGGCTTGCTGGTTAGCTGGGCTGGAAAACAACTTACTAGTTAACTGAGAACCAAGTGACTGGTTGGTTGACTGGGTTGTTTTCTGGGCTTTTCTGTGGATGCTGCCTACCAGTGGTGTTGGTTAGAATGGAAAACCTACTCTGGGCATCACCTAATTCATGAATCATTTCTTTTTCTATGGTTTTACACAAAGACAGATGCTACTAAATTCAGTTGGTCTAGGAAAATTCCCCCTTAACCCTGCCAAGAGCAAACCACAGTAAGTGTATCCTTGAGTAGTTAGTATCAGTCGCTTATCTTCAAAGCGTGCCATGCCTTGAGCTGGGCATAACTGCACAATAATGGTTGACCTCACATTCATAGCTAAAAAGTATTTCAAAATACTGCATTTGTGGGACTGGGAGTATAGTCCAGTGGTTGGTGACTTGCTCAGGACAGGAAAGACCCTGATTCAACACACAGCACCACAACAATAACAATAATAATGACGAAATTGCATTTATATAGGAGGGCATGGTAATACATGCATGTAGCATGCTAGCACATGCATATAACATGGTAGCACATGCGTGTAATCCCAACAATGGTAAGTGAAGGTGGAAGGAGGAAGAGTTCAAAGCAAGTTAGTCCAAGGCATACCACAGATCATGAAACTCTGTTTCAAAAATAGGAGACTTTACTGAACAAATACATACTTATTTTCCTTGTTGCCCTAGCCTGAACAATACAGTATAACTATAACTTTCATGAGGTATTTGAGTGATCATCTACAGAAGGTTTAAAACAGACAGAAAGACAAGTGTGTATATGCTATATGCAATTTCTATGCTATTTTACATAAAGGGGTTGAGCATTGTAGAGTCTGACATCTTAAATGGGTCTTGAAGTCAACCGTGCCTGATCTGGAGACAGTTACACCTCATTTACGCTACTATCACCATAAAAGGGGAGGAGGTGCCATGACATTTTACATGTTCTAGTTGGGGAAATCAAGGCACTGGTGATACATGACCATTAATGTGAAAACAGATGTGTTTGGATATCTCCTGTATTCGCAGGCATTTGAATATTTGGTCCCTAGCTGGTCCCCCTGTTTGGGTAGGCTTAGGAGGTGTGGCCTTGCTGGAAGAAGTGTATCACTGAGGATGGGCTTTGGGAGTTTCAAGTTCGCTCTCTCTCTTTTCTGTTTAAGATGTGAGTTCTTCTCAGCCACATCTGATGTTCTAGCCACCATGTTTGCTGTCTGCTATGCTATCCTTGTTTATGGTTACTAGCCTTAGTAACCCTTACTAGCTAGTAAGCTTTACGGTTACTAGTTCACTGGAACTGTAAACCCAGAATAAACCCTTCCTTGTGTAAGTTGCTTTGATCATGGTGTTTCATCACAGCAACAGACAAGCATCTAAAGTGCCAGATAAGGATGATTTCAGGGAGTATTAGACCTCTCAAAGGACGCTTGATCAAGGGACAGCATATCCCAATTAAGGAGGAGATGGAGTTTTGTACACAGAGGAGATCTGCAGAAAGAACATTAACAAAGGCTCAGGGCAACATAATGGTCTGGGCCATCAGGGTTATGTAAGGTAGAATAACCCTGGGCTGCAGGATTAGGACAGGAAGGACAGAATGGTAAGGACGGGGTAGCCCAGGAGGTGGCCTTGGGATGCCATCATGGCTTGGAGGACAGGTGGGCAAGAAGAGACAACAGTGTGAAAAACGAAAGATGACAGAGGAAGCTCCCTGTTTTAGGAAGGACAGTCTGGGAGCTTTGGAGAGGGAGAGGGCCTGGAGGCTGAGACCCTTCACCGTCATCGTCCACATATGTGAGACATGGTGGGTCTGTGGCTGGAAAGCTTGAGGCAGGTTGCAAAAGTGGTAAGGCGAGAGCTCTCTGGGGGC
This sequence comes from Rattus rattus, assembly GCF_011064425.1. NCBI lineage: Eukaryota > Metazoa > Chordata > Mammalia > Rodentia > Muridae > Rattus > Rattus rattus. The sequence continues at coordinate 144,355,477 of NC_046154.1, read as the reverse complement.
AACCCTGCCAGCTCAGTGTATAAAGTGGGCAGGGAGGATATAGAAGCTGGAGACTTTGTGGAAAGCTGGACACTCACGCCTGGTAAGAGGTGACACCTTTTAGCTTGTTTTGATAAGCTGGTTGTGAGGTACCTTAGTTCATCTCTGGGAAAAAGTACTATAAATAGTTTTCCAGACCCAGGAGGTGGGCACTGTCCCTTTACTGCATCTGAGACTGTGAGAATGTCTTAATTGATTCTACCTATAGCATCCCTGTGGACTCCAAGTTTCCTCACCTCTCTCCTACCTGAGATGTCCGTAGCACCCACGAGCCTTGTCCTGTAGTTGAGAGAAAGAGCAAGCCCCTCGATCTGAGGTCCCTAGAGACACTCGGCTTACCGACGGGAGGAAGTAAGAATTGATACCCATGGACTGATGCCTAGCCTTTCCTTGGAGAGCATCAAGGTTTGGCTTGGGCTCAGCAACACTCCTCCTACCCATCCTGGAATCTATCAAGTTGGAAGCACTGAGGGAATTGAATCAATGCCCAGCTGAGTCTATTTTTTTCTCACCCAAACCTGACTAGCACATCCCTGCGTGAGCTGACTGTCACATGTTGGGCAGACTTCCCATTTCATAACCTATTGCTCTTGTCTTCAGAATAAAAGACTGACTTTGCAGTACAAGAGGACACCAACTACTTGCAAAGTTGGAAAAGCAGCCAAGCATCCTAGCTTTTGGGATGTTGAGGCAGGAGGATTATGAGTTTGAGGTCAGCTTGGACTACATTATGAGATACTGTCTTTTAAAAACTATTAAAGTGTCCCCTAAAACTAGACAGCTGGGGAACATGGCTTTGACCATTACACCAGGAGACTGGGTATTGTACCTTGGCTCTGTGGCTGCCAAGAAATGCCACCTTGTGTCGGTCAAACAATTTCTACAGCATTGGTTTTTCTGTTCTGTAAACTGGGAGGGGGAGACTGCAGTAGGTCAAATGGAAGATTAGAAAAACCACAGTCTGCCTTGTAGCATGGTTGAGCATTATTTCAAAGTGTGTGTGTGTGTGTGTGTGTGTGTGTGTGTGTGTGTGTGTGTCACAGATTGATAAGCCTTAGCCCTGGAATTCCTAGTCAAGTAAAATGTGTTTTTCCAATGTAGTTCCAGGTGCTGCTACTGGGACCCCATTTTGAAAATCTCTGCATTAACTTCTCTCTAAACCCCTGCTACTCAGTCTGTTGACCTTGTAGCTGCAAGAGCAGTGCATGCCAGGAATGAAACCCTGGGATCTGTCAGTGGACCAGGGTCCTTCTGAATTAAAGTCTGCATCAGGGAAAGCCCCCTAGTTGATTCTCGTGTCTATGATAAGTGGAGAAGCATGGATTCTAAATTCACTTTATGATTTTTGGAGCAAAGAGGAATATTCTGCCTATTTTTCTCCCCCCTCACCACACATCCACCCACTCACCTATATATACATAGACGCAGAGAAAAAAAAACCTATCTCCTCTTAATTTGCAAGTCAGACTGTGGCTTTTCTAATGCTTCCAGGCTATTTACATGTGTGCAACCGACATTAGCTGAAAACGCAGCCTAGTTCTATCTTCCTGTACCTTCGATCCTAAGTGCAGAGTAAGACCAAAGGAACCTAGAACATCGCCTGGGAAAAGCAATGATTAGAACAACCACAGTGAAACTTGGAACAAAGGAGGATCATGGGATGGGGAAAGCTTGTTAAAGAACAGAGTCAATAGAGAATTATGTCAGTTCCTGTAAAATGCAAAACTAATACCTAAAGCTTTAACAACATTCTGGGTTTCCCGTCCCCTCCCTCCCCTCCCTCCCCTCCCCTCCCTCCCTTCCCCTCCCCTCCCGTCCGTCCCCCCCTCCTTTCTTTCTTTCTTTCTTTCTTTCTTTCTTTCTTTCTTTCTTTCTTTCTTTCTTTCTTTCTGTGTGTACAGATGTGTGTTCGTGTTAGTGTATGTGGGTGCATGAAAAGGTGGCATATGAAGGCCAGAAGTTAACCTCAGGTGTCTTTCTTCCACTGAGATCTGAAGCCTGCCTGTTAGGCTGGCCAGGGAGCACTGGCTTGGAATCACATATCACACCGAGCTTTTTATGTAGGGTCTGGAGATTGGACTCAGGCCCTGATATTTGTGTCTCAAATACTTTATCAGCTGAGCTGTCTTGCAACTCCTGATTTTTGTTTGTTTTTGAGGTAGGCTATCGTCTTGAAGCCTTGGCTGACCTTGAATTCACGACACTTTTCTTGTCTCAGCCTCTCAAATGCTGAGATTACAGGTGTATGCCATCATTCTCAGTGTGTTTTGGGACTATAATGTGAGTAACTTTACGTCGTTGGCACAACAGAAAATAAATGCCTAAACTATCAGTTAAGGAGAAAACACTATTTCAAACGTCAGTGGGCTAGATGCTGAATCCTATTTTGATTGCTTAGGGTGTAAGCCATTAAAAAAAAACAAAACAAACAAACAAAAAAAACCCTAGTATCCAAGGTAACATTACTATTTTCAGTTTTCAAATAGGTTTGCCCCTAAATTCTTTTTATATATTAATTCATTCAAATAAAAATATGGTGCAATTTGGCTAGTTGGGCATGGCGGCCATGCCTTTAATCCCAGTACATGGGAAAGGAGATGCAGGCATATCTCTATAAGTTCGAGGCCACCCTGGTCTACAGACTGAGTTCCAGGACAGCTAAGTCTACTCAGAGAAACCCTGTTTCCCGCCCCTCCCCCACCTCACGCCCCGCCTCCCGCTGCGCACAAGAGGTGTGCTCTTCCTAGTCTCTATAGTTCTTGCTCAGGGCACAATGATGAACATCTTCTTAACAGTGGGCAGCTACCTTTGCAGCATGTGGCACATAGGCATCGTCACTCGCTTTGCACCTAGGGAGGCAGCGCAGTATAGGTGAAGGCGTTGGTGCTCCTGCTGCTGTAGGTCATACCCAGCAGGTTTTTTTTTTTTTTTTTTTTTTTTTTTTAAAGCTGGATGCTCAATAATAAGTCTGGCAGGGAGAACCACAGGGTACAAGCTGTTGCTGCGCTTTTGCTAGCCCGGGCACGTCACTGGCTCTCAGGGGTCCCCGCACCTGAGGAACTGAGACTCACGTACCAGGTCTGGCCGGGGTTTTAGTGGGATGGATCCCGGGTGGCCTGGCGGTTTGTAGTCGGCCAGTCTGCAGCCACCTGCGGTCGCCTGTGTCCCTGCGCTCACAGCGTTGCGGCAGCAGCTCTAGGGGTCTCGGTGGCGGATACAGGTCGGACTCGATCACCACCTGCAGGGTGAGAAGCACAGTCAGTCATCATCCTCCTGAGTCTCCCCTGCACGTGGGGACCGCACCCACCTCATGTGGAACTGTAATGAATGAATAAATGGCCACAGCCAGGTGAACCTGGACCAGGGTGGCAGGAAATGAATTTTCCTTGAGTCTTTGTCAGTGGAGATAGCTGAAAGTCGGTGCTAAAGGCTAAGGTGGTTGCATTACAGTCGCCTGTTGGAGCTCAACCACAAACAATACAACAGTTACTGAGACACCGGGACTCAGGTATCATTAAGGAAGAGGGGCAGAAAGATTGTAAGAGCTAGAGGTCCGGGAGGACCTTTCCAGATAGGATCCAGCTGTGGCTGCCAGCCCTAGAGCAAGCCAGTCAACATTCCAGCAGGAAGGGGAGGGGCTCATGATCCCTCCCCCACAGCTATTCCCAATGGATGGCTTCTCCTGGAGGGAGAGCTTCTTCAATGCTGTCACCTCTGGTAGAGCAACCATGCTTCAGCGGACGGCCTCACACCCATAAGCATGTAGACAGCATAAAGTTGACTTAATAGGTTGTTTTTTTTATAAAAAGGACGTGAAGCTGAAAGGTGGGGGTGAGTCTGGGAGGAGCTGGGAAGAGGAGTGGTGGTGAGTGTGATCAAAACACGCAGTATGAAAAAGTTAATAAAAGATTATATTTGCTTATCAGAAAAGAGGGCAGAGAGATTGTAAGAACCAGAGATGGTGGGTGACTTCAAGGAAACTGTTCTCCAGATGCAAGAGGGAAGATGAACATATGAATGTATAGAGGCTGCGCGGCATGCACAAGTTCCAGCTGGCCCAGCACGAGGAAGGGCAGTGGGCATGAAGCCCCACACCTAGCCTAGGGGATACCCAGAATTGACAGCCACAAGGAGAGGAAAAATCAGTGTTCTCCAGTAGAGCGACACTGTATCAGCCACACGCCAGCGGGCCCGCGCTCAGGAGTATAGGGCAGCCAAGTCAAACCCGATTCCATGTTCTGCTGTTTGTTTTAAAGAGAGGGAAGAAACTTGGAGTTGGGTGGGTTTGTGAGGAGCTGGAGGGAAGGAAAAGAGAAGATCAAAGTATTGTACGGAATTCTTAAAACTGCTGTCTTAAAAAAAACTGGAATCTGCTCCGAACACACAGAAGTTGTTCTTTCTCTCCTAGCAGATGGCATTTCATAACATGTCATTATCTTTAGGTAAATTCGTGAGCCAGAGATGATTTAAAGTAGAGTGTGTGAGAGGACTCTGTGCTAGTGTGTGCCCTTTGTACGGCAAACTCGAGCATGTGAATGTCGGTATCTGTGGACGTCTTGGAACCAATCCCTGAGGGTACTGAGGGGCAGCTGTACTTAAACCATTGAGATGACTTAAGTGAAAAACAGGAGACAAACAACAGCAGCCATTTTGTTTTAACACGGGGAGTCATGAGGGGAATCTTGGCAGCCAGGGAGCGGATTCTGCATATTTTATCCACTTCCAGGACACAGGGTCATTCATTCTGGCTGTCTTTGCTCCATGAAGCTCATTCATTAGAAGCTTCAGTATTCCGGAACGCCCCGTCCTCCCTAAGGCTCGATTTACCCCCACTCACTTCCTTCTGCGCACCGCTGCTCTGCAAGGGCCCATTCTGTGTCAGCTCCCGGGCGCCCGAGCATCTGCGAGGGAGGCAGAGGGGCTCAGCCCTTATAGTCCAGGTTTTGGCAGCCCCCCCCTTCAATTGACCACACAGAACTATAGTGTCGGGTTGGGGGGGGGTGCCGGAGAAAAGTAAACGGGCTTTTAAAAACAACTGGGTGGTGTTTGAAGTCAGTGGAGGAGACTGTATCTTTAATGATATTGTTGGAATCAATATCAGGGCACTGGTTTGGGTTCAGTGACAAGCCAGGTCAAAGCTGAGGTTGAACAAATAGAATATAGATTAATATAACACATAGTATTACATATGATGAGGGATAATTCTTATGCTCATAAAACTCTTTACTAAGCAATAAAATTCACAAAAGTGAAAAAAAGGAGAAAAAATGAGCAAAAGCCATAAAATATGCTGTCAGTAACTAAACGCATATTAACACAACATTGCGTGCTCCCTGTATAGGCTGCCTCCTCTTTTCTTCTTGTTCCTTGAGGTGCAGTTTCTCTCATAATGGAACCCAGCAGATGGGATTTACCAGATTAATAGTAGTTCTGAGTGATGGCCCCCTGGGTACACATACTGGGTCATAAGGGATCTCCGAGAAAGCGACTCTTCTTTGCTGAGCCTCATCACATGATGGACACCTGTGCTGCGTGCTGTTAACCTGGCACTGCAGCTAGGCCCAGTGTTTTGGTTCTGGTTCTTAGCATTTCTCCAGGATAAGAATGAGAGCTGATGTATGTGTGTGTGTGTGTGTGTGTGTGTGTGTGTGTGTGTGTGTGTGTGTGTGTGTAGGGTGTCTCACACTCAGTTGTAGGACAACGTAAGGCAGATGGGAAAGCCCAAGGGGTCCGTGAGAAGACACCAGCATCTTCCCTCTTTTGAAATAAAGACGCATATATTCTTTGGGGAAGAAGATGTGCCACCTTTCCAGGCCTTCAATGAACCGTGTGTGGTGGGATACAGGGAAGGGAAGAGGAGGAGCATTAGCTGCTCAATGCAGCATGGATGGAGGGTGTTGGTGTGTGGTGGTGGTGGTGGTGATGATGGTGGTGATGGTGGTGATGGTGGTGGTGGTGGTGGTGGTGGTGGTGGTGGTGGTGTTGGTGGTGTGGTGGTGTGGTGGTGTGGTGGTGGTGGTGGTGGTGGTGGTGATGGTGGTGTGGTGGTGGTGGTGGTGGTGGTGGTGGTGGTGGTGGTGGTGGTGCCTCTTGATACTTTCCAGGTTATCTATCACGTAGGGCCACATACCTCAAAGCAGGACACTAGCTGGCTCCTGCGAGCCTGGCTTATTTTCTTGTCTGTAGACCTTACTGCTGACAGCTGAAGAACAGAGCGGTCTGTGAGCCTGCACTTAGTGTCTGAGTCTAGACATGGGAGTCTGAGATGCTAATAGGGTAGAAAAGGGAGAACAAGGATTTAAGGATGGGATCTCCTTGTTCTGGGCCATCACACAGTCTACTGAAGTGTCACTTTAATACGGCAAAGGCTCTCCAGATATTCTATGACATCCACAGGCATTGGGATGATTAGGGTGTCAATAAAACAGACTGGGAATCAGAAAAGAAGAGACCTTAGAGAGGGAGAGAAGGAGAGAGGGAGCGAGGGGAGAGAGAGCACATCAGAGAAGTGTCTGTGCCTTGTGATTTGGAAGAAAAAGCAAGGGCTGAGGGTGACTCAGAGAGAAAAGTGATAGAGGAAAAAATGTCTGTTTTCCCTCCTTGGCAGCCCAAGGAGTGACAGGAAATGCAAATCAACATTTGGGACCAAAGAACACTGTAGATGTCAGTATCTGTGCAAAGTAAGATGGGTTTTCCTTTGGTACATTCAAGCTACCAACCTGGAGAAGGGGACAGAACCCCCTGTTTCACCGAGGCAGGAGTTCCGTCGCCCTGCCCGGACTGGCGTGCATGTTCTATGACTAGGCTAGAACTTTCTAAATGGAGGAGCTGGAAGCTGTTGGTGAAGGCCTAAATCCTTGCAGTAGAGTTTCCTAACTCTGAGTTGTCTGTGAACAACACTTTGGTTTTCATCCTCCTTATGAACGAGGCGCGTCTCTCTTAGCCTCACGACCTGCGTGCCTTCTCCTCCCTAGCAGTGTCCCCAAACGTCCTTATTTATAGCTACACAACTGACATAGAAGCAAGCAAAGGAGAGGAATAAGAAACCTGCAGAGAAAACCTCTGTGAATCTTCTACCGTGCTCTACAGTGTCTCAGAATTCTGGGAGACTAAAGTGGTTGCGATGTTTGTAATGGGTGCATGTTGACTTGGGACTGAAGAGTCACCAAGCTGCCTAACACCCTTCCACGGATGGGGCACTCCACCCTGTCCAGGACGATCAGTGTACCTGTTTTCTTTCTTTTTCTTTTTTTAAAGTCTAGAGGTTGTTTACAGAAACAGCAAATAAACCCATTTTAACTTAAAAAAAAACATTTCTTTAAAACAGCAAAAAGATATTTTTAAAATCACAATACTTAAAAAATTTTTTTAATGGTGTTGTCTAAGATCAGTGATAGCAGCTGCTCACAGCCTTCCTTCTGAGACGCGGTGCACATGTATTGGTGGTTCTGACAGGAAGAACTGTGTGTGGAGAGTGAGAGATGCAAAGCACCACTAGCCTCTATGGGTGTCTAAGCAACATGAAACCAGTGCATTAAAAATACCAAAGCACACGTTAGAAATGAAAGTCCATGTTGATGAGGCTGCAGGGAAAGGACAGCAGAAGCCTGGGAGCCTCCCTCTGAATCGTTCAGAGTTCCATCATTACCAGACAAACCTGTAGGTAAAAACGCATTTTTGAAAAGAGATATGCCTATGACCCCAGCATTTTGGAGGTCGAGGCAGGGATATTTCAACTTTCAGGCCAGCTTGGGCTGCTTGGTGGGCTTGTGGACAGCCTGAGGTACATAGGACTCTCTCAGGCAAGCAGTCAGACAGTAACACAATTGCTTTTCTGCTCTGCATTTCCATCACAGCAAGTGTAACATACTAGGTATGCAAATACTCATGGGTAGCTAGGTCGGTGGGTGGATGCTCTCTTCTTATTCTTTTATCTGTTTATTCTGCTTGGAGTCCTACGTGACAAGGAACTGTATGGGTACGTCCCTGCTAGCTATAATGGTGAGATATATAATGTTATATATAGTGTTACAGATGCCTAGACCAGGATGGTACATTCACATCACGAACTCCTGCACATGTAGGGTGAGGTCTTCCCTGTGCCTGGGGACGACGTGGCATGATGAGGGACTGTTGGGGACTTTTCGGTGTACACTTGATATTTCAGTTATTCTGTGTAAGCAAACAAACCACCACAGGAGACACTGAAAACACCCCCTGCCCTCCCATCCTTGACGTCAGGGGAGAGAGAGGGGTCACAAAGCATCAACACTAACTAAACGAGTTTCCTTACATTTTTGGCCAAGAGGTGTTGAGAGCTCTTGACTCTTCTCCTGGACGGGCTGGGCACTGAAAGAGAGAAAGAAATGGTTTTAGAAAATACCTGTAAGGGTGCAGTACAAACCGAAAGGTGTCTGTCCCAGCCGTGCTGCTGGGAAGGGATGGGGAGAAGAAGCAGAGTTCCCCTGGGACTTAAGATGTCACTTGGCTGACTACAACAAAATTTCTGTAGCATCATCATTCACAATAGCTAAAGGTTGCCAGGAATCAAGTGCCCACCGACAGATAATGGATAAACAAACATGGTATGCCTACACATTGCACCACTGCTCAGCCTTAAAAAAGTAAGGAGAATGTAAATGAACTTTGAAAAGATTGTGCTAGGCTAAATGAGACACAAAAGGAGAACTGTTCCGTGCTCTACCTCTATGACGCGTCTAGGGCAGTCAAGGTCATAGAGACACAAAGTGACTGGCCATTCCCAGGGGCTGGGAGGCTGGAAGAGTGAGGCATTATTGATCCAGTTTAGGCCAATGAAAAAGTCAGACTGATGGTGGTAGTGGTGTGCAGCACTCTGAATGTCCTTGTCACTGGTCTGTACACCTGTGTGGTAAATTGTAACATTTACAATTATATATATATATATATATATATATATATATATATATGTATATATATTAAGACAGGAGTAAGATCAGGGGTTCAAAGTCACCCTTGGTTACATAGTGAGTTCTAACTAGCCTGGGCTAACAGAGGAGACCCTATCTTAGAGAGAAAAAGAAACCTTAAATAAATCAATTATCTTACAGTTATCTTACAGTGCTTGGCTGGGCCGAGGTATGGATCTTACTATAGTAATAGCCATAGTTCCCAGCTCTGGTAACTAGCATTCCTCCCTTTCGTTTCTATGAGGTCTACTACTCAAGTTTCCTCACAACAGAACATACACATAATGTTTGGTCTTGTATGTTTCATGTCACCCTATCCCCAGTCATCTGCCTTCTATATTGCTATGATCTAATGGAACCAAAATCCTACTGTGTCTCCATCCTCATTAGAATTGATTTCTTTGTCCTCTTCTACCTTCCTTCCTGCCTTCCTGCTTGCCTGCCTGCCTCCTCCCTGCCTCCCTCCTTCCCTCTCTCTCTCTCTCTCTCTCTCCCTCCCTCCCTCCCCCCCCCCCTCCCTCCTTCCTTCCCTCCTTCCTTCCTTTCTTCCTTTCTTCCTTTCATTTTGGCTTTTGAGAAGGGGTTTTTCTGTGTAATCATGGCTGCCCGGAAACTCACTCTGTAGACCAGGCTGGCCTTGAACTCACAAAGATCTGCTTGCCTCTGCCTCCTGAGTGCTGGGATTAAAGGTGTGCACCACCCCCGCCTGGCCTGACTTGGCTTTTTAACACATATCACAAGAGTGACTGTCAGACACACAGTCCTGTCTCCTTTGTTCTTTGCAAAGCCCTTGTAGCTGTGGAGGAAGAACCAGGTATAATGGCTACCTATGGAAGACTGTGGCTTCCAATTCAGCTAGGAACTCTTCTTGCTGCCCATCTTGTTCCCTCCTGCTGGCCCCTGGCTCCCCATCCCTTCTCTGAGGTACTCGTCAGGAGTAAGTTCTGGTGCAACTTCTGAGGGAAACAGCTTGTATCTTCAGAAGTCACTATGAGTTGTATCTACAACATATATTTCCTGAAAGGACTCTTTGTCTCTAGAATTGTAGAGGACACACATCAACTTTAGACCTGGCCGATGGTTTATATCTTTACCATAAATTAAAACTACCATAATATTTTCTATTGCTAATGTTCCAAGGTCAGTTAAACAGTGTGGCTATCAGGCTGAGCCCAGCACAGGAACACTGGAAAGGGAAGAAGGACACGGATGTGCTAATGGCTTAAGTTGAACCTGAAGGTGATGCCTGGTCAGCTTCCTCTCCACTCTGAGTTTCCATGCTGCACGGATCCCACAGCATTCCGAGTTTCCAGGACCACAACATTCACTCAGTTCTTGGAAGAATATCAGCCACACTGTGTGTCTCTCTCTTTCTGTGTGTGTGTGTGTGTGTGTGTGTGTGTGTGTGGGCATGTGGTGTGGTGTATGTATTTGTTAACGTGTATTGTGTGGCACATGTACTTGTTAGTGTGTGGGTGTATATGTTTTGGCACATGTACCCATTAGTGTGCATGTATGTGTGCGTTGTGGTGTATGCACTTGTTAGTGTGTTTGTACATGTGTATGTACTTGTTAGTGTGTGTGTATGTGTGCATTGTGTGGTATATGTCCTTAACAGTGTATTGTGTGGCATGTGTACTTGTTAGTGTGTGTGTGAGTGTATGACATTGAATGGTTTTCCTTCATTGCTTTCTATCTTCACTATTATTATTATTATTATCATCATCATCATTAATTTTGAGACAAATTTGTCACTGAACTCATCAATTGATAGCTCATCAGTTTGGCTAGTATGGCTGCTAGTGAACTTCAAGGATCTCTCAGTCTCTGTTCTCCTGCTGCTGGAGTTTGGTCAGGTGCTACTCACCCAGCTTTTTACATGGTTCTGAGGATCTAAACCCGGCTCCCTGTGTTTGTGAGGAAGGCATTTTGCTTACTGAGGCACGGCCCCACATTCTTTTTGAGATAGGGTCTTATTTTGTAGCCCAGGCTTGTCTGGAGTTCGTGATTCTCCCACCTTAAGCTACCAAGTGCTGGGACCACAGATGTGTATTGCTACACTAGGCTTAAGGCTTTCAGTTCTAACCACTAGGCATTCCAGGCTATACTGCCTGCACTGCTGAGCCTGTCCTAGGGAGACTGATCATTCACTGGTGCCCATGGCTTATACAGAGCCTCTGGGAAGTAGCCCACTCAGGGGACTCAGACCTTGTTAGACAAAGTCAAGCCAGCTCGTGTTCTGCAGTTCTTTGGGTGACCTGTAATAAGGGTTATTTGTTGCTTTTGTACACAGTGATTCAGAATTGAGAGCATCACCTGTCCAAGGGAGCCCTCTGCTCAAAGGCTCCTGAGAGGCCCCAGGGTGAAGCAAGGCACGGAAAGAGATGTGATCCACCCACTGATGCCTCTACAAATGCTGCAAACAATCCTTCCGAGAGAGTAACTCCCCAGCAGTGAAATATCTATGAAAACTTAGTTTAAGGCACGATGATGGATGAAAACAGGATCAAATATTTATCTTTAACTAAACATAGCCATGGCCACACATGCAGGCTGAAGACTCAAATCACTTTGTATGCACCGTGTTTAAGTGTGTGGTCATATAAGCTCTGTTACAGCTGTTCTATAAGTCAGCCTGTGTATTCCCTGTGATAGCCCTGGGAGCTAATGAATCAGCCTGTGAATTCCCCGTGATAACTCTGGGAGCTAAATCCTGTTTTTTCTCTTACAGAAGTGGGCACTCATGCCTGGAGAGGTTAAGTATCTGGTCCAAGGTCACACAGTACAGAAACGATAGAAGTCTTATAACCATGTTGTCAAGGACTTTTCCTCCCTTTTTTTTTTTTAATACAAGAAATGGACACACTTTTTCTTCTCTTTTGAAAGTGTGCTGGCCTTGGACCTGGCAATCTTCAGCTTCCTTGGGTTATAGACATGAGCCGCTCTTCTCAGTGAAAACACACATACTAATATTTTTACTTTCCGAAGATTCACAGCGAGGTTAGACCCCTTCTCACCTTCTCCAATCCTCCTTCCGCCTTTCTCCAGGGCCACCGAACTCACTGATTTTATAACACACCGGCCCTTCTAGTCTTGTTTTTATACATTGCTCTAAAAATGAACTCGTAAACACTCCGCAGAATTATCTTAGAGCTCCAAGTGTGCCAAGCATAGACCGATTGTCAGCCTTTTCTTCCCCCTTCAACAATGACCGATAGGTCTTGTGTGGTGGCTCAGTGGTATAGCTCTTGCTTCCCTTGCATGGACTCCTGGTTCACCCCCAGCCCCAAATAAAAACCCCACAAAGACAAAAGGCAAAGATAAAGTAAATGGGAAAGCCGTTTCTATGCACACAGATCTAATTCATTCCTCTTCAGAAGGGTTGGTTATCAGAATCTCCAGAGAGCATTTCAACTCCTACACATGGGCACGCTCCCAATTCCCCCCTTTCCTCCCTCTCCCTCAGGAGTAGATGTTGAGGGCTCAATTTATGTTTAGCTGTCTGCCTGAGTCCAGGCTGTCTCAACCCACCAGGCTAACCCCCAGCAAGACACCTGTCAGTGGCTCACATTGGAGGGAGGAAGAATTGTCTGAATGTTTGCACTAGCAAACATCCAAACCATTTCAGCCAAATATCGCAGTGAAGCCAGGAGTAGCCTATGCCATAGCAAGACAAGGGGCTGCAGGGCTAGAATAATGTCAAGGTAAAGTGCTCTATACTGGGTCACCGGCACTACCTTCAGTGCAGTCTCACAAAAGCCCTTCCCAGGGCTCCACACTGCTAGGAACCAGAGGTTATAAAGTCAAGATTCCCTTTTGGTGGTACCAGGTGAGATGACCCTGGGGCTCTATGGTTAAGAAAACCTGGTCAGTTTCATTGCCTTTCTGGGTGTTTGGCCAGCTGGGAGCCTTTCCCCTCCCAAGTCGGATGGAGTTGGCTTTGGAACAGCTGATTCGCCCTTCAGAACCTGCTTTTTTTTTTTTTTTTTTTTTTTTTTTTTTTTACTGGAGACAACGAAAAAGCATATCAGGCTACCCTGGACATTTTGTTTCCATCTCTGTCTCTTTAAAAATCACTTATTGTCCCTGCCATTGAGCCTGCTGGGTTGCCCGTTTCAAATTAAGTGAAGCAGGAAGGCTACACTGTCCTCGTCCCCGCCTTAATAGATTGTTTCCCAATGATTGATGTTTATCCTTGTGCCCCTCTTTAGAAAGGGGGGAAATCAAATGCTATCGATACGGAGAAGCCAGCAGACCTCGGGACCTGAGGGTACCGGAACCGCGTACCAGAGTACCTTAGTCCGACAGCACCAGGTCACCTCCCATATAAGATGCCACAGTAGGGGACGCCAAGGGCGATTGTTATGATCATTACTCACCCTTGGAAGGGATCACGGTGGTGAAAACTTCAATATTCTCATCACTGCAGCTGTAGATCTGATGCATGGTCTCCGCCTCCTGCCCTGCAGGGTGTCCCGGAGCCGGTGGCCTCTCTCTGGAGCCCTAGTCCCAGGGTCTCCTAAGCCAGTCTGGCTCTGGGATCATTGTGCAGGTCCACAAAAGACAGGCTGCCTGTGCCTCTCAGGACAGTCTCACCGCAGCAACATTTCCTAATCCCATCTGTCTTATTTTAAAATGAATCCTATTATTGCAAACCTTTGATTGAACACGGAGCCTTCTTCCGTCTCTCCCCCTCAGCTAGGATGTACTTAACATTTTTATTTTGCAGTGTCTGCCGCAGTGAATTTGGAAGTCTTTTGTGAAGTGACGAAGTGAATTCGCCTACTCGGTTAGCGCACAGCTTGGCTGGAGGATTTCACAGAAGAGGGAAAGAGGAAACGTCAGTATTGCTATCAGTCATGCCCCGGTCTCATTCCAGAAAGGACTTTTTTTTTCCCCCTGCAGGGGAGCTGAATCTTCATTTGTCATATATTAACTCCGCTCCCTCCAAAGTTTCTACTTTAAATAAAAGGACAGTTTTTCCACCACATATTTTTCTCAATCCACTCTGACAACAAGGTTTAAATTTCAGGAGGTGAACATTTAGTGTTTCTTTGTACAACCCTACAGGTGTGCCTATCATTCAACAGGCAGTGAACGCATCAAAGGACCCAGTTATAGGGTAGTTATATTTTATTATCTTCTATGTTGGAATATATTTATTGCCTTAACTTTTTGTGTTGTATAGTCTATGGTTATGCTATATTTTCCTCATATAATCTTTCCCAATGTATACACAAATAAATGTCATGCTTGCTATTCATTTCATAAGCCTATGTAAGCATATACATTTTATCCAATCCCACTACTTTTTACTATGTTACACAGTTTCACATCTTAAGACTGAGGGAGGGTAATGATAGTAACAGTGACAGCTGCCCTATTAATATTAGTTACAAGCCAGGGAGTATCTTAAACTAACCAATGCCTCTAACTATTTATTATTTTACCATGGAATACTCAAGAAACTGAAGTATAAAGACTTTAGTTTTTCTGGTGATTAAAATAGCTAATTTGTGTCAAAATAGGATTTAATCAGTCAATAGGATTGACTGGAAAGTTAATGAACTAATTCCTCAAATTCTTCTCTCTCTCTCTCTCTCTCTCTCTCTCTCTCTCTCTCTCTCTCTCTCTCTCTCTCTCTCTCTGTGTGTGTGTGTGTGATGCTATAGCCCAGGCTTGCCCCAAATTCATAGCCTTCCCAATGTACAGATTACAGGTATGCACAGCCATGTTCTATTAGTTTTTTTAAAATATATTTAATGTGTATGTGTGTTTTGCCTGCATAGGACAACAGATCCCCTGAACTGGATTTTCAGCTGACTGTGACCTGCTACGTGGGTGCTGGGAATCAATCTTGGTCTTCTAGAAGAGCAGCTGGCGCTGTTAACTACTGAAACATCTCTTCAGCCTTTTGTGTTCGGTTCTTCAGTCTTGAACTGGCATTCTTTAACCTTGGGCGAACCTAATTCACCACATTTTGACATGGAGTTGTGTCTATGATATTTCTGTACTGGACAAATGTTTGTTCCCTAGGTAGTTTTCAGAATTTCATCTCTTTCTCCGAGAATTGCACCTATGATAGAGGGTGCCTCTGGACAGCCATGTTTGCTCTGTCTGGATTTACCTCTCTGGCCACATTTGATTGAATCAAGGTGGATGGCTAATCTTATGTGCTTCCTTCTGAAAACTGCCACTAAAGTGGGGCTTTGGTCTGGGGACAAAGAAAGGTGTGAACTTCAATACCAGAGATATGATCTGGGTTTATAAGTTCCAATCCCAACAGTAGAGGCTGGGGCAAGAGGACCACAGTCTAGGTAATATAGAGAGTTCAAAGCCAGAATGAGCTACATAAACAGACTTTCTCTCAAAGACTAGCAAAGCAAGAAGAACTGGGATGGGGCCCGCAGGATGATGCAGAGGGGAAAATGCTTGTTGTGCAAGTCTGGGGACTTTCCTCATTCCCCAGATCCCACAGTGAAAGAGTGACTGACTCCCGAAGTTGTCCTCTGACCTCTATATGCATGCATGCGTGCATCCACACTTTGCTACACACAACAACACGGGGGCCTCTGGGCCCTGTGATTGACTTTCTTCTCTTGGGGTCAGTAAGATGTCCAGTCTTTATGACAGCTTTCCTTCAAAGTAAGATTAAGCAGGTGTCCGTCATTCTCAATGGAAACATTTACTGTTTAGAAGACTCTTGGTATGTATTGAGTATATATTTTACAGCCTTCATAGTAGTTACATTTTCAGATTCTGCCAAACTTAGAGGGGCATCTACTGTGATAGGATCAAAGATGCAGAATTACGTTAACAAACTTAAATGGTTGACTGGAGTGTACGAGATGAAATTTAGAGAAGGAAACAGGCATCTGACCCACGCGTTTGTAAAAATTAGTGGATTCTGACTTAGTGGCAGTTTATTAATAAGGAACCTCAGGTTTTAATAAGCATTAAGCTTAATAAGCAGCACTATTAGAACACAGGCACTAAAACGCAGAGATGAAGACCTGAGGACCCCATCTCTAACAATAATCGAGAATGTGAGTCTGGGCAGAGCTCAGTGGTTAGCGATTGGGGGTGTTTGCAGTGTGTGGAGAGAAGCTCAGTGGTTAGCGATTGGGGGTGTTTGCAGAGTGTGGAGAGAAATCTCAGTGGTTAGCGATTGGGGGTGTTTGCAGAGTGTGGAGAGAAAGCTCAGTGGTTAGTAATTGGGAGTGTTTGCTGCTTTTGCAGAGGACTAGAGTGCAGCTTCCAACACAAAGGTTTTTCCCAGGTGCCTATAATTCTAGCTCCAGGGCATCTGATGCTTTCTTTTGACTTGTGAGGGCATCTGCACCCACATAAGCATGTATATATACATACATACATGCATAAATAAAATTAATCTTTAAAAAATTAAGAACTCCTGGAGGGGCAGCAGAATTAAACTAGATCTAATTCTAAGGGATGGAGATCGGATTAGGTTTAATCTAAGGAAAGCCAAACTTAATCAACTCGGGTCTATTGTGTTACAGCTAATTAATGAGCCCAAAACATGTAGCTGAGTGGGATGGTATAGGAAAGCACATTTAGAAAACATAGTTCTGAAGAAATCATTTTCACGTTTTGAAATATTTTTAACTAATAAAAGCCACACGAGATTGCTATATCAACAACGGAAGATGGGTCTACTGAAAACCTGCTTCCTGTACAGTTTCACTTCCTAAGAGTGGTTTCTGTATAGATCAGCAGTGTTTAACGCTTATGTCGAAGTCTATATTATGAGCTCTTACAAACAGAAATCTAGTTATATTGCATGCAGCAATGTCAACATAGACAGTTCCCGATTCGAGCAGGAGACCTACGAATTCTAAGAACTGAGGCGACCCCCTTTCCATAGCTTATTTCTATTTTTGAAAATTAGAAACAAGGCTGCAGGCCCTGTTACAGTGCTCGCTGTTCAATCACCAAGGCCCAAGTTTGATCGCCGGTGTTCACATAAAAATCCGGAGGTGTCGAGGACTTGCAGTGTCAGCACTGTGGAGGAACACACGGAGGGATTCCTGGACCTGTCCGTCTAGCCTAATTGGTTAGTTCTGGACAAGAGGGAGGCCTTGTCTTAATGGAAGCAGGTGACACGCAGAGGGCAGTGCCTGAGGTTGTCTATTGGCTTGCACAGGTATCCATGTGCACGTATATACTTACATTAAAAGGAAACTACTACACACAGTTTATATTTGCGTATGCATTTTTATAGATGTCCATGTTTGACCCGTGAGCTCAGAGGTCAGAATTTTGATCGTATTAGGCAGCTAAGATCTTCCTGGACTTGGTATTGTACAACCCTCGGAGGAGTGAATGGCTAAGCCACGTTAGAAAAGCAAGAGGTATGTGATATGAAACGGTAAGCCAACGCCATGCCTATGACTAGTAGCATCAACTGGTGCCCAGGGTAAATCTACACACAGTTAGACCTGCTCTGACTCGAGTAGCATCCTTTTCTCCAAAGGCTTGGAAATCACCACTGGGGTTCCTTCCTTCATTACATGGGGGGCTCACTTACTGTCTTTTTTTTTCTTTCCATTCCATCTCTGTAGTCAAGGGCAGCCATATCAGGGGAAGTTTTTCTTTCCCTCACGTTCTGCTGAATGCTCGCTACCTGTTGGGGAATGAGAGGACCTGCATGGTATATTCTCTGCCTCTCTCTCATGAACCCAAGAGCTCCACAGATCTGTCACATCCACCAAAAGTGCTACGAGAAACCTTCTCTGACGAAACTGCATTTAGGGTGAAACCTAGGCTGAGCTGAGATGCTAGTAGCTGTCTGGACCACCTGGAGCTCTTCTTATAAGGCAGATCCTGGTTCCAGATCTGGGTAGGGCAGTGTGGGTCCCAGGGCACATTTAGAATTAGGGCAGAAATCACCTAAGGAAAGATCTATCTATCTATCTATCTATCTATCTATCTATCTATCTATCTATCTATCTATCTATCTATCTATCCATCCATCCATCCATCCATCCATCCATCCATCCATCCATCCATCTATCTAACTTATTGAGGCAGAGCCTGGTTAGCCTGGAATTCACTATGTAGACCAGGTTAGCTCCAAGCTCAAAGAAACCTACCTGCTTCTGTTTCCCAAATGCTGACTAAAAGTGCTCACCACCACACCCAGCATTACAACAGTCTGTAACCCAAGGGCACTAAAATAGAGAGGAGCTCAGATCTTCTGTCTATTTAAAACCAACTATATAAAAATACATTTGCAAAAATAAACCCAACTATCTATGACCAAGGGATACATTTGAAAACACTCTGCCTACTAACATACGCTAGGTAGGGTTGAGAGCCCTGGATATGCCACAGTGGTTTTCAGATCACCCCCACACAGAAGCAGCAACACCTCTGGGGAACTTGTTAGACATGCAAATATCTTGGGTCCCTTCAGCCTGCCCAGCAGAAACTCTTCATTTGGGTGGAGGCTTTGGTCTGCTTGAATGAGCCCTACAGGGAAATGCTCTTCCTCTCATAGTCTGAGAGCCTCTGGTATCCAGAGGGAAGCCCAGCATTGTTGACAGAGCCCTCCTCCAAGATTTGGATCTGCGATTGAACAGTCTGGGGCTGCAAGTACCTCTTGGTATATCTCCAGATGCCTGGACTCCTTTCTGATTCCAAAGTTCCATATGGATATGTGGCTTTAGATGTGGAAGGTGTGGATTCCGTGGTTGAGCATAGATAACATCTCCCAGGCTGAGAGGTGACCTGTGTGTAACTTTCTGGCTTGTGTTGAATTGTGCCATCTACTTGTCTCACGTGCACCAGGTTCCATCACATCTAGACATAGATATATGCTGGTGACCAGCAGGTTCCATCACATCTAGACATAGATATATGCTGGTGACCAGACACTTTAAACATGAGCTCACATTCTGGCAAAGTGTACCCACCATTGAGAGAGAGAGAGAGAGAGAGAGAGAGAGAGAGAGAGAGAGAGAGAGAGAGAGAGAGACCCTGACTTGGGCGAGTTATAACTATACTGTGGGGACCTCAGAAGCTTCTGTATGTAGTCATTGACTGGGAAATGCATTCAGTGCTAGCAGGTGCAACATTCTCTGTATAGTTCTCTGAGAGACAGAGGGATAGTTTCGGTCTTTAATTTAGGCAAAGTGATGCTCCTTGGAGAGTAAAGAAGACATGCTCATACAGCAGGTGCCCTGGAGAGTAGCATGGTCAGACAAAGGATACTCAGGTCGATTTCACTTTAGACAAAAACAACAAATGGGGTTTTAAAAATCATAAGTATGCCCTCCAAATACTGCAAAGAACATTTATACTAAAAACTATTTTATTGTTTACTAAAATTTAAATTTACTGGCTATTTTAAAAGGATCTTTTAAAATTTATTTTTGAACAATTTCATAAAAGTATACAATGTATCTTAGTTAAATCCAACCTGAATCCCCCGCCCCCTCCTCCCTTTTCCTTCCCACTTTCATGTCCTGTTCTGTTCTTTTATACACTTTATAACCTTCTGTGTCCAATCATTGATACCTGAATATGCATAGGTGTGTGACTAGCAACAGAGCAGTAGCCACATATCCAAGAGCTCCCCCTCCCTCACCAGCCTTGGACAGAGGTGGAACCTCATAAGCCTCCTGCCTACCCTCACTAGAGAGTTGACTGGCTTGATCTTGTGAAACAGAACTGCAGTGATGGAGGACAGCATCTCACAGCTCTCCTCCCCAACTCAGGTCCTCATATTCTTTCTACCCCTGTCTGCAATGATTCCTGAGTCCTGAGGAGCTGGAAGAACAGTTGATATAGAAGTCCAATTTAGGGCTGAGTACTCAATAACCACTTATTCTTAGCATTTTGACCATCTGTGAATCTCTCTATTGACGTCTGTTGCCTACAGCAAAAAGTCTTTGATCACGACTGAGCGCTAATCTATAAGAGCAAAGACAAATATTTAGAAGGCATTCTGGTAACATTAGCAATACAGACAGTATTCTGGGCCTAGGTTATCCATTCACAGCCTTCTGACCAGGTTTATAGTTTGAAGCATGAATTTCTTCTAGTGGAAAATCTGGCTGTGTTCAAAATTGCTACACTCAGTAAGCCAGTTACAGTGGGCATTCTACTTGCTATGGGGCTGTATTCTCCTTGACTTTTAAAGAGAATGAGTTATTACTGTTATTGTTACTGTTATTTTGAGATGCAGGCTGCTCTTGAGTTCCTGGACTCAGATGATCCTTCTGCTCCAGCCTCCTAGGCAGCTGCAGCAATAGTCGAATATTCCTATGCTTGGTAAGAAGAGAATGAGTTTTAACCTTACACTCAGATTGGCCTGTGGTATACAGAGCTTGGACAACCATGGCTTACCACTCTGTAAGAATGATTCCTTTCAATTTTGGTTTTTGGTTTTTCATTTTTTTATTCATCGAAATAAGACTCACGTAACACAAACCAACCATTTTGACTTATGCATTTGGTGGAAATTAGTATATCTCAATATTGTGCTAGTCTCCACCACCTAATTCCAAAACATCGTATCATGTGTGATAGTTGGTATTTATTGTCAACTTGACTGGGCTTGGAATCACCTAGGAGACACACTTCTGGAGTATTCGTGAAGATGATTCCAGAGGAGTGTAACTCAAATGTGCTGAATTTGAGTAGCACTTTCCCATGGAAGAGAGTTCCAGAGTAAATAAAAAAGAGAATGAGGACACCTTCACCTCTTCTGGCTGTCATTGGCAGAGTGACCAGCACCCCATGCTCCTGCTGCATGCCTTCCCCACTTTGAAGGATCGTGTCCTTGTAAACCATAAGCCAAAACAGCTTCTTCCTTCCTTAAGTTGCTTAATCAAGTATTTTGTTAGAACAATGAAACTGTAACTAATACATCCCCTGAAAAGGAAATCCTGTATTCAAACTATTACCGCCCATTCTTACCATGGCGTCTGGCAAGTACGAGTCTGTATTCTGCTTCTAAGGGTTGACTTCTGGAGATAACTAGACTCCCAAGAATGGCACTATTTGTGTCTAGCTTCTTTTACCTAGTGTAATATTTCAAACTTCATTCATGTTCCTTTCATTCATGTTTTTCAACAAATATTCATTGAAAATGGGCTATGAACCAGGCCTTGGGGATAATAGGATGTAAGTTTGTGGATGCTATCGAGTGAGACAAACAATGAGATAAGCAGCATGTGAGGTGTATTAGATAGTGATGGATGGAAAGAGAGAGAAAAACAGGGACGAGAGGATGTGAATGGAAAATTGAAATTTTAAATAGAAGCGAGGAGAAAACCGTATCCAAACAGTGATCTTCTTGGGTTGGAGAGATGGCTCAGTGGGTCAGAGTGCAAGCATGAGAAACTGAGTTTGAATCCATACCACCCAGGCATGACACCATGTGCCTCTAATCTCCACACTGGAAGCAGAGACAGGTAGATCATGGGAACTCACTGGTTAGCCAGTACAGCTGGGAGCGATAAAGGAAGACACTGTCTATCCTTCACTGATTTCCATATGCCCATGCTTGGACATGGGCATACCCATCTGCTCACACACCTGAACACAGACGTGTACACACACACACACACACACACACACACACACACACACACACACACACACACACACAGAGGCAGATGTCCATACATGCAGACAGAGAGACATACACACACATATACATACAGACACACAGACAGAGACATACATGCATACATACAGACACACATACACAGACAGACAGATACACAAACACACACATACATACACACACACACAGACAGATGTCCATACATGCAGACAGAGAGACACACACACACACACACACACACACACACACACACACACACACAGAGGCAGATGTCCATACATGCAGACAGAGAGACATATACACACATACACATACAGACACACAGACAGAGACACACATGCATACATACAGACACACATAGATACACAGACAGACAGATACACAAACACACACACATACACACACACACAGACAGATGTCCATACATGCAGACAGAGAGACATACACACACAGACACAGACACAGTCACAGACACAGAGACACAGAGACACAGACACACAGACACACACACACACACACACACACACACACACACACACACACACACACACACACACACACACATCAAAGCCAAAAATAAAGCAAGTAAAGAAAATGATCTCGACAAACAGCTGAAGCAAATGAGGGAAACAGCAAACATCTGGGAAAAGCATCTGCTTGGACAGGGGAAATCCAATGCTAAACACACCCAACTTAAAATGTTGTAGTACGCACACATAAATAGTTAAAGAAACAGGTAGACTGAACTTCAACATTTGTTTATCATGGGGTGTTTGCATGTGGATACATGTGCGTAACTCTATTAATTTTTATGTTATCCAGTATGCATCTCTTTTCTATTTAAACCAGTTAGTGTTTGATTTTCTAGACTTGCATAAGGGCTCTTACATGGATGCAGTCCAAGGAAGTCTACCTTGTTCTGATCTTTTTACAACTTTAAGGGAAAGGTCTTACTATTCTACCAGCTTGGTCTTTGATTCTCAACCTCCAATGACCCAGGCAGCTGTGAAGGATAATAGAGGTGCACAGCCACACCCAGCTTCTACTCATTCTCTTCAGGGGCTTTGCTTTGACCGAATCATAATATATTTAATGGAAGCTGAGATATTACCGTAGTCATTTCTAGTGCTAACACACATTCAGGCCTGCCAGTACGGTACATTCTTAGAAGTCAAGCTGGAGATCTTTGGATGATATCTAGGGATGAATTTCTAATTGTGAGGTTAAAAATGGTTGCCTCTAGGACAGGAAGTTTGGTGAATTAAGAATGAATGTTCTCCGTATATTAAAAAACCCAAATGTATAAATTTTAATCGAAGAGGGGGAAAAGATGAAAATAGAAATATATGTGGAACATAGACTTCAAAGCTAAAAATATTGCACATAACGTTTTTTAAATTGTACAAAAAGGGCTGGGAAGTAGTTCAGTGGTAGAACTCCTGCCTAGATGCACAGGCATTAGGTTGATGCCTAGCCTAGTCAAAAGTTATTCAAACTACATAATCGGTGAACTCAGTAGTGTGACAAGCTAGCTCAGAACGAACTAGAAAGCTACGAGTTCTTGAGGTGAGATGTAGTTCAGTGTTCGAAGGCTAGGTTAATATGTGCAAGGTACTAAGTTAACTGCCTAGCATTGAGAAGAGAAGGAAAAAAGAAATAAAAAAGCCACAAGTTCAGAGAAGGAAGAATGGTTAAAAAATTATATTTAATTAAATAGATATCACTTAACCATGTAACCATTATAAGTAATCATTAATGAGGTAGTTGAATTACTTTACATTTTAACA
Source organism: Rattus rattus (assembly GCF_011064425.1). Classification (NCBI taxonomy): domain Eukaryota; kingdom Metazoa; phylum Chordata; class Mammalia; order Rodentia; family Muridae; genus Rattus; species Rattus rattus. The sequence goes on along the minus strand of NC_046154.1, from coordinate 144,332,108 downwards.
AAAATGTTAATTTCGATTCACTGTATATTTTTCATGCTGCCTTTGGAATCTGGTATGCATTTCCTATGGACAACACATTTCAATAACTCATGTAGCAGTTGGCCACCATATTGGACAGTGCTGATCTCTAGTAGTTCCTGGATTTTGTACTTGACACTCTTGGTGCCAGCATCAGTCCTCAAGGCAGGCTAAGTATTCCACTTCAGTTTGTTGCTCTGATAAAACACTGACCAAAAGCAACTTGGGAAGGAAAGGGTTAGTTTTATTTGGCTTACAGGTTGTAGTCCATTATTAAGGAAAGCTGAGGCAAGAGCTCTAGGCAGCAACCTAAGACAGAGGAATTGGGCTTACTGGCTTGTTCCTCTGGCTTGCTCACCTGTGTCTCCTTTGTAGTTGTTTTCTGTTCCTATTGCCATTTATCAGTTGTACACAATAATGGATTTCACCACAATACTTCCTGCATGCATTATAATATACTTTGATCATCTTCGATACACAATTATCCTGTCACTTGCGCTCTTCCCCCTCCTCTACTTCTATGCCCTCCTTTCACATACTATCTCTATTTCTGTTTCCTTTAATTACTATTGTTACATGTGTCCACACATATAAATATATAAACACAACTTGCTCAGTTTATTTAGTGTTGCTTCTAGCAATAGGTGCAAGGGCTGAACCACTTAGCATTGGATAACCAGTTGTGGTGGGGGTGGGGTGGGGGTGGGGCTCATTCCTGGGAAAACTTATTCTCTCTTGTGGTCATTAACTGCTTGCAGCTCTTCATTTAGGGGTGGGGTCTTGTGAAATTTCCCACTTTCATTTTAGGATGTTGTCCTGATGTTGTCATTATTCAGGTTTTGTTTAGAGTTCCATGTTGTTGAGATTTCATGGGCTCAGTTTCCCTATTCAATGTAGAAAACGTAGTCTCTTAGCAGATACCTTGGTCCACTGGCTTTTACAATCTTCCTGCTTCTTCTTCAATGACCCTTAGCTGTAAAGTAAGGGTTGGGATCCTTCCCCATGCTCAGATGTTCTCTGAATTTTGACCAATTGTGAATTTCTGAGATGGTCTCCATCTGCTGCAAGAAGAAGCTCTCTCTGATGAGAGATGAGCGCTACCCTTTCTCTGTGTATGAGTATTTAGAGTGCAGTTAAAATACATTCTGATTTAGGAAAATGGCAATAGTAGATTCTCCTCTAGAGTCCACAACCTCACCAGCCGTGGGTAGGTCTGCAGTTTCAGCATGAATCCCTCCTAGTGGGTGGGCCTTAAGTCTAATTAAAAGCTTGATCATCGGGCTGGGGATTTAGCTCAGCGGTAGAGCGCTTACCTAGCAAGCACAAGGCCCTGGGTTCGGTCCCCAGCTCCGAAAAAAAAAAAAAAAGAACAAAAAAAAAAAAAAAAAGTTTGATCATCCCCAAGATATAAATGCCACTATCACACGTTTGGGGATATGTTACTGTACTGGTCGTTGTTAGGTATCGTATACATCCATAGGCATAGGCACCACAGGGGTTATAGCTGGGTAAGACCATTAGTCACTTTTCTCCCTTGGAAGCTTGTGTAGCACCTCTCAGTAATGTGAGAGCTCGTCCCAACGGAGAAGGCTTACAAGTCAGTTCCAGCTAAATTCCTCTGAGTCCTATCTCCCTGAAGTATTTGGTGTCTTCGACAATAAGGAGTTACCTTCAAATTCCATAGGTAACCAAGGCAATGCCAATAACCTGCATTTTGGTGGGAGTCTCTTGGACTTCCCTGAACTTGGAAGAAAATTTCTCATGTCTGGTACTTCAGACTGTGGCTGTTGGGAGGGCATTATTAACCTTAGTGCTACAACTTCATTTAGACTATACATACACATATGTGGAGTACACATACACTTATATATTACATGTAATGTCATGGAAACAAAAAATAATATTCTTTGTGGCTGTCTTTTAAATATCCTCAGTGTTATCTACCCCTCCTTTTCCCTCTCCCTCTGTATTTGCTGTCCTTCCTCGATGCTTAGTTAAAGCCCCTCCTCCATTTTTCCCGTTTCCACCTTCATAGCACCTGCAGCCTACTAGTTCCCTTTCCTGAGCTCCTTCCCCCAATCCTTTTCTGCTCCTCTGGTTTCTGTAGTAGCCTTTCTTCTATATAGCCCAGGGTTAGCCAGAAATGATACCACTTAGAGTGGGCTGGACCCTCGTACATCAGTAGCAATCAAGATCATGCCTCACAGACATGGCCATGATAGAGTTTCTTTCTTCTCAGGAGTTATCAAGTCAGAAACCAAGATTAGTCATTGTGCTTGGTGTTTTTCTCATTGTGGCCCTCATGCTAGCTACTGTGGCTCATTGATTTGTCTTGCTGGAAAAGGCCATGTATGTGGCCTCTAAGGCGAGTGGGTCCAGGGAAGACAGCAGCCAGTGGAACTGATCTTTTGCCTGTGAAATGCGTTGCAAAATTCCCGTTAGTCAGTGGCGACTTCTTTGCCTTATTAAATCTTTAAACTGTTATGTGAGCAAGTTTTTCTCTTTTTTAAAAAAACTATAAAAATACCAAACAATAGATGCTAGAACTTTTTCAGTAATCTCCATTTTGTACATATTTTATTTTCCGCATACTAATTCAAAATGTATGCAAAGAGGAGACTATATTATTATGATCCCTTAGGACCTGTTGCTCAGTTTTAATGGTGATCAGTTTTTGTTTTCATTTATATTGCTACCTTCTCTCTCACCAACATTTTATTTTGAAGCCACTTTAAGTCAGGAAACTTTGCTTGTGGCAATCCTGCAGGGCGAAGCCAGGTGCATGCCAGACAACCGCTCCGCCCGTATGTGCAACTGCTACAAAAGTTTGAATGTGGGGTTGGGGATTTGGCTCAGTGGTAGAGCTTGCCTAGAAGCGCAAGGTCCTGGGTTCGGACCCCAGCCCAAAAAAAAAAAAAAAAAAAAAAAAAGAAAAAAAAAAAAGAAAAAGGAAACAAGGTGCATGTTTCCTTCTTAAAAAAAAAAAAAGTTTGAATGTGTTATCAGAAAAATAGTCTTTTTCTGTTTCTTTGAGATTCTTAGTGAGATCAGAAACATGTCAGGTCACCAGTCCCAATGTCAAGGTAAATGCTTGGGCGTTTAATCGGAATGCTTGTTCATGACATGAGCAATCAGTATTACCATCAGCCCTTGATTTATGAAGTCACATGTTCCGTTGTATGACGGATGTCATTAACATCGATGTGGCAGGTTCACTCATCTGTCTCTGCCCAGAACTCTTCAGTCTTGAATGCGCTCAACAGATGGGGGATTTCATGGTCACAAATGGAATTGTTTACCCTCTCATTGTTCCCATGTCAGCAATCAGACAAAATCCATTACCCACCAATAAAAAGATCAGCCTGCTGCTAGTTCAGCCGTGGAAGGAGGCAAGCTATGTTGAAGGGATTTAGAGTTTTAGAAGAGATAAAAGATGCAATAAGAAGCCACATAAAAATTAAGACCCCAGAGAAAAACTTGAGTCTCTCAATCTAAACCCAAAGGATTAAGGGATTTAAACGAGAAGACCCAGTAAGTCTCGGGTTTCTTTACCATACATACTCTAGAGCCCCCTTTAACTGTGAACACGGCAAAGCACCCACTCTGTGCTGACAGCTCTATTATGTCATTTTAAATTCATAAACACTCAAACCTTTTCTGTTTATTTTTGTTGTTGCTTTGGTTCGTTGGCTTGGTTTTTCACAGGGTTTCTCTGCGTAATCTTGGCTGCTCTGTGTTCTAAGAAAGACAAAGTTTTCTTTCCTTTGGTGTGTCTGCTGTAAATGGCTTTAGGAACTGAGTTGCTAAATGTCAATCTCCAGACACCAGAAGAAATTTTCATGTTGAAGCCCTTTGCTTAACGACACTACAAGGTCAGCACACTATCTGCCCTTGGAAAGAATGAAAGACAGCCACCTGACCTGGCCTTGGGACCGTGTAGAGCCAAAGGGAATGTGAGATTCCTATTCAGACACCTGTTCATTCATGGCTGATATTTTCAAGTGTCTGCATGACTAGTGGTGAACAGGGGGTTTGAGCAAAGGAAATACTGAAAATATCCAAACAGATGGCTGTTGCTGCCTCTGCCGCCGCCTTCTCCTCCTCCTCCTCCTTCTCCTTCTTCTAAAAGATTCATTTATTTATTTCTGTGAGTACACTGTTGATGACTTAAAACATGGGAAGAGGGCATTGGATACCATCACAGATGGTTGTGAGCCACCATGTGGTTGCTGGGAATTGAACTCAGGACCTCTGGAAGAACAGTCAGTGCTTTTAATGGCTGAGCCATCTCTCCAGCCCCCAGAAAGCTTCTTATAATGGAATAATTAACATGTCAAATATCATATAGAGTCTACTCAGCATTAAATTTAATTTCTTTTGCATTTCTATCAATTAATATTCACATATGGATTACTTGGCTACTGTATTTCCCCCATTTTACCTGTGGTTAGAATGCCAGGATGTTCTGTTTTTGTCAAGGAAAGTAAGCATGCTTTATTGGTCAGGTTCAATGAGGGAAAAAAATCTCAGTTACGTTAGCTACTGGGTCTAAGGAACTACCCATGACTTTTCCTCTGTATAAGTACCATCAATGCAAATATATCCAAACCTATAAATATGCTATATACTTCAATGCACTTGTGAACTTTCATAATGAAATGAGTTAGAGAGCAATTCGTATGAATAAAGCACCATAGAAATGCTTAAATAAATAAACACGCAAACTGTGCTCTGAAGAAAGAGGAGGAGGAGGAGGAGGAGGAGGAGGAGGGGGAAGGAGGAGGAGAAGGAGGAGGAGGAGGAAGAGGAGGAGGAGGAGGAGAGAGGAGGAGAGGAAGAGGAAGAGGAGGAAGAGGAGGAGGAGAGGAAGAGGAAGAGGAGGAGGAGGAGAGGAGGAGGAGGAAGAGGAGGAGAAAGAGGGAGGAAGGAGGAGGAAGGGGGGAAGGAGGAAGAGGAGAAGGAGGAGGAGGAGGAAGAGGAGGAGGAGGAAGAGGAGAGAAAGGGGGGGAAGGAGAGGAGGAGGAAGAGGAGGAGGAGGAGGAAGAGGAGGAGGAGGAGGAAGAGAGGAGGAGGAGGAAGAGGAGGAGGAGGAAGAGGAGGAGGAGGAGGAGGAGGAGGAGGAGGAGGAGGAAGGTCAGTTTTGTAACAGGAGGCCTGCTGAGATGGACGCTCATCAGGACTGTTGTGAGACTTTATGTCAGTAACTTCACTCTTTAGACACTTCTTACCCTGGCTTAGCTTGCAGGCTCTGGGCACATCTCCCTGCACATCTGTCTGCACATCTGTCTGGTTGTTCTCTGGATCTTTCTGGCTGACCTCCTAGCATCTGAAGTGGGCGATGGAGCCTTGGCTCTAAGGATGTGAATTCTACAACACTTCCTGCCGTTCATTCTAACACAGTGTTACAGGACAGAGGTGCTGCTTCTAGTGCCCGTCTACAGCAGCTGGGGATCTGGGCATGAAGCCTTTCTCACTCAGGATGTGAGACTTTGCCCAACCAAAAATAGTCTGAGAAAATAGTCTTTTTCATTCTATTCTATTCTCTTCTTGAAATACATATTGCCAATTCACTGCTATGGTTGCTGGCTATGATGGAAGAAGATGGAGATCTTTGATAAAGACCACGCCCTTTACCCCTAGGTAACATACTAGGAGAAATAGAGCAGATAGTAAGTGATAGACACAGACACACAGACACGCAGACACACAGAGGATGCTCAGAGGGCATTTTAAATCAGTGTTCCTTGATTTGTCTGGGGTGAAAGCTAGTCAATGAGATTTGATTTTTCTCCTTTCTTCCTTCTTCCGTTTTTCCATCCCTTGCTCCTTCTTTCCTTTCTTTTTTCTTTTATCTTCTCCCTTCTTTTGCTGTTGGCAGTGTGGATGACCAAACCCAGGGACTCACATAGGCTACTCAGATGCTCTGCCGTTGAGCTAAGCCCCCACCGTCTACTGAAAGATTTAGATGAATATGTATTATGTGAAGACATTATTCTGGTGAGAGAAGTATTTTTGAATGGAAGGTGTTGTGCTTCTTACTGTGTGTTTGTGTGCAGAGGCGAAGAGCACTGGCCTCTTCCTATTATTTTAAGGAGACCACACTCTCATGACTTCAATTAAACTTCATCCTTACCCAAAGATCTCAAAACACTTAGAGGCCTGGCTTCGGCATTGAGAACCGGGGAAAATACAAGTACAGAGTCCACAGGAGATCCTGGTAAACACAGCAGGACAGAGTGGAAAACCAGGGATAATGAAAGGAGGTGGATTGTTATGGGCTGTGAGGGAAGAAGGATGTGACAGGGAGGGAGGGACAGCATCCTTCGTACCATCTCAAGGAGTCTGCCCTAAACCTTCCTTGCTGTTGGAGGCCAAATGAGATGGTCGGAGTATGGGACAGAGAGGCCCAAGGTGCTGGAGAGAAAGTTTGTCTATTTAGTGTCTGGCACTAGGCCTAGGCATTCTGTGGAAGAAAAAGTTTGTTCCTCTTTATGGGTGACAGGGTTCTGTCACCTCTTTTGTCTTGGTAACCTGTGGTATAGCAATCTCCTTCTTTCTTTATATTTGCAGGCAGTGTGACCTTGGTCAAATAATGTGACTTCTCTGAGGCCTAATCTTATCATTCATAAGATGGAGATAATTGTAAGCGCCTCCTTATTAATTATTCTTTATTGTTTTAATCAGCAAACAATATAATACATACAATGTATGACTCGTGCCCAATGTGTAAGAATACAAGAATGACCAGCATTAGGCTTACAGTTAACATTACTGAGCTAATATCCGGGGGCCTGGTCTGACAAGGCTGATTTGGGGGTAAAATTTGGCATTTTACCTTTGGGATCCTCTATTTTCTCTTCTTTTCTTTTCTTTTCTTTTCTTTTTTAAATTACCATCTTCATTTATCAAGCCAGGAAGAGGTATTAGTATCTAAAAGTTTTATAACTAATTCCCAAGGCTGCCTTTGGTCACTGGTCCTGCGTGCACAGCTTGTTAGGAATTCACAAGGTGAATATTTCAAGAGACCCTTCACCCAAAAGGACAGTCAACACTTGACAAGATGTTCACCATCACGATGTGAATCAAATCTGTGACAATGGCTCCCTATAAGCTTGATAGAATAACTGGGGAGAAACACAAAAGTTTAGGCCTTGGGATGTAGCTTAGTCTAGAATGTATGAAGCCCTAGGTTCAGTCCCCATTATCACATAAATCCAGGTGTGACAGTGCACACCATGCTTGGTAGCCCAGCACATTTGAGGCCAGTTTGGGATCCATGAGCTTCTGCTTCTAAATAACTAAATAGAACAATGGTTTGTCTTACAAACATTTTCGCTTATGTTTAGTACATGGTATAAAGCTCACACTGGTTGCCCCATAGTTGCTGTCCAAGCCATCGAGGGAGAATGTGCACACACCGCTTCCAGAAGGTTCTGATGAGAGAAGCAACTTGGACCCTTGGGATGCATCTTGGGATGCTTCTCTGTGCTACTCAGACCTCACAGGGCAGCAACCCTTGCACTAACAAGCCTGTATTATTTACAGAATAGAACATTTGGATATCGTTCTCAGCCAGGAAAACTATGGCCCACAACTTTGATAAAACGGGTCTACTGGCTAGGGAACCACACTCTCAAAGAGGGCAAGAAGACCACGTGATGAATACGTAGTAAGTAAGTAAATAAGGCACGAAAGACTTTGTGATTTACAGATTCCCTTTCCCTTCACTCAAGTATATTGTATAAATTGGCTTGAGCTCATCTGCCCTATGCAGACCACTCTGTCAGGCTATATAGCCATCTCCCCATCTCTATTCATCCTATAGATTCAAGTAAGCATGCGTCAAGGGGAAGATCACACCTGACACCCACATGCACTTCTGTTCTTGCTGTGTAGTGTCTTGTGCCCCAGCAGGCCTCTACCCGCATGAAGACCGTCACCAGATATAGCCCTAGTCCCTGCCTCTCCAGAACTCTGCTTCTGCCATCTCGGCTTGGCGCTGCTTCAAGCTCACTGAATGCCAGCTCAAGGCAGAAGCGGTGGCAAGGGAGACCTCTTCTATGCTGTGGCTTGTTCCAAGACGGCTGCCTGCAAATCAGTCAACGGGGTGAGAAAAGCGTGAGTATGACAGGCCTGCTGGAGAAAAGACATGGTCAGAAGTCCACGGGAGCCTTACTTTGCAGAGGACTCCTTAGATGCCTGGTGTGAAACAAAATATAGAGGGTTTTGTTTTTGTTTTCGAGCTTTAGAGTAGTCATTGGTGTTCTGCAGCAGAAAGGCAAATTAAATTGGCCCAAGAGGGCCTCAGACACACTGTCCCCCCCCCATCTGTATTGGACATATACAGACTTTCCTCATCCTTGACATTCTGTAAACAACACGGAAATAACTTTTCAGACAATGTAAGTCATCTCCAGGTGATTTCAATTATGTGGAGTTATAAGTAATGTTTATATAATTTTATACAAAGGACTTGGATATCTTAAGCTGTTTGGTATCCAAGGAGTGTTCTGGAAACTCCATGGATTCCAGGGTTAGACTGTCCTGACAAAAGAAAAATCTCAGGTTTTGTGGGTCCATCCATGTGAATGAGCCCAGCTGCATTAATTGTGAAAGGGGTGAGAAAGTAATGCTAAGGTGAATTACTGTGTACATTTCAAAAGTTCATGCTTAAAATGTAAAAATTCAATGTGGGGAGAAAGTAACTGAAAACTTGGGAACTACACACACACACACACACACACACATGGACAGACACACATACAGATACACACACAGACACACGCACACACATACATACACATACACACACACAAAGACACACACACAACATACACACACAAAGACACACAGACACACATACAGACACACACACACACAAAGACACACAGACACACATACAGACACACACACAGACACACACACATACAGACACACACACACACAGACACACACACACACACACACACACACACACACACACACACACACACACACACACACCCGTCGTTCATGCCCTGCTGCTGCTCTGGTGACAGTGAAAATCCCAATTGCCCATCTTCTGGATGAATTATTAAAATTCCACCCTGTGAACTATTGTGTGCCATTTAAAGAAGCAATCACGCAGATGATGCAGAAGCACAGGGAAACTTAAAACGTCATATCTCCTGAGAAAAGGGATGCAGAGTATACATTCTATATGGGGAAAGCCAGGGTAAGAGATCACACGACTAAGGCCACATTTGGGTAATGGGATTCTAGGCCGTTTTTCTTTTCTCTTGAGTATTTTCATTAGTTTCCAAGGTATAAAAAACAATCTACAGATTGGAAAAGTGATTAAAACCACCCAGTGAAAAATCCAATATTTAAAGCCATAAAGAACAGAGGCTTGGAGTTAGTTGTTCTGGGTGTAGCCCCATGAGGGACACCACATGGGATGCCTCAGGCCCTCGGTGCTATTTGAAAGGACGTTGCATTTAATCTGAGAGTGAGTGGAGTTGAAAAGCAGAGGAATAATAGCAGAAGAAACCAGGCCCTCCCAAAGCAGCTGCCATCAATTCAGTGGGGTCCTCAAGAACTAATTCGCATCCTTTCACTGTGGCTGTGCTTAGCGGACCTACCTCCCCCGGCCATTTTGATGGGAATGGCCTTGTGTGCCAATGGTTCCCAGAGGACTAGGCACTTAATGGCAGCTGTCTGGCTTGGGGTTGCCTGCATGAGGAATCAGCCTGTGCAGTGTTGACCTGGAGGTGAACAGTTATCCTACTCAGACCCCTTTCCCCAGGGGTAACATGCCTCATTAGGGTACAGCTTCTAATCTAAACAACCATTAATCTTCTCTCAGGGTTAAAGGGGCCAGAAAAGCAGTTTTTGTGCACACGCTTTCTGTTTTGATACTGTACTTGTCTGAGTTTTACGAGAGAAGAATTACTTCGTTGAACATGTCAAAACACCCCGCAGCTGTGTCCTGACCTATACCAACAATGCGCAGCTCAACACGGCCCTTCCTGGAGAAGGGACAAGAGAGCAAAAGCTGTTTATTGTGGCATGTGACGATAAATCACGGTGACATGGCCTAACTTAGAGTGAATTAGTGTTTACCTCATAAGTAAACCAGAGGTGTGTGAAAACGTCGTCATATGTGATGACATTATACAAACTCTTGGATGTCATTCTTTTAATTCTCCCTCCCTTGCTAAGGAAACCAAGTAAATGAATCTGTAACTCTAGAAATGGTTTTTAAAAGAAAATCAATAGAAAAAAAAATAGGTTCTGAAATGAGAAAAACGCACTTGTTCCCTCTGACATGATTTACAGACACTGGCCTTGTTTTCTCTCTCATGCTTAACTAGTGGACAATTTACAAAACATTTCTTTTTCCATGCTTTCAAATTGTAAAGAGCAAAATGGTGAGTTTCAAGATTAAAAAAAGAGAAGGCTTCCAAAATCTGTTACTTAGTGCATGGCCTTTACAGTTTCCCTCTGCAGAGCCATTGTTAAGACGAATGCCAGACATTTCTGGTGAGTCACATCTAGACATCTGGCTACTGCTAGGAAAAGCAGCACGTATGAAGGATAAAGAATTCGTTTTTTATATCTCAAATTGTTTTTCATTAGATTTCTTGAATTAAAAATAATTTCGCATTCAAGAGTCAATGATATATAAAATATATTCATAACATTTTCAAGCTAAAGAGGCCTTGGCTAAATGAAGTAGGATTCAGACAACAGGAACAAAAATCCAGTACCCCAGAGTCTTTAAATAACACCATGGGGCAGCAGAGAAAAGACATTACCTGTGGGCTCCATATCGGCAAGCCAACCAATTCCAAAGTGGAAATATTAAAGAAAAAGTTTTCACAACTTTCCCACGAGCAAACCCGAGTTTGCTGTGCCCTGATGACGTCGCTGTGTGCAGGGGGTAAGTGTGCAGCCATGGACTGCTGGGGTCTCCTGCCCTGCATAGCTCTCCTGCTCAAGGTGGCATTGCTTGCCCTGAGTCTTGTGAACTTAGACCTACAATAGCACATACAGGCTTCATTGTCCTTCCCTTACAACTCAGCACAGCAAGCGATTACACGGTGTTATTCTGTGTTGGATAGAAGGAGAAAGAGACAGTTTAAGGAACTAGAAGGCTGTTCATAGGTTACATGGCGACATGGCTCACAGATGAGCGTTTGTTGGGTCCGGGGCACCATTTACACCATTTTATGTGTAGGAAGGAAGGCACTCTCAGATTTCAGTATCTTCGGGGAATCCTAGAACCAACTGTCTAAGGACACAGAAGAATGGTGTATCATGAGAGTTTTATTTGGACTTTTTTTATAGAGCGGTGTTGGCAATGGGAGAATCCCATTTTGCTATGCCGAATGTGCTCTCATTAGTTGACAAATTTCACCGAATGTTACAGGGGTCAGCAAAACTGGTCCATTCTCTGCCTTATTCACATTAGCTTCTATTCATGTATCATTTATAGAGAGCAGGAAGTAACTTTAAGTAGATATAGTCAGTTTTAGCTAGCACACTGTTGGTATCACCTGATGCTTGTCTTTGGGTATTGGGTATGACCAACAGGAGTATTTTACAGGAATTATCTTTGTGTGCGCGCACACACATTTGAGTGTGTGTGTCATGTGGTTAGCATGCACTCCGCCACTGGGTTATATCCTCAGCCCCCCTCCTATAGGTGTGGTGTATGTGTGTGCACATGTGTGGGTAGCTGCACATTGTGCATTTGTGCATGTGTACTCTGAAGACAAAGGTCAACATTTGGTGTCTTTGTTTTGGTCTTCACCTTATTTTTTGAGAAAGAGTCTCTCAGTAAACCTAGAGCTCACCAATTGGCTAGGTGGCTGGCCAGGGAGCTGCTGCTGCTGCTGCTGGTGTGTGTGTGTGTGTGTGTGTGTGTGTGTGTGTGTGTGTGTGTGTGTGTGTGTGTGTTGTTTGATTGTTTCATGTGTGCATGTGTAGAGGTCAGAGGCAGGCATCAGGTGTCTTCCTGTCACTTTCTACCTTCTATTGTGAGACAGACTCTCTTGATGAATCTGGACTGGCTGGCCTGCTACCACACTGCCAAGCTCATCGATGTCTGAACCTGTGTCTGGCATCTACATGGACGTGAGGGAGAATCTGAACTCAAGTCTTCGTGGATGGGTGACAAGCACTTTACCTACCAAGCCACCTTCCCAGCCTGCCTTTTCTCTTAAGACTAGAAAGTCGCTTTCTTTAACAAACCCAGACAGTAAATATGTATAAGACACGAAGTGAGAGGACAGGCCAGGTACGGTGCCCATTGCTAATCCCAGCGCTAAGAAGATAGAGGCAGAAGGACCAAATTCAAGACCTGCTTTGGCTATGTTTCTGCCGCTTGTTTCCTGCCACCATCTTTTATGAAATAGACACATTTTCAAGAGTTTGGCTTCATCTTTATTAACAACACCACAGTATTCTATTAATGACTATATTAGGATTCATTTAGGAAAGAACATTTAGATTGTTTTAATTTTTGCTACCCATACTGTCAGATACACCCTTGTCATGTTTTTTGCATACTAATGCTAATATTTCTTCAGGGTGAATTTCTAGACATGCAGTGTCTGGACAGAGGCATATTTCTGTATTTGATGGGGTTTGGTGCAGGGACACTGACTCCTGGGGTATGGCCCATGGGTCTTACATAATGAGCACCAAGGAATCCCCCGAAGGATAAAATCACGTCACGTTCAAGTCAGTAACAATGGAATTAAGTGTGGAGATAGGATGGCAAAGGCCAGCCCTGACCAACTTCTGCTCTCGTAGCTTCCGTTGTAAGGGCCGATGGCGATTCTTTTCATTAATCTGTTAATTAGTACAGTTTCATTGATGCTTCGAACAAAGCTGACAAATCTTCCTCTGACTGGGCACGCGGCGCAAGCTTCGTGACCCTTTCCTGAAACAGCAAATAAGAGGAGTTATCCGCGGCTTGGCCGCGAGTTTGCCAATGCTACGTGGTTATGTGAATTAGTAACAATGGCGGATAGTTAAATATCCTATAGAAACAGCTCTGTGTCTTGGCACATTCCTACAACCCAGCACTTGAGAGGCAGGGCCATGAACTCAAGGCTCAAAAAACAGATGAGCGAGGAACGTTTCCACCCCCAGGTCCCTAACTTCCAACTCAGGTTTATCAAGAACTACTTCTTCCTCATGAGGCTCTGGAAAGCCATCAGCTCTGGCCTTCTGCTCAGATGTACAGAAACAAACCATCCCATACACTTATCAAACCTGCCCAGTCAACAGCCTCTGCCAGTTGTCCCTGTACAGAGAGTCTTGTCCCCAGTAAGGACAGCGCTGCTAAGAAAAGTGACTCAAGACCGTGTTCTTCACAGCTTGATCTTTAGATTCATCCAAAAGGACTTTCTGTAGGACATAACTGTTTAGGCTTTAGGAAGCAAGGAATCTGTCCCCCCCATCCCCCCATCCCCCCCATTGTTGACCAAAGTTTTATATTTACTTTTCCAAACTAGTTTAGAGGCTTATTTAATTTCCCCAGTGATCTTTATGGGTGGAGTTGGTGATGCCAATATCCTGTGGCTATATGTTCTGTCAGAGGCTCCATGATCCTTCTGGGACAAGGGACTAAGAGATGATGTATCTGCCACCCAGATGAAAGGAAGAAACATGACAGCCTGTGGGTTCCATTTTCATGGCCATTTGGACTAGTTTCTTGTGATAGGAGCACGGGTGGAGAGAGGCCCTACTGTGCCTAGTGCTGTGGTCCGGTTCATCGTAGCGTGTAACATACGGTAAGTGCATTGTCAACAGTTGGCTGTTGAGTTAATGAAGGTGGTGGGGAGAACGGATAATGGCATCTGAAATATACGGGACCGACTGCTGACTGCCCGGCCTTCCCATTTTCCTCATTTCAGAAAGGACACCCGGAAGTTCAGACAAAAAATATCTCAAGGATATCTTTGCATACAGATCCCCTTGATCTTCCAGTTCAGTCTGTCAGACCCACCTTCAAGATGAATTACATCCCTTTGCACCACAATCTCTGAGGCACCAGAGCGCTGCAATGAGCTGTTTCCATTTTTGCTCCACTATCTCCCCCTAGTGGCTATTCTCTTGACAGCAGCCAGATCTTTTCCCACAGCCGTGACCTGGGTTTATAAGCGCTGGATAACCTCCCTTTGTGATAAGGACAAAGTCACGGAGCTGCCATGTAAATCAGTTGGTAGAGAACTTGCCTGGCATGCAAGAATCCCAGCTTCTAACTCCAATACAACAGAACTAGGAACAGCGGCTCCCATAGCACAGAAGATGGAGGGAGGCGGGTGAGCAATTCAAGGCCAGCCTCACTTACGTATCACATTTGAGGCCATCTTGGGATACATGAGATTCAGTCCTCCACCAATATCCTTCCCCCCAAATATCATGGCATCTGATGTCTCCCTCCTTTGGCTCTGTTTCTCAGCACCCCTCTCCCACTGGTTCACTCTCCCTATTAGTTCCGTCGAGACAGAGTCTATGTCTCCAACTGACTGTTCAGCACAGCCGTTTACTACTGATGCTTCTGCCCCTGCTTCCCAAGTGCCGGGTGCAGGGTCACAGCACCATACCCAGATCCACCATCCCTTCTAAGTTTTAGCCAATCTCTTAAACTTGTCTAGTTACCATGTCTGGGTTGGGAATGTCACCCAGCCACCTGACTGCCCTCACTGGAGTTCCGTCCACATCGTCCGCACAGGATTTCACTCCATCTCCTCAGTCTCCCTATCTCATCAGTGACCACATCTGAACTTATGTCTCACTTGCAGACGTCTATTGCCTGCTTCTCCTCAGAAGGAAGTCACGCTCCAGGCGTAAGCCCCGAAAGCCTTGAAGGAACATGTAAACAGTATATGTGATAATGCCTGAAATATACAGATCATTCTTAGAGCACAATGGCAAAATACCAAATGATCAACCCAGAAATCAGCAAAAGACTTGAAAAAATTTCTCTCAAGAAAAATACATAAATGGCCAATAAGCACAGGACAAGATGGTTGGTATTTTTTAGCTTTTTGGGGTGTGTGTGTGTGTGTGTGTGTGTGTGTGTGTGTGTGTGTGTGTGTGTGTGTGCGTGTATGTAAAAATTTAATCCATCCCACACCACTGGGGCCATTATAAAAATAATGGAAACTAACAAGTGTTTGAGAAGATAAGGGGGTTGGAAAACTGGAATCCTTCATGTTGTTAATAGAAGCGTGAATGGTGTGGGCACCATGGAAAAGTTTGCTAGTGCATTAGGAAGTGAAAAACTGGGCTGAGATTGGTAGTACATGCTGGAAATCCCATCACCTGAGGAGTCAAAGTTGGGATCATCAAGGCAAGCCTGGGCTACATCAAGGCAAGCCTGGGCTACAAAGTGAGATCCTGTCTCAAACAAAGCCAAACAAATAAAACGATTACCATGCGAATTAACTGCTCTACTCGTACTTCCTCCAAGAAACAGAAGGGGTGTGTAAGCACGTGCGTGTACACCAGTGTCCAGAAGAGCCAGAGGTGGAAACAACCCGCATGTCTTCTAACACATGCATGAAATGGGTAAACAAAATGTGGTCTGTTCACACAGAGAAATGTAACTTATCCTCAGACAGGACCAGGGCTGACACATGCTACGAACTGGTCAGCACATTAAGGTAAAATAAGCCGGTCCCAGAGCCCTGACAGTGCATGGGTCCATGGACATGGGGTGCCCAGCCTAGGCACTTCCAGAGGGCTTAAGTCACTACGGGTGAGAAAGACAACAGGGCAGGCATTGTTTGGTGGATGCAGAGCTAGCTGGGGTACTAAACAAAAAGTTCTACAGTGGGTAACGGTTAGTGTATAGTGCCATGCATTTGTCAAGTAGCATCGTAATGTACACATGAACGTTATTAAAATGACAAATTAACATGACTTTACTATAATTAGAAAATAAAAATGAGAGAGAGTGGGAGGAAATAACGAGTAGGAGTCCTCTGATGAGCTCAGAGCCTTTGACCATGATCTGTTCATCTTGGAGAGGCAGCCAGTCCTGGATTCTCAGGAGCAGCTAAGCCCACACTTTTCCTACCTGTCCTTTTGACATTTTCAACCCCAGTGATTGGGCAAACACAGTCGGGGACAAAGTATCTGATCCCACACTGTGTAAAAGCCAAACGATTTCAGAATGAAGACGTGTTGGGCAATGTGCTATTATTTACGGACGGGAAGACCAGAGAACAACTGATTAATATGGGGACTGAAACAAATACTTCTACTTTTAGCACATTCATAAAATAACACTATTTCAAGCTGGTCCGTCTACCAAGCGTGGGAGTGCTCACTTGGGCAGACAGCTCTCCCCGGTGATGAAATGTTTTGATTTGAAATGTAAAATGGTTCTTTCCAGAGGTTTCAGAAATCCAGCTCTGAGGGTGAGTTTGTTCTTGCCCACTCCCTTTGCAGCTGGGCCTTGAGTTGGAAGCCTCTGTGAGCAGGGCTGCCGTTGTCTGCCGCTAGGGTAGGCTGTGGGGTTTGGTTAGGGGCACTGGCCTGCTGGTCCTTCTAGAGAAAGCCAACCCCTGACTGCTGAGTATAAAAGAGCCTTTATCAGAGAAGAACTGTATAGGACTAACTTTCTGCCAAGGCTTTTTGCAGGGACTAGTACATCCGAATCCTACTACATTAAACCTGGTAGTTATTAATGAGTGAAGGTTGGCCCACTGTACGTGTAAATTCGGAGGTTGTCATGGCATCTCCGTAAAGTGTTTGTTGCTGCCAAAACCCAAACCAAACCAAATCAAAACCAAACCTCCCAGACCAGTTTTTCATCTGCAGGTTACATCTGTTCTACTGAGGGCTCTCTGTTGCTGTGACAAGACACAGACTAAAACCCACCTTGGGGATGAAAGGCTAATTTCACTGTGACAGTTCTCCAGGTCACAGTCTAACACTGAGGGAAGTCAGGGCAGGAGCTCAAGGCAGGACACTGGAGGCAGGATCTGAAGCAGGGGCCATGGAGGCATTGCTTACTGGCTTGCTGTCATACTGCCAAAACCAGTACCTTGGGGAAGGCTCTTACCATAACCAAGTTTGGCTACCAGCCTGAGATGTAGCCTTGGTCCTCTCTAGATCACAGCTTCTGTGTAGTAGCCCTCAGAAAATACTCCCCAGAAACTCTGTTGGTGGTGCTGGTCTCTGATTAAGCACAGTTGATTTTTCAGCCCCAGCTAACCAGAATCCATTATCTCAGTAAAGTCAAGGTTCACTTCAACACTGCTGGTCTATTGTTAATCACCGCTGATCATTCAATCCCAGCTGACCAGAAACCGGAGTCTGAATTTGAAATATCAACCAGGGGCTGGAGAGATGGCTCAGTGGTTAAGAGCACTTCCAGAGGTCCAGAGTTCAATTCCCAGCAAGCACATGGTAGCATCTGTAATGGAATCCGATGCCCTTTTCTGGTATGTCTGAAGACAGTGACAGTGTATTTACATAAGACTCATAAATATATCATCTTTGAGGGACTCTCAATCTTCCCTGTGACCCCTCACAAGCTGGGCCTCCACCATCTGCTTCTCTCTTTAACACTGCTTTCTCCCAAGCCCCCATAACAGCTCAGTAAGATCTTTGGATTCGAGTGGCTTCTTCAAGCCCCAAACTCCCAAAACACTATGGTCACATCCATCACCACAATCACACTCTCTGGTACCAATTTCTGTCCTATTTCGGTTTCTGTGGTCGCACAGAGATCTGCCTGCCTCTGCCTCCTGAGTGCCGGGATTAAAGGCCTGCACATGGCAATTGGGCTTTTTCTTAAAAATTGGTTTACAAGTTACAGTTTATCATCAAACGAAGTCAAGGCAGGAGCTGAAGCACTGAACAGTGGAGTGCTGCTTCCTGGCTTGTTCTCCATGGCTTCCTTCCTTAGCCTACTTTCTTATACAATGAGGACCACCTGCCCAGGCTAGCTCATAGTGGGATGGGCTCTCCCACATCATTAACCCTCAAACGCCTTATAAAACAAGCGCAGGCTCTGATGGGGGCAGCTCTTCAGCTAGTCATTCGAGTTTGTGTCAAGTTACAAAAACTAACTACCATAATTAGTTCTTGGAAGTAAATTCATATTCTTTTAATTTTTAAGAAGTTAAGAGGTTACAATATTATATATCACACACACACACACACACACACACACACACACACACACACACACACGCATGCACCATGGTACAAGGGGCGTGGTCAGAGGACAATTGTGAGATTCAGTTTTCTCTACCGTGTGGGTCCCAGGAGTTGAACTGGTTTAGCAGCAAGTACCTTTCTTTACCTGATGAATCGCCTTATTGGCCTAAAAAATTTGTGCTCTTAAACACAATCCTAGGATAAACTTTAGAAAAGGGAGTGTCCGTGAGAAAATGCTATGAAACCAAAAACTACTCTGAGATCATGGTGGCCACTAGGTCTGTGGAGTTCGTGGCCAGACTTTCGTGGCTGCCTTTGTTTTATCCAGTCTTAGCAAACACCTACAGTTTCTGCCACCAAGTCACTCACTTACCAGGACAGACGTTTTAGAGGGAGAAACTGCAGGCATGAGGTCACTCAACATGTCTACCAGCCTGTGCTGGGCAGGGCAGAGGACAGAGGGGCAAAGCCACTTCCTGCCTTCCTCAGGCGGCTGGGACAAAGTCTTACGAGGTCATAGCTTTTGGCTCAACGCGTTAGAACTATGATCTGTGGGTGGGCTCAGCTCTTACGTTACCTCTCAAAACACTTGTGTTTCTCGCTCATTTACACCATTAGATAAAACTGGATTTACTGGGCTCGAATCTAAGTTAGGGCCATATTTCACCAGCATACTGAGAAGGTGTTGAACTGGGTGCAAGGAGCACCCAGCTGATGATTTTCTTAGAAGTTGGAAATCCTACCCACAGAGGAACCCAAGTTTATAGTTAATGATAGTTAGTGATTACATGAAGGCTGCTCGCCCACCCCATGGGTCACTGCTTTCTACTCTGTTACTTCAGAGGACTTGGTTCACTGCTATTCTCATTTGCTTCTGTGGACATATGAAGCTCTGAGCTCAAACTGTGCAAACATCTTCTGTGAACGGTGAGGTTATCACGTCTGTACAGTGATGCTGTGGGGAAGGAGGAGCTAGCTTGAGACCTTGCTTTCCAAACGCATTAGTGTTTGTAGTAAGCAAGGTCCTGCTTGAGTGGATAGTCTAGCTGTTTGCTGTCTCAGTACTCTCTCTGTGTGTGTGTGTGTGTGTGTGTGTGTGTGTGTGTGTGTGTGTGTGCTGTGAATGCTTGACATTGGACAAGAGAGCCCCATGGTGATCCCTGATTGTCGGCTTTTCCATATTGACTAGGAGGACTGGGGAGAGCTGGGTGTAGTAGGCGTGGTGTGGTCTACTAATGCAGTGCTCAAGGATCTGAGGTTCCTACTTTATGGTAAATTGCAATATCAGGGTCCTAGCCCGTTATCATCTGGTGCACTAACTCCAGGAGGTTCAAACAGATCACATCTTCATGAGGTTCTCGGGAAAGGGAGTTTTCTATCGGGAATGATTCTACTTTACAAGTGGGGGAAAATTTAGCTCACGTTCTTTAGCAAAGTTTAAATAAATAAGGCATGGAAGGACACGGATGTGGATAAAATGTACAATGTCCCCACAGATGATTCAAACGCAAACTTGCGATAGTTTCAACTCAAACGCTATGCTGCATTCTACAGAACAGCGTGAATCTCTGATGCTTTATAGTGGAAAGTAACATCAGTGGTCCTTTAGAAATGGCTTTGCCCCGTCTGATGGGGGAACTCTGTAAACAGCAGAAATGTGGGAAAAGGGTGGGGTTTCCATAGCTCAAGTCAGCTTGGCAGTTTGCATCTTGAAGTTTTCATAAAGGGTCCTTTCAGTTTTGCCGCAGTTTTATGGATGGACACAAAGGCACAGCGGGCCAGGCTGCTTCTGTACTGTGGGTTCTCTCGAGGCAGTGAGGGGTCCTGCCAGGTCACTAGCAGACCGGGTGTTGGTCCCCTCTGGCTCTGTGTTTAGCAGGCATGGAGGCCATACTGGGACTCTTACCTGGGGCAGTGTTCCTTTCACCAGTGAAGGAATGTCATCCTTAGAATAACCAAGGGCAGCGAGACCGTCATCAACATTTAGGTCAAATAGGAATTTTCGGAGGGCATCTGCCAACACAGGCCCGGCATCTTGGATCTTGGCGGTGCGAATGTTGGCTCCTAGAAAAGAAGTTCAGACCATAGGAGGCGCGGGAAGCAGCTTTCAGATACAGCTCGGTCACAATATCAGCTGAACATGTAATTTGTACCCAATGCCACCTCCAAACACTGAGGTTTCCTGAGATGTCTCTGTGGTCAGTGGCCCATGGATGACAGGCTCAATAGCTAACAGCTCTTTAGGACAAGCTGGCTGGGGACTTCTGATTCCTCCCTGTTCACCCTTTGTGTGGTGGGGGGAGCAGAATGACAGAGCCAAGAAAGGAGGTGCTGAGGAGAGGGTGGCGAAGGTGCTGGCACTGGGATGCAGGGATGGCACATTGTAGGAGGCATAGCTTATATGGCTTTCAAAGCTTGGCACTTACTGACCCCTAGAGGTGTGTGCATGTAATAGAACAAAAACACAAAGCAAACAGCTCGAGGCAAGGATATGGAACTACAGATATCACACATCGACCACCAAAGGGGAAGAAAGTGACAAAACTCTGTTACATGTGACTAGGGAAGGACAGGTTTCCTCTTTATACCTAAAAAAAATCGGTCTATGTTGCCAAAGGACAGGGGATGACCTTCTTAATAAATGTCTCGGTGGCAGCTGGGTACAGGGGCACAACAAAGACCACGGACCCAGGGAATAGCGATTCCTGGGAAGATAACCATGTGAAGAAGGTTGCCAAGGTTTGGAGATTTGTAAAGACAGAAGTTTAGTGACTCACAGCACAAGCAGGAGCAGAGATGTCAGATCTAGATCTAGAAGGGGCCTGGAGTTCTGTTCTTAGGCAGGCTAGTGTGCAAATACCCAGAGGGAGAGAAAAACTTTCTTGCCCAGCACATGGCCTGTCAATCGATCACCTAAGTGGAGTACCTGTGCTGCCCACAGGGCTAGCATTCCGTAAACGAAGGTAGCTAGTGTTGGACGAGGTATAAACAAAATGCCTAGGAGGGAGGGGAAGCCCCTCCTCGCTGCAGCACACGGTAAGTCAGGTCTACCCCTCTTCCTTCTGTGAGCTTTAGTTCCAGGAAAAGGTAAACAGAACCAGATACAGGCCAGATGGAGAGCAACAGGATGAAAGGTACACCAGACCTGGCAGATCCGTCTGCGGTACCCAGCAGCCCCTAAGAGTGGATTAGGTGAGAGGCGTGACAGGATATGGGGTTACAGTTTTATGATCCTGGGATGGCGGCCGTTGAACACACAGTACAGACATCTAGGCTTTCCTAGGAAGCATTTTTAGAAACAATAACAAAAAGGAGGTGAGATGAAAGAAAATAAACTGGTATAGCTAAGAAAAAGCCAAGATTTCATGGAGAATTAACATATTTAACTGGCAATACAGGATACTACTGGAATTTCTAAGCAGTTAGGAAGGACTGCTGGGTCCTTCTCCCAGTTTTACAGGGGATCTGCCTTCTTGTAATGTCTGTGCTTCCTGGAACATGGCCTGAAAATTCACTAAGATTTTTCCCATCTACAGTAGATCTAGCCTACCGTTTAGGACCCCTTCCCCTAATTTTTACCATTCGTATTTTTACAAAGGCCAGAGCTACGTCCCCTCCCTAGAGGGAGAAGGGATACAGGCCCCTGGTGTCACTGCCAATGTGTCCATACAGAACACACTGCAAACTGAAGCCAGGGCTTGGCTCCAAGTCCCATGCTTCTGACATTAACATTCCCCACACAGCACCCTGGAGCCCTAGGGCACACAAAGGGCTGGTGTGTGAGGGAGGGCTGGGGCAGTAGCCCCGCGGGAGGATGCCTGCGGTCAGTCCTGCCTCCTTGGGAATAATCTTTCTAACGGCTCAAACTACAAGAGCATAACGAAGCGTTTGCCTTACTGCCTTTCTCTTCCCACCCTAAGCACAAGTAGGGGAATAAGATGTTCTACAAGTAAATCAAGCTCTCCAAGTCACCTGAAAAAGAGTCCTAGTTTCAGAAAAACACTCAGATTGTTTTTTTCCTTAACCTCCTGCCATGGCTATCCAGAATATAATTTTATTTCTGTAAGAGTCAAAAGGCACACTGGGCATCCTTTCAGAGAGATTGCTTATTCCACAGTAGGCCGCACAGATTACTCACTCGCCATTGCTTTAGTTTATTGCTTGGCTTCTCTGTGACTGAGAGGTCGCTGTTGCTTTCTCGATTCATTTTATCAGTGACCGCATGGCAGAAGTCAGAGAGGACATTAGTTGTGTGCTCAGCCGTACTTTCTCAAGAGGCGAGAGCAGAGCCAAGAGCAGCAGGCCATACTTAATAAGGTCAATTTTAGGTTCCATTTCTTTATGGATCCTTAGCAGGCTAAAATTATGGATTTAAGAGCTGTCCGGGGCTTCAGGCAAGCCACCGTCATCTTCTCATTTCGCTACTCCAATGTGAAAGCTTTTGTTCTTATCCCCGGGAAACACTCCAACCTCGGAGGGCCACAGAGTTGTGAGAAAAGGTTCGTACCTAATATTTCTGCCGTCTCCAGGTGCCGCTCTGGAAACATCTGGGCTGTGAAGGTGAACACTGCGGGAGAGGTGAGCACCACAGAGAGGCCATGGGGCTGGGGAGAGATGCACACACAGCTGCCCTTCCTCAACGCTCCGGCATGATTAGTACTGCGGCGAGCAGTCAAGAGCTCGCCGTATGGGCTGCGGTGCAGCTTGGTGGCAGAGGCCTTGCCAGGGTTCCATCCCCACACCCACTTACAGAACTCAGGGTCAATTATAAGAGCTAGTCAAGTGATTTATTACTAAATGTTTTTACCACCAGAGGGTGATCCACATTGTACTCCTTGGCTTTGTATGTCTTCACTAAACCTGAAATTGGGTAAGACATGCCATGGCTGGAAAAGAAAAAAAAATCTTTTGTTGACACACAGATGTAGAATTCAGCAACATGGGCACTGCTGCAGAGCGCCCCTCCTGTCTCTGGACTGTATTGTTGCTCACAAGGTTCTACATGATGTGCTTCTTGGATGCAGATAATGTACTGTGTCACACCCCAAGTTACTGGATTCGCTAACAAAACCTCTGACATGACCAGACTCCAATGATCAACAGGTTGTATGCACTGGGTAATATGTAAGCTGGACCTACTAGGGATCCATTCTGCAAATAACCGACAGATTGTTTCAGATGTTGTATATTAATGGTGCTGAATTATAAAGGACTAGTCTACTCTAAGAAGCTAGGTAAACCAGTCCTATTTAATTGACTTTTATTTGCCCGTTTTTTACCTTTGCAAGTCTGTGTGTAACACAGGGCAGGAGAGGATATTGGTGTCCTGCCATATTGTTCTTTCTTTGCTTTATTTCCTCAGGTCAGAGGTTCGAATCTAGAGCTAGGCTGGCAGCATCAAGCCCCAGAGACTCTGCATCTCATAGTGCTGGGGCTATAGGTAATTGTGGCCATCCACGCCCAGCTTCAGATTTTGAAGTGAGTGCTGGGATTCAAACTCAGGCCCTCATGCTTGCACAGAAACACTCTACCCATTGAACCATTCTCCAGCTCACAGTGGGCTTTGCTTTCACCAGAAAATAGAAACCTTGTATCCTTTTGAACTTTCAGTGAAGGAATTCAGAATATTGTAACAAGTTAATATATAATATTCACAATTGATTTTGTAGAAATGAAGTGAGCAAAATTGTATCATTCTGGGGCTGGAGAGATGGCTTAGTGGTTAAGAGCATGACTGCTCTTTCAGAGGTCCTGAGTTCAATTCCCAGCAACCACATGGTGGCTCACAACCATCTGTAATGTAATCTGATGCCCTCTTCTGGTAATGTCTGAAGACAGAGACAGTGTATGCATATATATAAAATAAATAAATAAATCTTTTAAAAAAATGGTCTCATTCTTATGATATGGACTATTGGAAGACTGCATGCTTGTTCAGCAAGGATCTCATGAAAGGAACTATTTCAATGAATTACACGAATATTTATCCAAAGGTTTTCAGATTATCTCGCATGAGATAAACTGGAAGCTACTGCTTCCCTGAGTTATTGGGTACTTTAGAATGTACTTTATCTCTCTTGAAATCAGAAAGTTATTGATTAGTATGCTTTCAAGAAGTACTGGGATTCACATAACTTTCAAAGGCAACTCGATAACAATACTTAAATTTTCATTCTTTTGAATTTTAAAAATCTGTCTGTATATGTGTATATAGATCCCATTATAAGTGGCTGTCAGCCACCATGTGGTTGCTGGGAATTGACCTCATGACCTTTGGAAGAGTTGCCAGTGCTCTTAAGTGTTGAGCCACCTCTCCAGCCCCCAAAATTTTGATTGTTTTTTAATAGTTGTCTATGTTTTTTGTACAAAATAAAAATTACTCATAGTCTCTTTCCTTCTGGCCACTTTATGCATATATTTAATGATCATATTGAACATAGTTTCGAGATTTTGTTTTTCCTTTTTTATTTTATGTGTTTGTGTGTGTTTTGCCTCATGTATGTCTGTGCTCCAGGCCTGCAGTGCCAAGGGAGGTGAGAAGAGGGCATCTGATCACCTGGAACTTGAGTTACAGGGGCTGTAGACACCACACGGGTGCTGAAAATTGAACCTGGGTCATTTGGAAGAGCAGTTGTTGATCTCCAAACTGCGGAGCCATCTCTCCTGCCCCTGTACCCTACTTCTGTAGCCTAATATTCTTTCTTCGTTTTAAGACTGAGTCTCGTGTAGGCCAGGATGATCTCAACCTGTCTATGTAGTTGAGGATGACCTTGAACTTGTGATCCTCCTGCCTCTACATCATAAGTGCTGGGGTTACAAGTATGAGCTACTGTGCCTGGTGCTGCAAACATTTTTCTATATAAATCTGCCTTAAACGTGACTTTATTTTATTCTTTAAGCACTGCAGTTGAGCACTAACTATTGAAAATCAAACATGTGTCCATAATTTTCAATTGTAGATTACACTTAAGTGAACATGTTTATATGGAAACCGATCACAGAGACCATAAATATTACTCAGGCTGGATTTCCAAACGTGAAATAGTGGGCCAGGGGGATGGGCATTTTCAGGCTTTAGTACATGTTGCTTACTTGTTTTTGGTATAATAAACTCACCCTCCCATGCCACAGAACGTGAGGCTCACTGCTGCCGTACACCCTAACACAGCTCTACTCTTGATTCTCAACAGTTTCCATTTACTCTACCCCTGTACTCGGGATTTTATAAACACAATACATAGTAAGACACAGAGGGATGGGAACCCTCATCCAGTGTTGGTGTGAACCCTAAAGAGGGGTAGTTTCTAAAAAAAAAAAATTAATACTACAAAATTATAGATTCAGAAATTCCATTCATTTGTATCAAGTAAGAGAAATAAAAAATATTCATGCAAATACTTTTACAGAACATTATTTAGAGCCACCCACGTGATAATACATCAAGTAAAATGTGGTACTCCATACAATGGAACACCATTTGGCAATGAAAAGATCTGAGGTGTTCCTGCACGAGTGAACTGAGGTTCTAACAGTATCTAAATAAAGCAGGCAGGCACAGAGGATCATGTGACTTCATGGCTACGTCATGTCTGTGACACTCCGAAACGGAGAACTCCAAAGAGAGGGAAGGTTGTTCAATAATCTCTGAGCGCGGAGGGCGATGTGGGCGTTGGTGACAGTGGCTGAGGATGTAGTCCATGACCCGATAAGCTGACTCCAATTAAGGAAACATTTGGGGATTCAGGATTTCTTCTTTATATAGCATATTTAAAATCTCCCACTTGTCCTGAGTTCTGTACATGAAAACCCAGAAGCAGTAGCTTGAGTTAGGAAAATGAACGGCACATTCGCTTACCACAGATGAACACCGGCGTTTCCGAAGCCAATGCCAGCGAAGGCGCTTGCCAAGTGCATGCTAGACCTTGCTTCCAGATCATCAGGGTTTCTGACAGCCCTGTGGATTAGATAAGTGTGGAGCGACAACATTGGCATTTCCTTCTGAATAAAGGGTTGCCTTAGGGAAAGGTGAGATGGGGGAACGTCCCTTAGTAGGAAGAAAAATTAGGTAGGCTATTCAAACAACCCCTTGTCTTCTCAGTGAAAACGGAAGGCAAACATATTTTTCTCATCAACGGCTTCACTGAGGGCATAATAAACACTCTGTCAGCTGCCTAACTGATAGGAGGGTGCCAGGGAAGCAAGGCCCTGACCCTGCACTGTGAGCGCCACTCTGGAGAGGTGACCCGGGGCTCCTCAGTCTTCATTTGTCAATGGCTCTGATGGTTGTGAATGGATTCAGGGTGAGCACGTTCTCAGAGTTCACCCCGAGCCCTGTCACCTGGGGCCAACTGCAGGCTAAGCCAGCAAGGTCACCTTCCTCTCTGTGATCCAAACTGAACTGTACGTTTCTGCTGTTTCGGGAGCCTGTTCCCATTTGGTCTTTCATAAAAAATGGCCGTAAATATGTATACTTACATATTTGTGTTGTTTAAAAAAATTAAAGATTAGTCAACTTCTAAAATATTTAACTACAGAGATGGCTGAGTGCTTAAGAGTACTGGCTGCTCTTCCAGAGGAACTGGGTTCAATTCCTAGCACCCTCATTGTAGCTCAGACTGTCTGTAACTCAAGTTTCAGGGGCTTTGACACCCTCACATAGATATACATGGAAGCAAAACACCAATGCACATAAAATAAAAAAATAGTCAATTAAAAGAAAAAGGAAAAAATCTGTCTCAAAAACCCCAAAATAAATAGACAATATGTATATGTATATATATATATACACACACACACACACACACACACACACACACAGAGAGAGAGAGAGAGAGAGAGAGAGAGAGAGAGAGAGAGGTTAAAAAAAGGGAAAAAATTTATGCTGGGTAGTGGTGGTGCACCCCTTTAACCCCGAAACTTGGGAGGCAAAAGTAGGCTGATCTCTCTTAGTTTGAGGCCAGCCTGGTCTACAAAGTAAGTTCCAGGACAGCCAGTGCGTACACAGAGAAACCCTGTCTCAAGAATACCAAAAATAAATAAATAAAAATAAACTAGTTAAGTAAAATTTTTGCTTTCAGATTTGAGGTCCTGTTATAGTGGCCAGGCTGGTCTCAAACTTCAGCCTCCCCCCATAGTCGGAACTCCTTGTGTGCTGCTACACCCAGTCTGTATTTGTGTTTTTGAATCTTTCAAAACCTCTCAGGAACCCTTTTACATTACCTGTTTCCTGAGTATCTACATTTTCTCCCTTGACTTTAATTCACCTGGGTTTTCTCATGGGGTGGCTTCTGGGCACAGATGACCCAGCCAGCATCTGTCTGTGTGGTTCTCAGTCCTGCCCAGCCTCCCATGCCAGATTCACTGCTGAGTTATTGCTCTGGAGAGCGTCTTGCTTTGCCGTCCTGGCTGGTCTAGTACTAACCATGTAGCACAGACTGGCCCTCAAATACATAGAAACCCTCCTGTATCAGACTCCCAAGTTATGGAATTATAGGTGTTCACTACCATGTGGCTAATTTGGGGGCTTTGGCGAGAAAACCTTTAATTTTATCTGTATCCTTTATGCATTAGGAGCTTCAGTTGGCTTCTGAAACTGCCGCCTTTTGAACAGAGGGACTCCGGTTTTCCCCTGCCCGTCTCGGATCTCTTCAGAGGTCACAGGTGACTAGTCTGGTCAGCAGCCCTTTTGCCTGAGAGCATGTCCCATCTCCCTGCCCTCAGGCTGACATACCTCTTCAGATATTTGGCAACGATGCGCAGTGCATGGACTGCCCAGATGTCACTGATTGGGTTGCTACCCTGGTATGCTGGTCGTTGGATGGGATTGGAAGGGCAGGGGCTCCTCATGCTGTAGGGAATGGCGGTGTATGACTCCAGAGCATGGCTGAAGAGAAATGTTTAAAATACGCAGAATGAGCTTTGCTTCTCTCCATCCCTTGCACAGCTTACTCTTGTAACTATTCTTACAACTATTTTCACAACTAAAACGTATCCTCAGAAAGAAGGACCAAGGGACCTGAAGAGGACAGGGACTCCACAGGAAGACCCACAGAGTCAACTAACCTGGACCCGTAGGGGCTTGCAGAGACTGAACCACAGCCAAAGGGTGAGCATGGGTTAGACCTAGGCACATATGTAGGAGATGAGCGGCTTAGACCTCATGCCAACAACTGCAGTGGGGGCCGTTCCTGAGCCTGATGCCTGCCTATCTATGGATCATGTTCCCCTAGATGGATGGCCTTGTCTGGCCTCACGCAAATGTGACAAAATATGCTGTACCGGTGGACGAACTGTGGTGGTCTGAGACTTGCTGAAAGTGAAAATGTTGGCACTAATGGCCTGGCTCAGGAGCAGGTCTGCAGTAGACAGACACATCACAGCCGAAACCATAGGAGCCTACGTGAGCCTGGTCACGTTACTAAGCACTGGACACCCAATCTCCGAGAGAGTCAGCTGCACAGGGCTACAGAGAAGCCATGTGTGTGAGGTTCTGGGAGTACACATGGTGGGCCTGTATCCTGGAGACACTAGCCCCCTTCACTGATCCCCCCAGGGTGCAGCCCTGAGCTTTCCCTAGTTTGTGTGGCCACAGAGGCAGGTGGTGTGGTTCAGAGATGCTTGGAGTCATCTTGAACTGATCCTTTCTCTGTAACTCTTCTGCCACAGATGTTGTCTAGGGTGTTCTGTCCAGAGACAGGCTTGTGGGCTCTAACACCACTACGTCCTATCAGCGACATCTCCCGCCTTCACATTTTCGCCCAGCAAGGGGACGATGACAGCCAACAGGAGCGGTGCTCCAGAGCGTTAATCAGTGAAGGCAGTCCAGCGGCGAAATCCTGTCCACAGATCAGTCCTGAAAAACCCTTCCAGGAGGCACCAGTTCTTACCAAAGGACATCGAAGCCACTGTTGGCAACCACCTGGCAAGGCATGTGGAGAGTATGCAGGGGATCAACCAGCCCCAGGGTGGGTTTGATGGCCCGTGAAGCAATTCCTAAGACACAAGAATGTTAATACGTTAAATGTGTGGGTGCCATTAAAAACATAATAACCTTAGGACAATAAACTTAAAAACAAAAGTCTGAGAAAAGATTCATTTTCATGTAATGGTACAAGAAGCAGTGGGAGGCAACCTGGGACCAGAACCCGTGTGTCTCAGTCAGGGTTCCTAGTCCTGCACAAACATCAGGACCAAGAGCAAGCTGGGGAGGAAAGGGTTTATTCAGCTTACACTTCCACATTGCTGTTCATCACCACAGGAAGTCAGGACTGGAACTCAAGCAGGGCAGGAAGCAGGAGCTGATGCAGAGGCCATGGAGGGATGTTACTGACTGGCTTGCTTCGGCTGGCTTGCTCAGCTTGCTCTCTTATAGCACCCAAGACCACCAATCCAGGGACGGCACCACCCACAATGGGCTGGGCCCTCCCCCCCCTTGATCAGTAGTTGAGAAAAAGCCTTACAGCTGGGTCTCAGGGAGGCATTTCCTCAACTGAGGCTCCTTCCTCTGGGATAACTCCAGCTGTGACAAGTTGACACACAAAACCAGCCATACCTGGTGCTTTGGTGGTGTGCTGGGCTGCTTCCCCATCCCAGGAGCCAGCCCATGTAGCTCTTTGAGCTGCATGGGGGAGTGACTGGCCCAGCTGGCAGCGTTGACCACACAGCTGACAGTAACTACAAACCAGGGCTTAGTTCTTATTTAATTTCAAAATGTTATTTACTGGTAGACCACACTTGCTATGTTACAGATTAACCACTGGGAGTTAAGCCCTGCGCGCGCGCACACACACACACACACACACACACACACACACACACAGGTAACAACATCCGTCTGTCTCAGGTGCTAAAAGGATAAAATGAGATAATATGTATATAAGCCTTTTAAACACCGTAAGGCTGAACTTAAGAGTTGCCTGTTATTGCTGTAGTCAACCATGTCAAGGGATCATATAATTTAACAAAAGTAAAGAAGTTACTCTAAATGTGTAGTTGTCAACAAAGCTGGAAGCAGTTTACTGAACCAAACTTATTTCTACCACAGTTAAGAAGGGAGGCCCAAATGCCTAATGTCAAAGAGAGGGAACATCTGTTTGTCGTTGATCCAACCACTGATATGGGCAGGAGAATGGCCTATTACGTAAGATCCAGGGCATGGGGGAGGGTGTTGGGGGTGGGAAGATGGCTCTGTGGCTTACAGCATTACTGTTCGTTCCAGGAACGCAGGTTTGGTTCCCAGCACCTGAGTCAAGGGGCTCGCTACTGCCTGTAACTCCAGCTCCAGGGGATCTGACAGCTCCTGGCCTCCAAAGCCATTCCCACAGCTTTGAAATACATTTATACGCGCTCGTAAATAACGATGTGTATGAAAAAGAGATTCACAGCATCCTGATAGACTTTTCAGGTGATTCTCAACCAGAAAGCTACCAGCCTATTAGTGTATTCACATACGATCGGGAAGAGAAAATGTGTGCTTGAGTGCGTCTCATCCCTTGATTTCTAAATAACAGCACCGAGGACAAGGGAGGGAGGTGGAGGGTGGGAGACAGAATTTCAAAAGGGTTAGGAATAAAATTCTTACCAGTTTTTACTTTCAAATGTTCATAGTCAAAAATGGCGACCCCGGTAGTCTCACTGCCAGTCCCCGAGGTAGTTGGAACTTGAACGAAAGAATATTAATATTAGAAGAAATGTGAACAGGTGTCAAAGGAGATACTCGATTCCATCTCAGAAACAAGGAGCAAAGTCTGACAACTGTATCTGTGTAACATGCATGTGAAGGATTCATGTGATGTCCATGCTTGTGTTAACATGCTTTGAGTGTTCCCATCAGCATGCTTTGTCTGTGGCTACATTAGAATGCATGTATGCAATCTACATCTGTGCTAGTATATACATAAATATATGTTTAACATATATTATAATGCTTGAATGCACATGCATTCTTAAAATATACCACATCGATCTGTATTAACATGAGTTCTATTGGTCTATTTAACATTTACCTAGTTTCTATATCTGTATTAACATAACCTACATGTGCATTAACATGGCTGCATACTACACATGACTGCATTAACAATTTATGTATGGTTAATATGTGTGAGTATTTAATATGCCTGCTATCTATATATGTAAATTGCATTTAATGAATTTATGATAAATGAATACATAATAAATATACATGCATGGTTAACACGCATATTTAATCATATGCTGCCTGCAAACAGGTTTTATACTTATGTTGTCTGTGTCTGCACTAACACTAGCCTGTGTTGAATATATGAACTCTGTCGTAATTGATGTCTATGTAGTATTACTATGTACATGTTAATCATAGCAGTGTGGGAAGTCTGCCATATTAGTGGTGATGGGCTCTGAGAAGCTTGGCTCTAGAGCCAGAGATCAAGTTGCCTAGCACCTCTGGTAGGAATGCTTAAACATCCTGTTTCTAAAAGACATCTTTATTCTCCTTGGCAACAGGCATAGGAACGAGCTGCTTTTGCTGGGCCCTGTGGTTCTGTGGCTCTGTCAAGTCTGTAAACGTTACTAATCGCTTCTCTGTGTGGTGCCGACACAGTTTCACCAGCGGGGTCCATTCCAGACTGCAATTATGCTTCCCCCTGCCGACTCCTCCTCATTCACGACAGAGCAGTTCATCTGCCGCTGACTCCTTCAGGTCCCTACTGTGGGCGTTTACAATAGAGCAGAAGGGGGTGGGCAGGCACGATACTTAAACTGCGTCCTTATTCCTAGTGTATTTTAACAACAGAACCTTAGTGTGTAGTGTGCTAACAGCCATAGAAATTAAAGGGAAGGAGGAGCTAGGAAAACTCCAGTGCCTCTGTGGGACATTCAGGCTATTTCTTGATACAGATTTGTGCATCTGTGGAACAGATGACATCCAAAATAACACATCCATGCTGGCCACATGTCCCGGGGAAGACAAAAACTCCAGGTCAGCTGACGAGCCATTATACGAAAGAAAGGATTGAGTTACCGAGAGAAGCCAGAAAATGTCTGCAAACTCCATGGTGGTTGGGAAATGAGACAAGGCAGACAGGACTGTAGACAGTGGCCTACCGAATGCCAGTGAGGATCCTCGTCTCCTCCACACAGCGACATAATGGCCTAAAATTTCATGCTTCCTCTAACTGACCCAAGCTGACTGACTGGGTAATGGTGAAGGTCAGAATTTTTAAAGAACCTTTAACTGTTGTTGGTCTGTAAACACACACTGATTTAAAATGAACACATTAGAGGTTCTGGAAATGAAGACTTTGGGATTAATAGCTGGCATGGCACCTACGGACTTTTTCGATACTGGTGAAAGAAAGCAAATGAGCAGTGTTTACCTGCGATCAGAGGTTTAAGAGGCACAGTTACTGGCTTCCCCTTCCCAATGGGGGCATTGACATAATCAAGGAACTCAGAGTGAGGGCTGCATGCGTACAGGTTAGCGGCTTTACAGGTGTCCATGGTGGAGCCCCCACCCACAGCAACATAGGCATCAAAGGCTCCCTTTTTGGCAAATTCAATTGCATCCATGAAGCTTAAGAGAACAGAAAACAAAGGTTGCATTATGCTATATTAAAAAAACAAAGACCACATTGTCAGGCTGTTAAACAAGGTCGGGGATACATTTTCAATGGCAGCCATTTTTTGTTGGCTTCTGCCTAAGTAACTAAGAAGCACACAGTGTTACCTTCCGTCCGTAGGCTCCACCCTCACGTTGTCATAAACCTGAAAACTGATGCCATTCTTCGATAGGGAATCCATAACTATTTGGACAGGAGGGAGCTGGGAGAGGTTCTTGTCTGTCATCAAGCAGACATTCTTAGCTCCCATATTCTGTAGATCCTACAATAAAAATTAACTCATAAGTTAGGCTCGAAGAGAGCAGCACCTTTAGGGCAAGTTTAATGTGCTCTTTAAGAACAAAGGACTTGGTGCTGGAGAGATGGCTCAGTGGTTAAGTAGCACTGGCCGCTCTTCCAGAGGACCTGAGTTCAAATCCACGTGGTGGCTCACAACTGTCTATAACAGGATCTGATGCCCTCTTCTGGCACATAGGTGTACATGCAGATAGAGCACTGGTACATTAAATAAACACATATTAAAAAAAGAACAAAGGACTTGATTATTGATCCTTTGACACATGTGTTTACAAGATGTAACCTGTAGACGCTGCAGAC
Organism: Rattus rattus; assembly: GCF_011064425.1. Lineage (NCBI taxonomy): Eukaryota > Metazoa > Chordata > Mammalia > Rodentia > Muridae > Rattus > Rattus rattus. Next base: position 144,298,725 of record NC_046154.1, on the reverse strand, counting down.
ATCTCAAATACTTGCCATGCCCACTTCCTTTGTAACCCCTGCTCCATATCTAATGTTCGAGACCGCCATCTGAAATAAGAAACACATTTAGGTGTATTAGAGCTGGCCAGTGTATCCCTAGAGCCCTGAGGTGACTCCTCACGGTCTAGAGAATAAATAGCAAGTTCTGTACCAGGCCTTCTGTGTGTCTCACCCTTTGGCCTCCCCTCTCCTTCAAGCAAACCCCGGCTCCAGTCATATTGAAATGTTGTATTTGTCTTTTCCCAAAGACACTACACTCCCTCTCGTTCCTTCAGCTTCACGTGTCTGCTCTCCCTAATTCTGACATCAAAATTAAACACATTTTTTTTCTACTTTCCAATTCATGTGTCTCATCTGTGGTTTTGCCCCTTCATTTATCCAATCCTTGTGCGCATCTATACATCTGTACACATCCTTCTAGTGTCCTGTCCACCATGACCACGGAGGGTGCTCTGTCGAAGGCCTTGTGCAGGACTCAGATAACACAAGTAACTAACACACATGGCCTTCTGGGGTTCACATACAAGGACAGAGCTTTCACACGAACGCACATCAGCCACTTTCCAATTAAAGGACAAACCAAAGCCATCACAGTGTGTTTGATTCATCGTATGTTCTCTCTTTTCCTTTATTTCTTCCTTAAATGGTTACTAGCTCCCTAAATAAGGATTTAAGCAATTCCAACAGAGTCACCCAGATCTCTGTTACTCTCCAATGACCTAGTAACCGCCAGGATTACAGTTTGCAACTGTCAGCTATCATGTGGGGCTGAGTACCTTCAGATGGGGTGTGAGCTAGCAGAGGGTTCCTGGTGACCTAATTTATGATTCCTAAATGAGGCAGCAGGAGCTAAACATATAATTACAAGTAATTATGTAATTAGTATAGCAAATTGCACCAGAATTGGTTGGTCATTTACTCTGGCTTCAAAACATTACTTTGGCTTCTTTTGTTAGATATTTTCAGAGACTTGATATATAGCACATATAATTTGGGAGTATGTAGATCTGGGAGTCTGTCATATTTTAATAGCTATATGAAAGACAGTGTTTTAAACATTATTGTTTTCTGACTGTCTTCCTCTATCTCCACAGTGCACATTGCCGCACAGAGCCGGATCAAAATGAGACGGCACCATCAGCTAACAACAGATTTCAAATGGAACACTTAAGCTTCAGCAAATACTGCAGGGTTTTTTTTTTTTCATGTCATCCATAAAAGAAAGAATGAATTATTGAAATCTACCTCAAATGCATAATCCGTTGTTTTTCCTGAAGGTGAGAGTCCAGGGGCTAGAAGCACAAGAGAGTACCATCAGATCATGTATCAAAATATAAGCCTAAATATTGTCTTTGAAAATAAAATCCAACAGTGAGCATAAATATCTTCCTTGAAATCTTACCTAAAAGTATATGTTTTTGCCCTTTTATGGTTGTCTACTACATATAGGTCAATCTTTAAAAAAAAAAAAAGTACTAAAACCTGATATTTTTTTCTTTCTATTGTTATGTTGGGGCAATAGGAGACCACCAATGAATTTCATATTTAAAAAGGTTAATACTGTTGTGTGTGCCTGGTGGCTGTGTGTACCACAGTATGCACACGGCAATCAGAAGACAACTTTAAGGAGTTGGTTCACTTTCATGCAAATTCTGGGATCCAACTGAGGTCCCCAGGCTTTCACAGTTAAGGGTCCTTACCTGGTGAACCACCTCCTGGACCCTCCTTATCTTTCCTTAAAAAAGTAATTTTTTAAAAAATTTTAATTTATGTACATTGGCCTGTGAGGGTGTCAGATCCTCTGAAACTGGAATCACAGACAGTTGTGAGTTGCCATGGGGCTCCCCGCAACCCCCCATCTTTCTTTTTAATCTACTTTTCTATAACCAGTTCTGGTCAGCCACAAGATAAAGGAAAGTCAACAGAATAATTTGCACCACCAATTTTTGTGCTCTTAAAGAAAAAAGAGACCAGAACTAGACACCAAAACAACAACAACAACAACAACAACAACAACAACAACAACAACAGCAACAAGCTCTCTAAAGGTAAAGGCATCTTATCAAAAATCCACATTTCTGATTTCTCTAAGGCTCTATAGAAACTCCTGCTCCTTCTGCTGCTGCTTCTGCTGTTGCTTCTGCTGCTAAAAGTTAAACAGAAGTTGGAGTTATCTTTCTGGCATTCCCCCAAAAAACGAAAAAAAAAAAAAAAAAAAAAGCCCCCAAAAATTAGAGCAAATGGGTGAAACAGAACTGTGCCTGCTTCCCCAAGCCGCAAAGGCTGGCTGCACCTCAGAGCTGGTGGTCAGAGACCACATCACCAGCTTCCTCAGACCTCTCTTCCAACTCCTCCTCCTTTCCTCGGACCTCTCTTCCAACTCCTCCTCCTTTCCTCGGACTTCTCTTCTAACTCCTCCTCCTTTCCTTGGACCTCTCTTCTAACTCCTCCTCCTTTCCTGGGACCTCTCTTCTAACTCCTCCTCCTTTCCTGGGACCTCTCTTCTAACTCCTCCTCCTTCCCTCGGACCTCTCTTCTAACTCCTCCTCCTCAGGCCACTGCTCTGGAGCAGCACTGCTGACCTTGCCTTGCCCACCTATCTGTTTATACCTTACCTCTCTCCAAGAAGAGAATCGGTTTTCCTGTCAACCATGTGACATCCTGAGAACTACTGAAGCTACATTGAACTTTATGGACCTCAGAGTCTGGCAAGGATCAAGATGGTAGGAGCTGAAGACTTTTGTTACTTTTAATTATAAAGAAATAGAGTATTTTAAAATTGGATATGGACAAGACTTTTTTCTAGCGATCACCTTACTTTAGCTTTTAGTTTTGTTTTTTTTTTAACCCCAAAAGATTTGTTCCTGAAGGACCTAAACATTCTTAAAATATCATGTGTGTTTTCAGTTTTGGAAAATATTATGGGGCTGAAAAAGATGGCTCATGGTTAAGAGCACTTGCTATTCCTCCAGAGGACCTGGGTTCAATTCACAGCACCTGCACGGTAGCTCCCAAGTGTCTGTAATTCCAGTTCCAGGGGATCTGACACACTCACAGGCACATATGCAGGCAGAATGTACATAAAATAAAAATATATATAAAAAAGGAAAATTGAACGGATAAATAGCATTAAATATCCTGGACTCAACTAACTGTCACAGCTGGAGCCATTTTACCAGTTTCCCAGTGAGAGGGGCTATTTTCATCAGCCTGCCCCAAGCAAACCCTGATTTCCCTTTTCCACACTTTACCCAAATGCCAGCGGTACAATGGAAGCTGAAGCTGACGTAAAATTCAACATGGGTTACCTTGGGAGTAGGTATGAGAATGAGTTGGACACTGGCATCTAGGGGAGAGAGAAAGGAAAATAGAAACAGAATCAGGAAACCAAAAGCGAGAAGCCTCAAAGTAACTCTTACAGGACGTTCTCCTGAGACTAACCTGGGCGGAAGCCAAACCCAGGGTAACGCCAAAGACAAAGGCCAGCCCACTGCTGACTTTTCGACACTTCAGACGCTCCTTTCTGCGGGGTTGTTTATTCACGTCTACTCACTGAGCCAAGGCCTGCGGACAGTTGAGGAGCGTGCTCAGGGCACACACTGATGGGGAGCTCTGACTCGACCATGTGGCTCTTCTACTCAGCTTGAAGCCGAGAATACTCTTTATAATGTATTCTCCCACATCTTCAAGGTTTATCTTCAGACTGGTTCTGCACTTGAGCCTCCAGAAGTTCTCAGACCGCTGGCCTTCTAGGTCAGCTACTCACGTCCCACCACTACATCCTCTACCACCCCAGGCTCCGAGCTGGTCCTGTCTCTACAGCAGGGAGGCCTCGCACAATCTCCTTCCTGAATCTCGTCACTTATGCATTCTCCATGTTTTTGTTTTTGTAAATTTTTTTCCCCTGGAAACTTCCCCCCCTTTCCCGCCACATCTGTTATTTTTTTGGACAGTCCCTCCTTCTGGCTTCAGTTTCTCCTTTTCATTTGTTTCTCTTCATGGCTCAGAGGACCTTGCCATATCGGGATGTCGGCAAATACTTGACTGCAAAGTCTCATCCCGACCGCGCCAAAATTCAAATCTGGAATTAAAACACCCGGGGAGGGAAAAGGTAACAGGAGAAAAGAAGGTGGTTTACTCAGTGGCTCTGGGGAATCTTAGAACGTCCTGAGATCAAGGAAAAACATAAAGCAAGGCTGCCACCTAGCGGCCGTCCACTTCTGCCAGGAAGCAGGCAAGGCCCAGGTTAGGGTTTTCTTTCTAGAACCTGCCCTGCACTAAACTTCTAAGGACAAGAGAAGCAAAGGGAAGACAGACATCTGAAATTATTGTCGGGAATACGGCTGCCTCTCCCCACCCATTCATGTTACTGTAAATTCTAAGGCTAACTAACCCATTTCTAGCCCTTAGCTGAGGTTCCTGCCTGGCCCTCCCTTGCCTTCCGAGGCCATCTGGGTTAATTTCCTCAGCTCCCTCCTCACTCTCCTTCCTATAAGTCATTCATGTCTGAATCACTTTGCTCATCCTTGGGTTCTCCCCTTGGTCTACATTTACTGTTACCTACAGTTCAGACTACTATGCATCGACAGTTTTTCCTTCACTTCACAGTCCTTACTACCTCCTGGAAGGCAGGCCCAGACTCTATGCTGGGTTCAGGAGCTACAACTCTCCCTCTCCTTTCCCTAGCTCATGGCAGCTTCCATTTCCCTGGCTGACTCTGGCCCTTCGCACTGACTTACTCATGCACTCAGTCTTTCTGGAAGGAATCAGGTCAAGGAGGGCAACTCGGTCTTTTCTCCTTTACAACCCATCTGCTGAGACCTTCGGCAGGTGTCTATCCCCTTACTGGAATCCTTAGGCAGCCCTTCATCTTCAGCCTTCACTGTTATATCTCGGAAAAGAGCGGTTTCTGCACATGGACCCATATGTGTCACTTCGATATGTTGTCTTAGCAAGAACACCAAGGTCTACGTTACTTTTCTCACTGTGGGAGCAAGGCCAGCTTTTCTGAGAATATCTCCTTAATGGTAGTTGGGCCACATTGCACCACGCAATCCTACCATGCACAGCCCGGTGCATCACTGTGGGGCCTGCTTTTCAGAACCTGTAAGTATCCGACAGTGACTGCCTGCCCAGCTGGGTGCACGCAGGGGTTCCCACGTACTGAGGGATCCTTGGTGCAGCCTGTACTCACGCTGTGCTTTGCAGGTGCCTCAGCAAGTGTGTCACTCGAGCGCGTGCAGCTGCGGCCATGGCAGTCCTCCTTGTCCACCCGCTACTCCACCCCCACTGCCAGCCAATCCGGTTGCGGCTGGTCTTCAGGAGGAAAACATCTGCCTCCAAGGCACTCGGTAAGGTCACGTGACCCGGCCTTAGGTCATTTTTCTTTTTTCCAGGTAACTCTGAAACTGCCTCAATGGCAAGAACTCCACAGGGTCTTTCATAAACTTGGGGGTGGAGGGTGGGGAGGGGAGAGGAGGGGGCGGGAAGCCCCAAACCGACCAACCCCCAAAGTACTAGCTGTTGGAAATTGGGTTGGAGGTTACTTCTAGCTGCCAACGGGTTGGTTTTGATAACGTTCTCATGGATACTTAGAACTATGAACTGGCAGGGCTCCCCAGTGGAAAGGTTCAGTAAAGATGGCCAAGGCCTATGAAACTAATTAGAACTTCTACCCAAAGTCATTAACAATCGGTATTTCCATTAGTTGCTATGAAACAAGTTGAGCTTTTCTTGCATTTTCCTAAAAGTAACCTCCGCCCCGACAGACCAACTTGGTTAACAGAAAACACCCCTCCCTCAAATCTAGATTTCCAACTCATAATTTACAAAAAATAATGCAAGTATTAATACTTGTGCAAAGATAAGTTTATTAAGATTAAAAAAATAACATCCAGAAATAACCATGGAATCTGCTGGGTGTAGCCTCTCCTTTATAATCTCAGCACTTGGCCTGAGTGAGTTCCAGGCAGCCTTGGCTCCATAGCGAATTCCAGCCCAGCATTTGCTAAAAACTAAAACCCAAGCCAATTAAACAAAAGCCATCGGCTACAAACAAAATGACAACCATTTTCTGGAGTAACAAGGTTAATTACCATCATTTAGTGTGGTTCCAAATTATTGGCCAAATGCACCACCTGAACCAACATCAAGAAGCACCATACTTCCTGCTTTGATAAATATACAAGCTTTATTACCAAAATAATGCAAAAATGTTGAAACCAGTCTACTATAACCTAGAAATTTGATCAACCTTTACCCAGCATCCAAAGTCAGGATAAAAAAGGCAGGCCTTAACTTATTCCTGGTTCTGACCCCAGTATTTCTGTAATTCTCATAATCTCAAAACACACCAACCAGTCAGTGTCTCCCATTAATTCGCAGTCCAGCACTGACTCGAGGGGAGGCAAACCTGTCCGTTCAATGTCAAGCTCACTGAGGACAGCGGCCACCTCCTGACCCAGCCTACAGCAAGTACGGTTCTAGCTTTTCAGAAGAGGTCCAGAGGGGAGAGCACTACTTTCTCCTCTTCCCCCCATGGTGCGGCACTCCTTTCTTCTTGCCACCTAAGGCAGGTGGCCTGGAATGCTTCTTGCCTCCCAAGACTCCTTTCCTCTTCTCTCCCTGACTCGGTGGACCGCCCTTTCTCTTGCCCGAAGGTCCTTGCCGGCCCCCTTTTTTCTTGCCTTTCTGGCTCATTTTCCTCCTCTTGGCAGCCTCCTCTTGGTCCTCTTCCCTCATCTGCTTGTTGGTGGCCCTCGTCACGTCCAGCTGAGGTTTCTTGCTGTTCATGACTCGAAGCAGCTCCAGTTGGTTTTTTTTCTCGGCTGCAAAGTCCCCAAAGAGGGGCTGAAACTTCCTCTTCTTGCCGGAGCCCCGGGGCGCTTTCTCCTTGGGGAGGCGCTCCTGGAAGCGTCCCACAGAAGCGGTGGAGACCTTGGCCACTTGCATGGCGCGGCCCAGCTCCTCCTTACTCTGGTGTCCCGTAGGGTGCAGGCCGGCTGAGCTGGGCATCTGCATCTTGTGCGCGCGGGCCAGGTTCCGCAGACGGTTCAGCTCGTTCTTGGCCACGCGTTCTTTCTTAGCCCGGATCCTCTTGGCGAACTGGTCTTCCATGGGGTCTGCGCTTCCAGGCACCTCGATCAGCCACTCCTTAGTGTCATCTCGGGCACGTTTGTAGCCCCAACGGCGTCGCCACTGGCCACTCACCTCGTCCCACACGAGGTTGGTCTTCTTCTTGGGACGGATGCCCTTAAGGCGCGCGAACTGCTGCCAGCGGGTGAGCGGTCGTGGCCGGGGCAGCGGCTTCTCGCGGGGCAGGCGTGTGGCGGGCTCAGGCAAGCGCGCTACCACCGCCTCCTCCACGCGCTCGGTTGGCAGCTGCCATAGTTGGTTGACAAGAAGCTGCGTGTTGTCCCGCGCCAGGGCCCGCAGCTCGGCCTCCGGCGAGGGTCCGGCCTGGCGCAGCACCGTCGGGGGGTTGCGGTCCGAAGCCAGCAGGTTGCCCAGGTCGAACTCCAGCTCCAGCTCCTTGTGCACCGTGATGCGCTGCAGCTTCTCCGCCTCCTCCTGCTTCGCCTTGGCCAGCAGCTCCTCCACGCTCTGCCCCTCCATGGTTCTCGCCGGCTCCGTTCCCTCACTTTGGGGCTGCAGCGGAATGCTTTGCTACTACAGCAGAACCCAAAAACCAGCCACCACGTGCGGACGTCCGGACTCGTAATCCGGAAGAGAAAAGCTCACTTCCGGGAACCTGCTCGCAACTGGGCGGTGAGCGAAGGACCGGCAGAGGGCGGCATTGGAGAGCAGATGGGCTTAGAGGCGGGACTTGAACTCGTAACCGGATGTTGGCTAGACTGGCGCTGAGGATTGGCTGAATGAAGACTAACAAGCGCAGGGCCTGGTTGGGACTACGTTTCCCAGCATGCCGCGGGGCGGGGGGGGGCGGTCGCGGTAGGAAGCGGGCTGCTCAAACTCTTGGAACTGTGGGCGGGCGTTGTAGTTTCCAGATGGAGTTTACACAACAGTACTTGTGGGTAAATCTATTACAGAGGTGTATGAACGACACAAATTATTTCCCCAGAGTTATATAGTCCGTTTTCTGTGCCCTAGGTGTAAGCGGAGAGAGATCCCACACAGATCCACAGGAATAGAAAATTGGGCAGAGCGCAGGGCGCAGGGCACAGGGTAGGGGGCAAGGCAGGGGGCAGGGGCAGGGCAGGGAGCAGGGAAGGGGGCAGGACAGGGCAGAGGGCAGGGCAGGGCAGAGGGCAGGGCGCGGGGCAGGGCGCAGGGGGCAGGGGGCAGGGCAGGTGGCAGGGGGCAGGGCACAGCAGCCCCAGCCCTCGCCCAGCCCTCGCCCAGCCCTCGCCCAGCCCTCGCCCAGCCCTCGCCCAGCCCTCGCCCAGCCCTCGCCCAGCCCTCGCCCAGCCCTCGCCCAGCCCTCGCCCAGCCCACTACACAAGGTTACTTTGATCAGTGCAACTAGTACTTAAAGGAATTTCATCAGTCTTTAAAAATCACATTAACTTAGATTTACTTTTTAAAACATGAAACTAAATAATTTATTTGTTGTGCTGTCACACATTATATGGCTGTCAGAGGAGAAATTTCTTAAAGTTCTGCGAATTGAACTCAGGTTGTCAGGATTGGGAGCAAATGCTTTTACCCAGTGAGCCTCCTTGTTGGCCCTTGCTTTCTCAATGGTGCTCAATTTCCTCTCCTGGGAATTATGGTGGGAATTATTAAGGATGATTCAGACACGTTTTAGATCTGCAGTTAACATTTTATTTTCACTTTCAATATTTTTGTTCAAGAAATTCAGAACACCAGTTAATTTGATAAAATATTAGCTAGGGGCACTTAAACCACTTAACTCACCTTCACATGGTTCAATTTTACTGATTTGTGATTTTCTGTTGAAAGTATTTCAATGAGGAGTTTTTAACACATTTCACACAAATGTATAAGGGGTGTGTGTGTGTGTGTGTGTGTGTGTGTGTGTGTGTAAGCCACAGGACAGTGGTTCTCAACCTTCCTGATGACCTTTGAATACATTTTCTGATGTTCTGGTAACCCTCGACCATAAAATGATTTTTATTGGTACTGTTAAGGTTTGGGTAACTGCTGCCTGTCTAACCAGGCATTTTATGCTATTATTATTGTTACAAAGAACCTTTCTCATGTGCTATTACTACTGTTACTAGGAAACTTTCTCATGCCTGAGTTGGTTGTATATTCTGTGCTTTGGTGTTCTTGGAAACCACTCGCAATAGAAGTCAGTTAGAACTGCTTTGTATAGTCAACCAACGTAAACTTGGACCTAAACCAACTTTCTGCAGCTGTGTATGAGATTCTTTATTTTTTATTTTTGCCTTTATAAACTGATGCTGGGATAGACCCCAACATAACAGAGACGTTTGTACCAATATATAGCTATTCAGAATAAGCCTTCCATTTTGGGTAGGAATTGAAAAAAGTTTAAAGTTCCAGAGACCTCCCTGAGAATTGATTTGGCAGAAAGGGTTATGCACATGGGTAACTGACATCCTGGCTGGCAAGTTAAGACATGAACGTTATCAAGGCAAGTGTCCCACTAGCGTTGAATACCCCAACCAGTGGGAACAAGGTAAGTGTGCCACAGAGACATATTTCTAAAAAAATCCCCTGTCTCTAAGTCATGATTGGTGAAATAACTCGGCACGGGTGTTTATGGCTTTCAGGCTTGAAAGCTCTGTAGGATTCCCGCTTAGGGTCCTGAGTCTGGTCTTCGGCCCTGTTTGCTCAGTCCTGGGGTGAATACTCAATAAACTATCCCTGTCTGACTGAGATCAGTGTTTGTGTGGTTTGTGAGGGGACTTCTGGACCCCAACAGCTACTTTATAACTTAAATTTGCTTCCATTATGGGTCATAATGTAAGTAATCTATGTTTTCTGATGGTCTTAGGTGACCTCTGTGAAAGGGTTATGTGTCTGTCAGTGGGGTCGTCACTCCTAGATTGAGAGCCATTCCATAGGATGACACTAGGTGTCATGCTCTGTGACTTTCCATATTATTTCCCAGAGATAGTATCTCGCTCTGAACCAGGATATAGGCTGGTGACCATCAAACCACAGGGATTCTCCTAATGTCTCTTCTCGGCCCTGAGATTACAGGAATACATAGTACACAGACACACGGGCTTTCTGAGTCAGTTCTGAGTATTTGGATTCAGGTCTTCATGCTTACATAGCAAATGCTCTTACCACTAATCTATCTCTCCAGCCTTTTGAAAAACTTCTTAATCACATACCACATTTCTTTCAGTTTTAGTTAGAAACCTATCAAAAGTCCATTATTTTAAAAAGAAACAGAGCAGGTATAGCTATTAAATTTTGTGTAGAGAAGAAGATAGAGTAGCTACCAAACATTGTACTTTCGTCTACATGGAACTTTGGGTTTTAACACTGAAACTGAGTGTCTTAGGGTTTTACTGCTGTGAACAGACACCATGACCAAGGCAACTCTTTTTTTCCCCCCAAGGGGATTCTTATAAGGACAATACTTAATTGGGGCTGGCTTTCAGGTTCAGAGGTCCAGTCCATTATCATCAAAGCAGGAGCATGGCAGTGTCCAAGCAGGCATGGTGCAGGAGGAGCTGAGAGTTCTATATCGTCATCTGACTTCCAGGCAGCTGGGATAAGGGTCTTAAAGCCCATGCCCACAGTGACACACCTACTCCAACAAGGCCACACTTTCTAATAGTACCACCCCCTGGGCCAAGCAGATACAAACCACCACGCTGAGTCTACTTGTTTTGCTGTTTGGAAAGGCTTTGTTTTCTAAAAATTGATCAATGAAGCATTCTGCACTTGCCATAATCTTATCACCACCTGTAAGATGATGCGTTTTTATTCATAAAACATCCAAGAAAATGAGATTTGTGTTAACTTTGAGATGTTACTTCTAGAAGAAGATTAATTTATAGATGAAAGATTCATGTTTAAAGGAAAGCTGTAGTTTTGGAAGTTTAGAAGTATTTGTATTCAGTGTATCTAACTAGAAAGTTTAGGTCTACTTTGAGTAATTATTTTTAATTAAATTTAAATTTATGAAAGCAAGATCTCAATGGGCAAGAAATCCTAACTGGTTATATCAGTGAATGCTTGCAGTCTGCATGCAAGAGACCACTTTTGGATACATAGCTGTCTGAAATGAAACAAATAGCCTTTAATTGTGTGCTCACTTGAGTGTGTGCATATGAGTGTGTGTGTGTGTGTGTGTGTGTGTATGTGTGTGAGAAAGTCTTCAGTTGTGTGTGTATGTGAGAGAGATAACCTTCAAGTGTGTGTGTGTGTGTGTGTGTGTGTGTGTGTGTGTGAGAGAGAGAGAGAGAGAGAGAGAGAGAGAGAGAGAGAGAGAGAGAGAACACAGGGATCTCGTGTAGCCCTGGCTAGATTAAATTCACCATGTAGACTAGACTGACCTTGAACTCAAAGAGATCTGCCTGCCTTTGCTTCTTGAATGTTGGGATTAAAGATTAAAGCAACTCTTTAATTTTTTAAAGAGTAGATTCACTTAAGACCCAGTAATTAAGTCATCAGTAACAGTCTAAAGGAAAACAATGTTCAGTTGTCATTATATTAATATTGTATAACAGTATAATATACTATGTGAGTATATATTAATCCTGACAAAGTTCCAGCCAAGCAAATTTTTCTTCTAAATTTCCTGTGCCAGCAACATTAAAAACACATGGAGGTTATGGCTCCTGCTGACTGGTTCGTTTCTAAAGATTAACCATTGTTTTGTAGGATACCTAGAAAAGTGAAAATAAATAGAGTGGTTGTAGACTACACTTTTCATTTCTAGGTGTTTTCACTTGCCAAAGGGAGACACAAGGACAAGAACCTCCTAGTGGCCAGTAAATGTCACTGTATCCTTTAGTGGCCAGTAGGTGTCACTGTATCCTTTAGTGGCCAGTAGGTGTCACTGTATCCTTTTAGCATCTGAGCATCCTCAGCCTCTCCCTGGGAGAGTCTGGTGTAGCAGAAGATGTATAAATTGTATCACTGGCATTTTTCAGATTTTACCCCTTTTGTCTCGTTATTTACCGTATGCGAATTTAGGGGTGCTCCTGGTTTTCTTCCTTTGGGTTTCTAGGGAGCACAGTTTGTCCCAGACTCTAGCTTATTCATTTGGAAAATGAAGAGTTTGACTAGGTAGGCACTCCGACTCGTCTTTCTGATCTTTTCTTCTTGGTACAATCCTGAATTCTTTAAGTGCTCCAATATTATTTTTTTAATAAGGCACTTTCTTCTCTGAACGCACTCCTGGGTCATGAATAGATTTTTCTATGTGAGGTGACCTGACCCGTGAAGTCTTAGAAAGCTCATCTAATTTTTGCGAGATAAGGTGCATGTCTGATATGGAAAGGAAGGGCGGAGGAACTTCCCTGAATATTTCAGACATTTTAAAAATGAGCTACTTCTTTGCCTGAATTCTTGAAATGGCTCAGCTGCTGAAGGTGGTGGCCATCAAGCCTGCGGGCCCCAGTTCGATTCCTGAAACCTATACAGAGTTGAGCAGAGAGTTGACTTCCACATGCTGTCCTCTGACTACCACGTGTGTCCACAAACACAAATTTTAAACACAGAAGTTATTTCTTAAGCCCAGCGCTGTGTAAGATCCCGGTTCATGGCACTCTGCTTTGAAAACTGGCTCCCTTGTGCTAGCTAAGCGTCTTAGAAGCCACTCACCTCCATCATGTTAACTGTTCTATTATGCTCGTAACATTTGGCTGTTTCATTTGCTCTCATCTTTCTAAAGTAAACTTAAAACATGGGGACTTAGTCATGATCACTGCAGTGGTTGTAGTGCCTAAATTACTCTAGAATAGTGCAAAAGTATTTACTAACACTCGGTAAATGTCTACTGAATGAACAGACAAAACACAGGCCTTTTCAAGGAGTTTATGGTCCGGTAAGAACATCAACCACACCACCAGGGCCTCTGTGCTGTGTGGGTGAGGCACAGGGCCTGTTCTCCTAAGTAATGTTGCCAGTGAGAGGTTGGGCCAACTGTCCAGCAGGTAGTTAGGGACTGGGCCAGCTCTACCCGGCCTCTGGACATCCACAAGGTCCCGGGCGGCTGCAGCAACCAGTGATATCTCCATGTTCTCTAGTGGTAATATAATCCGTGGATATCGACACTGACCTCTGCCGCTGTGTAGCCCCAGACCCAGATAATGGCCGTAAGCGGGCGGCTGCTTGGGCTGGAACCTCACCACGGCCCCAGGGGGCAGGGCTGGCCACTCACAGCCGGTTACTCCTTTCCACCTTGGAGTCTCCAGTTCTATCTCTCTCCATAATGCTCAAGCTGCCCCACTTCTCTTCCTCTCCCATCTGTCTACCACACACTCATACGTTGTGGTGGCTCCCGCTGCAGTGTGGTCTCGTGACTGGTGGGACCCTGGATGACATCCTTTTGCAGTGAGTGTCTATGGTGCTCTCGTACTGTGCACTGGAGAACAGGTCTGTAGGTGACATGTCTGTGTTGTCCCGCACTGTGCCACATCGGGGCAGGGTGGGCTCAGGGGTCTGTGTGTCTATGGTGGAGGGTGAAGGGTGGAGGGTGGAGGGCAGGTCTGCACCACGTGGCATGGCTGAGTGCAGCTCTCTGTCTTCCTCCTCTTGTACTGCGCTGCCTGGATTCGCTTTGCTTTGCTTTTTATGTGTCCCAGGCATAAAACAGCTTTGGCCACTGTACTGGTTAGTTTTGTGTGTCAACTTGGCACAAGTTACCACAGAAAAGGAGCCTCAGTTGTGGAAACGCCTTCATGAGACCCAGCTGTAAGGCATTTTCTCAACTAGTGGTCAAGAAGGGACGACCCAGCCCATTGTGGGTGGTGCCATCCCTGGGCTGGGTGTCCTGGGTTCTACAAGAGAGCAAGCTGAGCAAGCCAGGGGAAGCAAGCCAGTGAGTAACATCCCTCCATGGCCTCTGCATCAGCTCCTGCTTCCTGACCTGCTTGAGTTGCAGTCTTGAATTTAGTGCTGAATAGCAACGTGTAAGTGTGAGTTGGATAAACTCTTTCCTCCTCAGCTTGCTTCTTGGTCATGATGTTTGTGCAGGAATAGAGACCCTGACTAAGACAGCCACCAAGCCAGGAATCAAGCCAGGACGAACAAAGGACTGCCATCTCTCTGCCCCTGACTGATATGATAACGTTACTAACAAGGTGTCTCTTTGACCATTGCCAGGAAGGAGGAAACTCTTGCTTGTTTTTAAAATTAAAACTTTTATATGTTCAATTTAATTTCACCAGTTTCAGACTTTGAATATGTGTGTGCATCCATGTACATACATGGTTGTATGTATTTAGACCTATGTGTTCTCTGCTACAACATTTATGCTTCCTGCATTTATACTTTGATGTTCTACACTTCCCTGTGTTTTCCTGGAATTAATCTCCTTTTAAACTAAAATTTCTATGTCTTTGTGAGCACTTACGATGAGTAACTAGATTTTGTCTCGGATCCTGTTAGTTTATTATTGTAACATTCTGCTCTGAAATCACCACAACTCCAAGAGAGGAGCTGTTCATCCGAGAGCACTGTCCTGTTTTTGCAATTAATTTCTGACAACTTAAAGCGTTTTAGCGACATCACTGTCTGACAATGAACACACCATCAGCTAAAGGAATTGTTCATTAAAAGAGCAAAGTTTTCCCTGCCTTCAAACCAGCAATAGAGATAGTTCTCCTCTAGAAAGCACATTTATTTTAACAAGTCGAAAATTAAACTCAGCATGCTCTGATGCCGCGGTTCTCTACCTTACTAATGCTGTAACCCTTTAATACATTTTCATATGTTGCGATGACCCCCAACTCCCCAACATACAAATATTTTTGCTGTTACATCATAACAGTAATTTTGTTATTGCTGTAATTCATAATACAAATACCTGTGTTTTCTGATGGTCTTAGGTGACCCCTGTAAAAGCGTCATTGGATCCCCAGATGGATTGACCCACAGGATTGAAACTAAGGATGGGAAACAAGGCTTTTTAGAGTAAAACACACACACACACACACACACACACACACACACACACACACACACCCAGTGTGGTACCAGAAACTGGAGTATTTCTGTGATAGGCCTGACTATGCCTTTGTTTGGAGGAACATCGATTTTGGGACTTTGGGTTTGGAAAGCAGTTGAATGCTTTAAGTGGTCCATAATGGGACACACTGGTAGGCACAGAGAAAAACAATGGTACTGAGAGTGATTTGAATTGTGGAGGTGTGACTCAAGTGGCTTCAGAGGAGAAGTGGCCTACAGACTGTTTTTGCGATATTGTGTCTAAGAGTGTGGCTGCTTTGTCTGAAGTCGGCCTGAGGCTAAATTGAAGAGTGTTAGATTGATTGTATTGGTAGAGGAGATTTGAAAACAGCCCAGTGTTAACTGTTTCCCATGGTCATTAGTGACCAGCCTTATGCAGATCTATAATGAAAAGGAGCAAGCTGAGCTTGCTCAATGTACAGTTTGAGAAGAAAGGAAGCACCGAGAAGTCTAAACAGGGTAAAGAAAAGCCTGGTGATAAAGGAATAAAAGTTTAATGACCTCAGAGCGTGACCCCAACCACCTAAGCTTCCTGTTGGTGAAAAGGAATTAAAAGCTCAGGGCCACTTGTGGTGGTGCATGCCTTTAATCGCAGCGAATATCTGAGTTTGAGTCCAGCAAGTTTACGGAGTGAGTCCCAGGACAGCCAAGCTTAGGCTGTAAAGGAAACCATCACAACCAGAAAGGTGGTGAAAATATATTTGAATTGATGAGGGCCCAGCAAGCAGCAGGACCTGGCAGCTTTAGAGTCAAGGATACAAGACAGGGGTTATGGAATCTCCTTTCACGACTAAGGAAAGCCACTGAGGCCAGGTGATCTCTACATGGAGGTCTAGAGAGGCCATCATGTGAAGCTCTGAAAGTGAAGCCTGGATTGCCTTGGAGACCCCAAAATGTCGGAGATGCGAGAGTCATATAATCCCTGCCAAGGAGAGCTGCTATCGGGTATCAGAAACAACTGTGTTTAGTCAATAAAGCTGAAAGGAGTTAGAAATCTAAAGAGCACATTGCCATCATATATGGACATGCAGAACTTGGAGTTTGCCCAGCCAATTTTTGGCCTTGCTTTGATCCAGTGTTTCCTCACTGTGTTCCCCTTTTCTCCCCTTTGGAATGGTAATGTACGTTCTACGCCATTGTATGTTGGAAGTGTGTGATCTCATTCTCAGAAGAGACTTTGAACTTCAGACTTTTAAACAGAATCGAGGCTGTTATAGACTATGGGGACTTTTGAAGTTGGACTAAATGTATTATGATATAACTATAAGCCTATAGAAATCAGAAAGTGGTGGTTTGAGTAGGAATGGCCCCCATAAGCTCATAGATTTGAATGCTAGGCCACCAGGCAGTGGCACTATTAGGAGATACTGTCTTCTTGGAGTAGGCATGGTCCCATGTGAGAAAATGTGTCACTGGTGGTGGGCTTTGAGGTTTCAGAAGCTTAAGCCAGGCCCAGTGTCATTCTCTTCCTACTGCCTGATGCTGCCATGCTTCCTGCCATGACAATAATAGACCAAGCCTCTGAACCTGTAAGCCAGCTCCAATTAATTGCTTTCCTTTACAAGAGTTGTTTTGGTCATGGTGTCTCTTCTAAGCTATAGAATGTTTTGGTCATGGTGTCTCTTCTAAGCTATAGAATGTTGTGGTCATGGTGTCTCTTCTAAGCTATAGAATGTTGTGGTCATGGTGTCTCTTCTAAGCTATAGAATGTTGTGGTCATGGTGTCTCTTCTCAGCTATAGAATGTTGTGGTCATGGTGTCTCTTCTAAGCTATAGAATGTTGTGGTCATGGTGTCTCTTCTCAGCTATAGAAACTCTAACTGAGACAACCAATAGAGGTAAAACTCTCTACAATAATCTCTCTCTCTCTCTCTCTCTCTCTCTCTCTCTCTCTCTCTCAAGAAAAAAGCATTTCTGTTTCTCTAACCATTTCTTTTTATAAAGATCTTGCTGTGTCTTCCAGCACATCCACAGAGAACTTTGCAGGCTTCATACACTTGGTTAGTGCTTCCTAGTCACTGAGGTAGCTAGGTTTTGAGATGCCCATTGACAGTCTCTGTCCTTTTTTTTAAAAAAAATTATTATTTTATTAGGTAAATACAATGTCACTGTCTTCAGACACACCAGAAGAGGCATTGAATCCCATTACAGATGGTTGTGAGCTCTCATGTGGTTGCTGGGAAATGAACTCAGGACCTCTGGAAGGGCAGTCAGTGCTCTTAACCACTGAGCCATTGCTCCAGCCCACATGAATCTCGTTCTAATAACATGGTCCTGCTTCCATTACCATTCACCCATCTCTATCCAGTTTCTTACTCCAGGACACAAGAAACTGGAACCACTCCAGAGAAACCCACTAAACTCACATATCAGTATTTGAAAGGTGACTAAAGATGTTGAACATTTCTTTAGGTGTTTCTCAGCCATTTGATAGTTCTCAGTTGAGAATTTTTGTTTAGATCTGTACCCCATTTTTTTTTATTATTATTATTTTTTATTATTATTAACTTGAGTATTTCTTATATACATTTCGAGTGTTATTCCCTTTCCCGGTTTCCGGGCAAACATCCCCCTCCTCCCTCCCCTTCCTTATGGGTGTTCCCCTCCCAACCCTCCCCCCCTTGTTGCCCTCTCTCCAACAGTATAGTTCCCTGGGGGTTCAGTCTTAGCAGGACCCACGGCCTCCCCTCCCACTGGGTCTCCCCCCAGGACATTCTTTGCTACCTACGAGGTCAGAGTCCAGGGCTGTACCCCATTTTTTAACAGGGTTATTTGATTCTCTGGAGTCTAACTTCTTGAGTTCTTTGTATATATTGGATATACAATTGATAGCTTCCTATCAGATGTAGGATTTGTAAAGATCTTTTCCCAATTTGTTGGTAGCCATTTAGTACTGTTGACAATGACCTTTGCCTTACAGAAGCTTTGCAATTTTATGAAATCCCATTGGTCTATTTTTGATCTTAGAGCATAATACATTGGTGTTCTGTACAGGAAAATTTCTCCGGTGTTTGAGGCTCTTTCCCACTTTTCTTCTAATAAGTTGAGTGTATGTGGAGGTCCTTGATTCACTTGGACTTGAGCTTTGTACAATTGAACAAGGGATCAATTTGCATTCTTCTACAAGTTGAACCAGCATCATTTGTTGAATATGCTGTTATTTAAACACTAGATGGTTTTAGCTCCTTTGTCAAAGATCAAGTGATCATAGGTGAGTGGGTTCATTTCTGAGTCTTCAATTCTATTCCACTGATCTACCTGCCTGTCTCTGTACCAATACCATACAGTTTTTTTTTTTAATCACTATTGCTCTGTAATACTGCTTGAGGTCAGGGATGGTGATTCTCCCAGAAGTTCTTTTATCATTGAGGATTATTTTTACTATCCTGGGTTTTTTGTTATTCCAAATGAATTTGCAAATTGCTCTTTCTAATTCTATGAAGAATTGAGTTGGAATTTTGATGGGGATTGCATTGAATCTGTAGATTGCTTTTGACAAGATGGCCATTTTTACAGTATTAATCCATGAGCATGGGAGATCTTTCCTTCTTCTGAGATCTTCTTCAATTTCTTTCTTCAGAGACTTGAAGTTCTTGTCATACAGATCTTTCACTTGCTTAGTTAGAGTCACACGGAGGTATTTTATGTTATTTGTGACTATTGTGAAGAGTGTCATTTCCCTAATGCCTTTCTCAGCCAGTTTATCTTTTGAGTAGAGAAAGGCTACTGATTTGTTTGAATTAATTTTACACTCAGCCACTTTGCTGAAGTTGTTTATCAGGTTTAGGAGTTCTCTGGTGGAATTTTTGGGGTCACTTAAATATACTATCATATCATCTGCAAATAGTGATATTTTGGCTTCTTCCTTTCCAATTTGTATCCCTTTGACCTCCTTTTGTTGTCTGATTGCTTGGGCTAAGACTTTGAGTACTATATTGAATAGGTAGGATGAGAGTAGGCAGCCTTGTCTAGTCCCTTATTTTAGTGGAATTGTTTCAAGTTTCTCTCCATTTAGTTTGATGTTGGCTACTGGTTTGCTGTATATTGCTTTTACTTTGCTTAGGTATGGGCCTTGAATTCCTGATATTTTTAAGACTTTTATCATGAAGGGGTGTTGAATTTTGCTAAATGCTTACTCATCATCTAATGAGATGATCATGTTTTTTTTTTTTCTTTTTCTTTGAGTTTGTTTCTATAGTGGATTCCATTGATGGATTTCCACATATTGAACCATCCCTGCATCCCTGGGATGAAGCCTACTTGATCAGAATGGATGATCCTTTTGATATGTTCTTGGACTTGATTTATGAGAATTATTACTGAGTATTTTTGCATTGACAGTTATAAGGGAAATTGGTCTGAAGTTCTCTTTCTTTGTTGGGTCTTTGTGTAGTTTAGGTATAAGCATAATTGTGGCTTCTTAGAAGCAATTGGGTAGTGTTCCTTTTGTTTCTATTAAGTGGAACAGTTTGGACAATGTTGGTATTAGGTCTTCTATGAAGGTTTGATAGACTTCTGCACTAAACCCAACTGGTTCTATGCTTTTTTTTGTTTTTGTTTTTGTTTGGTTGTGAGATGTCTAATGACTGCTTCTACTTCTTTAGGAGTTATGGGAGTGTTTAGATGGTTTATCTGATCTTGATTTCACTTTGGTACCTGGTATCTGTCTAGAAAATTGTCCATTTCCTCCAGATTTTCCAGTTTTACTGAGTATAGGCTTTTGTAGTAGGATCTGATAGGTTTTTGAATTTCCTCAGATTCTGTTGTTATGCCTCCCTTTTCATTTCTGATTTTGTTAATTTGGATATACTCTCTGTGCCCTCTGGTTAGTCTGGCTAAGAGTTTATCTATCTTGTTGATTTTCTCAAAGAACCAGCTCCTGGTTTTGTTGATTCTTTATATAGTCCTTTTTGTTTCTACTTGGTTCATTTCAGCCCTGAGTTTGATTATTTCCTGCCTTCTACTACTCTTGGGTTTATTTATTTCTTTTTGTTCTAGAGCTTTTAAGTGTGCTATTAAACTGCTGACATATAAACTTGCTTTATAGACTAGACTGTTCCAGAACTCATGTAGACCAAGATGGACTTGTCAGTCTTTTTTCCTCTACCTTCAAAATGCTAGATTCCAAGTGTGTACCATCATGCCTGGTAACAGTGTGCCTTTTAATACAATTTCCTAGGACCAGTAGGATGGACTCATTATATGAAGAAGACAGCCGAGCAACCCAGGTACCTCTCAGATTCCCTTGGCTTTGGCTAAGGACAGAAATTGTGCTGTGGCTTCAATGTCCCTCTGGCTAGAGAACAAATAGAAGCCAAAGTCAGAGGTTCTTTGTATAGTTCTCTTTGTTTCTACTTGATTTCAGCCCTGAGTTTGATTATTTTCTGAAGTTTATTTGCTTCTTTTTAGTCTAGAGCTTCTAGGTGTGCTATCATGTTGCTAGTGTATGCTCTCTCCTTTTTCTTTTTGGAGGCGCTCAGCTATGAATTTTCCTATTAGCACTGCTTTCATTGTGTCCCGTAAATTTGGGTATGTTGTGTCCTCATTTTCATTAAATTCTAAGAAGTCTTTAATTTCTTTCTTTATTTCTTCCTTGGCCAGGTTATCATTGAGTAGAGCATTGTTCAACTTCCATGTATATGTGGGCGTTCTTCCCTTATTGTTATTGAAGACCAGCTTTAGCCCATGGTGGTCTGATAGGACGCATGGGATTATTTCTACCTTTCTGTATCTGTTGAGGCCTGTTTTATGACCAATTATATGGTCAATTTTGGAGAAAGTACCATGAGGTACTGAGAAGAAGGTATATCCTTTTGTTTTAGGATAGAATGTTCTATAAACATCTGTTAAGTCCATTTGGTTCATGACGTCTCTTAGTCTATGTCTCTGTTTAATTTCTGTTTCTATGATCTGTCCGTTGATGAGAGTGGGGTGTTGAAATCTCCTACTATTATTGTGTGAGGTGCAATGTGTGTTTTGAGCTTTCTTAAGGTTTCTTTTATGTATGTAGGTGCCCTTGTATTTGGAGCATAGATATTTAGGATTGAGAGTTCATCTTAGTGGATTTTTCCTTTGATGAATATGAAGTGTCCTTCCTTATCTTTTTTGATGACTTTTAGTTGAAAATTGATTTTATTCAATATTAGAATGGCTACTCCAGCTTGCTTCTTCCGACCATTTGCTTGGAAAGTTGTTTCCCAGCCTTTCACTCTGAGGTAGTGTCTGTCTTTGTCTCTGAGGTGTGTTTCCTGTAGGCAGCAGAATGCAGGGTCCTCATTGCATATCCAGCTTGTTAATCTATGTCTTTTTATTGGGGAGTTGAGACCATTGATGTTGAGAGATATTAAGGAATAGTGATTATTGCTTCCTGTTATATTCATATTTCGATGTGAGATTATGTTTGTGTGATTTTATTCTCTTTGTTTTGTTGCCAAGATGATTAGTTTCTTGCTTTTTGTAGGATGTAGCTTAACTCCTTATGTTGGGCTATACCATTTATTATCCTTTGTAGTGCTGGATTTGTAGGAAGATGTTGTGTAAATTTGGTTTTGTCATGGAATATCTTGGTTTCTCCATCTATGTTAATTGAGAGTTTTGCTGGATACAGTAACCTGGGCTGGCATTTGTGATCTCTTTGGGTCTGTATGACATCTGTCCAGGATCTTCTGGCTTTCATAGTCTCTGGTGAGAAGTCTGGTGTGATTCTGATAGGTCTGCCTTTATATGTTACTTGACCTTTTTCCCTTACTGCTTTTAATATTCTTTCTTTATTTTGTGCATTTGGTGTTTTGACTATTATGTGACGGGAGGTGTTTCTTTTCTGGTCCAATCTATTTGGAGTTCTGTAGGCTTCTTTTATATTTATGTGCATCTCTTTCTTTAGGTTAGGGAAGTTTTCTTCTATGATTTTGTTGAAGATATTTACTGGTCCTTTGAGTTGGGAGTCTTCACTCTCTTCTATACCTATTATCCTTAGGTTTGATCTTCTCATTGAGTCCCGGATTTCCTGTATGTTTTGGACCAGTAGTTTTTTCCATTTTACATTATCTTTGACAGTTGTGTCGATGATTTCTATGGAATCTTCTGCTCCTGAGATTCTCTCTTCTATCTCTTGTATTCTGTTGGTGATGCTTGTATCTACGGCTCCTTGTCTCTTCCTTCAGTTTTCTATATCCAGGGTTGTTTCCCTTTGTGCTTTCTTTATTACTTCTATTTCCATTTTTAATTCCTTCACCTGTTTGATTGTGTTTTCCTGGAATTCTTTCAGGGATTTTTGTGATTCCTCTCTATAGGCTTCTACTTGTTTATTTATGTTTTCCTGTGTTTCTCTAAGGGAGTTCTTCATGTCTTTCTTGAAGTCCTCCAGCATCATGATCAAATGTGATTTTACATCTAGATCTTGCTTTTCAGGTGTGTTTGGGTATTCAGCATTTGCTTTGTTGGGAGAAATGTGCTCTGATGGTGCCATGTAGTCTTGGTTTCTGTTGCTTGGGTTCCTGCACTTGCCTCTTGCCATCAAGTTATCTCTGGTGTTACCTTGTTCTGCTATTTCTGACAGTGGTTAGACTGTCCTACAGGCCTCTGTTTAAGGAGTGCTGAAGGCCTGTTTTCCTGTTTTCTTTCAGCCAGTTATGGGAACAGAGTGTTCTGTTTTTGGGATGTAGTCTTTCCTGTCTACTTGTCTTCAGCTATTCCTGTGGGCTTGTGTCCTGAGTCCTCCAGTCAGGTCACTTGGAGCAGAAAAGTTGGTCTTATCTGTGGTCCCGCGTCTGAAGTTGCTCGTGGGGGCTGCTTTTGAGCTCTCTGTGAGGGGGGCAACCAGGAGGGCCTGCACCACCTTTTCCCTGAGCCCCTGTGCACTGGGATCCCAGGTGTTTTCCTCTGGAGTCAGAAATGTGGGTAGAGTGTAGTCTCTTCTGGCTTCCCAGGTGTGTCTGGGAAGTATCCTTTCTTATCTTTTTTGATAACTTTTGGTTGCAAGTTGATTTTATTTGATATTAGAATGGCTACTCCATCTCATTTCCTGGGAGCATTTGCTTGGAAAAAATGTTTTCCAGCTTTTTACTCTGAGGTAGTGTTAGTCTTTGTTACTGAGATGTGTTTCCTGTATGCAGCAAAATGCTGGGTCCTGTTACATATGTTAGTCAGTCTATTAGTCTACGTCTTTTTATTGGGGAATTGAGTCCATTGACGTTGAGAGATACTAAGGACCAATGATTTTTGTTTCCTATTTTTTTTTTTTTTTTTGTTAGAGGTAGAATTATGTTTACGTGGCTATCTTCTTTTGGGTTTGTTGCAAGAAGATTACTTTCTTGCTTTTTCTAGTGTGTAGTTCCCCTCCTTGTGTTGGAGTTTTCCATGTATTGTCCTTTGTAGGGCTGGATTTGTGGAAATATATTATATAAATTTGGTTTTGTCTTGGAATATCTTGGTTTCTCGATCTATGTTAACTGAGAGTTTTGCTGGATATAGTAGCCTGGGCTGGCATTTGTGTTCTCTTAGGGTCTGTATGATATCTGCCTAGGATCTTCTGGCTTTCATAGTCTCTGGTGAGAGTTCTGATAGGTCTGTCTTTTTCTTTTTAATCTTTATTAACTTGGGTGTTTCTTATTTACATTTCGATTATTATTCCCTTTCCTGGTTTCTGGGCCAACATCCCCCTAACCCCTCCCTCTCCCCTTCTACTATGGGCTTCCCCTCCCCATCCTTTCCAAATTACGGCCCTCCCCCAACAGTCAAGTTCACTGGGGGATTCAGTCTTGGCAGGACCAAGGTCTTCCCCTTCCACTGGTGCTCTTACTAGGCTAGTCATTGCTACCTAAGTGGTTGGAGCCCAGGGTCAGTCCATGTATAGTCTTTGGGTAGTGGCTTAGTCCCTGGAAGCTCTGGTTGGTTGGCATTGTTGTTCATATGAGGTCTCCAGCCCCTTCAAATTCTTCCAGACCTTTCTCTGATTCCTTTAACGGGGGTCCCGATCTCAGTTCAGTGGATTGCTGCTGGCATTCGCCTCTGTATTTGCTGTATTCTGGCTGTGTCTCTCAGGGAGAGATCTATATCTGGTTCCTGTCAGCCTGCACTTCTTTGCTTCATCCATCTTATCTAATTGGGTGGCTGTATATGTATGGGCCACATGTGGGGCAGGCTCTGAATGGGTGTTCCTTCTGCCTCTGTTCTAAACTTTGGCTCCCTATTCCCTGCCAAGGGTTTTCTTGTTCCCCTTTTAAAGAAGGAGTAAAGCATTCTCATTTTGGTCATCCTTCTTGAGTTTCATGTGTTCTGTGCATCTAGGGTAATTCAAACATTTGGGTATTTGCACTGGGATCCCAAATGGCGTTAGGTGTTTTCCTCTGGATTCAGAAATGTGGGCAGAGTGTAGTCTCTACTGGCTTCCCAGGCGTGTTTGCCCCTCTGAAGGTTTAGCCCTCCCTCCCACTGGATTTGGTGCAGAGAACTGTTGACCGATTCCCTTCAGGTCCAGGCGGTGTCTGGACTGCAGGGGGTCTGCCGTAAGAGTGCTCCTATCTTCTGGTTCCCAGAGGCCGTATACAGTTTCCTCTTGGGCCAGGGATGTGGGCAGGGGTGGGCAGTATTGGTGGTCTCTCCGCTCTGCAGTCTCAGGAGTCCCCACCTGTCTGGGTGACGAGCTCCCTCTCCCATGGGGTTTGGGAGCCGTGAGCTGTGGGCCTGGATCAGCGAGTCTCAGGTCTGTCTTTATATGTTGCTTAACGTTTTCCCCTTACTGCTTTTCATATTCTTTCTTTGTTTTGTGCATTTGGTGTTTTGACTATTATGTGATGGGATGAATTACTTTTCTGATCCAATCTGTTTGGAGTTCTGTAGGCTTCTTGTATGCTCATGGGCATATGCTTATGGGTTAGAGAAGTTTTCTTCTATAATTTTGTTGAAGGTATTTACTGACTCTTTAAGATAGAAATCTTCACTCTCTTCTATACCTATTATTCTTAGGTTTGATTTTCTCATTGTGCCTTGGATTTCTTGGATGTTTTGGGTTAGGAGCTTTTGTGTTTTGCATTTTTTTTGATGGTTGTGTCAATGTTTTCTATGGTATCTTCTGCCCCTGAGATCCTCTCTTCTATCTCTTGTATTGTGTTCGTAATACTTGCATCTATAACTCCCGATCTCTTTCCTAGGTTTTCTATCTTCAGGGTTGTAGCCCTTTGTGAATTCTTCATTGGTTCAATTTCCATTTTTAGTTCCTGGATGGTTTTGTTCAATTCCTTCACCTGTTTGGTTGTGTTTTCCTGTAATTCTTTAAGGGATTTTTGTGTTTCCTCTTTAAGGGATTCTAACTGTTTACCCGTGTTGTCCTGTATTCTTTAAGAAAGTGATTTATATTCTGCTTAAAGTCCTCTAACATCATCATGAGTTGTGATTTTAAATCAAAATTTTGCTTTTCTGGTGTGTTGGAGTATCCAGGGCTTGTTGTGGTGGGGGAACTGGGTTCTGATGATGCCAAGTGGCCTTGGTTTCTGTTGCTCAGGTTCTTGCCTTTGCCTCTCACCATATGTTTATTTCTGGTGTTAGCTGGTCTTGCTGTCTCTTATGGTGGCTTGACCCTCTTGTAAACCTGTGTATCAGCATTCCTGGAGACCAGCTTTCTCTCAGCAGGATCTGGTTACAGGGAGCTGAGTTACAGGGTCAGCTCTGGGTGCAGTCTAAAACCAGAAGGATCCTATCCTAGATTGCTCCTCGGTTCCTGTGTCCAGAGGGCTCCAGGTGCATTCCTCTTGGGCTGAGAATGTGAGCAGAAGTGGTGGTTTCATCCCTGCTCTCTGGATTGTCCACACTTCTGAGAATCCAGCTCTCTTTCCTTTTGGCATCTGCATATAGAGAGCTGTGGCACAGGGTCAGCTCCAGGTGCAGGCCTCAAGTTTTCTTTTATACGTGTTCCATTTAGGGATATATAAGGTTAGTCATTTAATGTGCTCTACAGAATGTCATCCTGTCATCAAGCTATTTACTATTATTAGCTAGCATTTTACTTTTATCTTTTAAAAGACTTACAAATTAAGGCTGAGCCTGGTTGTACAATCTGTTATCCCAAAATTTAGGGGGTGAGGCAAATGTGAGTTCTAGGTCAGTCTGGGTTACATAGTGAGAATCTGTTTCAAAAATAAAACAAAGCAATGTGACCCAAATTAGACATACTTATCATTATAGATAATTCACATCATCAGGTTAGTTAGATATTAACAGTTCTCGCTCTTTGAAGACTGTATTTGTTTTGTCATTTGTTTCCATTCCTGTTCTTGTGAAATACACTCCTTTTAAATTTAATTCTATAAAATAACATCACTGTGGACTTACTTATAAGTATTTTAATAGAATCACAGATCTCCATTATTCCTTACATACTTCATCTCGTCCGTGGGTGTTTAGATTACTTTTACTTATGACTGAAGTGATTCCATCTCAAGTTATTTCCAGAGGTGGAGAATGTATGGATGGTAAATCATTACATTTTTTTATGTTTATAAAGCCTTTCTTGAGGCTGGAGAGAAGGGTTAGTAGTAAGTGTGTACTACTCTCATAGACATCTCAAATTCTGTTCTAAGCGTCCGGGTTGGATACTTCACAACTTCCTGTAACTCCAGTTCTCTAGTCTCTTCTTTTCTGGCTTCTTCTGGCCATCAAAGGTATCTGCATAGAAGTGTCATATACTCACATAGGCACACATAAATAAAAAAATTTAAAATCTTAATATTATCTTTGACTTCTTTTGTGGCCTGAGCCATAAGACAAGACAATCTGATTTATCCCTGGCTGGACCACAGAGTGGCGGTAAATCTAGGGGGAGGGAACACCTATGACAGGTATCCTCAACATCCACATAATACTATTTTGATCAAAGAGAGAATTCTTGAATGGTAATTCTGTTCTTTCAAATGTCTCTAAATACTGATATGTGAGTTCAGTGGGCTTCTCTGGAGGGGTCCCAGCTTCTTGTGTCCTGGAGTAAAAAATTGGATAGAGATGGGTGGATGATAGTGGAAGCAGGAACATATTATTAGTGCAAGATTCACGTGGGCTGGAGAGATGGATCAGCAGTTAAGACTGCTCTTCCAGAGGTCCTGAGTTCAATTCCCAGTAACCACATGGTGGCTCACAACCATCTGTAATGGGATCCGATGCCCTCTTCTGGTGTGTCTGAGGACAGTGACAGTGTACTCATACATAAAATAAAGGGGCATGGGAGGGGTCAGCAGTTTACAGAGCAAAACTGTGCAAAGGATCACACTTCCTGAGCCATTTGCATAGTACAGGCTTACTTGTACATGTATGGATATGTTCCGTGTGTGCTGTGTGTATTGTTACACCTTACGTCTTCCCTAAGGTGAGTGACTTAGTATCAGGAGTCATAGGTCACCTTCAGGCACTGCAGTGCCTCTGTGCACTCTCTACCCAATCCTCTGGCCTCAGTATTATTCCCTTTCCTCCCTCTGGATCCTAATGCTACCAGTGAGACATGTGAGAGCATATTTCTGACTATTTTATGTGTGTATATGTTTGTGTGTGCGTGCAGTAATGTATGTATGTGCAGGGCGTGTGTGTGTGTGTGTGTGTGTGTGTGTGTGTGTGTGTGTGTACAAGGAGGGGGAAGAGACAGAGAGACAGAGAGCAAGACAGAGGGAGACAGAGAGAGAGAGAGATGGGGACCTCCACACCTTGGATCTTGTTTCTCTTCTATGGCTACAGC
Source organism: Rattus rattus (assembly GCF_011064425.1). Lineage (NCBI taxonomy): Eukaryota > Metazoa > Chordata > Mammalia > Rodentia > Muridae > Rattus > Rattus rattus. Next base: position 144,270,884 of record NC_046154.1, on the reverse strand, counting down.
AAGATGGGGGAATCTCAGCTATAGGGTACAGGTGCTATACTTTGTCCACCACTGCAGTTCTGATCAGTCAGTTTTTGCAGAGGCAGCTTCTTTCCAGAAACTCTCAATTACATCTCTCAGTGGATTTGAAACTTGCTGCTTTGGCTGGGCTGACCGGCCAGTGTATCCCAGGACTCCTGACTCCATGTTCCAGCTCTGGCTAATATGCACTATGTGCATCTAGGGTCAGAACTTAGACTTCATGCTTGGGTGGCCAGCTCTTTACTGACTGAGCATTGCCTTAGTCCTTGCTTTTCCTTTAAGATAATTGATCCATTTCTAAAAGTTTATATGTTTGTTTGCCCCTCCCTGTCCCATCTTTGAAGCTCAAACATTTCAATGGAAAGTGCCTAAAGTTTTCATTAGTCCTGCCTGGCCTCCTGCAACTTTTAGCTTAGAAAAGAAGAAAATCTACTTTTACAGTGGCGTCTTGTCTTTTCTTCTCTTTGGAAAACCTTACTTTTGTTTGTATGTGTGTTCCACAGAATGGTTTCCTTATCTCTTTCTTGTGGTGCCTCTTTGTTTGGGTTTCTTCCTGTGGTAGCTTCTCTCTCTTTGATCTTATGGGTCCTGTTTAGTTCACTGGTTATAGTTACTATTGGGTTTTTAGCAGTAGAGATTTTTGCTTGTCTGTTTGTTCATCTTTAATTTTTTTGAGACAGGGTTTCTCCGTATAACAGCCCTGGCTGTCCTGGAACTTGCTTTGTAGACCAGACGGGGCTTGAACTCACATAGATGCACTTGCCTCTGCCTCCCAAGTGCTAGGATTAAAGGCGTGAGCCAACACACCTGGCAGCAGTGGTCTTTTTAAGTTCAGTCCAGAAGTTTGTTTGTTTGTTTTATGTGCCAAAACATTTCTTTCCTTTAAATAAATCTGTCCCGAAATTGCCATCATATTTTATTAAAGTTCTTTTCAGATTGTTGTCTCTCATTAAATTTGCTACATCAGTGTAGTCTACACTTTCTATGCCTGCTCATGTCAGCTAGAGGGGGCTGGATCCCAGGAGGCTGCATTTGGGCTCTCTGAGCAGCCTACCTTCCACACTGAGGAGGCAGGTGTCCATCCACTGGTCCTCTCTCAGAGGACCTAAGCACTCTCTTAGGCCTGGGCAGAGAAACCCGCTTACACTGTAGCTGGTGAGTTGTCTCCATTAAGTGCTGTGCTGCTTCCTTGGGAACTAAGTAAGTGTCTTAGGTTTAAGTAGGATTGCTTCTATCTTTTTTCTTTCTTTTTATTCGATAGTTTATGTATTTACATTTCAAATGTTATCACCTTTCCCAGTTCCCCCCTTTCCCATTCGCCCTCCCCCTTCTTTTATAAGGATGCTCCCCTCAACACCCTAGCATTCCCCTGCACTGGGGAAATGAGCCTTCACAGGACCAAGGGCTTTTCCTTTTATTGATGCTGAACAATGCCATCCTCTGCTTCATATGCAGCTGGAGTCATGCGCCCCATGTGTACTCATTGGTTGGTGGTTTAGTCGCTGGGAGCTCTGGGTGGGGGGGGTCTGATTGGTTGATATTGTTGTTCTTTCTATGTAGTTACAAACCCCTTCAGCTCCTTCATTCCTGTCTCTAACTCCTCTATTGGGGTCCCTGTGCTGAGTCTGATGGTTAGCTGCAAGCATCTTAATCTGTATCAGTAGGGCTCTGGCAGAGCCTCTCAGGAGACAGCCATATCAGGCTCCTGTCAACAAGCACTTCTTGGCATCAGCAATAGTGACTGGGTTTGGTGGCTGCATATGGGATGTATCCCCAGGTGGGGCAGTCTCTGGATGACCTTTCCTTCAGTCCCTGCTCCACTCTTTGTCCCCATATTTCCTCCCATGAGTATTTTGTTCCCTCTTCTAAGAAGGACTGATGCTTCCACATTTTGGCCTTTCCTCTTCTTGAGCTTCATGTGGTCTGTGGATTGTATCTTGGGTATTCCAAGCTTTGGGGCTAATATCCACTTAACAGTGAGTGCATACCATGTGTGTTCTTTTGTGACTGGGTTACCTCACTCAGGATGATATTTTCTAGTTCCATCCATTTGTCTAAGAATTTCATGAAGTCATTGTTTTGATAGCTGAGTAGTACTCCACTATGTAAATGTACCACATTTTCTCTATCCATTCCTCTGTTGAAGGAGGACTGCCTCTATCTTAACAGTGATCCCTTCCCTTTCTCCCTCCCCTCCCCCTTCTTTCTTATGAGCTATTTTTTGTTAAGTGACACAGAATGAAGCACAATACATGACAACTCATAGTTCATCTCATACCTCTCTGCTTTACACAGAGTATTTCATGACTTTTGTCCCATTCCTGAATGCATGCTGTATTTTCTCATTTCTATAATTTAGAAGGTCAGAAAATGAGAAAAAGCAGTTAAGAGTATTAGAAATGTGAACCCACATCCTTTGCCCACCTGTTTTTTTTTTTCTTTTTCTTTTTTTTTTTTTAAGACAGGGTCTCTCTGTGCTCACCGGGCCTTGTTATGTAGAACTCACAGAGATCCTCCTGCCTCTCCCTACTTAGTACTAGGATTAAAGGCATGCACCACTGTGCAGAGCAATATTAGGTTTCATGTAACATAAGTGTCAGCATGAAGAAGTGAGCCTAGAATTGTGTTGACGGGGGAGTCTGGCTAAGGTGATGTAGGAATAAAGGCAGAAGCCTAGGGTAACTGGAGGCATATTTTTACTCATTATTAGGTAACTATGATTGAACACAAATATCTGAGGTTCAGAAGACATCTGTAATTGGGGGAGGAGAGGGCAGAATAAAATGGATCAAGAATATATATTTAATTTTTTATTTTAATTTTATTTATGTGAATGTTGGTGTGCATGTGCGTGCAGGTGCCTCAGAGGTCATCAAATCCACTGGAACCAGAGTTACAAGCTATTGTGAGCTGGCTGATATGGGTACTGGGGACAAACTAGGTTCCTCCGCAAAAGTAGCAAGGGCTCTTCACCACTGAGCCATCTCTCCAGCCTCTGGGCAAAGAATACTTTAAACACAAAATGGTTCATCAATGATCAGAAGTGTAGGGGCTGGAGAGATGGCTCAGTGGTTAAGAGCACTGACTGCTCTTCCAGAGGTCCTGAGTTCAATTCCCAGCAACCACATGGTGGCTCACAACCAGCTGTAAAGAGATCTGATGCCCTCTTCTGGTGTGTCTGGACAGCTATGGTGTACGTATAAAATAAATAAATAAATCTTTTAAAAAAAAGTCAGAAGTGTATCGTGTACTTGGGACACAGAACAGTTCAGATGTAGGCTCATTTGGAGGGACAGTGGGAAATGAGACTACACGGAGCAGGTTTGGCCAGGTTGCAAATGGATTTCACGGCACACTTTCCAACTGTGTGGCAGAAACTGTGCTGAGTTGTAAAGATGCAAGTTACAAAATACAGCATTCCTGCCTTTCAGAGACTACAGCCTTCCTGCCTTTCAGAGACTACAGCATTCCTGCCTTTCAGAGACTACAGCATTCCTGCCTTTCAGAAGCTACAGGCATTGAGGGGCTGACAGAGTGAAAAAATCATTCCTACAGATTGGGAGTCTACGGCCTGAGGAGACTCAGAGACTCAGAGACTCAGAGAGGAGATGGCTGCAGGAGTTCAGGGGAGGAAACATTGAGCCTTGACCATGTAGCGGGATAGCAGTAGAAAAGATGCAGTATTAGCTCAGTGGTAGAGCGCTTGCCAGGAAGCAAGGCCCTGGGTTGTCCCCAGCTCTGAAAAAAAAAGAACCAAAAAAAAAAAAAAAAAAAAGATGCAGTAGAGAGATGTGAAGGGGATAGGAGAAGGTGGAGATGGCTGGACCTGGAGAGAGGGAAACCGGTCACATCTGGCTGCATCCTTTCTTGTGTAGCCTTCAGAAGATGTGTGTTGGAATGCTTGTTCCTGGTGACAGAAGGAGGAAGGAAAGGAGGAGGGGCATGGCATCCACTCCTACTTTCCGTATGTGTCAGACTCGGGCTGGTTAGGTTATTTCTGTCTCATAATTGATTTGTTGGAAATGCTCCTGTGGAGGGATAATTTTCTAAGCTTTTACTAAAACGGTTTTCTTTAGGGGAAGTTTAGTAAATTGTTCAATATGAGTGCTGTGGAAATAAGATACTAGTGCATCCCTCAGTTAAAAGTTATATAATGTGAAATATTTAGGGGTTATTAATTCTTGTTGCTTTTTAGTAAGGGAAATGACAGTGGCTGTTTTAACAAAGGGCATTTTATTAACGTCCTTATTTCTCTACTCTCAGCATCTCGTTAAAAGCCATTTCTTACACTATGGAACAGAAGGATTTAGTCCCTTGGCATTATATTTAATAGCAGACAATTTAGCAGGCACTATCAATACTTTTCATATCTCGGTTTCTCAAGTTTTTCTGAGTAAATAAATGTTAAGAACATTTTTGTACATTATATTTTTCTTAGATTATAGCTCTCTGGTTAGCCATAGACGTAAACTACGGACTGCAGCTGTTTTTGTGAGCCTTTGTGGCAACATCTTGTGCTCTTGCTGCCTTGAAAATGGACACATAATAGAATATTTTACTCCCACTTTCTAGTTTGTATTAATCATGATTCAATAAATACTTAGTGAATGTGTAATGTAGTGGAACACCAGATGTCACAGAGGGACAAGATGACTGTAGTTCAGAGGCTATTAGTCTAATTGAAAAGGCAAAATTCAGAGAGGGGGTTATTGGAATGGTTTAAAGGCTATGGTTCAATTAGTACAACAATAGCTGCCTACCAATAGAAGGTCTAAGAATACAGAACTTGTTCAGTCCATGATGCTGAATGTCCCAGCTGGTATTCAGTGTATGCCAGAATCCTGAAGAAGTAGGCCTTAATGCCAGTGGAGGAATGGTCTTGCTAGTAAGAGTGAGAGTGAGTGTGCAAAGAGAAAAACTTTGTCTTTCTTTGCCTTTTATACAGGTGACCTGAAGGTATGGCCCAGATCAAAAGTGTGTCTTCCCACCTCAAAGTCCTAATTAGAAGTGGATCTTCCCACCTTAAAAAATTTCTTGACATAAAACCAAATACACTGAATCTAATAGAAGAGAAAGTGGGGAAGAATCTTGAACTCATTGGCATAGGTGTAGGCAGGGGGCAGATTTCCTAACCATAACTCCAGTTGCTCAGGCTTTAAGATCAAGAATTGATAAACAGGACCTCATGAAACTGAAAAGTTTACGTGAGGCAAAGGACATAGTCAATACGACAGATCAGCAGCCAACAGATTGGGAAAAAAACTTCACTAACCCCACATCTGATAGAGGGCTAATATCCAAAATATATAATGAAATTAAAAAGCTAACCTCCAAAAAAAAAAAAAAAAAAAAAAAACCAAAAAACAACCCAATCAAAATATGGGGTATAGAACGAAACAGAGAATTCACAACAAAGGAATCTTGAATAGCTAAGAAGCAGTTAAAGAAGTGTTCAAGGTCCTTAGTGATCAGGGAAATGCTAATCAAAATGACCCTGAGATTCTACCTTACACCAATCAGAATGGCTAAGATAAAAAACTCAGGTGACAGCAGATGCTGGCGAGGATGTGGAGAAAGAGGAACACTCCTCCATTGTTGGTGGGATTGCAAGCTGGTACAACCATTTTGGAAATCAGTCTGGAGGTTCCTCAGAAAATTGGTAATAGATCCAGCTATACCCACTCTTGGGCATATACCCAAAAGATGCTCTACCATGCCACAGGGGCACTTGTTCCACTGTGTTTGTAGCAGCCTTATTTGTGATAGCCAGAAGCTGGAAACAATCCAGATGTCCCACAAAGGAAGAATGGATACAGAAAATGTGATTCATTTACACTACGGAATACTATTCAGCTATTAAGAAGGAGGACATCCTGAGTTTTGCAGGCAAACGGATAGTACTAGAAAATATCATCCTGAGTGAGCTAACTCAGACCCAAAAGGACATGCATGGTATGTACTCCCTAACAAGTAGATATTAGCTACAAAAGTACAGAATACCTAGGATATAATCCACAGAACTCAGGGTTAAAAAGCAGAGGGGCCCAAGTGAGGATGCTTCGGTTCCTCTTGTGGGGGAGAAGAAAGCAATCATGGGGAGGCAGAGGGAGGGAGGGACCTGAGTGGGAGAGGGGAGGGTGTAGGGAGCCGTATTGGATTTGGGCCTGGCCGCTTTGTGACTGTATAGCTCAAAGTGGCTACGTGACTCTGGGCTGTATGGCCACAGATACTCAGCTCAGAGATCACTGTCATAAAGTCTTGAGATTGTTGGACAAAAGCCTCTCCCATGAATTTACGGCACAGGAAGATAACAATCACGGAATGCTTCAGCCTGAGCAAATACCAGATGTCTCCTGAGCAAACACTAGATGTCTCCACCACCTGACCTCTTCGTCTACTGCCTGACCTCTTTGCCTCCTGCTATCACTGCCTGAATACCCTCACCCCTCCCTCCTTTGTGTTTCCAAAAAGGGCACTCCCCTCTAGAATGCCTTATAAAGCCCGTGCCTCACCCCAATAAAGAGACCTTGACAACAGAACCCTTGCTTGGTCTCCTTCTTTTCTCCCACACTTGACCCCTCCAGGTGGCGCCTCTTCAGAACCCTGAATAGCTAGACCCACTGGACGGGTCAGGAGGGGTGGAAAAAAGGAAAACATGATTAGACATGGGGAGGAACAATAGAGAAACCCTTAGGGTCAGCAGAATGGATGGAAATATGCAACCTCTGGGGTGGGGTGGGGACAGTGGTTAGAAGTGAGGACCAGAGACCTAGAAGGTAAGAAGATTCCTGGGACTCAAGAGGGACCTTGGGTCAAATGCCCAACTTAGGTGAGGAGAGGGAAATCCGTGAAGTCCACCTCCAGTAGAAGAACCAGGGCATCAAGTGGAGGATGGGTTGCCCATTCCACAGTCAAAAACTCTGCAAATTGTTTCTGTCTAAAGAACTGCAGGGACAAAAATGTAGAAAAAGACTGAGGAAGGTGGTCCAGTGACAGGCCCAACTAGGGATCCATTTCAAGGCTCCAAGACCTGACACTGTAATACTGATGCTATGGAGTGCTTACAGACAGGAGCCTAGCCTGGCAGTCCTCTGGAAGCCCATGACAGCTGACTGAGGAGAAGCAGATGCCACCCAACCATTAGACTGAGTGGGACCCTGTGGTTGAATTAGGGAAGGCTGGAAGAAGAAGCTGAGGAGGAGGGTGACCCTTGGAGACCAGCAGTCTCAACTAACCTGGACCTGTGAGATCTCTCAGACAGCATACATGAGCTGGTTGGAGGCCCCCAACACATATACAGCAGAGGACTACCTGGTCTGGCCTCAATGGGAGAAGAGGTACCTAACCCTGGAGAGATTTGAGGCCCCAGGGAG